>NC_135573.1:41156250-41853125 GCF_965152235.1 Eretmochelys imbricata
GCAGAACTGCTGCCTAGCCATTTGGTCCCTAGTCTGTAGCTGTGCATTGGGTTCTTCCGTCCTAAGTGCAGGACCCTGCACTTATCCTTATTGAACATCTCACCACAGGCGTTGCTTGTTACATTCTGGCCCGCCAAGGTGTGTTTCACTTGGCCTCTCTTTTTTTATGGCACGTAGCCAGATGCAAATCCATGCCAGACGTTAGGCTTTCACCACTTTCTTGCAAGCAGTGGTAGCAGAAGTAGCTAAGACAAGTTTCACACACAGGTTAGAGAGGGGTGTGTGTGCACGCATGTGCATTGGGAATGGCTTTGCCCAGCAGTCCTGATTTAGCACTGTCCCCCAGCTGCCACAGACCAAACCCTCTGCCCTGGACTTGTGGCCCTGAGAAACTTATCACAGATCTAAAGAAATGGACTATCCTGATGGTGTAAAATTCCAGGACACGTCATTGCCCATGCAAGCAAGTTGTACTTGCTGGGGAAACCTAATGAATTTTGGACAAATTGACAATGTTCCTTTAAACACCCTTCAAGGAATTCAAAGGTTTTCACAAAATCTAAAAATGTTTTCGTAAGTGTAATTTCAATGAAAACTGTTTAGACTAACATTTACTGGTAATGTTTGCAACACACTAGAAAAGGTTAAACTTCTGTTTTCACTATCCACTCTGAGTGAACTGTATAAAGTAAATGACAAATGATGAAAAGTAAAGTTGTTTTTAAAAAAATCTGTTACGTTTTAGTACTCTCAGTATTAAAGAAAGCTTTAAAAATATGCTTTAAGTGGAGAGTTCCTTTAAATGCAATAAATTAAATACATACAATACTGTGGTTGAGATTTTAACTTCCTTTAATGAAGTAAGTTTTAATGAAAAAATTATTCAGTGTGCAATTTCAAAATCTGCTTCACATATTGATGATTGCACATGGCGCAAGACTATTTAAGAAAAACTCTTACTTAGACCTGTGGTTTGTGTTAAGTCAAACTCAAAGTGCACAGTTGGAAGAGAAGTTTAAATATTCAGCTTCCTACCACTATCACTTCAATTAAAGGCTGAGAAAGCTTTGAATCTACATGTCTGGGTCCCCCAAGAAAGACCTCAGGCAAAAAAGGAAGAAAATATTCAATATTAATGTTGCCAGATTTTTTTTAAAAAGAAAACTAACTAGTCTAGATTCTGTGCTTGTGCAAATCAATATTCAAAGCAACTTGCCCTACAAAATAGACTTTAATGGGACCAAGATTTCATCCATTTTTATTAAGAGGCTTTTCTGTCCATTTCTTATTGGAATGCAAAATGTCTTAAGGTATATTCTGATATAATAAGTGTTTAATTCTTACGATAGTTTCTAGAACTGTCTGGTAGTCAGAAAAGGGAAACTGCAATGTGGTATTAAGATATTCCAATAATCAAGTCTATAGTCCAAAGTTGTGTAAATATCCTCAACCATTTTAAATACAGACATACAAATACATACTTCTTAATGTAGGTTCTCTTGGTCCAATAATACCAGTCAAGATGCCTGGTAATACAATTTCCTAGTAGCAGGTGGAGAAAATGTAAAGGGATGGTTTCCCAAAGTTTTGCTTTTTAATATGAACTGCCCTAGCTGAATAAATGCTTTTGAAAGCTGTCAAACAGGGAAAACCATCAAAAGGAAGAAAAAAAAAACCCTCAAAAAATGAAAATTCTAAAGTAAAAGGCTAGAAGCCAGACACACAAACTTGAATACATTCATCATCCAAGCTGCTCACACTAAAACCATGAGAAAGCAACATATGAAACAATTTTTAAATAAAATATTAAAATAAACACCTTTGACCACAGAGGGTGCTCCCAACTAACCGCATTCTGCATCATCAGAACAAACCTGATATCTGGATTAGCTTAAGGGAAATAAGTGTGACCCATATCCAAGTAAGCCAGTCCAGACCCCAGGGAACTGCCCTAGAAGTACATAAGGCCAGAACAGACATAGGGTACATAAAATGAGCATTGGACAACTGTGTGCAGGATCTGCCTACCACAGCATCTGCTGTGAGATATATAAAAGTTGGAGCAACAGAAGGAAAAAAACACATGCAAAGCCAGATAGCAGCTCGAGTTTTCGAGAAGCCTTCTTTCTGCCCATGAAGGTAGCCGCTGCCCTGGTACAGAGCATGCTGGTGAACATAAGAAGGGCCACACTGGGTCAGACCAAATGTTCATCTAGCTCGGTATCTTGTTCCCCGATAGTGGCCAATACCAGGTGCCCCACAGGGAATGAACTGAACAGGTAATCATCAAGTGATCCATCCTGTCGCCCATTCCCAGCCTCTGGCAAACAGAGGCTAGGGACGCCATTGATGGACCTATTCTCCATGAATTTATCTAGTTCTTTTTTGAACCCTGTTATAGTCTTGGCCTTAACATCCTCTGGCAAGGAGTTCCACAGGTTGACCGTGCGTTGTGTGAAGAAATACTTCCTTTTGTCTGTTTAGAACCTGCTGCCTGGGTATAGTCTTGGCAACATAGGCATCCCTTTTGGAATCTCAGATCTGATTATAGAAACTATAAAAGTCTTCCAGCTCTTTTAGAAAACCAGTATTTTCATTCAAATGCATAGCCCTCTCATGTTTAGTGTGGATTAATATCTGTTTTGTTTCTGGGAGAAAGAAGATGGTTCCTTTTAGCTAGACAGAAGGCAAACACTTACGGGAGGTATAGTCTTCACCAGGTGGTCTAGTAAGTTAAGTACCTGCAGGGAGAAGGGGCTCTACGGGGTACCTGTAAACTGCAACTGGGACCAAGCCTCCTAGTGCAGGCAGACACACTCACACTAGCACCGTTTGAGCTAGCATGCTAACACCAGCGGTAGACATGGTGGCTTGTGCAGCAGCTCAAGGGCTCATGCTCCTCCCCCACTCCTGCCAACTGAGTCCGAGTTTGGGTAGCTAACCCAAGCCTCTGCTGGAACCACAATGTCCACACACTATTTTTAATGCACTAGCTTGAGCCCTGCTAGCATGAGTGTCTGCCTGGGCTGGGAGGCTCACTCCCAGCAGCACTGTAGACATACTTTAACTGTTCAACTCACGTGGTTGAGGAGATGGCCACTAAAAGATCATTTTAGGATGAGATCTTTCCAGTATCTAGTGTAAGGACTGAAAAGGAGAAACCATGAAAACATTCAGCATAAGGTAAGGCATGCAAGGAGCTATAAGTCTGGTTTGAGATTGTCAACTTTAAGAAACTGGGATAATTCTTCAGTGGTACTCAGCCAGAGGGATGTTTTTACTCATCAGATGGCCACAGCTTGAACCTACAGGCAACTAGCAAACTTCTTGCCTATTTTGGAGGTAGGTTAGGAACTTCAAGATTAAACAAATACAAGAGTCTTTGTGCAGTAGGCCCCCAAAACACCTGAAAGCACTTCAGCACAAATAGTAAACTTATCACATGTATAGCATAGTGCATATTTCCTACTCCAAAATAATATTCTCCCCCCCAAAGCTGTAGGGGATGTAGCATTAGGTGACAAAAGCTCTAGGGGGAATGCTGGCCACAGGAAAACAGATCCTGCCTGAGGAAGATGGATGGGATAAACTGAGGGTCAGGTTTATGAGAACTACATAGAGATGTCTCCTGGACCATTTTGGAACATTCAGAGCAATCTTTATCCTTTGCTGTGGGTGTTTTCTGGAGGACCTTCTCTATTCATCAGATGGAAATGGCATATGCCTGTTTGATGTCACACTGGTGAAGGCATGGACAACCAGACAGAGCAATGACCTGGGTGACCATTACATCACTTGCACCTACATTTCCCATCATTATCAAGGAAGCTCACTACGTGACACAGTCCCCACTCCTAAGTCACTCTAGCTGAGGCTCAGACTGTCCAGACCCTTGTGTTCAATAGCTCTGTAATTATAGCAAAATGACAGACACTGCATCACAAGACTGGTGATGGGTGCTCAAGAATGTAGCCTAGTTCCCAGTTACAGCAGCACATAAGATGGGATCGCTCACTTCTGGCTGCCTTTATAACCCAGCATGAGCTTCCAGGAAGGACCAAACTGCATTGACAATTTGGGTGATACCTGCAAATGATTTAGCTTGTATTAGCTAGCTGTCTAGATATGGATGGTCATAAGTGCTGCCCTTTGGATAGAAGCATAAAACAATTTGATAGCCCACTGACAACTTTAAACTGACAGAGTGCCACAGTGACCCCCAAATCCACTGCCCTGAACAGCTGTCTGCTCCTGTGCTGTTCTCTATTGGCACCTTAAGAGGATTGACACACTCTTCCAGTCAACAGAAGCATATGGGAATCATGGTGCCCAAGTAACACAGCCACTTGCAAGATTAGAACTTTGAAATGGGAAGGAACAAATATAATTGCACCAAGGAAAATTTCATGGAGTAGCTAAGTGAAACATTCAGCAGCAAAGTCTGACCAAGGGAGTCCATGCCTGGGCAAACACCTGGAACCCCTTTAGGTCCTAGCTTCCCTTAAGAGTTCGATGTGAATGGCTGAGTCCTTACTGAACTGTACCTTCTACCCCAGCATGTGCTGAAAGTGACATACTGAGTAAATTTAGGGTAAGAGACTACTGGCTACAGTTGCTTGAGCTGCACAAATTCTCATGAGATTGCCAGAGAGTTTTGATCCATAATTGAGCCATGAGTAGCAAAAACACTAGTTAGCTGAAACGGCTTTGTTTTGTTTTAAAAGATTTCAGAACACTGTACATCGTTATACTAGAAGTTTAGCCTGAAACACTGAACATATCCTGGTTCCACTGGAGAAGCAAAAGTACTTCAATTCACTAGAAAAAATAGGCTTAGTACAATGGGGAAATACTTAAAAACTGAAGTTGTCAACAGGTATGTAAGTTGAGAGGCAGACCCTTTATATGGCTAGGCGATCTTCGTTAAAATGAGTTATAATGCCAGCAAGTATAGCTATGATTGAACATGAGCAGGTTTAAAGTGAACTGGCAGACTGACCAGAAATTGGGTTTTGGGCGTTCTGTGCTTGTGCAAATCAATATTCTGTGCCTGTTAAAGTCCACAGCAAAGTTCTTGTTGACTTCTAAAGGGCCAGGTTTCCACCGGCGGTGTTTAGGCCAAATGGCATCTGGTGTTTCTGAATAGAAACTAGACTAGGATAATATTCAGAAGACTGCCACTGAAAAAGGATTTATTTTTTCCACTGTATGAGTGTGTTCACAACAGGAAATAAAAATCAAGGAGAACTGCTGGACTTAGTGTTCTGTTAACAGAGAGAGGCTCTAGCAACATCCAGGGAGCCACATGCTGTCTGTCATTTTCCCAAGGTTCCTTCAGCTCCAGGCCACTAAAAGAAGTGGGAACTCCACTTGGACAGTAATCACTGCCTCTAGAAGGTAGCAAGAAAAATAGGTGAATGACACCGTACAGAAAGTTCAAGGGACTCGCAAGTGAACCCTTAACTAATATTGACTAAATCTACAGCTCAAAAACTGAAAATCAGAACTTCACAGCTCAAATGGAGGTGCAAATTATTCACCTGCATGAAGACAGGAACTCAGCTGGTATGAACTGTTGGGCTAATCCATGTTGTACAGTGATCATCAAAGTTTTGTTTTCCTATCTTAATCATACCGTCCACTCTCTAGACTGGTATATCTGGACTGAAGAGAAAATTAAAAAACCCAACAAACAAACTGTCCTCTTGACAGTAGTATGCAAATTAGGATGTGGAATATAAATGAAACTTGAATACATGACTACAAGAATTCCAAAGATCTTTTACATTACCTTATTTAACTGGGAACCTTCTGAGTAATTTAATTACTTACATTTACATTAGCCATAAAGCAGTTTACTAACTTTGAAAGTCTCACTTAGTCATGCATTCACTCAAGACCTATTCCTCAGATCAGGCTTCTAGATGGGAACTATTAGTAAAATGGCAGCTTTCAATGAGAAAATTCCAAGAGAGAAAATTCTGTGATAGAAATAGTGATACTAATGGCATTTCTATAAACAGTTTTGAAAACTCATTTTTAATGTATACATTCTTCAGTAAATATTTTCATAATGTTTTTCTACTGTAAGTTTTCTTTTAAGTTTATGAAAGGAGATATCAGAAATACAGTTTTCATCCACCTTGAACCAACTTGCAGGTTACTAGCTTTGTAACAAAGCACTAGGAATTCTGTACATTTTCCCAAAAGAAAAACAAAAGAAATTAAACCATGCAACAACTATCCATTTATACTTCACAACCACAATTTCTGTAAAGTTGTGTATATAAACAATTTGGGAACTATTACAAAGAACAATATATTAGATTCAATTATGAAAACATTCCATGCATTCAGCAAAACGAGAATCTTAATTTCTTTAAACTGTATTGTTTCCTCTTTCCGCTCCAGGTGTACAGTTTATCATTAAGACTATCTATTACTTGGGTAGAAAGAAAGCACTAAGATATTTTAAAATCTCCATTCATAGACAAATTGCATTAATTTCATCTTCCTTTGGGGCCATTTTTGTCAAATAAAATCAGTGTCCAATTTTCCAAGACAATCAATCCATATACTTTCTAGTGAAAAAATGACTAGGAGTGCTGCTAACTGGATGGCATTCTGAAGGGAATACTGGGCAGGAGAAAATTACTGTGCATAAATTAGGAACAGCAGTTGAGCAGCAAGTCTGCTTTATTTGCAAAAAGTTTTATTAATATGTCAAGTGATTCAAGGACTTATTTGGCAACCCTAAGCAGTCAACTCCCTCTGTCAAGAGAGAGAAAAAATATAACACTTAAGTCATCTAATTTTTAAAGCTTTTTGGGGGAACACATCATTACTTAAGGTCCTCAGACCCCTCCTCAGAATGCCACTTCTAGCCAAGACGACTAGAAGACCATGCAAAACAGACTGGAAACCATGCAAAACAATTTTGGACATTCACTATAAACCTAAATTTAAAATAGGTAAAGTATTTGTCACACTTACTAAAAAAAAGCAAGCAAAATGGAAATGTTATTTACAACAAGCAATAGCACTTTACATGATTTCATTTAACATTCCCTTTTTAAAAATCCCTGTGGAAAACTGTATTTCAGTTCAGTTTACATGGAATCCTAGATAGGCATCAAGGCTTAAGCGTTACTCCCTTCCAGTAAATAAAACATTATCATCAATTTGCTCAATTTATTTTAAACAAATCAACTTAGAAATGTCATTGAATTAAACAAAACTTTTGAACATAAACATATTTGCCATGTTCTTGACATAGGTATTGATACCTGTATAAGTTAGTATTCATTTATTAGGAAAGCTGTCAATTAGTAAGGCATGTCTTCAGTACAATTAAAATCAGCTTGTTTCTTTAGCTATTCTTGTCTTGCAAGTAAATACTATCAAACTGCAGTCCTGTATAAGATAATATTGGATGGCTGATCAGTACCATTGGTTACAGCTTCATTTTTTTGCCACACAAAAACCAACAAAGTCAATCACATGAAATAAATCATGGCTCTTTACCAGAATTCAGTAAGTGATGTTAATTATGGTCCTTATCAAACACAAGTTTGGAAAGGCTATTTACAGTGTACATGGCTGAGCATGCACATTTATAGATACAAAGAAACCTGCCAGTTTGATAGGATGCAATTACAGTGCCTGAAAATGACGACAGTTCTCAAACACCATTTTAATCAACAGTTTCAATTGGGAAATATTCTTTATTTTACAACTGCTACACTTGCATGGAATTTCTTATAAAAACACTAACCCCTTCAAGAAGTCTAGATGCATATTCTACATACTAGAGGTTAAGGCAGTAAAAAAAAAAATGTATTCCTGATAACTGGTGGTCTTGACAATGTCAATTAAAGCTGTCTGTAGCCATTCTTTCATCAAATCCTTAAAGTCCTGTACAGTTAGTGAATGAAAACAGCTGATCTTGCTTTTAAAAAAAATTAGCAAAGGGAAAGGTAATTACTAAAATAAGGGGAATGGAAAATATGAATTAATTTTATTTTAAGAGTTTAAAAATGATCAGGGATGAGTTTTAAATGAGTCTGAAACTACCAACCAACCAACCAAAGAAGACTATAAAGGATAAAGTAGAAAACAATATAAGTGATTTTCTGCACATTGCCACATTCTTAATTAAAATATATTGTTACTTTGAACAATTCAAGTAATGTAATAGAGGCTATCAAAAATAACTTCATGAACCATACTCAAGTTTCAGCAATCACATTCTCAGCCTTTTAGCCCACCAATTTTTATTTTCTTTAACTTCTTATAATAAACCATGAAGGTTGAACTGTACAAATGGATTTTTATTTAATTATTTTATTTGCACTTGTGATTCCTTTAATAGTTAGCATGCTTGGCTAACCAGCATATTGTAAAAATATGGCAGATTATGTATTTAATCAAAGCACTTTGATTTAGGCATGAAGCAAAATCAAATGGTAGACATTCTGAGTTTCTTATGCATCATTCAAAAGATGCAAGAAACACCACTTGTTTTATAGACAACTATTTTACAGACAACCCTTTCTTAAAAAAAATCAATACTTTATTCCCAGCTGTAGATGAGACAGGGCATAATCTGTTGTAAACAGGGCACTGTGTTGTAAAACCAGGTGTTTATTTATTCATTTTTTTAAAGATCTTTCCCTTACAGTGGAAAAAAAAGGACTCTTCAAAGCATCTTCCAGCATTGTAGCATTTTCTGCTGCTCTCTATCACAATTTCCTTTGATTCCTTTTTAAAGATGGTCGTGTTCACAGCAGTTTTGTTTTAAAAATCAGTTGAAATATATAAAATTCTGTACATGTTCACAAATTATTGCATAAACAGCATAATCTTCATGACAGCATTTCACCAACACACGTCCATCTCAGGAAATTCACGTTTCCCTTCTTGCTTTTTTCTTCTTTTTAACTTGTTTTGGGGACTCCCAGCTATCTTCAGACTTGGCTAAAAAAGTTTGACAAACAAAAAACAAAATGAAACCCACCATAAAGGTTCAGGACATTTATGCACAATTCACTTCAAAATTTTTCAATTCAGTACATTTCACATTAATACAAGATGAAGTTATGCAGAAATATAGCATGTACTGTTCAAGAAGTTTTTGCAAAGTTGTACTTGCCACGCAGGGCAGGAGTAGAATTTGATCAGCCATGCAAAAGACAACCTAAATTTAAAATAGTCTATTGCTTAAATTCCTCTCACATGATGCACTCTGGTTTTGTACTTTAACACATTTAGGAATCTTTCAAATTATTACACAACAGTAATCTTTTCAGCCCTTTTGTAGTTAAGTTAGGATTCTCTAAATTTTTAGTACTCAAGTGACAGTGGTCTAGTGTACAAGCTTGTTCTTTTCTAGACACTTTAAATACCCAAATCCACTCTCCCCCTCTGCATCGGTTGTATCCATCTGTCGGCTCCCCTCATATACTTACATTGTAAGCTCCTTGAGGTAGGCACCATCTTTTTGTTACGTATGAGTACAGTACCCAGTGGAACAGGTTTCTGATCCCTGGTTTGGGGCCACTAGGTACTAATTAGCACAATGCAAACAAAAACCATACCATCACCAATAGTTCAGGCTGAGGTCCATATGACAGAAAGCCATATGCCACATCCACCTGCCCAGTACCCAGCTACTCCCATGTTATCACTTGCTCTTTCATGACTACTACAATTCACTGAAACATTCTGAACTACAATCTATCACTGATAAAATAAATACTCAAATTTGCTCAATCCAAAGGAAAAAAATATTCAACTGTTAATGTTTTTCAACAAGGCTGGTCCTTAAACACTATAGTGACTGGCCCCTTCCAAATTCCAAAACAGAAAAGATAATCAAGACTCATAGCACTTCTTAGAGTTAGTAAGAAGACAGGTAGGTGTTCTACAGGCTTTTCATACAAGTCTGCCAAAGCACCTTAGTCATAACACGAATCTCCAGTTCTGACTTTAGTAAGCAAAATTTACCAAGTATGCTGAATTGTTCATATTCCACAGCACGATACAAGTGTCCAGTAGGGACTCAAAATAGTAAACACCAGTTTCATTTGTGATACAAAAAAGATTTGAATCCAGGTTTCCATACAGTGAAAGGCTAATGCATTTGCCAAATACACATCTTCCTTCTCTCTTCCCCGCATCCAGCAGATGGTTAAATATTACTCCAGTTATTAAGCATGTAAATTTAACAGAAAAAGTCAGTATGATCTTCATACTGGGTGTTACTTACTTTGTGGAGGAGGCACACTGTTTTGCTTAATATTGGGACTGGAAACATCTGTCTCTTGTAGCATCTGTGGCACTTGGGAAGAGATCTTGTCAGAATCACTCTCTGATACAATTACAGATGGCTCAGTAGAAACAGCAAGTGGAGGAGTCTCCTCAAGCTATTTTGAAACAAATATTTTTTGGATTAATTTGGTAAAGTATAGATTATATAACATTAAGAATGGTTTAAGCACTGGCATTTCTGGTTGAATACTTACATGTCTTTTGAAAGGATAGTACTGAAAAAAATTTAAACTACGATCAATGTCTTGTCAAATTTTACCAACAGAGTCATAAGATCACTGCTGCCCTCTAGTGACAAAACTGAATTAGTCTGAATAGAAGTTTAAGGGGATACTAGGCCATTTCATTTCTCTAGTCAAAGTAACTGGGGTGAGCAGAAAAGAAAAATAACCCAAAAGAAAGAATTTGATCTAGTTTTTAGGAATGTGTTTATTACAGCTGCTTAGTGCACTGTGAAATATTGCATACTTTTTATTTCATAGTAATACAATTGATCATTTAAGCAAGACCATGCATAACTCCAGTACTGCATGGTTTATAAGATCACATTCTACAGTAATCAGAAAAAGAAAAGGAGTACTTGTGGCACCTTAGAGACTAACCAATTTATTTGAGCATGAGCTTTCGTGAGCTACAGCTCACTTCATCAGATGCATACCGTGGAAACTGCAGAAGACATTATATACACAGAGACCATGAAACAATACCTCCTCCCACCCCACTCTCCTGCTGGTAATAGCTTATCTAAAGTGATCATCAAGTTGGGCCATTTCCAGCACAAATCCAGGTTTTCTCACCCTCCGCCCCCCCCCACAAACTCACTCTCCTGCTGGTAATAGCCCATCCAAAGTGACCACTCTCTTTAAAATGTGTATGATAATCAAGGTGGGCCATTTCCAGCACAAATCCAGGTTTTCTCACCCCCCCACCCCTCTCCAAAAACGGGGGTGTGAGAAAACCTGGATTTGTGCTGGAAATGGCCCACCTTGATGATCACTTTAGATAAGCTATTACCAGAAGGAGAGTGGGGTGGGAGGAGGTATTGTTTCATGGTCTCTGTGTATATAATGTCTTCTGCAGTTTCCACAGTATGCATCCGATGAAGTGAGCTGTAGCTCACGAAAGCTCATGCTCAAATAAATTGGTTAGTTTCTAAGGTGCCACAAGTACTCCTTTTCTTTTTGCGAATACAGACTAACACGGCTGTTACTCTGAAACCAGTAATCAGAAAGTGTGTCTAGTTATTAATGTTGCTTAAGTATTCACAATACCATGTCTGTACAGTCATATACTACTAGTAGTACTATAGCATTATATACTTGCAAAATTTGTAAGATTTTAATGGTGACCACTGTATAACGGCCTGATAAAAAGATACTTTATAGCATTATCCCATTAGCTACATTATAGTATTTCAAAGAAGCAAATTCAATTACTGCATGCTGTTTTGGAGATCACTGAACAGGTGATAAGAAGGAACTGAGCGGGGTAGGAGCGTCTCTACCATTTATATCTGCACACAGTGGTGCACGGTGGCAGGGGGAGCACTGCGTGCACAGACACCAAGAGTGGAATGAACATGTGCAATCACTCGAAGGAGAATAATTACACTAGTGCCTGATCTGACTTAATACGTAACCAGTAGCACTGGGATTTTCTGAAACTCACCACTACTCAGTTTCCAAGGGTGTGTATATATGAATTCCCATTAGTGACTAGGATCGATTCCAGGGGCTTTTCGCACCAGGTCCTACCCACTACATGATGCTGGTAATGTCAGCAGCGGGAGGGGAAGGTGCTCAAACCCTGCTCTCTCCTGCTGTTGGGGCACTCAGGAAGCACACCTTATGTTACAGTTTTCTATCTTACTTTTGCTTTTCTAATTTTATGGGCATTTACTCAATACTGACTACCAAAGGAGACCTTCTTCACTGTTTCAGAAACTTTTTTTCAGAAATTTTCATCTTGAAGCAAAAGAATATGAGGAGTTGCTCTGTACCTATCAAATCTTCAGAGATGGCCAAGAAAATTGAAAATGCAAGGAGGCTTATCTCTTGCATTGTCAACCCTGGAAAATTACACTATGATAGAACCTCACCCTGAGGACTCTTGGTGACTAAAATTATATTAGACAACTTGGCACTCATGGACGGCTGTGTTTAATTCTGTTCAGTTGACTCAGTGCTAGCTCTAGGCTACCTAGCTGTAACTTCAAGGGAAAAATAGTTATAGAAAAGAATTACGTTCTTAAATTTGTGTATACAGGCCTGTTCCTGCAATCTTATACAGGCAGGCAGACTGTTTCCCACGTGGAACCCATATACAATGGGGCTCCATGAAGGCATATGGGCCTACCTGCACAGATCTAATTGAAGGTTCAGAGCAATAGGCGCAACTTAAGTCTCCAGACAATTGTGTGCACCAATCAACCCATATAAGGGTTCCATGTGGGACACAGTCTGCCTGTCTGATACATTCATATCAAAACTAGAGTTGACTTCTTTTAAAAAATGAAGAATGAGCAATGAACAAAATCGGCTGAAAACAGTCACATTCTGACAAGGTTATCAATTTATAGGAGAAAATGAAAGACTAAAATCTTTAGAGTTTTAATTAAATAAAATTTTTTTTTAGTGCACTGGTCTTAGTTTTGTGAAAAAAAATTGTGAAATCCTGTAGTAAGAGAATTCTAAACTTCTAATATGGATACGCTTTGGGGAAAAAATGTATTAGTTTTTTTTAAGTACCTCTGAACCCTGCTTTCCAGATCTGAATCTAGAAATCTTTTGTATCTCAATTAAATTCTCAAATTATTCCAGTCTTCTCTACTAAATTACTTGCAACTCTGGACTCAAACACAGAAACATGAGCAAATCATAGTGCATATAAAATTAAATGGCAAATAGAAAAGAGGTCAAAATTTTCCAGAAAAAAAAGTCACTGACTTACAAAGTTTTTTAGTTCTTCAGGCAGAGTTTCAATCATTCAATTATGTGTCAGTTCTGTTTCAGGCAAAATAGACTAAATGACCTTTTAATGGTAAAATCATCTTTTAACCTGCATATTTACCATTCAAGATGTATTTAGAAAAAAATCACATAAAAGGATAATATTTTAGGTAGCTCTAGTGCCTGAATATAATTTTCAGAATATTTTTTACATTAAAATATAAATCAGATTCTTTATAAAAATCTTACTATATCTGTTTCCTTTGGCTATCTGTGATCTTTGCTACAAAGTTACTCTAATAACTATTTGAAATATAGACCTTGTTATCTGTGGTAAATCGAGGACATGTTTTAAAAAAAAATTCTAATTTTACATGCCACAGTTGAAACCTAAGCTAAACATCATATACCCATACAAGAAATTGTACCACACAAACAGCAGTTTCAGTGACTTTTAGTTTTAGCCATTACATAGCTACAAGAATCTTTTACCCACAGAAACTGACAAAACCAACAGTACTACATAGTTTTAGTGGACTTAACTTTTAAATAATAATTTCATTTACATGTAACACAATTTTGTAAACTGTGCCAGATGTTTTCAGTTTATATATAAATGCTATCTACACTGAACATTATTCCAGCCTATTACCAGAAGCAGAGATCCTGTTCTAGAGGATGAGCATCATTCAATGACAATATCTAAAGATCCAGCTGCTTGGAGAAAAAGAGGAGGGGGGGAGAAAAAAAAAGTCTGCCTCCTTTCTCCTCTCTTCCCCCACAACCAAAAGATCTCTCGCTGTTTCGGAGAGATGAAACTGGCTGCCAGAGCATCTATGGACTTAGATGACAAACAGTGCTTTTCACACCTGTTACATGCAACTTCCATATGCAATTTTCCTCCAATTTTTTAATTCTTGAGATGGGAGTGCATTTTAAGATTGATTATGTAACAGATACAAGATTAAATTCCCTGAAAGTACAGATTTAAAAAATGAATCTTATGTGTTTCAGTTACTTCCCCACATCAAATCTGCTCAGTTTACAAGTCTAAAGATGTTTTTTCAATCTACCAATACTGAACTCAGCCTGGAATCTGAAGGGCCAACATAGCTCACGGAGAGCCAGAATAATAAAGATTTTGTAACCGAAATGTAACAATTCTGTTAATGTGGATGCCAGAATAAAATATAATCCAGGTCTCACTCCCATTCTTATATCAGGTCTGATTTATTACTTTGTAAACCCCAGTTAATGCGAGCATATTTTATTCAGTTATACACTTACTTAAACAGTAAACACAGGGTAAAGGTCTACTGAGTCAGCAGACCTGCCCTTTAAATTAAGGAGGCAGAAGTGCACGATTCAACATTCCAAACCTATTTCATATTTGAAAGCACATAGCCTGAAGTGATGGTAATGTTAAGGATGTAGACAAGTTAACAAAATGTTTCAATGCAGTTTTTCATCTTGAGTATTTCAAAATAGGAACAAAAAAAATTTATTTTTTTTTTAAACTAATTCATACCTCAGCTGGTTCACTAGTGCTTATGGTCTTCAAAGAAAAAGTTATTTCCTGTTGTGGTTGACCTTTTGCAGTATCCTCCTGAAATTCCTCTCCAACCTCTCTATCCAGGTCTTCAGCATCCTACAGAAAAAAGAAGGGAATGAGCCAACAGCTGCAGAAGAATTCCATTTATCCTTTTCCTGTTAAGTCTTGGTTCTGTTGAGATACTACCTCAAGTAGGTGGCATGAGTGATGTTGAGAGTAAACATGTAAAGGAAGTATTAGATTAATACAACTGGACATGCAGTATAGGCCAGGATTATTACAAATAGTTTTGTGCTACATTCTAGAAACTATCTATTGAGGTAAGACAAATCAGTGATGTCCTGAAGGCAGTGACCTATACATGTCAATTACTTATCACAAACAAAATAATTAAGTGTGTTTTAAATTATGAAGCACTTCAAATGTACGTACGAAGTGAGTGTGAAATTTAAAGTGAAGTTCTATTCTGAAAAGCAGTTGTGGGAAAAATGCCATTTGGGGTTTGATATTTGTTAATTACATGCTCAGTTTACAAGTAAAAAGACGTTTCTAACTATGAGCCCTGCGGACTAAACCTAAACTCAGTTTATTTCATACGTCAATACTATTAATGAAGGTTTTGCAGAAAAAGCTAGGCCCTCAGTGATATATATGCAACTTCACTGTCTTCAAATCAGGTCTACAGAGAAATCTTTCTATTCTATTTTAGGTGTTTGTACAGCCCCAACCATCACAGTATCTGAGCACCTCAATCTTTAATGTACTTATCCTCACATCCCCTCTGTAAATTAAGAAAGTACTTTTAGCCCCATTTTGCAGATGGGGAACTGAGACAGAGAGGCCTAGTGATTTGCTGAAGGTCACACACAGTCTGTGGCAGAGCAGGAAATTGAACCCAAGTGTCCCAAGACCAAAGCTATGCCCTAACCACTGGACGATCCCTTCTCCACACACTCCCTTCGGCATGCACAGGTGGAACCGATCAGACCGTAACAATTCTGCTGATGAACGAGGAGGAATAGAATTCATCTCTCTCATTTTTAGTTAACAGACATCAAAGGCAGTGGAAAAAATCCCCAAAACTTACTTTTGGTCACTCAAATCAGCAGATATGACTGACCACACTGGAAGTATATCCACTGAGTAAGAAGTTCCCATCTGTACACAATCACTTTTCAGATGAGAAAAATCATTGTCAGGCCTACTTTAGTGTTCTGGATTTAAACTGAAAACTAGTTTGTCCTACCATAATAGCAGTCTAACCTTACAACAGGCTCTCATATTGACAGTTCTATATGCACCCGTCAAGCAAGAGATTTAAGCAATTTAGGTTTTTTAATCCGGTTTATAAACTCTGTGGATGGTAAGAAGTTACTCACCTTTTGTATATTTAGGCTGATACTAATCCAAAAAAGATAGCCTTCTTAAACAGAGAATCAGAACTAACAGTATTAAACAAGGACTTTATGAAACATATCTGGAGATGCAAAATTAGATGAAATTAGAGTGTAGATAGCACTTGATTCCTTGGATAGGAATCAATCTGACAGGATAATTGACAGGTAGGTTACATGCAACTATAGTACCTGGAATTCAGAATATATTGCCTCTGCAGATCCCTGTTGGAGGAGTTGTTTCTTGCAAGCCACAGGCCATTATACAGAAGAGACAGAAATCCAGAAACACTGAGTGTGGAATTTGAACATTCCAAGCTCTGCTCCTTTAGAACCCTCATTTCTTCTTTACTGCAAGTAAGACACTGCAAATCTACATTGCCTCTCCCTCTCTCCAAATGCATTAGTTACAAATCCCAGTTACTGGTTAAATCTCTTCATGAAACTGCCTCTGCAGAGTCTCACTGTAAGTGTCTGGCAAATAGTACCAGTCTCAAGGAACAAGACCAATTAAAAAAAAAAAAAAAAAAGACTGAAGGACCACTTTCCCCCCAAAACATCCAGTAATGACTCCAGATTTGAGACAGTAATGATTTGTAAAAAGTCTATAGTGAACTGTGAAAGACAGCCCTACATTTGATACACATTTGAGCACAAGCAGCTAAAGTAGTTACTCTCCCAGTAGAATGAGCTCACCCTGTCTGGGAACACTAGTAGCACTAGATAGAGGTGAAACTCTTGTGTTATCTTTGCAAATACTACAAACTATTGAGGTGACCTAAGGAACGCTTACTCCTGCCCAGGTAGTAACTAACATCTTGTTCAGACCTAGCTTGCGGAGATCGAGCATAGCTTCTCCTAGGAAGTTATGATTCCTGAAGACTTAGAATTTCATACAAAAATTAAGCTAAATCACGACCTTAGGTAAGAGTTTTACCACCATATCATTATGGTATAAAAGACAGTCTGCCAAAATAACTTCCATTTCACTCATTGTACCTATATTTAAGAAAGGGAAAAAAATGATCTGGGAAAAACAGACTCTTTAGTTTGACCTCAACTGTATCATAGAATCATAGGAAGGGACTGTGAGAGGTCATCTAGTCCAGTCCCCTGCACTCATGGCAGGACTAAGTATTATCTAGACAATCCCTAGATGTTTGTAAGGTCTTAGAACAAATTTTGAAAGAGTAAAGACGGAGATAAATGGTAACTGGGATAAAATACAACATGGTTTTACAAGAAGTAGATCATGCTAAATCAACCTTATCTCTTTCTTTGAGAAGATAACCAATTTTCTAGACAAAGGAAATGCAGTAGATTTAATCTACCTGGATTTCAATAAAGCATTTTATACAGTTCCACATGGGAAATTATTAAATTGGGATGATGGTGATTAATGAGAACTGAAAGGTGTGTAACAAACTGGTTAAAGGGGAGACTACCACAGGTCATGCTGAAAGGTGAATTACCAGGCTGGATGGAAATTACTAGTGGAGTTCCTCAGGGATCGGTCTTGGGACAATCTTATTTAACGTTTTCATTAATGACCTTGGCACAAAGAGTGGGAGTGTGCTAATAAAATTTGCAGATGACCAAGTTGGGAAGTATTGCCAATATGAAGGAAGACTGGCATATCATACAGGAAGACCTGGATGAACTTGAAAACTGGAGTAACAGAAATGGAGCAAAATGAAATTTAATAGTGCAAAGTCATGCACTTAGGGACTAACAACAAGAATTTTTGCTATAAATTGGGGACATATCAGATGGAAGCAACAGAGGAGGAACAAGACATGGGTGTACTGGTCGACCACAGGATGACTATGAGCTGCCAGTGTAATGCGGCAGTGAAAAAGGCTAATGCAATCCTAGGATGCATCAGGAGAGGTATTTCCACTAGAGATAGGAAAGTGTTATTACCATTATACAAGATCCTGGTGAGACCTCATCTGCAATACTGTGTGCAATTCTGGTGTACAATGTTTCAGAAAGATGAATTCAAAGTGGAACAGGTGCAGAGAAGGGCTACTAGGATGATCAGAGGAATGCAGAACCTGTCTTACACATTGAGATTCAAAGAACTTGGCTTGTTTAGCCTAACAAAATGAAGGCTGAGGGGAGATTGCTTTCTATAAATACAGAGGGACAAACACCAGGGATGGAGAGGAGTTATTTAAGTGCCAATATTAGCACAAGAACAAACTGGCAATCAAGTTTAGGTTTGAAATCAGACAAATGTTCTAACCATTAGAGGACTGGAGCTCTGAAACAGCCTTACAAGTGGAGTAGTGGGGGCAAAAAGCCTAACTTGTTTCAAGACTTAGCTTTACAGAGGGGATGGCATGATGAGGTGGCCTATAAACAGATATGGCCCATCCATGACTGCTCTTAGGAAATCTCTCCCGTGGCTGAAGATAGAGCCCTTCCCCATCTTGTGTCCTGAGTTACTACAGAGAATTCTTTACCAGGTGTCTGGCTGGTGGGCCTAGCCCACATGCTCAGGGTCTGATTGCCATGTTTAGGATCAGGAAGAAATTTTTCCCGACATCAGATTGACTGAGACTCTGGAGAATTTTTTGCCTTCCTCTGCAGCATGGGTCAGTTACTGATCTAAATTAGAGTAAATTGTGGTTCTCTGTAACTTGAAGTCTTTAAATCAAGCTTCAGGGACTTCAGTAGCTCAGCCAGAGATTATGGTCTTATTACAGGAATGGGTAAGTAGGATTCTGTGGCCTGCAATATACAGGAGGTCAGAGAAGATGATTATGATGGTCCCGTCTGGACTTAAAGTCTGAGTGTTATTCTGCTATGTAATACAATGTCCAAGCAGTCTCTTCTGAAAGACAGGATTCCTGCTGCAGAGGAAAAAACAACAATGATTGCTAGATGCACCCTTAGTGAAAATCAGAAACCTTATTTTACTGAGGATGATAAATAGTTCAGGATAAGCAAAACTGAACTGGTTTGGGAAGAACACCCACATTTTCCCTCATGTTTCATGACTTCTCTGTTGATCAATAATTAAATATTTGATGTTGAATGAATCTGATGATTCAAAAAATTGAATCATGTTCACCAAAAGAGTCAGGAAGCTATTTATAACTGGCATTAATCAGTCAAGTATTTGAAGAATCATGTTAATTGACAAGCAGAAACAGAATGTAATTCAAAAGTACTGAAAAATCAAGTGCATCTTTTAAAATTAATCAAGGATTTTGCCCCAGATAGATCAGTAATACATGTTCTTATTTTATTTTACCTGTGCAGGAGAGCTAGCTTCTTCACCTTGCTTCTTTTTCTTCTTCTTCTTCTTTTTGGATTTGCCACTAGTACAGCTCTGGTGAGTTGGCTCTGCTTTTTCTCTCTCATCATCTGAAGCCTGAGTATTAGAAGTACAAGACTGAGTCCAAAGAAAGTATAATTTCTCACTGCTTTTCGCTGACCTTCTAAAGATGGTATGCATGTCAATCCTTTGTATCGTTTGTATTTAAATTCTTAAAGCTGCAAATGGCCAGATACACTGAACTGGTAAAATTAAGAGTATTTTGGTTACAGAAAACATTATTTTCATGCTATTTAGCAAATACTGTCAGCAGCAACTTGAATAGCAAATGGCCAAGATAATGACATGTTTGCTTTGCATAATCAAAACACCAAAGTCATGCTAGGCACAAGAGCTTTGCTCTCAATACTAGCGTAATAGCTTGAAATTTTTAGTCTACACTTCTAGCCCTTCCTTTGTAAAATTACTCCAGAGTATAGAGGTAGAGCCAGTGCTATGATAAGCTATATTAAAGATACTTTGAAAAAAATTTCATCCACCTGAAACTGTATGGGAGGGCCGAGGAGCAAAATGCAAGCACTGAGAAAATGTTCATTTCAAGGAATTGCTGTCCCATACCAATTCTAATTTGGGCAATCAAGAGTGAAACACTCCATTACTGAAAACATTAAATGTTCTCCTTCTTGACTGTTGCGCTTTTACATTTGTAACAATAATGGCACCGCTATACATGTTCAATGAAAAGTCAATGCAAAGTGGGAATGAAATTGTTTATTGCTACCATGCACTACAATAATCCAAAAAAAGGTAGTAAAAAATAAGGTAGGTTATCTACCTTCTGAATATCAGATAATGGTTCCTCAGGCTGTGGAACAGAAGAAGCCTTTTCTTCATCTACCCAGTTCCCCCACTCTTCTGCTGGTGCATTCCAATCAGAGCTGGGATCAGCAGAAGAAAGACCATCTACAAAAGGTTAAAAATAATGACAATTTCAGGAAAACCTATTTACTCTACAATATGATTGACAGTTTTCAGAAAAATGCCAAAAGCACTTCAAAAGTCAATCCTGTGATAAACGCTACATTTTCTTGCTGTTAAGATATTAAAAATAATAAAAATGAGTATTCGTACTGTTACAGATTTATTTAATGAGTGGAAGAGGCTTGATGAGCGCTTAAGACAGAAAACCAAATAGAATACATTTATTTGTAATTGGTCACATAGCTTCCATTTAAACAGTGAAACTGTTGATAAAGCAACTGAATTGCCAGCTGGTCAGTCATACAGTATCAGAAAACAAGACCTAATTGCTTTGAGATCCTCCAATGGAATGCATAACAGAAGGACCAATTTAAATATTTAAAATATTACAATATTTTAAATTTCTAAAGTGATTTTTTTTCCTAGATGGGCAATACGGTTACTTCAATAACAGTACAACATACTAAAAGTCCACAAAGATGTAAATTTCTGGAGAATTAATTTTCTTGGCCAAAATTGCTATCAGTACAAATTCTTTAGAACTGCACCCACATTTACTGAGTAATTAAAATCTTGGAAGAAAGATACTTTATTACATAAATTGGTACAAAAAGGATATTAGTTTTCATTTTCAACAGTTAGCCCAGTGCTTCAAACCATGGTATGAGCAGTCAAGATACCGCTTTGTAAACAGACTGGTATATAAATGCATTCTGTTGATTTGATGTCAATCTTGAACTTAAAAGTTAAATTTACTGAATTTTTGCATACTGTATTTTTCTTCAAGTTTTGCAGGTCTTTGCTCCATTTTTCCACTAGCTTGTTTACCTCACTGAGGACTGTGCAAATATGTTGTCATTGATGAATTTGACCAATTTAATAAGTCAATTCATATTTCATAGACTAGAAATACTGATTAGAGGGAATTATGAAGAAAGGTGGAAATACTTTTGTACAGAGTGACAGCAAAGTTGGTTTCAAAGATAACATCTTATGCCATATACCATAAATATGAGAGGAGACTAAAGAAATTAAGGTAAAGGGAGAACAAACAGGAAAAAACAAACCAACTTGTTTACCAATGATGAATTGTCTGAATTCAGAATATTTATAATTCGCATCCCTTTCATCCATACATTGACTGCTCCAATCCTTTAAAATACTGCCAAAACTGAATTCCTTCCCACCTTGGGGTGAAGTTAGTGTACAAGCTAGTAAGACAGACTGATATGGTCCAATTATAGCCTAACATCTAAAATCCTTAGCAAAATACTGGCTTCTCACTTGAAGGTCCCAAAGTTGTCCATTCTTTTCTATTCAATCTGATTCTGGAGCTACCCCTGCATCTAAGTACTACTTTTATTTGTATTCAACCTGAAACAGGGGTTAATGTACACAAATATGTACGCTTTACATGTTTCCCACTTCTCTCACATTTGTGCTTCAGTTACTTGATATCCATGACATCTTTAAACTATGTAAGCATAAACATTCTCAGAGGCTCAGCGTGCTCAGGAATTTGAACAATACCCTTTATAATACAGACAAGTGATTGACCCTAAGATGATTCTAAGAGCTATAAGAAATAAGTTTGTATTATTAAAATCGGATGAAAAAAAGACTGATTGCTGGACCAGTTGTGTCAAATTGGTTATACAGAATCTACACTATTTTCCATATATTATTTCCTTGCTGCTCTTAAAGATACTATCTTTCTACAAGTAATTTAGTAATTGTTTAATAAATAATACAGTAGTATAGTTGACAGGATAAAACTTACTAGCCAGTAACATTATAGGTACTGTTTCCTAGACTAATCAGCCAATGGATATGCACTAGATTGATATGGAAAGTTATCTGCTTGGATTTGACCCTGGAAATAAACATGCATAAATATTACGCAGCTTAATGTGAAAAAAATCTGAAGCTAGACAGTAAGCTTTCTTTACTAGTATTAATAGTAGGGACTAAGATTTAAATCTGCAGTTATATTAATATTTTATACTCTTCACATTTGGAAAGACTTATCTGTGTTGAGGAACTACAAAATCATATTTCAAATTTACAAGAAAAATTCGAGAGTTGATGATGAAACAGCGTTATATACCAGTTCTTAAATGATTTCAGAGGTATTCACTCTGGGGGACATTTATATAGTCAATAATTGTGTGCTTTTACTATTAGATGGTTCACAGAAAACAGGCTGAATTCAAATGTCTTCCAATACTCAATAAAGCATACAGTGTGCTATGACCAATACGTAAACTGAGCTCAGAGGCTTGTTATGTACTCGTGCTGAAGTATGAACCCACTTTATTGGATCCCATAGAAGTATCTCTGTAATATCAAGCCAGTACAGTTCACTATGGGATTCAATTACTTAAAACTATTGCTAGTAAAAACCAGATACAGTTTTCTTCCATATCTGATACATATAAATTTCCTTAACCAAGTGTTTTAGTTTAAAAATAACTATTTGAGGACTATTTTATATTTACATATCATTAAAACTATGAATTTCAGCTGTAAGTTTCCCCGATATCTGTGCCTTAAATTTACATTTAATATTACAGAAATGAAAGATATAAAGCAAAAGCATCAGAATATAAAACCAGAAGCCAGTTGATGTAAATGTTCAGGCTGTGGCTGAAAAAAAGCAGAGAATTTTAAATCACAAGAATTTTAGAGGAACATACTTAACCCAGACCATTCATCATCAACATGGGGCTGACTGCGGCTTAAATCCCACTGAAAATCAGAAGTACCAGGCTGAGTAACTGGTTCATTGCTGGATCCTGAAAGAGAGCAGAAGGAATACACTTATGAAAACTTTGAAATTTTTGTTAGCTTATAAACTTAGGTCTGTGGTGCTGAATTCTCTTATTTAAAAATAAGAGGAAGTAACAAGGTGAGGTAAGGAGAATCCAGCAAACAAAAGAAAACTTTTATCAGAGAATTCTGAGTGAGCAGGAAATCTGCTCTCTCTCCTCCTCCTGTGCATATTTTAAGTCAGAAGGAGCAAGAGCAATTATCAGGATTTCAAAACTCATTAGATTCACTATAACATTTCTTGCAATTTGAAGTTCTGCATTCAGAAGGACAGACATAAAAAGTCTTCTGGAAGTTCTCTCTATGCAGCAATCTGGCCTGCTAGTCCAGCAGAAACATACTGAACTATGGTACCAAATTTAATCTCTTTTTCAAGCCAAGAGAGGGGAACACTGCAGAGTGCACACAACATTCAGTCACAGAGTGCCTCTAAAATGAGGCATATTCAGAGGGAAGAACAGGAACTTAGAGATCCCAGTAAAAGGAGGGGGAAAAAAAAAAAAGTAAAATAAAAGGATAGAAATACTGAAACAAAAAGACACAAAATGAAGGGGTCACAGGCTATGGGGAAAGAGATAAACACTGACTACACAACATTCCACTGAACCTTGTTTATTGTTGATTATGTATTGAGGGTATAACAATCAGATTCTTATGAAATTCTGCAATTCTGCTTTTCTGAAGATATTTATAGCAGTGGTTCTCAAACTGGGGTCCACGGAGGGTACCCCAAGGGATCTGAGAGTCATGTCCAGGGCCGCTGGCCCCACTGATCAACTCCTCCCCCACCCTCCCAGCACCTCCTGTACACTGTTCCGTGGCTTTCCGGAGGCACTTGGAGAGAAGGGGAGGAGTGGGGATGGGCCACGCTTGGGGGAGGGGCTCCTGGATCTTAACTCTACTAGTTCTTAAGGTTTAAAGGTTTCACCATTGATTGCAATGTAGCAGGACAGAGTAAGAGCAATCATCACTGCTGGCTGTTATATGCAATACCCTGCTGAGTACAGATGCTGTCCCCCAAGTGTTACAGTCAGCTGTCTTGATTGTGCAGGAGGCAAAGTTCCCAAGATAAATCAATACTGGTGGAGCATTGAAAGAATGCTAGCAAAGTTTTCCAGCACCCAGAAGAGACAGTAGGTGGCAGTGCTCTGACGGGTCTGAGAAATCTATGAATCCTTTTAATCATTTCATTCCTTCATGGTCCACTAGGATAAAAGGATTGCCTGAACTTCTCTCAACGTGTTCAAAAAACTTTGCAGCTACATCAAATCTCATGCTTCAGGGCTTCAGCCAATTGTCTGCAGAGATTGGGAAGGAATTTTTTCCTGATGCACAACTGGCTGGGTTTATTCTGCTCTGGTTCTCCCCCCACATCTTTCTCTAAAGCAGAGATTGGCCAGAATGGGGGATGACACACCAGATTGGGGAGATCAGTGCTTTGAGGTGGTACAGAGAATCTTGTTCATTAGATGCCTGACTGATATGTCTTGCTCACACAATCAGGGTCAAACTGATTCATTTCGGACCCAAAAATCTGGCAATTTCTCCCCAAGTGAGATTGGCAGGGACCTGGAGGGGCTTTACGGCTTCCTCTACAGCATGGAACATTGATCACCTTCTAATCTCATGTAATTAATTTCCTACCATAGCTGGGACTTTAGGAGAGATTTAAATCCCCGTACTGTTGCAATGCCTAATCTCTGTCTGTGGCACACAACAGTTTAGTCTACTGAGAATGGATGTTTTAGTCCAACTACACTCACTGGGCTCAATATAGGAGTATTTGTGGGAAATTTAATATTTCGTGACGTCAGACTAGATCTAAAGGTACTTTCTGGCCTTAAATTCTATGAAATTAGATAGTGGAGCACCTAACTCAGGTGTTGGAGTGCCAAAATACTAGGTGTAAAGAATACGGTGAAGAAGCACTGAGGCACACACAATACTGCCAGATAAGAGACATATCTAGGTGTAAACACACCAAAGTACAGCAGAACCCCATTTATCCGATTTAATTGAAACCAAGGCTAGAATCAAAAATTCAGATAATCCAGAGAATGCGAGGCTGCAGCACCGTCTACCAGCCGTGGGAAAGATCACCCACTTCTGGACCTGTGTGCACTGGTTGTTCAGTTAATACGAAGAGCCATATAATGGAGGTCAGACAATCAGTGGAATAGTGGGGGGGAGGGAGGGGGAGTGCCACAGAAAAGGCAGAAACACTAGAAAAAAAGAAACAGCTGAGATGCATCACAGAACTTGCACAAACACTTAATGCAACGGCTTCACAAAAAGTTTAGGTAAATATGTCAAACTGACTGGAGGAATGGGTAAATAAATATGCAACAAAGGAACTCAGAACTGGAATGAGAAAAGTGCAGTCTCCAACATGTCGCTTCTGCTTTGCTGACAGTAGTCTTCTAGGAGCTGATGCAGTGTTTAGAAAGCAGTATTTATACTTGGCAGAGGTAGCATACAAGAGTTATTAGGAGGTCTAGCTTGTAATCCTCTCTGCTACTGCACCTTTCAACGGTAGAAAATACCTTAAGAGTTAAGGGAGATATTCCAGTCTCACACTAAGGAGCTAAGACATAGGATTTACAATCCTACATATATGGCATCTTTAGGGAATTATGTTTATGCTCTATCAGAAGTCTGAAATTTACATCTGCAGCAATGGCCAAGTGTTCCTAAACACAGATTGTCGCCTCAGTGTCTTTTCCAGATCCTTCCTGATCTGCTTATCATTCATCAGAAACAATCTCATATTTAGTCTAGCTTTGGGGTTTTTATTTATCATTTTGGAGAATGCGGTATTTATTCTAATTGCATAACACTTACATGTATAATACATAAAAACCAATTCTATGCTTAAAGATGTGGCAAGTTTTCTCTACAATTTAGGCTTAGTCTACACTAGCAATTTACATCAGTATAACTACGTTGCTCAGGGATGAGGAAAATCCACACCCCCTGAGCAACACAGTAATACTGACCTAACTCTCGACGTAGACAGTGCTATGTTGATGGGAGGGTTTCTCCTGTTGACATAGTTTCTGCGTCTTGGGGAGGCGGATTATCTGTGCCGATGAGAGAAGCCCTCCCATTGGCATACGTAGTGCCTTCATTGAAGCACTATAGCAGCGCAACTGCAGCCGTACTGCTGCAGCCTTTTAAGTGTAGACAAGCCCTCAGTCTTGAGAGCCACAAACTATAACCATTTCTGAAGAATGATTATTGCCAAAAAAAGGGTGTCTAATTTAAGTATAGTTACATGCTCTATTTCCACTTGTAGAAAAAGCTTTGAAAAGCTTAACATACCAGAAATTGCAGGATTTAGTCCTAAGGAAGTGAAAGAAGCAGAATTTTGTTCAGAGGCCTTGATCCTTCCATCTACATTCCAGGCAGCTGAAAAAAAAAAAATGAAGAGCTTGATAACGTCACACTTTATTTTGCCATGTTGAAGGCATCTAAAATCAGTTGTCTAAAGCTGTAGGAATAGGGTCAAAAAAATCAGAAGAAATTCCAACCACAAGACAAAGTCCCATCCTAGTAAGATATTACCTGTGGCTTTACGTTTACTCTTGCTTACTGAGTACTATAAGACTAAGTGGGGGAGACAATATTTTTTAATTGAACCCGCTTCTGCTGGTGAAAGACAAGCTTTCAAGCTACACAATGCTCCTCTTCAGGCCTGGGGAAGGTACTCAGGGCAGGTCTATGCTTAAAATGCCTCAGTGGCTCAGCTTCTCCCATCAGCGTACTTAATCCACCTCTGCGAGACACCAGCAACATAGTTATACTGATTTAAGTTTCGCCATGGCCTCCAGGTCACAGGTAAATACAAGGTGGAAAAGATTGTTTAGCATGATAACATATTCTAAGGCAGTGGTTCTCAACCAGGGGTCCGGGGCCTCTTAGGGAGCTGCAAGCAGGTTTCAGGGGGTCAGCCAAGGATGGCAGGCATTAGAATTGCTAGGGCCCAGGGCAGAAAGCCAAAGCACTGCCACACAGGACTGCAGCCCAGGGTCCCGAGCCTCGCCAACTGGGTCTGAAGCCGAAGCCTAAGCAACAGCTTTGTGGTGCTCCCTGTGGCATGGGGCCCTGGGTAATTGCCAGGCTGCTATCCCTTAATGCCAGCCCTGGCTTTTATATGCAGAAAAAGAGGAGTTGTGGCACAGCTGGGCCGTGGAGTTTTTACTAGCATGTTGGGGGGAGCCTCAGAAAGAAAATGGTTGAGAACCTCTGTTGTAAGGAACAATTGAAGGTGAAATGGCCCGTTAATTCCTCTGCAATCATAGAACAAAAGCAGGGAGAGTTAGGGGTTACAGATAGTTGTAATAATCCAGTGTCTTTATTGAGACCATGTTTTTAATGTCCAGCAAAATTATGAATTTAAGCTCCCAGGTTCATCTTCCGAAGGGCAGATATACACTTAAAATGCTGTATTAGAAGCTCTTCCATCAACATAGTGCTCGCTACGCAGGGGGTTAGGTCAGTATAACTATGTCACTTATCCACCCCCAAGCGACAGTTATACCAATGTAAGTCTGTAGTATACACCTGGCCAAAGTTGTTGTGCAGGTTTCCTTTGAGGACAAGGTCTGAGATGTCAGATATGGAGTGATCGTTTTATGAAAAGTGTTAGTCTACAGTGACGAGATGTTTGTGTCCTATTTTTCTGTATGAGTTCATTTGAGAGCTTAGTGATTGTCTGGTTTCACCCACATAGTTGTTACTGGGGCATTTAATGCACTGGATGAGGTACACCACATGTGATAGGCATGTGTAGGACCCATAGATCTTGAAAGATGTTGTGTTGGGAGGTGTTAATCATCGTAGCAGTGGAAATATGTCTGCAGGTTTTGCATCTGTTATGGCAGAGTCTGGTGCTGTTTTGTGTTGGCAGGGTCTGTTCTGTGGGGATTCTGATTATGAGTTTGGCAAGGATACGGGGGTTGTTTGAACACCAGAAAGGGGGGCTTAGGAAAGCTCTCTCTTTCAGGATGTTGTCCTCACTGAGTTTGGGTTGCAACTGTTTAACTATACCCTATATAGGTTCCAGTGTAGGGTGGTAGGTGACAATTAGAGGCATGGGGTGTTTCTGTATTGAAGCATTATCTCACAGTCAATGCTGAGGCCCTAAACTTGCACCTCGCTCCGTCAGCTTGCAATATCCAGCCAATTTTGAGAGGCTTGGTCCCCCGGGCCTTCCAAATTTAGACTTTTCTAATAAATGCTTTTGCCATAGAGTTGCGCACTGGTGCTGAATTACCTACAGTGTTTATTTCTTAGAAAAAAGTCTTCAATATTTACCTCAAATATAAGCCTCAACAAATCCCAATAAAGACAAACATTTAATGACCATTAGTAAACAAATGTTTACATAACTGAAATTGGAATTTCTTTGTGATCAAGTTGAAAATGCCTTGGATTCGGAATTCATTAGACACCGCTTTAAAAAATATGAATGGCTAAAAAATAAAAAAAAAAAAAAATATCCACAAGGCTCTCAACCAAGTACTTTTACATTTTTACACTACAGATTTTTAGTTCTACTTTGGGGTAGGGTAGGCAGTTTTCTACATGACTGTAGGGAAAAACACATTTCCCCATAATTAACAACCTGTAACAAATTAAATTTGTTACAAATATAAAATATAGCAGTTCAAAGCAGCTGAACTAGATTATTTTCCTAAAATACCAGGACTCAATCAACATTAACCATGAAAATAACTGTATACTAAACAACAACAAGATTAAAAACATAATTGTGATTTTGTAAGAATCCTAACATTGTTTTACCTTTACTAAAAGGTGCAAGAATGCTCGCATGGAGCAATACTTACCAATGGTAGGGAACAAACTACGCTCTCCCCAGGACCTGCTCACAAGGGATACACTCCAATCTTTTCCATTTCCACTAGCATCTCCAGTGTCCTGACCCCAAGCAGATGTCTCAGTCTTCCTCTTCCCTGCTGTAGTTGATGGAACAGATGTCCATTTCTCCTCACCTGCACTGATCTCTGAGGAGATTTTTCCAGACTTCTCATTCCAATTTCCTCCATTTACAGTAGGGCTTTCATTCAACCCTGAAGAAACTTAAAAAATAAAAACATGATAAAAAAGTAACCGGATGAAGAGTTAAAATATTACTTGAAAATAAAAAAATCAAGTTCATTATTGAATTTTGGTCAGGAACAACTAAATATTAGATACCAGAATCATATGTAGTTGCAAGACTGTTTTAACACAAGTTATGAATTGTTACAATAAATCTCTTAGCCTCTAAAAGAGGTGAACTTGTTAAGGCTGAAATGTCTAAAGTTAGATCTACAGAACCACTCATGTTTCAAATGTTAACACTTCTATCATGTGTCCCTCACCTCTGCCTTTATGCTCCACTCCTGTGAAGAAAAACTGTTTTAACACTCTGCCTTTCTCCTGTAATGTTAGAGGACAGGATTCTATTTTTTTGCCCTTTTTTCCCCTCCCCCATTCATGGTTAGCGGGCCTCCAGTATATCCTTTTTTGCTCCATGCCCTTCTTTTGCTCCACTTTCTTCCTAGCGGCGGTGGCTAAACACTGCTCTCTCCAAAGTCAGTCAATATCATTCTTTCAGGCAGCTTTTGGGGGACAAGAGACAGCAGTGCATAGTTCTCCTAACAGGCCTAGGTGTAGAACTCTGATCCCAATATAGCAGCGTGTTGTGATATTTACATATTGCAATAAGCAAAAATGGCACTTTACAACAAAGTATGCTAAACAAATGAGAATCCTGGGTATTAAGCGTTTAGATTCTAGCAAGGTTAGTAGCAAATCTATGAACCGGCCCAATTCTTGAGTATTTAAATACTCTTGCATGCTCATAAGAATGAAACCAGTAAAGCAGAACATCCTAACCTGTACGTATACAACTGAAAAGGAACTATATTCTGGATATAGTTTGTCAGAGACACAGCTCTTGTCTGACAGCAGAAAAATGAACTTTTTAAACAATGCTGCAACACTGTTTGGGATGAAAAGAACACAAAGAAATGAGAGGAGGGAGTACTGATGTCAGGAACCACCGCAGGAGCCAGGAGGGACATAAAGAAGAGAGCCAAAATAGGACATTGAGGCAGCTTCTCTACATGGGACATGGAAGAGGGGCAGCTACTCTGTCTCTCGGTCCTCTGGTTCTGATGAGTAGTGCCCCTTCACTCTCATAGCTGGAGAAACAGGAGGCAACATCAGAAGGCTGTGCCTCCCTTTCTGTACTCTTCTCTCCCTTAAAGGGCTGCTACTTCCTGCCCACTATTTCTTCTCCCTCATGCATTAAAAAAGGGGACCTCTAGCCCTGTCAAGAGCTGTGTCTCTGACAAAAAAACAAACATGTCATCTCCCTTGCCCCTTCCACCAGGGATGCAGCAATTGAGAGAGCTGTGAGAAGCCCCTTCTGGCAGTTCAGAGCTAGGATGGGATGGAGGAAGGTTTCCATTTTATTCAGCAAGTAAGCTGAGTGAAAAAATCCCATATGAAGCGTCGGGAGCTTTCCAAATTGAAAAGGGCAAATAAGTATTGGCCTCATCAAATCTGAAAACTTAGGGACAAATATTTCATGTTCTTCCCCTTAAACTTTGTTTTCTTCCCTGTCTAGTACAGCATAAAAATATCCACAGTCTAATACCCTAGCCCTGAAGATGACCACAGTCACTACTGCAACAGGCTGCCCTTCTGGAAAGCTATGGGTGCCAAGAAGGTGGACAGTAATGCATATAGTACAAGAACCTTAATCAAATAATCTCCTTATCCCATATATATCTTCTTCTCTAGCAGTGCTGCACAGCAGCAGCAGCAGCTTGCTTGTGAAGCAAAGCTCTGAAGGATTGACAGCAACAGAACTGCTTTCTGCTGGATGACATCTCTTATAATTCAACATAATGTTGACCTGCCAGACTGCATGGACTATATGTGGTCACAGTTACATCCTCCAGCTAGCTTCACATTCTCCTGTAAATGTAGTCAGTTATACTACAGACTTAAATAGTTACCATCTGGATTAGATAATGCCAAACAGTTTCCCAAATGTTCTTCGATCAGCTTCTCTTACCAGAAAGACTAACTATATAAAATCTTATGTTTGAGTGTTTAGGCTTAATTTGAGCCTAATTTTCAGAGAGTTGGGCTAAAATTATAGTAATTCCATGCACCAACAGGTATTTGCATGTGCAAAATCTACATATGCCCACTATTGTGGTATTTAGGTGCCAAATGACCTATTTGTGCCAAACTGCATATCAGATTTCCTTAGAATCAGGACCGGTGTCTCTAACTCAAAGCAAATATGTTGAGGCTTATATTTTATTTATTTACTTTAGGAAACTTGTTAACTCATTAACTTGAGAAAGTGAACACTGTTAAGGCTGCTCTGGACAGTCCCCAAATATTGTTCCAAGACACGCATGTTTGTGGTTTACTCAGTAGTAATTTTTATACCAGGTATAAACAGCGTAAAAATTCTAGGAACAGTACGGCAATATTATTAGAGTAACTAGGGGTAAAGAGTCTGTATAGCCAATGTACTGTTATTGAGAAATAACTGTACAATGATTATGCAAATCAGACACCCACAACTGAAGAGCAAGCAATTGCATAACTGAGAAAAAAGTTCTAAATCATGAACTGCACAGCATCCTGCACTCTGACCAGTTGGAGTTCTAGTTCTGTATTAGGAAACTATTACTCAAAATTAACAAGTTAGCATGCACACTAGTCATAAATCCTTTTACCTTGCTGAATTGTTGAATCTCCCTTTGCAGATTTAGAGCTGCTAACTTGAACATTCAGAATTGTATCACCTGATTAAAGAGAAAGTCTTTACAAACCATTGTACATCTCATTACATGCATCTATAGTAAGTATTCATTACCAAGGGTCAAATTTTACTTCAGAGGATCAGCACTTTAACGATCATTAACAGGCAAAAAATATTTACATCCTAAACCGAAGGAGAAATTTGCAAATACAGCAAATTTTCAGACACTATATTAAAACCAAAAATACGGGCATTTGATTTATAGCCAGTTTAGATACCTCAATTTAAATCAAGGAACCCTAATTGGCTTTTAATTCAGTTTAAGAAAGAGTTAATTTGAAAGGAGCCCAGCTATTTTTCCAGTGCTCATGAGCACCATGACCAGATGGAAGAGGTCATTTCATTGCAAACACCTCTCCTAGCCTCTTCTAGATATTACTACAAAAGGAAACCGCTGTTTCTACCTCTTACCTAACCCAGGCAGCTCTGTAGATGCAGCTGAACTCCTTTCAAATTAACCTGGTGCAAGGTGACATCTGAGAACTGATGGTGCACAACACACTGCCATGGTCCCTGCTCAGATTAATGACTACTGTAATCTATGTCCATAAAGATCACAATACAGTTACAGTCAACATTTCTTGAAGTTGCTTGGTTGCCTTACTTCCTACATGCCTGCAGTGACAAAGGGAAAACAACTGACATAGTACTCAAGGGCAATGACAGTGCATTCAGTCAGGACAGAAACAAGCTCTGACCAAAGAAGAAAAGGATCTGAGGCATCAACGATTTAAGGAGTCGAAGTCAGAATGTGAATGTAATGTAGCAAAGCACTAGAGAGCAGCTAGGCTCAAGCTTTCTGCTGCTATGGCACAACACTTGATGCATTGTTTTGTTTAATTAGGCACTCAGGTGCATCAACAGGTACCAGACTGCCTAGAGGAAATCTGTTATCTAGTCGTCTAACAAAATGGTGTGTTTCTGCTCTTCTTGTGGGGCTGGGGAAACTGATGAAGCTGTGGTACCATCAGTTATACAAACAATGCCCAAAGTGGAACTGGTATGGTGGTGGAAGGGGGGGGGGGGGGGGGGAAGGAGTTTGTTTCAGTTTAATAGGAAACTGACTGACCAGGAAGGGAAAGGAAGGGTGAGAAGAGGTTTGCTATAAAACCATTGGGATCTGTCAAAAATAAAAAAAAACCAAAACAAAAAAACAAAACAAAACAGGGATGATCTGTGAAACAAGAAAAATCTTCCCCAACACAGTCAGAAAAGAACATGGATAGTGGTGGGAAGGTACCTGACTGAGGGACGCTTCATAGGTTCCAAGAGGCACAAGGCTTTACAGTTCTCACCTGCTCCAGCTGAAAGCATGGACCCAAGTATCTTCTGTTAAATGCTGTTCTTTTAGCTTTTTTCCTCCACCCTTGATTCCTTAAATCCACACAAAGTATTACAACTTCCAGTTCCAATATCCTTTACATAGATATATCCTCCTCCTATTATAATGCATTTCTAAAGTGAACACTGTTTACTTTTCAAGTGTTCTTTCTTTCTACAACATCATACCTTTATTTTTTCTGGGACCAAGTGGAAAAGATGGTGCAGGTATTAGTTGTTCAGTGGCTACTGTAACTGCATTTTCCATCCCAGGGAGATTTGGTTCTATTGGACCAGCATCAGTCAGTACCTTGTCACGCTTACGCTGCTGCCTTTTCTCACGGTTACTGATTTTAGTTTCCCAAGCTCCTAAAATATTCCCATAAATAAAAATGGCATTAAGTGAGTAATACAATGGTAAAAGAATAACCCAACTAAAATGTAACTAGGAACCAAGTTTAATTTTTTAAGAGTTAGTAAAAGGATAGATTGAAACCAATAGGTAAAGGTGAGAACAAGGGTAGAGTGACTGAACTTTACATGTAAGAGTTTAAACGGCATGCTTGAAGAGTCAGTATGTCCTTTTTCCGGATGCGAAAATAGTAGTATTTTGTTTTTACAACCACTCAACCATATGAGCCACAACACTTCAGGTAGAATAAAAATGTAGGTTGATTGCCTCAGATGAACAATTTTAGTATTTGTCAACCCTTATAATCCAACATTCACAGATCAAATTGCCAAACTCCAGTTCTGAAGCTACTTTTCTTAACTTTTCTGTTCCAGAAATCCTGGATTTTCAAATATTCAGCATGCAAACACTGTTAATCTAAGAACATTTCACCAGGTAGTAACCACTACATGACCACATATCCGATTTAAGATTATGACATCAACTAATTAATTTTGTTATGATATATTTAAGCAAGTAAATCTTAGATAGCATGTGAGACATTTTAGCCTAGTGCATTGCCTTATCAATGATGTTCTTAGTACCTTCATCTGCTTCTTTTCCATCAAGACGTGACAGGTCCTGAACTGTTTTAGCATCTCCCTTTGATTTCTTTTTATTCTTTTTTGACTAAAATAAAAAAGCAATAATTCAGCCTTATGTTAAAGAAACTAAATGTTTCTATTACAGGTATTAAGAAAATATTGTTATAAATTGTAAGAATTAAAAGATATTTACAGATTAGAAATGGAAAATCTACTTTGCAAGATTAACCTATTGGTTAGTTCCAAAGTAGTGGCTTTTAGGAAACATTTCTTCTGTATGAAGGGGGAGGGGGGGACGTTTTTTTTGCTCTATTTTTTAATATTTAAATAGAGCAAAAAATCCCCAAACCATTGCTGACAAAATCTGTGAATGACAGACTGGAGGAATGGCAAGTGAGGATAGGCCAGTCATACAGAGCAATCTGGACTGCTTGATAGGCTGGACCCATTAAAACAAAATGCATTTTAATACAGTTAAATGCAAAGTTTTACACCTAGAAACAAGGACTGCAGGCCATACCTACAAAATGGGGGGCTGTATCCTGGAACACAATGATTTAGGGGTCACAGAGCATAAGCAACTCAAAATGGGCTCCCAGTGCAACACGGTGACCAAAAGGTCTAACACATTCCTCAGATAAACACACAAGGAAATAGTAAGCAGAAGCAGAAAAGTGATTTTACTTCTGTATATGGCATTAGTGAGTCAGATACTGGAATACAGCGTGCAGGTCTTCTGTCCACATTTTAAAAAAGATGTTGAAAAATTGGACAATGCAGGAAGGAAGCACAAAAACGATTCAAGGGCTGGAGAAAATGCTTTACAGTGAGAGACTTAAAGAGCACAGTGATTAGTTGGTCAAAAGAAGACAGAGGTCATTTGATTACGTCTAAGTACCTTCACTGGGAGAAAATGACAAGTACTAAAGGGCTCTGTAATCACATAGAGAAACACATAACAGGAACCAACTGCTGGAAGCTGAAGCCAGACAAATTCAAATTAGAAAGCAGTCACAATTTTTTTAAACACTTACTCCTGGGGTCATTCTGCAAAATAAAAATTCTGCACACAATATTTTAAAATTCTGCAAATTTTATTTTTCAAAACACTACATAATCACACCAGTTTCAATTACTTTGGGAATTTATTTCAAAATACCTGTCAGCAAGTATGTCTGTAACAATACAGACATACACAAAAATTCCCCCAGGAATAGATTTAAAGAAACCCCTATGACAACCCAGTTCCTGCTTCTCTGCCTCCTCCCCCCACACAGCCCAGCCGGAAGGGCAGACACCCACAACTCCTCCCTCCCAGGGCCCAGCCACTGTGCTCCCCCAGCCAATACACCCAAAACCCCCTTCCCTCCAGAGTCCAGCCATGGGCCTCCCCTTGCCCAGATACACACACACCCCTTCCCCCCCAGAGCCCAGGTATCCAGAGGGAGAAAGAAAACTACATGCAAGCCTGTCTCCTTCCCTCAGGGCATGCTGGGAACTGAAGCTGCCAGGAACGCTCTAGCTCCCTCCCTCTCTCCCTAGCAGTGTCTTCTATGTGCAAGGAAGTTTTTGGAAAATGTAGGGGACAATTTCCTGGTGCAAGTGCTGGAGGAACCAACTAGGGGCAGAGCTCTTCTTGACCTGCTGCTCACAAACCGGGAAGAATTAGTAGGGGAAGCAAAAGTGGATGGGAACCTGGGAGGCAGTGACCATGAGATGGTCGAGTTCAGGATCCTGACACAAGGAAGAAAGGAAAGCAGCAGAATACGGACCCTGGACTTCAGAAAACCAGACTTTGACTCCCTCAGGGAACTGATGGGCAAGATCCCCTGGGAGAACAACATGAGGGGGAAAGGAGTCCAGGAGAGCTGGCTGTATTTTAAAGAATCCTTATTGAGGTTACAGGGACAAGCCATCCCAATGTGTAGAAAAAATAGTAAATATGGCAGGCGACCAGCTTGGCTTAACAGTGAAATCCTTGCTGATCTTAAATACAAAAAAGAAGCTTACAAGAAGTGGAAGATTGGACAAATGACCAGGGATGAGTATAAAAATATTGCTCAGGCATGCAGGAGTGAAATCAGGAAGGCCAACTCACACCTGGAGTTGCAGCTAGCAAGAGATGTTAAGAGTAACAAGAAGGGTTTCTTCAGGTATGTTGGCAACAAGAAGAGAGTCAAGGAAAGTGTGGGCCCCTTACTGAATGAGGGAAGCAACCTAGTGACAAAGGGTGTGGAAAAAACTAATGTATTCAATGCTTTTTTTGCCTCTGTCTTCACGAACAAGGTCAGCTCCCAGACTACTGCACTGGGCAGCACAGCATGGGGAGGAGGTGACCAGCCCTCTGTGGAGAAAGAAGTGGTTTGGGACTATTTAGAAAAGCTGGACGTTCACAAGTCCATGGGGCCGGATGAGCTGCATTGAAGAGTGCTAAAGGAGTTGGCAGATGTGATTGCAGAGCCATTGGCCATTATCTTTGAAAACTCATGGCGATCGGGGGAAGTCCCGGACGACTGGAAAAAGGCTAATGTAGTGCCCATCTTTAAAAAAGGGAAGGAGGAAGATCCTGGGAACTACAGGCCAGTCAGCCTCACCTCAGTCCCTGGAAAAATCATGGAGCAGGTCCTCAAGGAATCAATTCCGAAACACGTAGAGGAGAGGAAAGTGATCAGGAACAGTCAGCATGGATTCACCAAGGGCAAGTCATGCCTGACTAATCTAATTGCCTTCTATGAAGAGATAACTGGTTCTGTGGATGAAGGGAAAACAGTGGACGTGTTTTTCCTTGACTTTAGCAAAGCTTTTGACATGGTCTCCCACAGTATTCTTGCCAGCAAGTTAAAGTAGTATGGGTTGGATGAATGGAATATAAGGTGGATAGAAAGTTGGCTAGATTGTCGGGCTCAACGGGTAGTGATCAATGGCTCCATGTCTACTTGGCAGCTGGTATCAAGTGGAGTGCCCCAAGGGTCGGTCCTGGGGCCGGTTTTGTTCAATATCTTCATAAATGATCTGGAGGATGGTGTGGATTGCACCCTCAGCAAGTTTGTAGATGACACTAACCTGGGAGGAGAGGTAGATACGCTGGAGGGTAGGGATAGGATACTGAAGGACCTAGACAAATCAGAGGATTGGGCCAAAAGAAATCTGATGAGGTTCAACAAGGACAAGTACAGAGTCCTGCACTTAGGACGGAAGAATCTGATGCACCGCTACAGACTAGGGACCGAAGGGCTAGGCAGCAGTTCTGCAGAAAAGGACCTAGGGGTTACAGTGGACAAGAAGCTGGATATGAGTCAACAGTGTGCCCTTGTTGCCAAGAAGGTCAACGGCATTTTGGGATGTACAAGTAGGGGCATTGCCAGCAGATCGAGGGACGTGATCGTTCCCCTCTATTTGACACTGGTGAGGCCTCATCTGGAGTACTGTGTCCAGTTTTGGGCCGCACACTACAAGAAGGATGTGGAAAAATTGGAAAGAGTCCAGCGGAGGGCAACAAAAATGATTAGGGGACTGGAACACATGACTTACGAGGAGAGGCTGAGGGAACTGGGGATGTTTAGTCTGTGGAAGAGAAGAATGAGGGGGGATTTGATAGCTGCTTTCAACTACCTGAAAGGGGGTTCCAAAGAGGATGGCTCTAGACTATTCTCAGTGGTAGAAGAGGACAAGGAGTAATGGTCTCAAGTTGCAGTGGGGGAGATTTAGGTTGGATATTAGGAAAAACTTTTTCACTAGGAGGGTGGTGAAACACTGGAATGCGTTAACTAGGGAGGTGGTAGAATCTCCTTCCTTAGAAGTTTTTAAGGTCAGGCTTGACAAAGCCCTGGCTGGGATGATTTAGTTGGGGATCGGTCCTGCTTTGAGCAGGGGGTTGGACTAGATGACCTCCTGAGATCCCTTCCAACCCTGATATGCTATGATTCTATGATTCAAGCTGGGTTCTGCGGGGTCCAGCGCCCCCTAGTGGTGACCAACAGCACTGCAGTCCATTTCTGTGGGAGAAAGGAAATTCTGCGCACACATTAATTTCTCCAACATTCTGCATTGCACAGTGGCACAGAATTCCCCCAAGAGTAAACACTGTACAAACTACCAAGGCAAACACATTCTTCATCTTTTGTAGTCTTCCAATTGAGACTTTTTGGAACATGCATTAGCTAAATACCTGTGTTGAGCCAGATAATTTAAACTGGATGAAATTTTATGGCCTGCGATATACAAAAGTCAGATTACATCATTGAATGGTCCCTTTTTGCCTCAGACTATATAAATCTATGCAAAGAAACACCTTGAGTTAACTGATGCATTCCACCAGGGAAGCCCTAAACTTCCAGTGTTATCAGAGCAAAGACGTAATGGGTCCAGAAAGTAAATTATATATAGGCTTGGTAGAACTAGATTTTTATTTTTTGTAATTTCAACCATATAGATTTTTTTAATTTTTAATAATTTTTATTTTTACAGTTGTGGAAAATTAAGGAGGGTAGTATTGGGATTAGGACAGCACTGACAGTGGGGCTACAAAGGGCTCTCAGCATGGCTGAGAGGCCCAGGACACCTGGGTGCGAGATGCAAGGGAGGCTGCAGTCCTGGCTGGAGGAGCAGACCCCTAGCCAGGCCTGCAACGAGGATGATGAGCCCCTGGTCACAGAGGAGATCACCTCACTGCTGTACAGTTCCTGCCTGGGGATGGCTCTCTCACTTCTGGCTGAGTGACTGAGTGAGCAGGGCCATGACAGCAGAGCTGCAGAGGGCTCCCTCCAACTGCCCCCACACCTTGGGCCTACAGGGACCAGATGTCACTGGCTCTGTGGACATGCAAGGAGCCCTCTGCAGCCCTTCTGTCATGGCCGCTCCCTCACTCCCATGACAGTGAGGTTGTAGAGGGCTCTCCGCATTGTCACAGGATCAGTGACACCCAATCTCTGCAGAGATAAGGTGCAAGAAAAGCTACAATCCTGGTGGAGCAGAGAAGGGACCCTTTGCACTCCCAGCTGGTGAGAGCAGGGATGTGACAGCAGACATGCAGAAGGCTCTCTATGCTGCCACAGGACCACAAGCACCCAATCCCTGCAGGCACAAGGTGTGGGGAAGGCTCTGGTGTAGCAGAGTGGAGGAAGAAGAGGATGAACCCCCTACCACGGGGAAGGCCACCCTGCTGCTGAATGGCTCTATCCCTGGGCAGGAGCCATTGATCAAAAAGGTGGCCTCCCCACAGCCAGAGGCTGCTCCTCCTCCTCCTGGCAGCCTTGGCCGGGGTCTCTGCTCTGCTAGCACCAGAGCCTTCCCCTCACCTTGGGGTGGCAGGGATCCAATGTCCCTAGCAATACAGGGAACCCTCGGTAGCTCCACTGTCATGGCCCTACTCCCTCACTTCTGTGACTGCAGGGCTCCCTACATGGCTGCCGACACCTGATCCCTGCAGACGCTAGGTGAGGGAGTAGGGGGGAGCTGCACTCACACCAACTGTTACTGATTGGGTTTTTTTCATCCATTTCAATGTAAGCTGAAATTGACATTAACTGACATCTGTGGATTTAAATAGAGTCCTGCCAAGTCTAACTAGAAGTAAGGCTGCAAGTTTGTCACTGAGGTCACAGAAGTCACAGATTCTGTGACTTTCTGTTACCTCTATGGTTTCTTCAGTGGTTGGTGCGCCTGGCCTGGGGGCAGCTAAAGCAGCCCATGCCAGGCCCATTGGCTGCTGCTGCGGCCATCTCGGGCCACTGCACCCTCCTCCCGCAGCAGCAGCAGGAGTTTGGGTGTGAGAGGGGGTTGGAGCACAGTACGGGGTGAGGCGGGCTCTGGGCAGCGCTTACCTAGGGGGCTCCTCAGATGCAGGAACATCCCCCTCGCTCAGCTCCTAGCCGGAGGTGTGGCCAGGCAGCTCTGCGCGCTGCCTGTGTGAAGGCACCGCCCCCACAGCTCTCATTGGCCATGGTTCCTGGCCAATGGGAGCTGTGAAACAGAGCTGCCTGGCCATGCCTCTGTCTAGGAGCTGAGCTGGGGGGGATGTCCCCACTTCCGGGGAGGCACGGAGCCAGGTATGTAGCCTGTTGGCCCCAGCAAACCCCCACCCTCCCACCCAGCACCAGCAGGAGTCCCGGGCCGCACGCCACCACCCACACAGCACCAGTGCGGGTCCCAGGCCGCGCATGCCCAGGCTGCTCCCCCACCAAGATTTAGTCCAGGGCATACAGTAGAAGTCATGGACAAGTCACGGGAAGTGAATTTTTGTTTATTGACCGTGACCTGTCCATGACGTTTACTAAAAATACCCGACTAAAATAAAGCCTTAACTATAAGGCAGAAGGATCACTTGTTCAGTAACTGGCCACCAAGCACTGAGTATGGGAGGGCTACTGACTCCTCTCCATATCTTCCCTCCCCCAGCAAAAGAACAAGGGTAAGTTTCAAACATTTCTTTTTCCTTGCATTTGCTTCTGTAATAAACTAAATTAGGTATAGAGAAAAATAACCCAGCTGGGTTAGGGGACTAGTTCCTACACAACTGAGAATACTGTACATATTCTTAAACTACTATTTAAGTGAAAAACTACTATTTTATAAGAAAGCATATAACTAAGGATAAAAAAGGGTAGTTAATGTTAAAAAGTTACAACTTGTTGCATCTGACAGAAGGGGGATCTTTCAAAAATTTCCAACTTTGAAAAGGAATTTTTTTTTAACCAAAAAAAATAAACTTTTGAAAAACTTTGACTAGCCAGTTCTAGTGAGCACCAATAGGTGTTCCAAAAACAAAAAAAAAGGGAGTAAACAGACTATAAACCAATTCCCCTTAACTGCTCAACTTCTACTGCTGGCTCTTGTGAGATCATTATTTCAGAAGTTCTCTAGACATCAAAATCTTCCAGGCAAAAAAGGACTTAAACACTTAAAAAAACGCTTTTTTCTGCTTTGCTTTAACAGTCCCCCCCATTCCATCTCTACAGTCATCCCCCCACACCTCCAAAAGAGGACACAAACCCAACTGCCCCCTGCTTGACCCATGACCTTCAAAATACAGCATGAAAAGTTAAATGACAAACATTAATAATAAAAAGGCCTACATGGTCACAAGAACTCCACCAAGTTGCAGTGGGGGAGGTTCAGGTTGGATATTAGGAAAAACTTTTTCACTAGGAGGGTGGTGAAACACTGGAATGCATTACCTAGGGAGGTGGTGGAATATCCTTCCTTAGATATTTTTAAGGTCAGGCTTGACAAAGCCCTGGCTGGGATGATTTAGTTGGGGATTGGTCCTGCTTTGAGCAGGGGGCTGGACTAGATGACCTCTTGAGGTCCCTTCCAACCCTGATATTCTATGATTCTATGAACTTGCATACAAATTCTACAATTCCATTAAAAAAAACTGATTAGAGTATTAGAAATCCAAATTTTACATCCAGCTTTTCTATGAAAAAGTCACATTAAATGTTTTTATAGAGCCTTACAAATAGGGAATTTATGTTGCTGTACACAAGGATTTAATAAATAAATCAGAAGTTTATCATCTTTGCTTTCCTAATATCAATTACTGGAACATGGTACATATCTACTTTTTCCACACCTGCCAAGCTCAGTCAAGGTTTCTAACATCAGTCACCATCTCAATTATATCACTGACTAAAACAGTCAGGAGGTGCATGACTGTGCAAAATACAGGTTTTATTCATTCTAAATGATCACCTTCTCTGCACAGAAGGCTGCCAATCTTGGCTCTACCATCAGCTGTACTATACATTAAGAACTTGGCAGATTAGCAAAAAACCTTAAAAATCAAGCAGATGTGTGGGCCTCTATACAGAGGAAAATAAAGAATGTAAAAATAAGCTTTCCTTCCCCACCATAAGTACTGATTCAAGAGGATACATTTTTTCCAAGCTTGCAAATAAAACTAGCTATGAAGTTTTAAGGAGTTTTCCATTTGCTCTAGTTTGTCACTTTCCAGTGAATGGCAGACATGTATGGCAAATTAAGTTGAATCACTTATTTTTTGCTCTTGTGTAATTGAACAAGGTAGAGAAGAAGAATGAAGAGGGAAGTGGCAAAATTGAAGACAGTACACATGCATCTTCAGTACAAGACCATACTGGAGATGCTAGCAGTGATGAGAAGCAGAAAACTGTAACCATTTTCAAGGAATAAGTGAGGTTCATGGCCCCTGAAGAGAAAGACAGCAAAGAATCTCAGAAACACAAGAGGCACACCAATACAAAAAAAAAAAAAAAAATCGATGTACGCCATGTCTTTTTAGATATGGAACACACACTTAACTTGTAGTCTCAGTTTACTTCTCTAAGCCGAACAAAGAAAGAGCACTCTCGCAGGGCCCTGGGAGATTCTACTCAGTGCACTCAAGCTATTAATAATGCAATGCATATGGAAAGAGGGTGATTTCCCAGAGTGACTAACAAAGCTGCAAAAAGAAAAGGAGGACTTGTGGCACCTCAGAGACTAACAAATTTATTTGAGCATAAGCTTTCTTGAGCTACAGCTCACTTCCTCACTAAGTTTAAAAAGAGGCTTGGAGCGGTTTTTAATTGACACTGAAGGGCACCAATTTACACCCAGACTTCATATTTATATCCACTTCAAAATGTATTTTCTTTTAATTTAAATAAGCTGTTTTAGATTTTATTTAAATTATAACTTTCTTTTTTAAATATAAACCTGTTTAAAATGAAATATTAATTTGCTACAAAATATGTTAAGGCCTAAAATTATTACAATCTCTTAAAACATTTAAATAATAAATGTGCTGATTCCATGAGCCTCAATCATAAACTGAGTTAAAGGCTGCTTTTCTATATAAATAATTGATCGGGGAAAAACTGACTTTTGAAGTCAAGCTTTATAAATATGGCATAGTGGATCATGTACTGTATTAAGGGCCTGATCCTGTCGGGGAGGGGATCCAGAGGCTGCGGTATTGAGTGCAACAGACTGGCAAAGTCATCACAGGGGATGGGACCTGCCTCTGACTCCAGGAGACACCATCACATATCTCATCATGATCATCTACTGAGCTCATCTGGGTGGCCCTATAGTCCTATTTATAGCTTCTCCTTACCTGAGCTCTGATTGGCTCAGCTCTCAAATTACAATTATTTAGGACTCCAGCCACCTTGGAAACTTACTCTCCAGCTTACAGAAAAGCACTAATCTGCACAGGAACTACCAGCCCTTGTTTCTGGATGGTTCTGGACACTTCAACTAAATGGCCTTGTTCCGTTTCCTTGCAGGTGTATACAGAGATATATACAAACAGAAATCCATTAATTTCTCAACTGCCTCCCTCTTTCTTTAAATAAAATACTACAATGCAAAAGGCATGTGAGTTACATGAGCAGAAGTCATGGATTGCTGTTAGTTCTTGTGTTTTCCTGGAAGTAGAGATAGGGGGTGGAAGTGGAGTTATGTAACAAAGGAGGAGTTGAGTGTTCGACCAGAAAGGAGTAACACTGGTGGTCAAAGCAGGACACTGTGAAAAGAACGAAGGACATTCTTCTGACTGCAGCCGCTAGTGTTGATTTCAAGACCTGAGAATTGGAGGGGAAAAACTGCCATGGCTGCAGGTCGTAAAAAGGACCCTATTTGGGAATATTTTCAAGAAATTCCTGTACCTCTGGATAAAAAATAAACATGTCTAATGTAAACTGCGAAACAAAAAAATGCAAGTCCTGGTTGTAAGAATGAATGTCATTATGACAAATGCTCCTCAAAGGCAATGACTTTGAAGAGGATATGGACATGTCTGAACAATCTGGATCAACTGGTTAGTACATTTATTTTTGCACCATTCTTAAGGACTGCCTACCATTTCTTACTATGCTAGTAAATGATAACTTAGATTGTCATAAATTTGTATTTTGGATGTAATAGAATAAAATTCAAGTGTAGACCTTTCTCACAGACAAGCTGCAAACGTAGCAAAGATGAGAAGAAATCTAGAAGAAGAAAACAAAGGCAACCTGAAAACTTACAACATATGGATTCAATGCTCATTTGACTAAAATACAACTCCAGGAATAAAGGAAAACATTGAAATTGCAGAATACTTCTGTAACAACCACTTTGCTTCAGTTTCACTAGAGAGAGAAGAAGGATCCAAACTAATTCTACCCAAGACATGCACTTGAATTCAGTGGTTGACCATTCTGAGCCATTTATTAAGAACTGGTCTATTCTGATAATTTGCAAAGAGAATTGTGACAAAATAAATGGAACTATACCAGCCAAAGTGGTCCTAATCAGACTAAAGGGAAATGTAGAAGATATGCTGAATATACAGAAACTTATTTCCACATTATTTGGCAAACTGCAGAAAGATTGCTGCGGTATTGTTGAGGCTGCTGAAATTTGGAAAGAACTTTGAGGCAGTGAAGAAATACCCAACAACAAAATTAAATTGCAAGCAGTAAAGAAACAGATGGATCAAGCACTTACTCCACCTCATGTTTTGCTAATATTCTCAACCCAAAGTACCAAGTAGATGTCTAACTGCTGAAGAAGATGCTGCTATGACATGGGCATCTAAATTACCCATCAATCATGCCAACCATAATACATTTCAGGGCTGGAAGGTGAACCATTCAAGCAGTACACATTTGTTGATGTTTAAAAGCAAGTCACACCACTGAATTGGTGGAAGTCACTAGCTAAGCACCTGGAACAAGAATTTGTTGATGTGCAAAACCAGTTTTTGACAGCACGGTCCTCTCTTCTGAAGGCACAAATATAATATTTTCTTCATTTGGACTAATTCATTCAAAGTTGATAAACCAATTGAGAGTTGAAAAAGCAGGAAAACTTGTCTCTCTTCCAGCCTATGAATAAAAATGAGGGAGGGAGGGATGAGATCTACTAGTCTGAAAAATATGAAGAGCAGCCTAAGGGCAGGTCTTCACTACCCGCTGGATCGGCGGGTAGTGATCGATCTATCGGGAATCGATTTATCGTGTCTCGTCTTGACACGATAAATCAATCCCCAAATGCGCTCCCCGTCGACTCCGGAACTCCAGCTCGCGAAAGGCGGAAGCGGAGTCGACAGGGGAGCGGAAGCGGTTGACTCGACGCTGTCCTCACGCCAGGTAAGTCGACCTAAGATACGCAGTCTTCTGCTACGCTATTCGCGAATCTGAAGTTGAGTATCTTAGGTCGACCCCCCCCTAGTGTGGACCAGGGCTATGTAATTTAGGAGGCTGTCTTCTCATTTTCGGTAGACTTAGGTGAGTAGGAAACTAAGCTCCAGTCCCTTTCACTGAGGCATATTTGCTTAAATTAAATGTATATAGTTATAGCATACCCCTCCAGTAGCAAAAAGATGTACCAAACCTTGTGTAAAAGCTCTATTTAGTTGTAAATTAACATGTTTTAATGGTTATATTAACCAGTAATAATACACCTCTCTCAGAAAGTAAGAGAAGTACAAATGGGAAAATTGATTAAAATTATTTAAATAATCGAGGCTTTTCACTTTGTGATTTACTTCAAGGCGCCCTACTAGATTCTCTCCTTGTATTTACCCAAAATGATCGGACTACATTACTCTAATAAAAACAGCCATTTAGTGGCATAGAATTACTTGGAACTGCAGTTTAGGCTTGGTATTGTTTTGTGAGGGAGGGAAGGAGAAAAATGAGCGAGATAAACACATTTGTTTCTTCGCTTAAAAAAAGAACGTTATCTTTACTTCCAAATACAAACACCTATGATACACTTTAGAATTCAGGCTTCCATTTAATATTGGAACATTTCTTGTAATTCAAATGCAGAATTAACTAATACTACAAGAGTTTCCAATAACTTATTTACTCAATTAAGCTATAAAACCATTAATAGCTGGGAAATTAATCAGGACCAGATATTTGGTTTTTTTTAATCAAATAGTTTCTTATGTTCAACAACTTTTCAGTAATAGTTACAGTTAACCATTTATGCTGTTTAATATATCTTCTGCTAGTACACAATGAATCCCCAACAGTATCATGAGAACAGTTTTAGCCTGGTAACTTTGTTGTCTACCACAGAAAGATTTTAAAAATTCCCTGTATGAATGAGTACGCTTTTATGAAAGCTAAAACCAAAACCAATGTGACAATCATTTCCAAATCAGAGAATCGCTGCACGGCAATTTACTTGACATATTATAATTTCAACCAGCAGATGTAACTTGTATTTTCAATTACATAAAGTTGTGAGCAAAAGAGCCAAGATAAAGTCAGTTTTGGTCATATGCCTATTTTAATCAGATAAATAAAAAAGTTGTCTGGTGAACTGAGGGTATATTTGCTCAGTGATTTATGGTACGTTAAATCAGTTTAACATGCAAGCGTAGGATTTGGCCTTAAAACAGTACTCCCTCAGCTGTTAGATGATACAATAATGGTAAGTTATTTGAAAGATTACATTGATCACCTTTTGAGCACCTACAGAGAGTACACACAATGGAATACTAATTTGGCCTTGTTATCATGTACAAGAGCTGCTATTCAGTATTTTAAATTCGTTCATTTTAAAAGGAAGTGCAAACATTTAATTCTTGATGTGGGATCTTAGTATCTTTAAAGCTGTCTTTCAAAAAAAATTAGCAGTTGGAAAACTTACTATTTTTGTAAAATTTAAATTGGATAGGAATGGAATCCAATCCTGGCTGAGACCTTCACGTAATACAAATATATAAAAATTAGTCTCATCAAGTAGTTTACTATAGTTTCAAAGCCATAAATAACCTTCTCGTTCTTCTTTTCTGCATCCAGTGGCTGCTTTGGATTTTCTCTTCGAGCCGTCTGAATTATTTCATCCTCAGACACTTCAAGAACAGGCCGTCCATTAGGCTGCATATGTAATCAAAAATTTAAATCAGATTAAATCTGAGAGGGCAGGTGAAGCAAACCACAGAATGTAAGTTACATAATTACAAAGATAGTATGAGAGGTTTTCTTTGAAGCCAACTGTAGTTCTATGCACTATGGGGAAAGAACCCAAATGCTAGCTTAATTACCTTTTAATGTAAAGCAATTTAATTTTATATTTTCAAAGCTTATTTTCAAAATTTCTGAAGTCTGCTACTGTGGTTGTATATACTATATGGAGTCAAGAAACAAGTACACGAACTAGTAAATATTCTAAATGCAGCTGGATAAAAATCAGACTAGTAGTTTCTACAGCTAGTCTGTTGAATAGCAACTGTCTTGCATATTGTAAACAAGCAGATTAAGAGTGAAGGAAAGCCTTGACATTTATAGTAATATCTATACCACACTGTAACCAATTATGTAGTGGAATATTATACAGCTTTACTATTTTTAATGTAAACAAACATGAAGTAAAAGTGGTGGACACCTGAAGTATTTTATCAATCTTTATATCGAGGGATAATATATAATTGCTCCTAGACAACAAAATGTGCATCTGTAAAACTTTCAGGAACTTTAGGTCTGATCTAAACAACTGTAGCTTGGATTCCAAATAAGTTTTGCTAAACATTACAATTTTTAAAAAAATTCTTCCTGATGAGGTTTAGGATTGTGTATATTGATAGCAATTACTTTAATACACATAAGTGAATGGGCATGTGCATTTGTTTTCTCACATGTATAGACACAGAAGTATACGTAGAGTTCATGTGAGCAACTGCACAAGTACTCAGTTGGAGCAGTGTCCTCTGCAGCATCTCACTGTAATGCAATAATTGCATAAGTACAGCAAACTATTTTCCAGTTAAGCCTCTGGAGCACGAGCCACAATTCTGTTTTGCCAAATGTATTGGGGGAGGGAGGAAGAAGGGGAGAGAGAAAATGGAGAAGTGTTTTCCCCTCAAACCAGTGACTACTTTTCAAAACATCAACTTGGTCAGACACCAAGTTCTTAAAACTACAAGTTGCAAATGTAGTGGGTTACCTATTTAAATTAAAAACAAAAATAAACCACACATACACACATGGATATGTACGCTATTAAAAATCTGAAGCTGGGTGAAATTTTTAAGACATTATTCACTGAAAAAAGCAGTTTTGGTCAACCCAAAACCATTCTCAAAATGTGACTCAAATAAATCATTTCAGCCAATGTTTCTGAAGGAGGGCCCCTCATGAACCAGTCACAAGATGGTAAGAGGAGAAGAAGGTGCACATATAACTTTAGGCCTATTAGTTATGGCACTCACCTAGGATGTGAGAGACCTGGGTTTTAATTACCGTTTTTGTCACATTTATGTGGAGAAGGGATTTGAATTTGGATCTCCCACCTTACAGGAGAGCGCCCTAGCAACCAGGCTATGGGATATTCTGGGTCTCTCTCAAGCTTTCCTGTTGAAGTTGCTCCACTGTGTATACATAATTAAATAGTCATTGGAAAAGGCTCATGAACTTGGGTCTCCCACCTCCAAGGTAAGTACCCTAATCTCTAGGCTATAGGAATCTCACATTCTGACCTGGCGACTATTCAAGTATTTTATGCAAAGCAGAACAGCTTCAACTTGAGAAAGAGAGACCTATACCAGAATAACTCATGGCCGAACAGCTAGCACTCGCCTGCAAATTCAAATTTCTTGTCCACATCAGACAGAGGGAAGAAATGAACCCCAGTTCACAAGTGATTTCCCTAACCACTGTGCTAAAGGTTATAAGGCGACACCACTTCCTGCTTCCAGCCAGTTTGGGAATCTAGTCTTATTTATTTTGCTTTCAGGTGGGGAAAAAAAGCCCAGAACTAAACAACCATTTTGTTTTTGTTGACCCAAATGTTTTCTTTGACTTGAAATGAATTGTGTGTCTACTTTTTTGATGTGCTCAAATTTTTTGGATTCAGTTCAACCTGAACTAATTTTTTTTTTTTTTTTTAAATATTTTGGAACTGCCAGTGAACTGAAAAAAAATCTGTAATTTGCAAGGCTCCACTTAAATCTGGATTATTTAAAAAAACACTCCGAAATAAAGACCTCTGCACTTTTATTTAAAGTATTTCTGCAGTACCCCTTACCTTTTTTCCCCACTCTTCTGACAGTCTTCAGTCAGACTGTTATTCCTAAGTGCTGTATTAGTACAAAGTAGTAATAAAGGACATTCTTGCTTCCACTTCGACCCAGAGACTTATTATAATTATTAGCCTACACCAACCTCCTTCTCCCTCCTATAGAGCACAGAGAGAAAAAAGGGGCATGAAGGTTTAAAACAAACAAAAGGAAGTTCATGCAACAGTCAACTTGTGGAACTAGTTGCCAGGGGATGTTGTGAAGGCCAAAACTATAACAATTAAAAAAAAAATGAGGTAAGTTCATGGAGGACAGGTCCATCAATGGCTATTAGCCAAGATGGTCAGGAACGCAACCCCATGCTCTGGGTGTCCCTAAGCCTTTGACTGCCTGATGCTGGGACTGGACAACAGGGGATAGATCATTTGATGATTGCCCTGGTCTTTTCATTCTCTTTGAAGCATCTGGCATTGGCCACTGTTGGAAGACAAGATACTGGGCTAGATGAACCATTGGTCTAACCCAATAGGGCCATTCTTATGAAGATTTCATCGCCTGCCTATATATCATTTAAGTTACGTTTCCATGATGTGTTTAGTCTGCATGGCATCTTATTTAAACTCATCTCCATGGGATAGGTTCAGAGTAGCAGCCGTGCTAGTCTGTATTCGCAAAAAGAAAAGGAGTACTTATGGCACTTAGAGACTAAATAAGTCTCTAAGGTGCCACAAGTACTCCTTTTCTCCATGGGATAGGAGCTGCATCTTCATTTTTATTTGATAGTACCAAATATATTCTTGACTGAATTTATATTTTCTTCTACAGGATACAATTTTAACTAAGAATTAAAAATCATGTTTAATATTAATCTCAAGCACTAGAACTAAAGTTGTTGCATTTAATTTTAGAATAGGTCAACTGTATGTTAAATGGTATACTACTTTAATACCCACTGACAGATTCAACAAGAAACATTTGATAGATGGAAGAACTGCTACTTATTAGCACTTAGTATATCTAGCCCTTACGCTGCCTTCATAACTATTCTAAGGCCAGGTCTGCATTACAAACTTACACTGATATAACTGCGTCATTCAGGTTGTGAAAATCCACACTTCTGATCGACATAGTTATACAGTCCTAACCACTGGTGTGAACAGAGCTATGTTGATGGGAGAGCTTCTCCCATTGACAAAACTACTGCCTCTTGTGGAGGTGGATTAACCATGCCGATGAGAGTTCTCCCATCAGTATAGTAGCATCCTCACTAAAGCGCTGCAGCTGCACTGTTGTAGCTGTTTAAGTGTAGACCTGCCTCTTCAGTGACTTGACTTAGCAGATACATACTCTTCAGATTTTCATTCGTTATGCATCGTCTATTTGGAAAGCCAAAAATATAGAACTGCTGTCCATTGTAACTGATTTAATGCCCAAGAGTGAACACACACTGTCTGCACACAGGACGTGCTGCCAACTGTTGAGTGTGCATTTTTTGTGGGACCTGAAGTGACATGAGTGAAAAGTGCTATTCTGCCTTATGGTGGCTTAAAGACTATGCTATCCTGCCTTCCTCTTCCTCTCAATTTTCAACGGTCAGCTGAACAATTTTAGGGAACTTCAGGATTTAAACAAAAATTCTGAAAAAATGTTACTAGAAGTGTACAGCCTTAACTGCAAATGGAGAGGTGGAATTCTGGATTCAAATTATCTTTAAAAATAGTTGTAATTTTTCACATTTAAATACATCCTGAAAACAATTTTTTTTAAATTATTTTCAGTTCTGAGATAGTCACTACTAAAACTCAAACTCAGCCCTGTATCATAACAATTAAGTTTTCAAATTGCAGAACCTTTTCCAAGTCTCAAATTGATTGTTTTAGAACAAGACTAGGAGTTGATCCAACCTCACTTATGAAAGATTACTCCATTTGATCCTTTATTTAAATAGTAAAAAGTATCAAAATCTGCTATGTTACAGTATTCTTACACAGAACCCATGACACTTTCCATAGCATAGAACAGTGGTTCCCTATTATTGTTTTTAAACTAAAGGCAACCCATCAACTGCATTGTCTTTTTTTGAGTCCCACCCAGGATCCAAATTCAAGGGGGAGCAAACGCCAGAGACCAGCATCATCCTCAGCCTCCCAAGGGGACACCAACCACCAGCAGCTGCGGCGAGGCAGCCGCGTCGCTGCGGGGAGAAGCTGCTCTGAGGCCTGCTCCGACCAGCCCGGGGCAGGGGGTTAACGGTAAGACTAACGCTTACTGGTTAATTGTTTAATAGTTTACATCCCTACCGTCAATATAATAAAACCACCTCAACGAGTAGCAGTAGCTATGTTGGCGGGAGAAGCTCTCCCATTGACAGTGTCACGCAAATGAGCGCTTATGCCAGCGAAATTTATGTCACTCAGAGGCGTGGTTTTTTTCATACCCCATGTCATAATTATAAAGGGAAGAGTAAACACCTTTAAATCCCTCCTGGCCAGAGGAAAAACCCTTTCGCCATGTCAGGGCTCCTTCCCCACTCTGAACTCTAGGGTACAGATGTGGGGACCTGCATGAAAAACCCCCTAAGCTTATTTTTATCAGCTTAGGTTAAAACTTCCCCAAGGTATCCTAGCTTCTTAACCCTTTACAGGTGAAAGGGTTTTTCCTCTGGCCAGGAGGGATTTAAAAGGTGTTTACCCTTCCTTTTATATTTATGACGTCTCTAGAACAACGTAAGTTTTGCCAACATTGGCGGCAATGTAGACATGGCCTTAGGCTTAGTCCTGCAGGGGACAGTAGCCACTGCTGTGGGACAAGCTCATTATCCAAATATCCCCACTCTCCCCCAAGGCCTCCCCTCTGCACCAGGCCCATGACACATCTAGAACCTTCCCACAAGCAGAACATGCAGCATTGTTTCGTATACTTAGCTAAACAAACCCATCCATCCACCTAGGGTTGGTACATGGTCAAACCACAGGACTATGGTATACTCTGGTGTGGTGGTCTCTAACTATTCTACAATGTATAAATAATTAAACTTTAAAAAGGGATAACAGTGAATAGTCATGATAAATGCCTATGAAGTGCCACCATGAATGATTATCACCTGGTGACCTAGGATGTGGGGGAGACAAGCTGAAGTCCCTGCTCCAATGACCAATTATTTATACAAAGTGGAATTGCTTCTGGAGGAGGAACAGAGACCCACACCAATATATTCCACAGCCCAGTAGTTTGGGCACTCTCCTGAGATGGGGGAGACTTGTGTTCAACATCAGACAGAGGGGGAATTCCACATCACAGGCGAGTACCTTAATCACTGGGCACTGATGAAGGTGACACTACTACTAATTCCTCATCCTCCAGCTGATTTGTGAATCTAACCTTTTAAAAAGAATAAAAAAATCCCTTTTGGGTTGAACAGAATGTGTTTCATTTGGCCTGAATTTTTTTTTTCTTTTTCAATTTTCTGAAATTTTTTTGCATTTGATTCAAACTGAATTTTTTTTTTCAAAACTGCCTGTGAACTGAAAAAGTCAGTTATTAGCCCAGCTTTGTCCACTGGAGAAAAGAGTTTAAAATTGAAGGCTATGGGAAAGTGAGTAACACTCCCCTTGCACCAGCTAGAAAGCAGAGCAGTGTTAGCAAAGAACCCCACCGAACCTTGTAGGAGCCAGGAGGCTCTGGGATTGGAGGTGAAAAAAAATAAGTCTTAAGAGGAGATAAAGAGAATGCTTGTGCTCCCTGCCAGCAGCAAGAGAAGGCATGTGCTTCACGATTATTACTCATCTGGTAAGCAGAGGAGACTAAAGAAAGTCTCACAAGCAAGACCTAGGGACAGCACACCTTGGTAATAATCCCTATAGACTCCTCTTTCAAGCACCTGGCAGAGGCAGAGATTGACTTCTCCACTGGATGTTGACTCCAAACAGTGAGCTATCCCCATCTTTTGAATCAATCTATGGCTAGTAAGTTTGGTCCTCTGGCTAGTAGCAAAGGTATTACTGGAGATTACTACTGTCATAATCAAATATACTCACTAAACAGTTTTGGCTATTTGACTAACTAACATTAATTTATATTAGAAACTTTAGATTGGATATTATTTGACTAGCATACTGGCAAGTAGTACACAACTGTTTTATTCCTTTAAGTTGCAATGAGTATAGCCGTAGTGGTGTTCTTTACTCTACGTACGGGTGGTAAGCGTCAGGTAAATTTTTCAAGCCCTGCATGCAGTAATACATGAAAGTTGAAGGTTACCTGCCACAGTGAAAGCTCAGTAATTAAACAGAATATTAAATTTTATATATTTATTTTTAACTAGACATTGGTAGTTTTCATCTCATACAAACATATATGTCCACATAGCGTTGTATTCACATTTTGATCAGTTTATTTTTAAAATGATACTACAGCTTAAAATATTTAACCTTATTTAAAATTTGACAACACTGGAAGGATTAACAAACTACTGGGACAGAGCCTGATAATTTTTTTTCATGAGAAATAGGGTTAACTGGATTAGATGCATAATAAAGAACAGCATAGTTAATTACATGTATCATTGTGTGTGTATATATTTATGGATTCAGTATGTATATTTTCTTTTACAAAAGATTTGTGTTCATCGGGAATTAAAAATAATAGAAGTAATTTTTAAAGACGACAATACACTTATTAAAAACTCAAGTACTTTGGTGGAAGGATGTGTGTTTAAGTTAGTAAGTGGGCTTGGTCCCTTTTGTTTCTTGATGAAGAAGGCCTCAAACGTCTGTTAATTATTTTTGCTTTTATTTTTCTTAGATATATAAAGAATGCTAAGTCTATTCTTTCCTGATTGCTGGGGAACATCCTGGAGGACTCAGATGTGTGTGCCTTCACTGAATAAGCAGGATTTTGAATCTTTAACAAATATACCCGCTCTCTAAAATGGTAATTAATCAAAGTTTTAAACAGTCTGAATAAAATACCCTCCCCTTCCAGTTTCTCAGCTTTCACTCTATGGATTCTGAAAAGGTAATAATTTCACTGGTTCTTGGTCACCATAGAGTTTTCCAGGAGTGAAGACTTTAATTTCCAATTATAAAAAAAGGAGGAATACCCACTTAGCCATTCTTCTTCACAAAGCAAAGAACCAGAAAAAGGTATAAGCCCAGTTTCTTTCCACTTTGCAGATCAGTTAAACTCTCACTTATTTAGATCTTATGAGAGGCAACTGAAAGGCAAGTTTATAACAGGTCAAATGACATCTACTCCACTTTCTTCCATCCTATGTCAGCAAAAACAGTATTAAAACTATTTAGCCAAAGCAGAAAGCTACAGACCAACCGGTCCAGGACCCAAACCTCCGACAAGAAAGGAAGAGCTTTAGAAGGGTGTGCAGTAACTTGATGCATGAGATTAGTTTGCTCACTAGCTGAAAGTACAGCAAAGCAAGCAATATCAAAAACAAGGTGGATGAGGTAATATCTTTTATTGGACTAACTTCTGATGGAGAGAGAAGCTTTCAAGCCCCAGAGAGCTCTTCTTCAGGTCTGGGAAAGATGTCACTTAAAACTGCCTTCACGAAACAAGGACGCTCCACCAGAGAAGTAGATCGCTTCAAGGAACACACCACACCAATACCCCAAGAGAACTTGCTTCAATACAAAAATAAAACCTCCTCCAACCACACACCCCTAGTTGTTACCTACCACCTCAAAATAGAACCCATGTGGTGTATCATCAAACTACAACCCAAACTTGATGGGGACCGCATCCTGAAAGAAATCTTTCCTGAACCCCCACTTTTGGCTTTCAGACAATCCCGCACCCCCATCATCATCATCAGAAGCAAACTCTCCAGAAACCAGGACACACCAACTCAAAGCAACACCAGAAGACCTATCTCCACTGCTACAATGATCAATACACCTTTCAAGATCCATGGATTCTACACATCCCTATCACAACATGTTGTATACCTCATCCAGTGCACTAAATGCCCCAACAATTACATGGGTGAATCCAGATAATCATTATGCTCTCAAATGAACTTGCACAGGAAAATGACAAGACAAAAATCACCTGTAGGTGAAAAATTACTATGTTTGACTTATCAGTCCCCATCCTCAAGGGAAATCTGCACAATACTTTCACAAGACAAGCCCGGGAGCTTAAATTCATAACTCTGCTAGACACTAAAAATCGTGGATTGAACAGACACACTGGATTAATGGTTTATTACAACAATCTGTAACCCACTAACCCCATCTTTTTGTCCTCTGACTGAGATGTTAACTGGCCACTCAACCCTGAATGGTGCTTTAGAATATGAGCTACCTATTTATATCAAACAATCTGTTCTACCTTGCATTTACCTGTGAAACTCTGAGTACCTTTCCCAGACCTGAAGAACTGTGTGTGACTTGAAAACTTGTCTTTCTTGCCAACAGAAGTTGGTCCAATAAAAGATATTACCTCACCCTCTTTGTCACTAATATCCTGGGATGGACATGGCTACAGCTATGCTACGATATCAAGAACAGACAGTTACCTACACATTGTGATATTTAAAGACTGAAAAAATACAATGGAATTTTAAAGTGGTTTCTTAAGAAACAGCTTTACTTACTTGAGATTATCCTTAGTGCACTTATCACACCCACCAAGTCTCCCTCATTTAGGAAAAAGAAAAAGGAGTACTCATGGCACCTTAGAGAGACTAACAAATTTATTTGAGCATAAGCTTTCGTGAGCTACAGCTCACTTCATCGGATGCTGTAGCTCACGAAAGCTTATGCACAAATTTGTTAGTCTCTAAGATGCCACAAGTACTCCTTTTTCTTTTTGCAAATACAGACTAACACGGCTGCTACTCTGAAACCTGTCATTATGCAAGGCACTGAATTTAGCTGTATGGAGTGGAAATCTATCAGCTTCTTGAAAACATCGGATGCATTCTGTACGAGTTTTTTCAAGAAGTTGATAGATTTCCACTCCATACAGCTAAATTCAGTGCCTTGCATAATGACAGGTTTCAGAGTAGCAGCCGTGTTAGTCTGTATTTGCAAAAAGAAAAAGGAGTACTTGTGGCATCTTAGAGACTAACAAATTTGTGCATAAGCTTTCGTGAGCTACAGCATCCGATGAAGTGAGCTGTAGCTCAGAAAAAGCTTATGCTGAAATATATTTGTTAGTCTTTAAGGTGCCACAAGTACTCCTTTCCTCATTTAGAAATCGCTTTTAGATTATTAAAGTGTGATCCTCTATGGATTATCGATTTTGCTCCATCTTTTCAATGAGACATGCAAAATTTTGAGTTGTCAGCTCAATCTCAAAGTCTGTTGCTTATTGCTACTGTTTACAGTACTTGTTCACTTGTCTGGACTCTGTAATAAACTTAAAAAAATCTAAGCTTCTTGAGTGAAGAGGGGTAAACCTTTAACTTCTGTAGAGTTAAAGCTTTATTAAATTAAAAAGTAATTAAATCTCAAGACCTCAGGGTTTCTTAAAAAGATTCCTAAAGATGAACGAAAGCTGTCCCATCTCCCTGCAAAAAGCTTCAATGCATTTACTGCTACTCAAAGCTTTCCAAGTAGCAAAGCAACTGACAAGAAATCGGCATTCTCACATGAGCTATTCATAATCCAAAGAAACATGCAAATACCAAATCCGTTTCACCCTGCAGCTACTTAGCAAACCTACAGCACTAGGACTACTTGCCCCTGGACTTCACCAGCATCCCCCTCTCACACCAGCGTCCACCTTGCAGCACGATGGTAAGTTTTTCAAACTCTCGATATAAACAAAACATCTAAAACAAGAATGTTGTGGCAGTTTTACTTTAATCTGAAACACACTGCTCAAATTACGGATCATGCTTCTTTCCACCTCCAAATGCCACTGTGAAGCCAGCGGCCCCCCCCTCCCCCGCGTCAGTGAGCCCCCTCACGGGGCCCCCTCCCCCGTCAGTAAGACCTCTCCCCCCTCCACCCCTTCGCTCACCCTGGCCGCTCCTTTCTCCACAAGTCTCTTCTTGTTCCGTTTCTTCTGCTCCTCAGCCTTCAGCAGCAGCGCGGCCGGAGCCGCCTTGTTGGGGACGCCGCCGCCTGTCAGGCCCAGGGCTGCCGCCTCGTCGTCTTCTTCCCGGCCAGCCAGGCTCCGCGGCTGCTTCCTGCGGGAGCCCGTTGCGCAAACCACGGCCCAGAGCAGCCCCAGCAGCAGCAGCAGCCCCAGGGCGGCCGTGGCGAGCAGCACGAGCCAGCTCGGGAGGCCCTGCGGCTCGAGGCCCAGCTCCAGACCCAGCTCTGTGCGCAGCAGGCCCAGCCCGACCGACAGCGCGTCCCGCACCCGGGCCGACACCTCCTCGGCCTGCTGGGCCAGCGCCTCCTGCCAGCTCCGCGCAGCCATCGCTGCTCCCACCCCGGAGGGGCCGAAACCGAGCGCGGGGCGAGCGCTCAAGCCGAGCGCATCTCCCGCTGCCGGGCCCGCACGGGCAGAGCCGGGACCCGCAGCCGGGCCGCCCGCTGCGGCTGAGGGCAGGACGGAGTCGCTGGGAGCGGCCCGCTCAGCTCCGCGGCGTCTCGCTCTATCCCCGCCCCCGGCTCGAGTGCAACGTCACCTCTCAGGCTCCGCTGAACGTCGGCGGACGGCGGCCGCGCAACGTCCCGCCGCACGCGGGGCGCACGGTGACGTAGGGGCGGGGAAGTGGCGCGTGCACCCTCCTCAGGTCTGGCCTAGAGGGGAGTTACGGGCGCGTGCGCTGTTACTCTCTCCCCCTCCCCGTCGCCAGGGCTCCAGCCGCTCCCTCCCTAGAGCTGTCAATCTACGCCCCCCCCAGCGGGGCGGAGCGAGTCACCAGCTCCACGTGGCACGGAGAGCTCTGGCTGCCGTCTGCCCCATGCTACTAGGGAGCGCGAGCCCCGGCTGGTGCGGGGGCCCGGGGCGTGACCACGAGCCACTGAAGCATTTTCTTCCCGAGGTGCGCTAGGAGGGGCTAGCATTGAGTTACACATTGACAGGGTGGGACACCCCAATAGCCCCTTGCTTAGAATCAATCATAGAATATCAGGGTTGGAAGGGACCCCTGAAGGTCATCTAGTCCAACCCCCTGCTCGAAGCAGGACCAATTCCCAGTTAAATCATCCCAGCCAGGGCTTTGTCAAGCCTGACCTTAAAAACTTCCAAGGAAGGAGATTCCACCACCTCCCTAGGCAACGCATCCCAGTGTTTCACCACCCTCTTAGTGAAAAAGTTTTTCCTAATATCCAATCTAAACCTCCCCCACTGCAACTTGAGACCATTACTCCTCGTTCTGTCATCTGCTACCATTGAGAACAGTCTAGAGCCATCCTCTTTGGAACCCCCTTTCAGGTAGTTGAAAGCAGCTATCAAATCCCCCCTCATTCTTCTCTTCCGCAGGCTAAACAATCCCAGCTCCCTCAGCCTCTCCTCATAAGTCATGTGTTCTAGACCCCTAATCATTTTTGTTGCCCTTCGCTGGACTCTCTCCAATTTATCCACATCCTTCTTGTAGTGTGGGGCCCAAAACTGGACACAGTACTCCAGATGAGGCCTCACCAATGTCGAATAGAGGGGGACGATCACGTCCCTCGATCTGCTCGCTATGCCCCTACTTATACATCCCAAAATGCCATTGGCCTTCTTGGCAACAAGGGCACGCTGCTGACTCATATCCAGCTTCTCGTCCACTGTCACCCCTAGGTCCTTTTCTGCAGAACTGCTGCCTAGCCATTCGGTCCCTAGTCTGTAGCGGTACATTGGATTCTTCCGTCCTAAGTGCAGGACCCTGCACTTATCCTTATTGAACCTCATCAGATTTCTTTTGGCCCAATCCTCCAATTTGTCTAGGTCCTTCTGTATCCTATCCCTCCCCTCCAGCGTATCTACCACTCCTCCCAGTTTAGTATCGTCCGCAAATTTGCTGAGAGTGCAATCCACACCATCCTCCAGATCATTTATGAAGATATTGAACAAAACCGGCCCCAGGACTGACCCCTGGGGCACTCCACTTGACACCGGCTGCCAACTAGACATGGAGCCATTGATCACTACCCGTTGAGCCCGACAATCTAGCCAGCTTTCTACCCACCCTATAGTGCATTCATCCAGCCCATACTTCCTTAACTTGCTGACAAGAATACTGTGGGAGACCGTGTCAAAAGCTTTGCTAAAGTCAAGAAACAATACATCCACTGCTTTCCCTTCATCCACAGAACCAGTAATCTCATGATAAAAGGCGATTAGATTAGTCAGGCATGACCTTCCCTTGGTGAATCCATGCTGGCTGTTCCTGATCACTTTCCTCTCATGCAAGTACTTCAAGATTGATTCTTTGAGGACCTGCTCCATGATTTTTCCAGGGACTGAGGTGAGGCTGACTGGCCTGTAGTTCCCAGGATCCTCCTTCTTCCCTTTTTTAAAGATTGGCACTACATTAGCCTTTTTCCAGTCATCCGGGACTTCCCCGGTTTGCCACGAGTTTTCAAAGATAATGGCCAATGGCTCTGCAATCACAGCCGCCAATTCCTTCAGCACTCTCGGATGCAACTCGTCCGGCCCCATGGACTTGTGCACGTCCAGCTTTTCTAAATAGTCCCTAACCACCTCTATCTCCACAGAGGGCTGGCCATCTCTTCCCCATTTTGTGATGCCCAGCGTAGCAGTCTGGGAGCTGACCTTGTTAGTGAAAACAGAGGCAAAAAAAGCATTGAGTACATTAGCTTTTTCCACATCCTCTGTCACTAGGTTGCCTCCCTCATTCAGTAAGGGGCCCACACTTTCCTTGGCTTTCTTCTTGTTGCCAACATACCTGAAGAAACCCTTCTTGTTACTCTTGACATCTCTCGCTAGCTGCAGCTCCAGGTGCGATTTGGCCCTCCTGATTTCATTCCTACATGCCCGAGCAATATTTTTATACTTTTTCCTGGTCATATGTCCAACCTTCCACTTCTTGTAAGCTTCTTTTTTATGTTTAAGATCCGCTAGGATTTCACCGTTAAGCCAAGCTGGTCGCCTGCCATATTTACTATTCTTTCGACTCATTGGGATGGTTTGTCCCTGTAACCTCAACAGGGATTCCTTGAAATACAGCCAGCTCTCCTGGACTCCTTTCCCCTTCAAGTTAGTCCCCCAGGGGATCCTGGCCATCCGTTCCCTGAGGGAGTCGAAGTCTGCTTTCCTGAAGTCCAGGGTCCGTATCCTGCTGCTTACCTTTCTTCCCTGCGTCAGGATCCTGAACTCAACCAACTCATGGTCACTGCCTCCCAGATTCCCATCCACTTTTGCTTCCCCCACTAATTCTACCTGGTTTGTGAGCAGCAGGTCAAGAAAAGCGCCCCCCCTAGTTGGCTCCTCTAGCACTTGCACCAGGAAATTGTCCCCTACGCTTTCCAAAAACTTCCTGGATTGTCTATGCACCGCAGTATTGCTTTCCCAGCAGATATCAGGAAAATTAAAGTCACCCATGAGAATCAGGGCATGCGATCTAGTAGCTTCCGTGAGCTGCCGGAAGAAAGCCTCATCTACCTCATCCCCCTGGTCCGGGGCACTGCGCTTGCTCGAGAGGGAAGCGCAGTGCCCCGCAGACTCTCAGCAGCCCCTCCCGTCTGTTGTGGGGGCCAGGATGTATCCCTCCTTTTTTTGAGGGGGCTCTTCCATTGGTCCTCCTCCTGCCACAATCTTTGCTAACTGTCTGCTGCCCTTGACTGTGAGCCTACAACTCCCACAGAGTTTGGCCTTAAATGTTAAATTGCCTTTGTTTTAATCAAAAACTGCAAAAATATTTTTTGCTGAAGTAAGGTGGGCTATGTCTAGTCTGTCAGTAATATCCCTCCATATAAATTCAACTCAAATCAAAAGTTCTTATAGACCACTGCTCTTCATTATGAAGAATTTTTGTGCCTGAATGAATGACATGGTCAGATTGCCAGTATGGGCAGTACCAGCTTATATATTATGCTGGCAAGTGGCTAGAGATCATCATTGCCCATCATGCTGCAAAGAATATATGTATATTAGTGAGCTAACAGTACTGTACTTGTAATCTCTATTTCAGTTTGCAACTTGTCAAACTCCATTTGACTGAGGAAGAGATGGCACAACTTGAAGAACATGGAAAAATTCAGTCACTACCTCACAGATTTTAAGAATTTTTTTTTTAGTAGTTCTGTGTATTCTATTCTGTTGATAATCTTAAAGACAGTAGGCCAAATTCTGCTTTCAGACACAAGTACACACAGAACTCAGGATAACAGCTGTGGGAGTTTTGTGTGTAGAGCTTGATTCTCCACTGCCTTGCATCTTGTGTAGTTAATTACACCTGAGCAAAGTCACCGTAGTAACCATGTCATCCCCGTCCCCCCCAGCTGAATTTGGTGTATAGACGGGACCTTGGGAAAATCTGTTGTAATTGTAAAATAAAACAGACAAATCAGGCTTTGCTTGATTAGTTTTTCATCTTGAACACTGCATGCAGATGTGATCACTCCATCTCAAAAAGATATATTGGCATTGGAAAAGGTTCAGAAAAGGGCAACAAAAATATGAGGGGTATGAAACAGCTTCCATATGAAAATAATAAGATTGGAACTTTTCAGTTTGGAAAAGAGACGACCAAGTGGAGATACGGAGGCCTATAAAATCATGACTGGTGTGGAGAAAGTAAATAAGGAAGTGTTATTTACTCCTCATAACATATGAGCTAGGGGTCACCAAATGAAATTAATGGGCAGCAGGTTTAAAACAAACAAAAGGAAGTATTTCTTCAAACAACACACAGTCAACCTGTGGAACTCTTTGCCAGAGGATGTTGTGAAGGCCAAGATTATAACAAGGTTCAAAAAAGAACGAGATACGTTCATGGAGGATAAGTCCATCAATGGCTGTTAGCCAGGATGGATCAAAATGGTGTCCCTAGCCTCTGTTTGCCAGAAGCTGGGAATGGGCGACGGGATGGATCACTTGATGATTACCTGTTCTATTCATTCCCTCTGGGGCACCTGACATTGGGCACTATCAGGATACTGAGCTAGTTGGACCTTTGGTCTGACCCAGTATGTCCGTTCTTATGGTCTTAGTCATTTCACACTGTACTTTTGAAAGCTATAGTGGATACTTCTAAATCTCTTGAATTTTGTGAGACACACTCTAGACCATCGTTACTTTTAAGGGTTAGATCAGCAGCTCTGTTTTAAGTGCTGGGGTGGGTTTCTTTACACCTTAAATGTATTTGTGCATGATGCTTTTTTAGTTTAAAAGTAACATCATATATATGTTTTCACTTAGTAGGACATCTAATTAATTACTAAGTGCCAGATTTTCAACAGGACTCAGCACCCACAATCGGCCAAATTTGTCAAACAAGGTCATCATGTCAGGTGCTAAACTCTTTTGAAAATCTGGCCCTTATTTTTGTGCCTAAATTGAGTTTTTGAAAATCTGACCCCAGTTGTGAGTGCTAGACACTTGAGAAATCTGACTCTCAGGTGTCAAGTTCATACAGAATTTTAACCCTCAGATCCTAACTCCTGGCTTTGCTGTGCTTCCAAAGCCAGTTGCATTCCACGGTCTATGGGCCAGATTCTTTTCTGATGAAATTCTTCCAAAGTCAATGAGTCTACACCACAGATTAATTTGGCCCACTGTTTCCATCTTGTATCTTTATTTATCAATGGTTTTCATAACTACAGTCATCACATCCTACCTGCAGTCATCTCATCATGTTTTTATTAAAAATGCATTGGGTACATCAGTAGTCAAGAAATTAGGGCATAATACAAACAAACTTTTCATTTATTTTAATAGTATAATTACAGCTCAGATGACATTGAATACTGATGTCTCTGCTTTTATATTGTGAATACAAAAAACTCTTTCATTTGCAAATATTTATTGGCAATAAAAGTTCTGGCAGTATTTTTTTGTGAAATATCTTGCTCCATGTTACCAACTCTAGACCGGCAGCCAAGTGCTGCTTCATTATCTGTAATTTACTTTAATTTACAGATTGCCAAGAGAGTTCACGGTGATCACAAGCAGAAAAATGGGGCTTTTTACCAGTAACTATTTAACATAGTTTTGGTAAGCTTTTACGAGTAAATGTTGATTTAATTGAAAATGAGAAAGCTTGGCGGTATATAGCCCCTGGGTGCTTTAGAATACACTGTGCACATCTAATGAAAGGCTTTGGTATGAATACTATAGTGTTCATTATAGACCCAATTCAGCCACCGTTAACATGATGAGTAGGACCTTACTCTGTGAGTAGTTCCATTGATTAAGGTGCTACTCTGTGAGTGTAAAGGTGGCAGAATTGGGCCCTATATGTGAAAATGACCAGCCAACAATGGTGGAATTTGTGAATCAACTTGCAGAAGTGACAAATATTTTAAATACAAAACAAACAATGTAATTACTTGAGAAAAGTATTTTCTTTGAATCTAGGGTTACCATTCAGGCAATAACAATGTACATACTTTTCAAAACACAAACTACAGTGTACTCCCTTTATAAGAGTCACATCTGTCCTGGATGATTTGATTCTTATAAGTGGTTGATTTTTACAAGCAGAGTATTTTATTAGTATAGGAATGATTTTGTCCCAGTGGTTTTGTTGACTATATGCGATTGATTCTTATTTTAGTGTTTCTTATAAATGGAGTCCCCTTAATATCAGAGCTAGTTATTAGTACTATTATAATAAACTAGCATATGAAGGAAAACTGCAAGAACTCAGGCCAAGGCCAAATTCCAAAATAACTGATTGAACCCTGAGGAGGACCAGAGCTATCTAAAAGCAGCACTGTGGCACCACCAAGCAGCACTGATGATAACAGCACAGTTCTGGGAAATAGATTTGTCCAGATCTAGATTCGAGGGGATAAAAAGGTGTGTTTTAAAACCACGTTAGCTGCCTTAGCTAGCCAACCCTATTTGAAGAGTGTCTTTGTTCAGTTCTCTTAAATTGACAAAACAATAAATTAAGCAAAAATCAAAATAGGAGATTTTTATTCCAAAACACAAAGCCTTCCACCATAACAACAAAAGGTGTGAATTAAAACTGAGATTGTTATTTCAGTCCAAGTCTGTGTCATTCAGCCTTACAGGTGGAATGAGTACATCAGAACTCCAGATACTATATTGGTTATCCATTGAATACCAAATCTAATGTAATATTCTCATACTATTCTTCAAAGCTGTTAATAGGCTTGACCCGAGCTATTTCAAGGACTCTGGCCCAGATCTTCAAATGGATTTGGCACCTAAACTCCCATTAAAATCATTGTAAGTTAGGTGCCTAGATATCTTTGAGGATTTGGGCCTCTCTCTCTTTCTGCTAACACGATCTCCCATGTCAATTGCATTTTTCAGGGAAAATGGAAATGTCCCCTGGAAATCTCACCTCTTCAATATAGTATTCCCCAGGGCATGCAGCAGAAGAAAATAGGACTGCGCATTCCAAAATAGAAGCAGGTGATTAAAGTAAAGAGCAGGATTGAAACATGGAATATCGTGAACATATTTCTTTGCTCCCTCTTCTGTCATCTCTCCTCTCCCTGTCGACGTTCTCTGTTTCACCATGATTATTATCAAACAACCCCTCAGATATCTTTTCACAATTTACTGTTCCCTCTTCCAAGGCTGCAGGTGCTCCCCTGGAAACAGAACTGGTGCACCAGGAGTTGTGGCAAAATTCCTGGGGGACTGCACATCTGGCAAGGAGCTCAGTGCCACTGGTTGCAGGGAGTCTGTTGCTATGTGGATCCTCTGATACCCATTTCATGAGGAGGTGGGTTCATCACAAGAGTGCATGGCTACCTCAGCCAGTAGACTGATGTAGCCTTATCACAGCAGCACTGCAGTTGCTCTATGGGCTGGGGGGGGAAGGTGCCTTCCCATTTTCTCCCCTTCATATCTGCTATTCAGGCTGGATACGGGAAAGATTTGTGCCTTAAATGTAGCTCTTGCTCAGCTAGTAATATATTTGTGAGAGAATGCCTCCTGCCATCTTTTCCTGTCTAAAACAGTGTCGAGGCCACAGAGCCTCTGCCAGCATAGCTAGCAGTAGATGCAGCATATGCCAACAGAACAAGGAGTTCTGCCAGTATAGGAACACCACCCCTTCTAATGACATTAACTAGGCAGACCGAAGCCCTCTTTTGTTGGCATACCTGCCAAGTTTTGTGCAGCCTATGTGTGAAATTATATACATTTAATTGATTAATTAGCATATAATCAAAAACGTCATCTTCCAAAGATTATGGGTGCTGGTGAAAGGCATTGTCTAGAAAGCCATGGTGAATTAAGTTCTCTTTATCTACACAGCAGCAGAGGCCAAGTTTTCCATATAATCTGCCCAGTCATCATACCTCAGTCCTGATCTATGGGGGCCTTCCTCTCAGAATAACAGGGACAGTTCAGTCTCTATTGCCTTATGCAGTTCTTGGCCTCTCTGTTGAGTCTACCATTAAGTGCAAAGTGAAGTTGTGAGTTTGGAATGGTGGAGCTAGAACACAGTCCCATTAAACTCATCTCAGATAGGAGCCACCAAATATCAATCAGAGGGGGCAATTTTTAATCCCTTCTGAAATGAGCTGGATTAAAACCAATAACCTACAGATGAGAGGCTCCATATTTGATTAGCAATTTTCTGAGGCATCCACTCCCCTAGTAAGGGGTAATATAAGATTTATTTCTTAAAATTTTCCAACTAGCTCAGCTGAAAAGATTGTGCAGAGGAGGAAGTGGGGAGGGGGCTGTACAGGATTGCACTGATGAGGAGAAAGGGAAAGGACCTTGAGAGATGATGCAGAGGAGTGGACCACAAGGATGAGGAAGAGAAGGATCCATGAGGGATTGTATGGAGGGGGAAGTCACAAAGGGTTGTGTGGGGCCACAACAAGGGGTCGTGCAGAGGAAGATGATTAGGGGCCATGAGGGACATTGCAGAGGAAAGATTATGAGGGAACATGCAGAGATGAAGGGGCCATGAGAGATCACATGGGGGAAGACAAGGGGCCATGAGAGATTGTGTGGAGGAAGAAAGAGCCCCTTCTTCATGATGGATCATTTGGAGAAAGAGAAGGAAGGAACCATGAGGGACTGCATGGAGGAAGGAACAGGAGGGACCATGAGGGACCCTGCAGAGAAGGAGCCATTATGACAGTGTGCATGGAAAAAGGAGGAAGAGCATCCACAAGGGATGGCCCAGGGGAAGAAGAGGAGGAGGGATGACTAGCGGTCAAGCAGAGGAAGGATTACAAAGGAACGCACAGAGGAAGAGGGGCCACAGGAGTTCATGCAGAGGTGGGAAAAAAGGACCATGCTGAGGAAGAAGAGTGATTGGGAGAGGTTGTGTGGAGGTGGAAGAGGAGGGATTGTGCCGAGGAAGAGGAATGACTGCACCAAGGAAGAAGGGTTATCATGAGTAGCCACCCCTTTGAAGAGGTGCTCAAGAGGATTGTGCTCTGAATACATAAAGTGCTACAAAATGGGAAGTACTTTGAAAAACTGTGTGTAATCCTGCATGTCTCAAATTGGGCATTTATAATTATTTGACATTTTTGGTAATTTTGGCTTCACTGTGCTTTTGTACCCTATCTGTAAAAAGGGAATAATACCACTTAGCCATGTGTCCAAGTTATTTTTGAGACCCACTGGCTCTAGCACCTACAAGGCCAAACTGCTGAAGCTCCTATAGTGCTTGCCTCTAAATCACGGTACACCTGGCACATTAGTGGCACTGTGAGGTTTTGGGGTACGGTGTAGCCCCAATAATTACATTAGCATTAGAACAACAACACACAAGTCCCAAAACAGGGAGAGACAAAACAAGCTTCTCCCTAAAACAGAGAGTCACAATTCAGCCCACTTTACTCAAGGCTGTCTGACTGCAAAACTGACTCTGATTGCATACTTCCCAGCAAAGTCCCCTAGTCTGCAAGGAGGACCAGGAAACCCCATAGCATTTGAAGTGATATCTCTTCAGTTTTAATTCCGTTTTCCATACATCATATTATTGACTAGCTCAAGTCACACTGGAAGTTTGTGGTAGAATCTGGAAAACAGCCCACTTGCTCTTCTTAGGCAGTTATGTGCCTTGACTATACATTATTTCTTACCAAAGCTATTTTAGTTAACCTACAAGCTGATGCTCTATCAGTACAAGCATGTTGTTTGCTATCATGAAGGTCCTGCTTTGAATCAGAGCACTCCTATACAAAACAGTCAAACTGCACAAAGTTTAAAAATAGCTGAAAAAAAATCTGAAATTTTAGAGACTGAAAAAAATATTAGTAGCACATATTTAGCACTTTACAGCTTCCAAAAGCTGTACAAACATTAAGCACTTAATTACATTAAAAAAAATAAAAATCAAAGGAGCTAATTCCACACCCTACTGACTCAAAACACACCTGATGAGCACCAACTGGAATGATACAAGGTGTAAAGAAAGCACAGCAATGTTCTACACAACATTGCAGCATTTATATGTACATGAGGTTTCATGAAACCAGGACATTTTAGTGGCTTATACCATTGAATTTAATAGAGTTAATGAATATTCTGAATTTCTTCTGCTTTTTTTTTTTAAAGTCCCTTAGCAATTCAGCACAATATTAAATGTTGTAAACCAAAGAGGAACACTGTGAGTATCTGTTTTACTAGGTACCATTTATGGAGAGTATCCTTCACTACTAACCACTACTCCATTTTTAGCCATGTTTAAAAGATGCACATTCTGGTTTCTGCATTAATATCATCCTGCCAGATTCCATCCAGATGTGTGCAGATGTTCACTGGGGAATTCTGGATGAAGACTGAAGAGAATACTATAAACAGTATACCAGTACTGTCTGTGAGTGTTATGGTAATGGGGGAGCAGGCAGCTGCTGATTAAAAAATTCTTACAGGAGAACAAGATGCTGTTAAAATCAAAGGTGACACAATTGTTGCAGATGCCAAAATCCCATTGGCACACACGTTCTTTCTGGTTCTGAGGTTTGGATAATCCTCTAAGATGTTTTCCATTTATGCAGAATGTTTTATACTGAAGCTTCTCAAAAACTATATTCATATAAACCCCACTGAAATACTGTCACCTTTGGGCAGGAGGTAGATGGCACTTGCACAGTGATTGAAAGTTGAAATTTAGGAGAAGGCAATGGTTCAGTCACCTTCAGAACACCCTGGATACAAGTGACATAATCAGACTGCCTCACTTTGGAAGCTGGACATTTTTCCCTTGCTCCTGATTGGTCCTCCTCCTAACTGTGCTTCTACTACATAATTCTCATTTATCTGCTCCCTTCTATCCATCCCTCCCACCTCTCTCAACTCCCACCATCCCTCCCACTTATATACATCCTCCTGTTCCTTCCTTTTCCTAATCCTGTGCTCCCATTAACTCATTCGCGACACTTTCCCCATAAGCCCATCCTCCATATAATATATATGAGAACAAAAAGAACAAACTGTAAAATAACATGTAATTAACGTGATGTTTGCCAGTTTTCATCCTGATCGCTCTGCTTGTATGTTGAAAGAAAAGGAGTACTTGTGGCACCTTAGAGACTAATAAATTTATGTGAGAATAAGCTTTCGTGAGCTACAGCTCACTTCATCGGATGCATTCAGTGGAAAATACAGTGGGGAGATTTATATACATAGAGAACATGAAACAATGGGTGTTACCATACATACTGTAACGAGAACGATCACTTAAGGTGAGCTATTACCAGCAGGAGAGCGGGGGGGTGGGGAGGAACCTTTTGTAGCGATAATCAAGTCATTACCCTCTGATCCCACTGAGGGTTACCAAAAGAAACTACACCATTTCCTCAAGAAATTCCCTGAAAAAGCACAAGAACAAATCCACACAGACACATCCCTGGAACCCCAACCTGGGGTATTCTATCTGCTACCCAAGATCCATAAACCTGGAAATCCTGGACGCCCCATCATCTCAGGGATTGGCACCCTGACAGCAGGATTGTCTGGCTATGCAGACTCCCTCCTCAGGGCCTACGCTACCAGCACTCCCAGCTATCTTCGAGACACCACTGACTTCCTGAGGAAACTACAATCCATTGGTGATCTTCCTGAAAACACCATCCTGGCCACTATGGATGTAGAAGCCCTCTACACCAACATTTCACACAAAGATGGACTACAAGCCGTCAGGAACAGTATTGCTGATAATGTCACGGCAAACCTGGTGGCTGAACTTTGTGACTTTGTCCTCACCCATAACTATTTCACATTTGGGGACAATGTATACCTTCAAATCAGCAGCACTGCTATGGGTATCCACATGGCCCCACAGTATGCCAACATTTTTATGGCTGACTTAGAACAACGCTTCCTCAGCTCTCGTCCCCTCATGCCCCTACTCTACTTGCGCTACATTGATGACATCTTCATCATCTGGACCCATGGAAAAGAAGCCCTTGAGGAATTCCACCATGATTTCAACAATTTCCATCCCACCATCAACCTCAGACTGGACCAGTCCACACAAGAGATCCACTTCCTGGACACTACGGTGCTAATAAGTGATAGTCACATAAACACCACCCTATACCGGAAACCTACTGACCGCTATTCCTACCTACATGCCTCCAGTTTTCATCCAGACCACACCACACGATCCATTGTCTACAGACAAGCTCTACGATATAACCGCATTTGCTCCAACCCCTCAGACAGAGACAAACACCTACAAGATCTCTATCAAGCATTCTTACAACTACAATACCCACCTGCTGAAGTGAAGGAACAGATTGACAGAGCCAGAAGAGTACCCAGAAGTCACCTACTACAGACAGGCCCAACAAAGAAAATAATAGAACGCCACTAGACATCACCTTCAGCCCCCAACTAAAACCTCTCCAATGCATCATCAAGGATCTACAACCTATCCTGAAGGAGGACCCATCACTCTGACAGATCTTGGGAGACAGGTCAGACCTTGCTTACAGACAGCCCCCCCAGCCTGAAGCAAATACTCACCAGCAACCACACAACAGAACCACTAACCCAGGAACCTATCCTTGCAACAAAGCCCGTTGCCAACTGTGTCCACATATCTATTCAGGAGGCACCATCATAGGGCCTAATCACATCAGCCACACTATCAGAGGCTCGTTCACCTGCACATCTACCAATGTGATAGATGCCATCATGTGCCAGCAATGCCCCTCTGCCACGTACATTGGTCAAACTGGACAGTCTCTATGTAAAAGACTAAATGGACACAAATCAGATGTCAAGAATTATAACATTCAAAAACCAGTTGGAGAACACTTCAATCTCTCTGGTCACTCGATTACAGACCTAAAAGGTTGCAATTCTTCAACAAAAATCTTCAAAAACAGACTCCAAGGAGAAACTGCTGAATTGGAATTAATTTGCAAACTGGATACAATTAACTTAGGCCTGAATAGAGACTGGGAGTGGATGGGTCATTACACAAAGTAAAACTATTTCCCCATGTTTATTCCCCTCCTACGCTCCATTGTTCCTCAGACGTTCTTGTCAACTGCTGGAAATGGCCCACCTTGATCATTACTACAAAAGGTTTTTTCCCTCCGCTCTCCTGCTGGTAATAGCTCACCTTAAGTGATCACTCTCTTGTTACAGTGTGTATGGTAACACCCATTGTTTAATGTTCTCTATGTATATAAATCTCCCCACTGTATTTTCCACCGAATGCATCCGATGAAGTGAGCTGTACCTCACGAAAGCTTATGCTCAAATAAATTTGTTAGTTTCTAAGGTGCCACAAGTACTCCTTTTCTTTTTGCAAATAAGACTAACACAGCTGCTACTCTGAAACTTGTATGTTGAATCACTCTTCTCTACCTTCTTCTGTCTTGTCTATATTGTAACCATTGTAGGGCAATGACTGTCTTTTTCCTCTGTGTGTCTTATCATTGGTTTGTTCTGTGTCCAGCACAATAGGGTTGTGATCTCTTTGGGCACTACTGTAATATTGTTACTACTACTAATGAGAATTATAAAGACCTAAAAATTCAGCTGGAGCTGCCCTTTTGGTTAGAGTAAGTGTGAAAGGTTGCTTCCTATGCTACAGGTCTTGAATGTGGATTGTCCCAGAAAGCGATGAAAGACATGAGATAATGAAAGAAAATGTTATCTTGTTTACAGCTGTGTTTTGGCTCTGTCCTAGATAGAATCAAATCCTGACTGTCTGCCAAGGAAATCCTGGCACAGTTCTGACTCTGTGGAACAGCCTGTATAATCAGATAACTATCCAAACCTCAGAGTTATAGGAGACATAGAAGCAGCTTTTGAAATTGCTTTCTCCAAAGGACTGCTAGAACGGGAACAGTTAATGCTCAGGAAAGAAGAGGAAAAGAGGGTTACAGTATCAGAGGAAATCAAATTTGGGGGAGATTATGAAAAATCAAGTGGATTCAGGGACCTGTAACCACAGACAATTTGCAGAACCTTGCCACTGATCCTCCTATTTCACTATGCTGCTATGACCAGCCATGTGGCTAGTGCTTGTGGTCTATTAGAGTACTGGATAAGTTTCAGAGTAACAGCTGTGTTAGTCTGTACTCGCAAAAAGAAAAGGAGTACTTGTGGCACCTTAGAGACTAACCAATTTATTTGAGCATGAGCTTTCGTGAGCTCACTGAGCTGTAGCTCACGCTCAAATAAATTGGTTAGTGAGCTGTAGCTCACGAAAGCTCATGCTCAAATAAATTGGTTAGTCTCTAAGGTGCCACAAGTACTCCTTTTCTTTTTGCGAGTACTGGATAAGACATCAAGCAATACTAGATGGCACTGTGTGGTAGAGCTTGGAAAGCCAGGAGGAGCTGCCTAAAGACATTTTTGCACAATCAGATGTGAGATTTTCAAAAGAAAGGCACTACAGTTGGCTGGTTGCAGCAGGGAACTTGGGCAGATCTCTGTTCCTTTTTCATTAGCATATTATAGTGAGGCTTTAGCAAATAGGAATTCCAAAGTGGTGCTCAGCTGATGAGAGTATCAGGTGCTACCAGGATGTCAACAGATGCTTCTAGTGCTCCTGAATGCTGGGGCAGGCCTGGGGAGGCATCTGGAGGACATAATTAAATGGAGGACACTCCACTATGGTGCCAAGAAGCCAGTATCTGGGGAAGGGAGCTCAGGCCAGAGTGAGGGAGAAGTGTCATTCTCCCAGGAGGAGACTCCAGTAGTGCTCCAGTCCAGCCAGAGGTCATCTGCAGCGTAGGGGGACTGGCCTGCTACAACAGCCTCATTAGCCATCAGATGAATATGCAGCAGGTGTGTGCTTTTACTCTGGTTTCACAAGGCTGACAATCTAGGAATTGTGTATCCTCATCCTGTCAACTTAGTCTTAAATAAAATTCACTTTAGCCTCACACCCCTTTGTGTAGCTCCTCCCACTAGCCCTGTTTCCTCCAAATTGTTGGATGTTCCCCAGAGCAGCCTTTGCTGCACTGAGCGGGTTCCAAAGAGAAAAGTGGGTGAGCACCCAACCACTTTGGTGTATGCTCAGATGTTCTAACGCCACAACACCTCTATTATTTGTACTGCAATAGCATCTAGGAGCCCTAGTCATGGACAAACACAGACTCTGCCCCACAGAGCTTACTATTTCTGTAATAAATCCTGTTATGATTCTCCCAACCCCTATTTAGTTTGAAAATCCACATTGGATGCCTAACCCTTGGCCATATCCAGAATGCACAAAAATTGGTATCGCAGCAGAGTGTATACAGCCTCCATACCCCAACCTATGTTTATGTCAGCTTTCTGAAAATCTTCATGGTGCAAGAATGCCCCTTAGGAGCCTAACTTTCTATTTATACACCTATGCAACTGGGAAAATTCTGGCTCCCTTGTTTACATCCTAGGCTGAGAAAGAAATGGGATTTTTTAAAAAAGGGAAAAGGTCCACCCAGAGCCTAGGAATTTAAACAGTTCTGAAAGGAGAAGCTTGAAGAGTTGCTGAAAGGGGAAGTAGTGTTCAGAAGAAAAGTGTCACAATCTCACTGAGTCCAGGATGGGGTTGTACATTGGCATGTGTATGTGAACTGAGGCTGGAGCATCTAAGAAACTGAGATGTTGAGAGACAAGAGAAAGCTCAAAGTGAGTCCCAAAGATTTTCTTGAACTCATTTATTTAAATATGTAGCCAGCCTGAAAGAGGTATGGAGATTAAAAGAATAAATATACACCACCAAAATGAGGTATATTTCCATTACTTGGACTGACTGACAGTAAGTAGGCAAAATGAAACCATTGTGTGACCCTAAAATAAAATTAAAAGAGCACTTTAAATGTTTCAAGGTTTGTTTTTATATTTAGTTCCGTTATGCCTGACACCAGTTAGCAGCAGCACACAACACAACAGAGACTGAAAGAGCAGTGATTGCACAGCACTCTATTTCCTCTGGGCACTAGGCAGTTATACCACAAAACCCTGCTTCCACTCACATGAGCCCAAGACATGAACAGACCGTGGCAGCGTGAAAAGATTACAGAAAAAGGCTCAGTGTTTAGGAGGAGGTTGAAAACAGATGTTTTCAACCACTCAGGAAAAGTTTGGTGTCTGCCACCAGAGAGCAATGCAGGCCTTCACGTGTACACATCACCAGCTTAGTTCAAAAGAACATTTTGTCTACCACTGAGACTGAATAAAGTGGATTTGAGAGAGAAATGAAGGAATAACCCAATCTCAAAAACAGTGCAGATTAGTTCTAGAAGAGTTACTAAGAAAGTCTATTAAAATTCTACCCAGATATACATGAAATATTTCCAAAACTTGACCCTATATTTGTTTCATGTTGTCAGTTGGACTCATCTTAATAGAGCATGAACATGTAAAGGATCTTACAGAGATTGTCAATGTAATTTTTTGGGGGATGCCAAATTAGTATAAATTTAAAACCCACCCATTTACAATGCCATGCAGCTGAATATAAAATTCTTTTAGTCAGATTTTTATTGTAGGTTTGTTTCTGCTCTTATTAAAGTTCATAGGAGTTTCACCACTGTCTTCAGTGGAAACAGTATAAAGCCTCTTATATTGTCTACTTGTTAGTTCTTCTCCTCCCCCCCCCCATTTTCATAAAGTGGTGGCAGCCAGTCTACAGTTAATATTGCCACTCCTATTATAAGTCTGATTAGGAAAATTAAAAAATAAAGGGCTATTAGGCTGAAAATAATTAGAGTATCTCTGGAATCAATGTAGAATTTTCCCATCAAGTTACAGGTACACAGGCCCTCTCAGAGGTCCAGAGAGGCCCAGGCCACTTCTAGCTTTTGAGGCTCCTAGCCATAATAAAAATAAAAAATGACGACACATGAAAACAAAATAAGGTATCAAAAAAAGTGAGATAATTTGAATATTTTTTATTTAACAAATGCTTTTCTAGACTTTCTGTACAAATGCACTAATTACTGGGGAAAAAAATCTAGTTTTTGTGCAATGTCACAGTTGATATTAAGCATGGCGAGCCCATTCAAACGCTCTTGTCCCATAGTTGAATGGTGATAGTTCTTTACCCTTTCAGCATGTTGAAGGCGTGTCTTTCATCCAATGCTAAGGTGGGAGAACCATACTATGGAAGGCCTCATATTAGCTGAGCAGGTGGGTAAATAATGGTATATCACAACGTACATGGCAAGAATCCACACTAAGATTTCAAGGCTGTGAACCACATGCATGGGGAGGTGGGAATCGACAAAGGTCTCTGGAGTGTAGATGGGAATAAAAAGGGCTACATCATGACATTAGAATGGGGTAAATAATGCTGCATTGTGAAATAGGGGCATCCAAAGGCCTCAAAACTATGGATGGAGGCATAAAAATCCCAAAGCCTTTGTCTCACCATATATTTAGCGATCACCAAAAGACAAAGGGAAAAAAACTGGAAGAGGAGGGGAGAGAATAGGTCATACCAGGGGGAGAAGTGATTGAACACTGAGAGACAAGGAAGAGATGAATGGGACTCCCATGGGGTGTGGGGGGATGACAGTTTGGGGTTTCCATGTTTCCCCCTTTGATCAGAACAGCAGAGAGTCTCCCGTGTGCTTGTGGGGGTTGCATTTCCCTGGGAGCTGCCTCTATGGGTAGAGGTAGTGGGGATTTCCCCAGCTCCTCTGGCTGCAGGAGTTCCCCATCCCAGCACCCCCCTCCCCTCTTTCCATCTATGTTCTCCCAATCTCTGATGTGCTGCAGGTTGCAGCCCATGTCCTCGCAGCTCAGGCTCAGGGCGGTAGGACTCAGCCGGGAGTGGGTATTCCAGCCCAGCTTGGGGCTGGAGGAGACACAGCAGGAAGTGGTGTTCCCTGTCTTCCTTTCCACCTAGCCCCAGCCAGGCAAGGGAGGATGCAGGGGGAGCCCATCACTTGTGGGAGGGAGAAGCCCTGGGCAGCAGTGATGAAAACAACAAGCAGAAGAAGAAAAGGGGGTAGCTGCTGCTGTTCCCTCACTGGCTGATCCCCTCAGCAACTCATCTAAGCAGCCTTGCCACAAGTACATGCACCCCGGCCAGCAGAGCAGAGGGCACAGCAGCTAACTCATCTTGCCCTAGCATCATGAGATTTTTCCAGGGATCACCAAATTGGCCAGGACCACTGGGCCCATACGTTAGTCAGCCACTGCATAAGTGTGGATGTGAGGCATAAGGGCCATCTATATTCCCCCTTGGCAATCTCCCCTTCCATTTCCTGGGAAAGACAGATTGAGAGAGAAAGAAAGAGAGATTCACACTCTCACACACCCCTCCCCACCCTGCCCCCGATGAAATCTTCCTGATTAAAATTTTGTGGAAACCAATATGTCTCCATGAAACATTTTGGTTTCAACAAAACAACATGTTTCACTGAAATCAAATGTTCCAATCAGCTCTGTTCACTAAACAGCTTCCAACTTTGGCAACAAATGAAGCAGGGTCCTACATACAACAATCTCCTTCACAACACAGCCTTGATTCATCCCCAGAGCAAATCCGTCCTGTGCTCCATGGAAAAAATAGAGTCTAATCATGTAATTAAAGACTGTCTCATAAGGCATACTCACAAGGGGGCCAAATTAAGACTGCATAGGCAACTTGTTTATCTACTTGAGGAGTGAACTCTTCCCACTTCAAAGCCTATATAAAGATGAATACAGAAATCTACATATGTGCTACATGGCCAAATTAACATGATTTTCTTTCATACTGGGTTTACACTTGTGTAACTCCTTTGGTTTCAATTAACTTACTCTTAATTTACAATAGTATAAATCAAGATACGCAAGTGCGGCCCCTTCATTGTTGTTAGCATTGGTTTTAGCATATAATTGCATCATTGGTAGAGGCGGACTGTTCTGTCAAAATCCTAGAACACTATACAATTTTGGGGGTTAGGAGCAAAGCTCTTCTTGCAGTGTGGCCTAATCCATAGCATACTGGAGTGGGACTCAGGAGACCTGGGTGCTGGTCTCACCTCTGCTATTTGCCTGCTCAGTGAGCTTGTGTAAGTCAACTCTGTGTGCCTTAATATTTCCATCTGTATAATGGGGCTGATGATCATGACCTGCTTTGAGATCTCCTGATGAAAAGTGCTATTTAGGAGCTAAGTGTCATTATTATAGGGGATCTCTTTGTTACCTCAGAGGATAAGTTTTTCAGTGGTAAAAGCTCCTTTTTTAGAGCTATGATCATTATCTGAAGATAGGAATCTTTTAAGAGATTCCTTCAAAATCTTGGAAGTTCAGACTTCTTGGAAACTGGTTTTTTGGAGGGCTGGTTGGCCAAAACACCACACTGACATTGATGCTAGAATATGTACTTCCAGCAGATGGCAGATATTGCTTATCCAATAAAATCCTATCATTCAATTTATAATTCAATCACAGAGCCCGAAACAGCAATACAAACAAGAACTAACCAGCTGAATAACAATACTGAGTAATGTGTTTGCCATAAATCAGAATTAGTATTATTAAAATTGCCTTATTTCTTTATACAATTTGGTAGCTGACAAAATATTAGATGCATGGTTTCCTATAAAAAGGCTTTTCTGGAAAAATACTTTGAATGATGTGAAGTGATATAGCTGATTAAAAACAAGGAGTTCTTTTCTTACTGGAAATGTGTTCAAGGCATCTGTGGAGTAACATTTCCTAGGATTGAATCACAGTAATTGCTAATGATAATGTCAATTAATGAATCTGAATTCTTCCAGACAAGAAATGAACTAAGCATTTTATCAGGGAGACCAGTTTATACAAATCTGACTACTATATAACAAACTTAAAATCCTGATGTACTTTACAGTAAATCTTGCACTCTAGTCTGTTTTTATTGTAATTAGTCTTAAATTGGACTCATTGAACTAAACTTGTTCCTAGTGTAACTCCACTGAAGTCAATGGAGTAACACTAGGGATAGGATGACCATATTTCTCAAAGAGAAAATGGGACATCCCCAGCTACTTCCCAGAGTGTCATCATCTACCCCATGCGAGGTTTTTGCCCCTGGCTGGAACCCTGCCCCCCCCCCACCCAGTGAGGTTATTGCCTGCAGCTAGAACCCTACCGGAGGGGACCCCTCGGGATGCTCGGTAAAATCTGTTTCTGACTTGTTTTTATGTAATGTCCATGTTGGATTTGTAAAAGAACAGTTAAGCCTCCATATTGGACACTCTTCTCAGAGGATTTAGTGTCCTTCCAGCCTTTTTCAAATCAAGGCAGGAAAGGCTAGGGCAGTTAAGTCATGTGACAGCCGTAATCTGCCTAGTAACCACAAGTTATTTAAGTGTGGTGCACCCCTTACTTAGGGCTGTCCATCGGAGTGGCAGCCAGTGTCCCACAAGATCAGCCAAGCTGCTAGAAGAGCCCTAGAGGGATCAGGACTTGTAGGACTTTGGACCCTTGGTCCCATTAACAGTCACTTGTACGCAACCACTACATCACATTAGTTGTGCGCATACACACAGCGGACTACAAGGTCAAGCAGAGACTATGAGGGCAAGCACAGAAGACCTATCTGAGAGGAGAAGACCTGCCCAAAGGACCTATCCAGAGGGAGAAGAACACCTAGTTTCCAAGTTCCTGTCCAGTGTTCAGCACGCTGACTATGACCATTGTCCCTGTCAGTATCTCGAGTCCTTGTCATTGTGTCCTTGTCATCGGATATGGTATTGTAATACCCACTGTGGTTTTCCTCTGTTTTACACCCATAGTTTAAGGGGTTTAAGGGCTCTGAGCTTCACGCTCTGGTACCTGTTAACAGCAGAGTGTGTTTGCTTAATTTTTATCATCACCTGAAGGGGTCCTTGCCTAGCTTGTTCACTAGTTGCATAATAAAATGTGCTCTGTGTTACACCTTATTCTGTCTATTTTAATAGCTCACCTGATGATAGATGCAGGAGGAGGTAGGATGTGCAGACAGCCCATCTTCTGATTTGTGCAGGCCATAGTTACATATGTTTTGGGCTAACAAGGGGGGTGTCGGCCCATGGCTAGACCCCTGATGCCTCCCCTCCCCAGCTCTGCCACCCCTGCTGTCAGAGGCTGGTATCTCTGCTTGTGCCCCCTGCTGTCTTCCTCTATACTGCAACCCACTTTTTTGACGAAGGTGGGCATTTGTCCTGTTTGCTCTTGCCAACTGATCAAGTCAGCAAGAGCAAACAGGACAAATGCCTCCTTTTGAAAACAAAAAACGTTGGGACAGCCAGGACAGGGCTTAAAAAAGGGACTGTCCCAGCCAAAATGGGAAGTATGGTCACCCAAATCAGGGATTATTTGTCCCTTCTTTGTAAGAAGTGTGAAATGTAATAACTGGAATATAGACCTGATTTCACTGTTATTAGCTTGATTTCAGTGTTATTATGTCTACATTTGAAGAAAAGAAGTTGAGAGAAATTTTGTAGTTGTGGATAGTGGAGACAGAGGGAGGAATAGGGATTGCTTCCTGAACAGCCAGAGACAAGGTGGATAAAGTAATGTTTTATTGGACCAACTCTCTCACCAACAAAAGTTGGTCCAATAAAAACCTATTACCTCATCCAGCTTGTCCTAATATCCTGGAACCAACATGGCTACAACAACACTGTATACAAATATATACACACAGTTCTATTCAGATCTCAACTCACACCTGGAAAGGCCATCTTTTTTAGGGATTGCATCAGATTCAATTTTCATAACAACCTCTGACATCTTCTCAGCAGAAACTTCCTAGTTTCTGTGGGGTGAGATTGTGATGTCTAGGACTTTTGTTCATTAGGAATTCAGTTGAGAAGACCAAAATTACCCTCGCTTGGGGTCTTCAAGATGACATGCAAAGGAAAACAAACTGGGGTTTGGGCTCCCCCCCCCAATTCTGGTGTGTATAAAGTCTATTTTAAAAGCATTTTAAAAGTTTTTTACATTAATAATAATTTAGTTTGTGTGTGCTCTGGAACACTCTTTGCATAACCAGAAAACCAGTAGGATCAGAGCAGCACCTGATTAAATGAGATGAGAAGTGGCTTCCCCCCCGCCCCGCCTCGGTTAACACTTATGTGACTAAAATGCTCTACAAACAACTAGAGAAACAAATCTCTTAAGGTAAAGATCCCTTTCAGTTAAGGTGTGAATGCTCACAATTTAGGAAGTTGCCCGGTAAAGCCACATAAAACCAGATTGCACTTCCCTGGTGTTTCTAATGTAAAATAAAAACAACCATGCAGAAATCCATCCCCAATCAATGTCCAGGCCTTCCTTCAAAAGGATTTTTTTTTCCCCCCACAAACCCAATTTTCCTCTCCAAATCCCCTTTAAGCTGTACTTCAGCATTAGCCTGAATGGCGCACTAACTTCTATTCATTTCAAAGGAAGGTTAACCCATGTACAGGCTGCAGAACTTGGCCCTACAGGAAGGAGTTTCCCATTAGGTAAATGCAAAAGCAGCCATTTAGAATTTAGATAGTTAATCATAAATCTGATTAACTGAGATAATGATTTCCAACAGAAAATTTGTTAACACTGAACCAAGTCCAGCTTTCACACCAATGTGAAATATATAACATGGTGTATTTAATTGTGCTTCCATCAGTAACATTGTACTGTCAGACTTTGAGGATGAATAATCATGAGAAAGGTATTTCTAAGTCACATATGCAATGTGTTACTTATGCCACTATATATGAGATGCTATAATATGGACCACTGTTATATCACATTGGAATTACACCCCTAGAATTTAGCCCAGTAATGTTGGCTCAGTCCTGAACTCCTTACTGAGGCTTGAATCCTGCTATGCGTTGATCCTTCAGCTCTCAGGCTTCAGTAGGAGGGCTCAGCACCTCCAGAAGGGGCCCCAGTCCTTACAGGCAGAACTCACACAATAGTGCAGAAGGATGAAGTAAGGATTTAGGGCTTGGCCTAAAACTGACAAAACACATTGTATGGACAATGTATTTTAAATCCAGTGTAACACTGACTGAAGAAAAAGGATGGTCCAGTGATTGTTAGCTGGAGAGACAGGTTCAGTTCCCTACTGTGCTACAGGCTTCCTATGCAAGTTTGAGCAAGTCACTTAGCTTCTCTGTGCCTTAGTTCCCCATCTCTAAATTGGAGTAATAGCACTTCCCTATCTCATTGGGGTATTGTGAGCATAAATAGATTAAAGCCTGTGAGATGCCCAGGTACTGAAGTAATGAGGACCTTACAAAGCTAGACAGTCTGAAGACTGAACACTTTTCCTTGGTTACTTCTGTGTTTTTTTAAATCAAAGCCCAATAGCTGAAACACAGTATGTCAACAATTAATTTGTACTGCAACTTCAATTGATGCTTAAATCCACTCTAGGTGTAAACGCAGCTGGTGGAAACAGTGAAAATAGCTTTGCGAATGTTATTGTCCAGGATTGCTGAGGCTGTTTTCTATGCTCATCTCCAAGGGCCTTCACAACTCTGCACCTTCATACTCTGCCACCCCTGTCTGGGATGCCTTATCCCTCCTCCTCCTGCTCTGCCAATGGTGTTAGCCATGGCTGTCCACTTTTTTTATACATGGAATGCCTTCCCACACTGATCCACAAGGCCAGGACTCTCTTCAAATTCTCTCAAGACCCACTGTGATGTTTCACTCCATATTCTTTCTGAAAATATGCTTATGATATGAATACGACATAACTGAGATGTTCTTTATGCAAGATGGCTCATGTAAGGTATCATTGGAAAGGTTATGATTTACTGAATGTGTTTATCCAATTTGTATGCATTTATCATTTTTGTGTCTGAAGCTGGGAATATTGACCATGTCTCTGTGTGTGCAATAGCAACCTCTCAGAGATAGCCCTACACAATGGGAACTGTTTGACCCAGGTCAGATAGCTCTATACAATGGGATCTATTTGACGTAGGTCACAGCAAAAAAAGCTTTCCAGCAAGTGTGGGGAAAGACATAAAAGAGGGACAATGACAACAGGAAGGGGCCTCACTCTCCCCACCACAACACACCTGAAAACACCTGAGGAATAAAGACAGCTCTCGGCAGACAGTAGGAGGTTCATACATTCAGTCTCCAGCTGCAACTTGACTTCATCCTTGGAGTTCTCTGCCACTCCTGACATTTTCAATTTTCTTTACATTAACTTGGAGGACTCAAGACTGATCCAAAACTGCTTTTACTCTTCTAGATCTTCCTAATCAATTTGCCCACATTGACACTAATCTATTGGCTTGTATCACAACTTGATTCACCTTACTAACCAACTACCAAATCTCAATCACTAGGTCACCAGCGTTCATCCTCTTATTCATGTCTCCTTCACTGACCCCCTTGCCTCCACAATCTACTCCCCCTTCACCATCTTCTTGTCTCTCTTTACCCTTCTGACTTCTTGACTCTTATCCTCCAAGTTCTGCTCAAACAAAAAGGAACGGAGAAATAAAATAAAATGTAGTAATTTTGTTTTTATGTCACAATTACAGGCTTGATGCTCTGTGTATGTATTATCTGTCTGTATAAAGAAAGTATTAATTGGATTTAGTGAAAGCAAATGTTCTGGATTTAAATATTAGAAACTGTTGGACCTTTTAAAATATTTTGAGCAACTGCTATTGACTTGATCCACCTTCTTCTACACTTACAACATATGTAAAATATGATGAAAGGACTTGTATTCTTCTTGTATATTAATGTCTCAATACAAATATATGTAAAAGAATGCTAATATTAGCAGACTATCAAAAGCATGCATTACAACCCAAAGCAACACATGGTCATGTCTGTGTAGTCCTTAATTAGTCATTCTCTTCCATATTATTTCTAGATTTAGGCCCTGAACCTGCAAACACACATGCGAGTAACTTTACACAGGGGAATAGTTCCATTGAATGTTGTGATTGTAACCGCAATAAGACTACTCCCTGTGTAAGTGGCTGCAGGACTGGGGACTGAGGTGTCAGTGGGACGACTCACAATGTATAAAGTTAAACACATGTATAAGTCTGCAGGATCAGGGCCTTAAACTGTAAGCTCTTCAGGGCAAGGCATGTGTGTTCTAATAAAAATATAATCTGTGACACTTGTCATGGAGCTGCTATCAAGGTTATGTTTTCCTTGTAAAAATACATTTCTCTCTGATATTTTCCATTAAATCATGCCATAACCCCTGGATATGCTTTCAAAAATCAGCCAACCTACCTATTGGCAGACTAGACAGCTGCCGAAGGTGGCAGATTTTTGGCTGACTGCCTAGGATGGCAGATTTGACCCAGCAACCCCTCCATCATGACAGAGGGGCAGCCAGGCCAAATTTGAGTGGCATTCTGAGCTTGCATATCTCAATGGCATTCACTAAATTTGGCCTGGCTGTCCTTCTGTCATGGCCAGGCCACATCTGCCATCCCTAGACCCATGAAGAAGGGGGAAGCACATTGAAGTTTTGCCTACAACAGCAAAACATCTTGAGTGGCCTCTGCCCACACTGAAGTCCACTGCCAATTCTTTACAGAATGGCAGCTGGCATGGAGGGGTTTGTGCTAAAGGGAGAAGACAAGAATTTGAGTTTAAGAAATATGTGGGAGGACCTAATGCTACCTCCACATACTTACTGTAAGGACTGGTTTCTCTTTGTTCCAGGAGCTATGAGCTCATGTCTCAATGCGGGAAAACAGATGTTTAGATGAAAAGAGAAAAAAAAAAAAACAGAAGCAGGAATACATCCAAGTTCCTTTGGCTAGTATTCAGGTGTTCCATCAGCTGAGCTGATGGATCACATGGAGAGACAGATTCTTTTTGCAGCTAGATGCTACTCCTAAATCTGTAAACAACAACAAAACAAAATTAGTTCCCTACCATATTCTTTGATTGTTTTGGACTATGCTTAGTTATATTATTCTTCAGTTGGATTATTATGAGAAGGGTAGGTTTCAGAGTGGTAGCCGTGTTAGTCTGTATCAGCAGAAAGAATGAGGAGTACTTGTGGCACCTTAGAGACTAACAAATTTATTTGAGCATAAGCTTTTGTGGGCTAAAACCCACTTCATCAGATGCATGCAGTGGAAAATACAGTAGGCAGATATATACTGTGGCAAAATACCTTGTTCACCTCAGTAGGCTCAGGTTTTAGAGTAACAGCCGTGTTAGTCTGTATTCACAAAAAGAAAAAGGAGTACTTGTGGCACCTTAGAGACTAACCAGTTTATTTGAGCATGAGCTTTTATGAGCTACAGCTCACTTCATCGGATGCATACTGTGGAAACTGCAGCAGACTTTATATACACACACAGAGATCATAAAACAATACCTCCTCCCACCCCACTGTCCTGCTGGTAATAGCTTATCTAAAGTGATCATCAAGTTGGGCCATTTCCAGCACAAATCCAGGTTTTCTCACCCTCTACATACAAACTCACTCTCCTGCTGGTAATAGCTCATTCCTTTTTAGCCTTGGAGGCTCAGGTTTGGGGCAAGGCAAATCCTTATAGGTGGCACAGGATCCTGCTACTCCTCTCCTCAATCAATCCCTTGTGCTTGTTTTCCTTCCCTTCTAGGGAGCGAGGGCAGCCTCCCTACTGGGAAGGTCTGGTATCTTGCTGCAAACAGCCTACTAGCAACTCCCTCACTCTCCCCCTCCTCCCCTCCCCAGGGTTTAAAAAGGTCCCAAGTAGTTGGAGTCAGCTGAACCTAATTGGTTCCCTAGCAACCCCTTTTCCAGCTGAACCTTATTGCCCAGTGGTTCTCTCTCCTCAGTGGATAGGGAGGGGCCTTTTAATCCCCTGGGACTAATTACTACCCCCCTTTTGTAGCTGTTTGTCCTGGGTTTACCACAATATATACACAGAGAACATGAAAAAAATGGGTGTTGCCATACACACTATAATGAGAGTGATCAATTAAGGTGGGCTATTATCAGCAGGAGAAAAACCTTTTGTAGTGATAATCAGGATGGCCCATTTCCAATAGTTACACAAAGTAAAACTATTTCCCCATGTTTATTCCCCCCCACACACGCCCTGTTACTCTCACCTTCTTGTCAACTCATTATAGTGTGTATGGCAACATGCATTGTTTCATGTTCTCTGTGTGTATTTACATCTTCCTACTGTATTTTCCACTGCATGCATCTAAGGAAGTGGGTTTTAGTCCACAAAAGCTTATACTCAAATAAATGTGTAAGTCTCTAAGGTGCCACAAGTACCCCTTGTTCTTTTTATGAGAAAGGTAGAAGTTGATGACAATTAAAGAGGACTGTATCCTTTTACTATAGAGTAGGAGGTTGTGAATACTGTCAAATGACAATGGTAAAGAACTGAAGACTTTCTTGTAAGAGAACAAGGAACTTTAGTAGAATAAGGAAGACAATATTACCACTGAAACTACACTGTTTCTCTTTTGCTTCTGAATCAATTTTAAATTTATCAACACTATTGCAAATCTTGACACTAAGGGCCTGATTCTTCATTGTCGTGTACCTTGGGTAGTAATTTCTGTCTGTGTAAAGCGGTAGCATTTTGCACTCACTTTGCACAAGTGTCAATGACTACTCAAGGCAGTGGTGATTCAGGTCTCTTCATGAATGCTGTATCTGTACACAGATGCCAGGAAATTGATCTGGACACAGCTGTGAATGAGGACGGACAGCAATGGATTTTAAGAGACAGGCCCTAATTTTATTGTACTTAACACAGGGGAGGGGGGCTACACCCAGACTCTCATGTACCAGGCATTTTAAGTGGTTCCAGTGCAGAGGTTATAGGAATCCTATGATATAACCCATAATTTGCAGTAGACTCGCCTCAGCCCTTAGGACTCAGCTCACTCTTCTGAATGGTTTTGCTCCCCCCCCCCCCAAGGGGGACTGAGGGTACAGAAAGGGGGACCTCAGCCTCTGAAGGTCACAAGGTTTCCCCCAGCGCATGGGCAAAAGGCCTATCAGCAAAATCCTAAGTGTTTTTACCTCTGGGAACTGTCACTTTTAGCCTTTTAACTGCACAGGAGACTGGCCTCAAGTTGCAACAGCTAACATCCCTACCAAGTACTAACACTAATTACTAAATCCTCTTCCTATTTAACCGACCTGTGCCTTCAGGATGCTGAATGGAAGGCAAAAACCCACTGCCAATTTGGTCTCAATGGGAAGAAAACATTCCTTCCTGACCCCATTAGAGGGCTTATTCCTTCACCCGCTCACTTCCCTGGTCCTTCTCGCATGAACAAAGAGCAACAATACCCAAAGTCCAAAGGTGCAAACAATTAGATGTTTATTGGAGTGGACTTCCAGCAAGCAATGATTCCAATTTCCTTCCTTAGTGTCCCCCTTCCCAGCTCTGACACCACAGAGCCTTGCTGTGTCCTTGTTCCCATTTCCTGTTCCCATTCCCCCCCTTAGTGAAACATGATTCCAATTCCCCCACCCCAATTTCCTGTTCCCAGTCACCCCCTTACTTCCTGATTGACTGCAGACTATATAGTGAAACTTAAGTTCTCCTTAGCTATACCTTAACCAATCATTTTACTGAAATTTAACTAACCAATCCTAACATATTGTAACAAGATTATCTAACCAATTATATCCCACCACCTTAATTGGTTTACACCCAACAAAATTAATTATACAGCAGACAGAAACAATCACAGAACCAGACAGAGATTTTTTTGGACGAACAATAGGGAAGTGGAGACTACAGTGATAGAACAACACAGAAATGAGGATTTTACACCCCAGCTATTGATAAGTGAGTTCTTGCCAGACAGGATGCTATCAAACTAAGTTTTCTTTAAATCTTTTAGGCTCTTCCCTTTCTTTGGAGGTGATAGATCGGATAACCTTTCAAACATCCCCAAATTGCCTTATTTCAATGTGGCTAGTTTAGAATGTGAGGATGTGACCATTCGCTTCCCAGCTTATGGCTGCCTCTGCTGCTTAGCCAAAGGCCTTAGCCTAAGAACAAGGCTTGAGACCAGGGGTCGGCAACCTATGGCATGCGTGCCAAAGATGGAACGCGTGCCGATTTTTAATGGCACGCTGCTGCCTGCCAGGTCCCAGCCACCGGCCCTGCTCAGCCTGCTGCCGAATCCAGCCTGGGACCCTGGCAGGCAGCAGCAAGCCATTCAAAATCCTGCCTGCCCCGGCCTCCTCTTCTTCGTGCGCCCCGGCTGCTGCTGCAGGGCAGGCAAGCTCCCCCCTCCCCCGCCTCTTCCCCCAGCGTACTGGGTTCCTGCCCCTCCCCCCCCGCCACCGATCAGCTGATGGCCCTTGCGAGGGAGGGGGAGAAGGGGAGCCGCAGCGCGCTTGCTGCTCCGGGGAGGAGGCGGAGAAGAGGTGGGGACAGGGCCTTGGGGAAGGGGTGTGGAATCAGGGCATATCCCCTCCAGCCCCCTGCTGTGAGCTGCTCTGGGCAGGGGGCTGGGAGCACCCCCACACCCCCGACCCCTACACCCCACACACACATCCCAGCCCCCTGCCTTGACCCCTGCACCCACTTCACACACACCCCAGCCTCCTGCCCTGACCCCTGCACCCCCTCACAACCCCAGCCCTGACTCCAGTACCCCCCACACATACCCAGCCCCCCCACACCTCATGCCCTGACTCTGGCACCCCCCTTACATGCCCCCAGCCCCCTGCCATGACTCCTGCACCCCCCACACATACCCAGCCCCCTCACACCCCATGTCCTGACTCTTGTACCCCCCACATTTTCACCCCCACTCTGAGCACCAAACTGGAGCTCCTGCAACCCCCCTCCCCCACATTCCCACCTGCACCGCTCGCACCAAATGGGAGCTGCCCAGGTAGGCACTCCACACCCAAACTCCAACCCTGAGCCCCCTCCCTCATTCTAGCTCCTGCCTAGATCCTACACCCCAACCCCCAGCCTGCTCCTTCACCCCCAGCCCTGTGCTCTGTGCACTCCCACCCTCAGCTCAGTGCAGAGAGAGAGGAAGAGAATGGGCTAGAACCAGGGAGAAGGTAGGTACCCACTCTATGTGGGCAGGGCCAGGATCCCAGACTGGTAGCCGGCTGAGCGGGGCCAGCAGCCGGAACCCTGGCAGGCAGGAGTTGGTGAACTGAACTGAGCCGCTCAGCCCACTGCCAGTCTGGGGTCCTGGCAGCCAGCCCTACTCAGCCAGCTGCCGGTCTCGGGTTCTGGCTTCCAGCCCCTTGCCAGCCAGGGTCCTGGCCGCAGGCCCCGCTCACCCTGCTGCCGGCTTAGGTGAATGGAACCCCAGGCTGGCAGTGGGCTGAGCAGGCCGGTGGCATAAGATCCGCATTTTAATTTAATTTTAAATGAAGCTTCTTAAACATTTTGAAAACCTTGTTTACTTTACATACGACAATGGTTTAGTTATATAATATATAGACTTAGAGAGAGAGACCTTCTAAAAAACATTACTATGTATTACTGGCATGCAAAACCTTAAATTAAAGTGAATAAATGAAGACTCAGCACACCACTTCTGAAAGGTTGCTGACCCCACCTTAGACAATCATAGTGAGAGAAGGCCCTTACACAGGCAGACAATGAATTTGATTCTTTCTTTTTTACCTCTATAACTAGCTAAGTGATAAGAATACACCTACATTGTTAATGTATAAGCCTTGCAGACAGGTCTGAATATCTATATCCTGACAACCCCCTAAATAGGTGATTGGTTAGATCCACAGCATCTGCAAAACATAACTCTGGACATATAGTTTCAGAGACAGGGGCAAATAGCTGAAATGGAGCAAGAAGAGGCTCCTCAGGATCAAGATTGGGGTTTAAATTAATGAAATGGGAGAGCGAGGGACCAATCAGCTAACCACCTTGTCTGGCTGGTCAATGGATGGGTAGAGCTTCCAGAGGAAACGAGCAACCTCTGCATGCCCCTGTGTGTGCTCTCCTCCTCTCTCCTTTCCACTGGAGGTGCCCCAGTCACTGCAGGTCCCATCAAGTTTCCCAGCTGTGGAGGCGGGTGGGTTGCATAGGCATTACTACTCACGAATGGGATCTCTCCCTAGTTCTTTTGCTTCAGAAGACATGCTTTTTGTTTACATTTGCTGCATGTGTTTCTGCCAGGTGGCCGGACCTCATCTGGTCTGAGATCTCCTGTGCTGCATCTGCCACATTTCTCCCCAGAGAACTCCATGCTCTTAAGGAGGCCTTTTCATGGCCCTTTTCTCTTTCCCATGGATAGTTTTTCTTTTCTACTTCTTGCATCATGCCTCCCCCACTTTCTTGCAGGGTGACTTGCGTGTTTACTTTCTCCAGCCGTTGTGACAGTTGCACTACCTGTTCCAGAGTTACCTGAGATATTAACAGTAATTTTTCTCAAAATTCCTTGTTTTAAATCTCAACTTCTAGATGAGCCCTTAAGCTTTCATCCTTATTGACACCAACGGCACAATGGGTTGCTTGTTCATAAAGGGCCCTTTGAAAGACTTCCATGCTTTCTCTGGCCCTCACTCTGCATCCTTCGTCCATTTGTGGGAATGATATACACCACATTTCGCAGAATGATGTATTCGTTATTCTTCTCTCCTTCCTCAGCGAAGGCAAATGGTTTATAAATATTTTCATCTTCACTCTCCATTGAATAAATGAATCAGCTGGCCTGTGCTTTACCACTCTGTGTGCCATGCTTCATGGCAGTTTAGAATCCAGTGCCACAGGCCTTCCTCTCAGGCCATCCTAAGAACCTATCAAACTGAAAGTCCCCTTAAGGACTGCAAGTTGGTGTTTTCTGTTCTCCTTATATATGCTCGCTCAAAATGAGTCAGTGTCTGACACAACATCATGTGGTAGTGGTAAAAAAAAAATCACAGAAAGTCACTTCCTTGTGGCTTTATTTGAATATAAAAGACAGTATTATCCCTATAGTTGCTCTGTCTTGTCTTTACTGTAGAGCTCCTGACCTGACCCTTCCCTAAACCACTCCTGCCCAGCTTCTTGCTGCAGTTTTAAAGAAACAGTCTGGATAGCCACATCATAGAAGTAAGGACTGGAAGGGACGTTGAGAGGTCATCTAGCCCAGTTCCCTGCACTCAAGACAGCAATATGTAATAACTAGATGATTCCTGACAGGTTTTTGTCTAATCTGTTCTTAAAAACCTCCACAACCCTCGAAGGCAATTTGTTCCAGTGCTTAACTAACCTGACAGTTAGGAAATTTTTCCTAATGTCCAACCTAAACCTCCCTTGCTGAAATTTAAGCCCATTGCTTCTTGTCCTATCCTCAGAGGTTAAAGAGAACATTTTTTCACCCTCCTCCTTGTAACAACCTTTTATGTTCTGGAAAACTATTATCATGTTCCCCCTCAGTCTTCTCTTCTCCAGACTAAACAAACCCAGTTTTTTTAATCTTTCCTCATAGGTCATGTTTTCTAGACCTTTAATCATTTTGGTTGCTCTCCTCTGGACTTTCTCCAACTTGTCCACATCTTTCCTGAAATGTTGCACCCAGAACTGGACGCAATACACCAGTTGAGGCTTAATCAGTGAAGAGTAGAGCGGAAGAATTACTTCTTTTGTCTTGCTTACAACACTCCTGCTAGTGCATCCCAGAATGATATTTGCTTTTTCTGCGATAGTGTTACACTGTTGACTCATATTTAGCTTGTGACGTACTCCTTCCTAGGCAGTCATTTCCCATTTTGTATGTGTGCAATTGATTGTCCCTTCCTAAGTGGATACTTTGCATTTGTCCTTATAGAATTTATTCCTGTTTACTTCACACCCTTTCTCCAGTTTGTCCAGATCATTTTGAATTTTAATCTTATCCTCCAAATCACTTGCAACCCCTCCCAGCTTGGTATTGTCTGCAAACTTTACAAGTGTACTCTCTATGCCATTATCTATCTAAATCATTGATGAAGTTATTGAACAGAACCGGACCCAGGACCAATCCCTGTGGGATCCCACTGGATATACCCTTCCAGCTTGACTGTGAACCACTGATAACTACTCTCTGGGTATACACCCACCTTATAGTAGCTCCATCTAAGTTCTATTTCCCTAGTTTGTTTATGAGAAGGTCATGCGAGACCGTATCAAAAGCCTTACTAAGGTCAAGATATGTGGCATCTACTGCTTCTCCCCATCCACAAGGCTTTTTACCCTGTCAAAGAAAGGTATTAGGTTAGTTCGACATGATTTGTTCTTGACAAATCCATGTTGACTATTACCTATCATCGTATTATCTTCTAGGTGTTTACAAATTGATTACTTGATTATTTGCTCCATTATCTTTCCGGGTTATTGAAGTTAAGCTGACCGGTCTGTAAGTCCCCAGCTTGTTCTTATTCCCCTTTTCATAGATTGGCACTATATTTGCTTTCTTCCAGTCCTCTGGAATCTCTCCCAACGTCCATGAGTTTTCAAAGAGAATCACTAATGGCTCAGATATCTTCTTAGTCAGCTCTTTGAGTATTCTAGGATATATTTCATCAGGTCCTGCCAACACACAGACATCTAACTTGTCAAAGTAATTTTTACATAAGAACAAAAGAATGTCCATACTGGGTCAGACCAAAGGTCCATCTAGCGCAGTATCCTGTCTTCTGACAGTGGCCAATGACAGGTGCCCCAAAAGAAATGAACAGAACAGGTAATCATCAAGTGATCCATCCCCTGTGGCCCATTCCCAGCTTCTGGCAAACAGAACTTAACTTTAACTTGTTCTTTCTCTATTTTAGCCTCAGAACCTACATCACTTTCACTGGTATTCACTGTGTTAGATGTCCAATCGCAACTAACCTTTTTGGTGAAAACTGAAACAAAAACGTCATTTAGCACTTCTGTCATTTACACATTTTCTGTTATTGTCTTTTCCCCCTCACTGAGTGACACGCTTACCCCATCTTTGGTCTTCCTCTTGCTTCTAATGTATTTGTAGAATGTTTTTTTGCTAGCTTTTATGTCTCTAGCTAGTTTAATCTCATTTTGTGGCTTGGCATTTCTAATTTTGTCCCTGCATGCTTGTGTTGTTTGTTTAAATTCATCTTTTGTAATTTGACTTAATTTCCACTTTTTGTAGGACTCTTTTTTGAGTTTCATATAACTGAAGATCTCCTGGTTAAGCCATACTTCCTATCTTTCCTACACAGTGGGATAGTTTGCTTGTGCCCTTAATAATGCCTCTTTGAAAAACTGCCAACTCTCTCAAACTGTTTTTCCCCTTTGACTTGCTTCCCATGGATTCTTACCTACCAGCTCCCTGAGTTTGCTAAAATCTGCCTTCTTGAAATCCATTATCTTTATTCTCCTGTTTTTCCTCCTTCCATTCCTTAGAATCATGAATTCATCACTTCATGCTCACTTTCACCTAAGCTGCCTTCCACTGTCAGCCAGTTCCTCCCTATTTGTCAAAATTAAATCTAGAACAGCCTCTCCCCTAGATGCTTTCTCTACCTTCTGAAATAAACAATGTCTCCAATGAATTCCAAGAACTTGATGGATAATCTGTGCCCCGCTGTGTTATTTTCCCAACAGATGTCTGGGTATTTGAAGTCCCCCATCACCACCAAGTCCCGTGCTTTGGATGATTTTGTTAGTGGTTTGAAAAAAAAGTGTCATCCACCTCTTCTTCCTGGTTATCTATGTTGATAAATATCTTTTTAGTTGGATCAGAAGTATAAGTTAAAGGTGTCGTTTGAGGCTGAACGGTGATCCCATAATATTAATGCAATGTATTTCTGATGATTTTTTTAAATTATGCAGATAACAATTTATGTTATTTGCATAATTTAAAAAAATTGAACAAAAATAATTCATGGAAGTGGGACAGCATGAGAACTGACACAGAGGGTAAGTCTACACAGCCTGTGGCAGTCAGCCTCCCAGCCCTGCTCAACATACTTGTGGTAGCAGGGCTCATGCTAGTGCTCTAAAAATAACTGCATAGCCAGCACTTTGAAGTCATGGCTGAGGCTAGAGCTTGGGCTCGGAAGGTCATCCCCCTCCCTAGGCTTCAGAGCCTGAGCTCCAGCCGGAGCCATAACTTCAAAATGCTGTTTACACAGCTATTTTTACAGTACTAGCGTGAGCCTCACTGACCCAAGTTTGTCAGCTGGGGCAGGGATGCTCACTTTCACTGGCTGTGTAGACTTACCCACAAAGACTTAATACCCAAGCCAATCTACTGAGCCCCATAAAAGCGGGCAGTGTGGTCTCATTGGTAAAGCAGTAGCTTGGGAGGCAGGAGACCAGCATTCTGTCCCTAGCTCAGCCACTGACCTTGGGAGAGTATATCACTTTGTGTAATTATTTCATATCACCCTTTGTCAGTCTTGTCTACTTGAAACATAAGCTCTCTGGGGCAGGGACTACCCCCTACTATGTGTTTATAGAGTGCCTAGCACAGGGAGGCATCAAACTTGGTTGTGGCCTCTAGTTACTCCTGTAATAAAAATAAATATACTCAGATTAAACATCAGAGTATATCGTCCTTTGGAATGTTTGGTTAGAGGATAGTATTAAAGGAATCAGTTATATCACAGTCGTTCCATTTTTTGGAGGATTTTGCACAACAAAATGCACTGAGTGTCTTGAAAAATATTTTTCTTCAGAATATAAGGGACTATTTAGTATCTGTGGTACCTTAACATTTACTTACAGTACGTGGCACTGAGCCACTAAGATGACGAATGCCTGAGAAATACATACAATAGCATAATAATTATATAATAATCTGATCCACAGTCATCCCGAGCTAGCAGGTTGCCAAGACATATTTGCAGCATCACATTATCTCTTTCATTTCTTTGGAATTATTAAGTCATTTCTGCCCAAGACAATTCTTACTGAACTTAAATTGAAATGGAAACAAATACGGCAGGAAGAAGTAAAAGGCAACCAGGGAAAAGAATGATGTATAGCCCTCATCAATCGACTAGAGAAATAAGATTAAGGGCTAGATCCTCAGCTGTGCTGAGCTCATGTTCAACACAACTGGGGGGAGGGAGAGGAGAGGTGGCTCTAAGCCATGTTTCTGTTTCCTGAACCTGAGGCAGAAATAGCTCCCAGAATAACTTATAGTTAACAGGCCAGCCCTGGCTGCTCCCACCCTAGCATGCAGCTCCCCACCTCCCATGTCAAGAAAGGGGCAGAAAGGCATAGCTGTCTTTGTGCTATTACTATCCAAGGATTCCCGTGTTCCGGGAGACTCCTCAGCTGCCTGCTTGAGGTAGTTTGAAGAGCACCTTGCACCACTGGCTCCATGCAACAGGTACTTAGTGAGGTCCAAGGATCTGGTAATTCTTGTAATTTTAAATTATTTTGCATACATTTCTTAGACTCCATCAAATCTTTTCAACAAAAGGCAGTTGCCCAATGACAAATTTTGAAGATGTAGGGTGAAATCCTGGGTACACTGAATTCTATGGGAATTGTTTCCTTGATTTCTGTGGCCAGGATTTCACCAATGATCCAAAGTAGAGGGACTTAGGGCTAGATTTTTAAAGCTAGGTAAGCACCTAAAGATGCAGATAGGCATGTAGTGGAATTTTCAAAAGCACCTAAGCTGGTATCTGAGTTAGGCGCCTAGGCGCTTTTGAAAAATCTTACCAGGCACCTACTTGAATGTTTACCTTTAAATATCTGGTCCTGTGATGAGTGTATTTGACCTTTGTGGCTCCGTGGGGTGGGGGACATGGTCCTACTACACCCTGTCCCAGGAAGGAGCAAGTGGGCAGGAACAGATCAATGAAGGTGAGTCCTGCAAGTTTGCTTAGGAAAAAACTCTCCGGAGCAGACATTCTGGAAACCACAGAGACCTGGTCCTCCAAGGGCTAGGCCAGTCAGGACTGTGTTGGTCCAGATAAAAGGAGGAGCCTGGACTTAGCAGGTCAATTCCTGGCTGGGCCCAGAGAAGTGAAGGTGGGTGCTGCTTTCTGGCCACAGAAGCATTTATGACTGGTTGCACTTACACTGGGCTTGCAGAGAAAAAAAACCCTGTAGAGGGTGGCCCTGAGATGGGGCTGGAGATAAAACAGACCCAGGGAAGTAGCAGCAGTGAAGGATTGAGGTGAGCATTATGTGGCTGCTGTGTACAAGGGCCCTGGTTGGACCCTGGAGTAGTGGGTGAGCCTAGGTTCCCCCACAAGTAAAGTGTCAACCTAGGGTTGCCAGGCATCTGGTTTTCAATCAGAATGCCCAGTCAAAAAGGGACGCTTTTTGATGGTCATGTCAAAGTCAGTTGGCAGTGCTTCAGGGCTAAGGCAGGCTAGTCCCTACCTGTCCTGGCACTGTGCTGAACTGTGCCCCAGAAGTGAGCAGCAGGTCTGGCTCCTAGGCCGGGGGGTGATGGGGCTCTGCATGCTGCCCCCGCTCTCAGCACTGGCTCCACACTCCCACTGGCTGGGAACCACAGCCAATGGGAGTTGCGGGGGGGCAGTGCCTGCAGGCAAGAGCATTGCACAGAGCTGCTTCCAGGGCATAGTGTGGAATCAGGACAGGCAGGGAGCCTGCCTTAGCCCCACTAAGCCACCTGAGGTAAGCCCATGCCCCAACTCTGAGCCTCTGCCCCAACCCTGAGCCCCTCAAACCTGGAGCCCCCTCCTGCACCCCAATCCCCTCATCCCTGGCCTCACCCCAATCCCCTGTCCCAGCCCAGTGAAAGTGAGTGAGGGTGGGGGAGAGCGAGCCACTGTGGGAGGGGAAATGTAGTGGGTGGGGCCTTGGGGAAGGGGCAGGGCCTCAGGGAAGGTGTGGGGTTTTGTGTGATTAGGAATTTGGCAACCCTATGTCAACCCTGAGAAGGGGATAGAGTTTATCTGGGAGCCCAAACAAAGGGCTGAATTTAAAGGATCTAGAGCTGGGGCTGAAGACCGTAGTGAGGCTGAATAGACTATTGAACATTGTCAAGTTTGAGCCCAAATTTAGTCCTATTACTTTAATGTGCATTAGACAGATGGTAGTCATTTATTAAAACAAAACAAAACAAACAAAAAAGCAATAGTCCCCAGTATTGCAGACCCTAAAGACACTGCAATGTTCATACTTCTTCAGAGGCTCTGTAGCAAAGATTAACTAACAAACTCTATCCCATCACAGAGAGTTTGAAAGAAAGCAATACCCCCTCATTTTGTGGATTTTACAAATGGCCATCTCATCCTGGTATAATTCCTGGAGGTTATCCCAGGAATTAAGTTGGCCCAGAGTTTTATAATTCCTATGCTGACTGTGGAGCATCAGGTAGCAGACAGTTAACTAACAAACACCCACAATCCAGATAGAATCTACTTTTTACAGCATGAGTAAGGGTTTAAATTCTGCAATCCTCCCACAGTTGCAGTTACAAGGAGGTTGGCCTGAATGAGTGCAGCACTGTGCATGTACAGAAAGGATTCTGCTCCCAACTGCATTAAATTTTACCACTAAACCACCTCCCTACAAAATCTTCCCCATCAAGAATATCTAAAACCCAACAGCAAATAGATCACAGTAAGCCAAGTTTCCTATAAGCAGGAGCACCAGAGACTCCACAAGGTTTACTGCCAACCTGGGACCTGCTCGAATGCTATGGTGTTGGACACCTGGAAGATAGAAAGGTGTTCTCTGTCTCTCCAACAGGCCCCTGCATTCCCTCTCCTAGCTCAGATGTTTTCAGGAGGGTGCTTGAAATTGAAATAGGGCAGGAATGGCCGTTGGAGGAAAGGAAGAGGGGCCAGCATGGCAGAAGGGTCACCACTGGCCTCCCAGGTGTGGGGGAACAACATCAGTCTATTTGCCAGATTTTCATGACCAAGGGCTGAGGTGCCCAAAAGCAACACACAGCAAACCCAAGGCTCTGTTCAAGTGGGTTTTGAGGTTTGATGCAAATATTTTGCCTTGCTTCAATAGACACCAGAGCCTCCGGCACAAGGCTGTATTGTGCAACTCTTGCCTCTCCATGTGGATACTTAAGAGTGAGGAAGTGTATTTATGTAGGGTATTGGTTTAAAAATAACCAACTTGCAGCATCAGACATTCATTTTACTTTGTGTTTCAGATTGCATTATTTTGTTTGGCTTTATAAGGTAATTAGAGGAGTAGGATGTTCCTACTGGAATACAACAAATGTGCTGTGTTACAGCTCTGTAAAAGCTCCATGGATGCTTGCCATGCTCACAATGTAAAATTATGGGTGTCATGGATGGATTTAGTAAAAGTGACTATTAATCAAGAGGCATGGTCCTCAGGGTACTGGAGGATTAACTAACCCCATGGCTGGGGATAGACATCTTGCTGCCTTAGGCATCACCATCACTTGCTTTCATTGGGGAGGAGGGTGTTGGCCAGGCCAAAGCCACCTTACTGCAGTGGCTCCTCGCCTTGTCCGCTGCTGGGGATGGGGAGGAAGTGCCTGTAAAGAGTCTGACCCCCACATCCCCATTAAAACTGTGCTTGGATTGAGCTCCTGGCCACAGTTGATCATGGGATATGGAGACAGGAAGAGGGTAGAAGTGGGAGGAAAGCCTTAAAGGGGCTGGCGCAGCTTCCTGCTGGTTGTCGGAATCCCAACAAGGGCAGTCAGGGCCCAGGGTCAGAGCAGGGGCAAACCTGAGGCTGGAAGTAGTGGAGGAGTTCATAGTTTCCAGGCCAGGGTCGACCCCAAGGGTCTGGGTCCAAGTTAGGAGGCAAAGTCCAGGCCAAGCCAAGGTCAAAGTCAGGAACTCAGGGGCAAGAACTGTCATGGCAGCTATGGAAGATCCACACTGTTGCCTAGACGATTCCTGGAATGCCCGTTGGGTTTATATAGGGCAGGTAACCAATCAGGAACCATGAGGCTGCTATCCGTCAAACCCCTGAGGCAGAACTTCCCATGGCCACAGTGGGTCATGTGAGGTGGAGCACAAGCTTATTGCAGCCGCTGCTGGGTGGCAGCCTGGAGATGCCAGCTGCCTGATAGCTCTTTAGGCCTGTGTTATAGATGGGGGGGGGGCCTTATGGTGGTGTGGGGACAGTGAACTGGACCCTTTAAAATCACTAGCACTGTGGGTGCTTATTGCTGTCATATTTATCTTACCTGATACATCTCCTCCTCACCACTGCCTAGGGTGACCAGACGTCTCGATATGATCGGGACAGTCCTGATTTTAGAAGATTTGTCCTGTGTCCTGACCTTACATCGGTCGGGACACCCTTTGTCCCAATATCGGGATGGTCTGGACCACAGCTGCAGCACCACGCTCACCGCTTCCTGGGACAGCTCCCGGCGCCCGCCCACCGGCAGGAGCGCCGCTTGCTGCAGGGGTGGGGCTTGCAGGCACCGGGAATGGGCAGAGAGCCCTCGACCCCCACACCCAACCCGACCCGACCTGACCCGCGACCCTAGGAGCCAGAGGAACCTGCCTGCTGGATGCTTCCCGGGATGGGAGCCGCCCCAGGTAAGCACTGCCAGGACTCCCCACCTCGCCCCCAGCAGGTCCCTCTGGCTCTTAGGGTAGGGGGGCTCTGCGTGCTGCCGGCACCTGCAAGCCCTGCTCCGCGGCTCCGGCAGCTCCCATTGGTGCTTTCCCCAGCCAATGGGAGCCACGGAGCTCGCACTTGTGGTGGGCGCAGCACGTGGAGAGTCTGGAGTCTCCCCTCGCCGCTCTCATCCTAGGAGCCAGAGACCTCCCAGCAGGACTGGTGAGTGCGGCCAGGGAAGGGGGCAGGGTGTGATGGTGAGTGTCTGGGAGGTGAGAGGAGGGCGCTGGGTAGTGGGGGAGGTTTGTGTGTTTTGGGGTGCTAGGCAGTGGGGTTGGGGGGTGCTGGGCAGTGGGGGAGTTCTGTGTGTGTCAGGGCACTGGGGGTCTGCGTGTGGCATTTCGTAGTTGTGATGGTGGGGCTATGGGGAAGGGCACTGGAAGGGAGGGAGGGGAAATCTGTGTGTATTGGGAAACTAGCGAGTGGGGGGGTTCTGTGTGGGGTGCTGGGCAGCTGTGGTGGGGCTGTGGGCAGGGGGGCGCTGGGCAGGGGTGTGTGTGTGCACAGCACTGTGCATTTGTGGTGGAAGGGTTGTGGGGGGGCTCTGGGCATAGTGGATCCAGGGGGCGCTGGGCAGGGGAGCTGTGTGGTGCAGCATGAGCCCAGCCCCATGTTCCCCCTCTTAGGGCTCCAGTCGGGGCTGCGCACCTGTGTCTGTCTCTCCCTCAGGTGGTGTCGGAGAGAAGGCTTTGGATTCTTTGACCATGGGATGGTGTTCCATGAAGGAGGAGTGCTGGGCAGAGACGGGCTCCATCTTACGAAGAGAGGGAAGAGCATCTTTGCCAGCAGGCTGGCTAACCTAGTGAGGAGGGCTTTAAACTAGGTTCACCGGGGGAAGGAGACCAAAGCCCTGAGGTAAGTGGGAAAGAGGGATACCGGGAGGAAGCACAGGCAGAAATGTCTGTGAGGGGAGGGCTCCTGCCTCATACTGGGAATGAGGGGCGATCAACAGGTTATCTCAAGTGCTTATATACGAATGCACAAAGCCTTGGAAACAAGCAGGGAGAACTGGAGGTCCTGGTGATGTCAAGGAACTATGATGTGATTGGAATCACAGAGACTTGGTGGGATAACTCACATGACTGGAGTACTGTCATGGATGGTTATAAACTGTTCAGGAAGGACAGGCAGGGCAGAAAAGGTGGGGGAGTAGCACTGTATGTAAGGGAGCAGTATGACTGCTCAGAGCTCCGGTACGAAACTGTAGAAAAACCTGAGTGTCTCTGGATTAAGTTTAGAAGTGTGTGCAACAAGAGTGATGTAATGGTGGGAGTCTGCTATAGACCACCAGACCAGGGGGGTGAGGTAGATGAGGCTTTCTTCCGGCAGCTCACGGAAGCTACTAGATCGCATGCCCTGATTCTCATGGGTGACTTTAATTTTCCTGATATCTGCTGGGAAAGCAATACTGCGGTGCATAGACAATCCAGGAAGTTTTTGGAAAGCGTAGGGGACAATTTCCTGGTGCAAGTGCTAGAGGAGCCAACTAGGGGGGGCGCTTTTCTTGACCTGCTGCTCACAAACCGGGTAGAATTAGTGGGGGAAGCAAAAGTGGATGGGAATCTGGGAGGCAGTGACCATGAGTTGGTTGAGTTCAGGATCCTGACGCAGGGAAGAAAGGTAAGCAGCAGGATACGGACCCTGGACTTCAGGAAAGCAGACTTCGACTCCCTCAGGGAACGGATGGCCAGGATCCCCTAGGGGACTAACTTGAAGGGGAAAGGAGTCCAGGAGAGCTGGCTGTATTTCAAGGAATCCCTGTTGAGGTTACAGGGACAAACCATCCCAATGAGTCGAAAGAATAGTAAATATGGCAGGCGACCAGCTTGGCTTAACGGTGAAATCCTAGCGGATCTTAAACATAAAAAAGAAGCTTACAAGAAGTGGAAGGTTGGACATATGACCAGGGAAAAGTATAAAAATATTGCTCGGGCATGTAGGAATGAAATCAGGAGGGCCAAATCGCACCTGGAGCTGCAGCTAGCGAGAGATGTCAAGAGTAACAAGAAGGGTTTCTTCAGGTATGTTGGCAACAAGAAGAAAGCCAAGGAAAGTGTGGGCCCCTTACTGAATGAGGGAGGCAACCTAGTGACAGAGGATGTGGAAAAAGCTAATGTACTCAATGCTTTTTTTGCCTCTGTTTTCACTAACAAGGTCAGCTCCCAGACTGCTACGCTGGGCATCACAAAATGGGGAAGAGATGGCCAGCCCTCTGTGGAGATAGAGGTGGTTAGGGACTATTTAGAAAAGCTGGACGTGCACAAGTCCATGGGGCCGGACGAGTTGCATCCGAGAGTGCTGAAGGAATTGGCGGCTGTGATTGCAGAGCCATTGGCCATTATCTTTGAAAACTCGTGGCGAACCGGGGAAGTCCCGGATGACTGGAAAAAGGCTAATGTAGTGCCAATCTTTAAAAAAGGGAAGAAGGAGGATCCTGGGAACTACAGGCCAGTCAGCCTCACCTCAGTCCCTGGAAAAATCATGGAGCAGGTCCTCAAAGAATCAATCTTGAAGTACTTGCATGAGAGGAAAGTGATCAGGAACAGCCAGCATGGATTCACCAAGGGAAGGTCATGCCTGACTAATCTAATCGCCTTTTATCATGAGATTACTGGTTCTGTGGATGAAGGGAAAGCAGTGGATGTATTGTTTCTTGACTTTAGCAAAGCTTTTGACACGGTCTCCCACAGTATTCTTGTCAGCAAGTTAAGGAAGTATGGGCTGGATGAATGCACTATAGGGTGGGTAGAAAGCTGGCTAGATTGTCGGGCTCAACGGGTAGTGATCAATGGCTCCATGTCTAGTTGGCAGCCGGTGTCAAGTGGAGTGCCCCAGGGGTCGGTCCTGGGGCCGGTTTTGTTCAATATCTTCATAAATGATCTGGAGGATGGTGTGGATTGCACTCTCAGCAAATTTGCGGACGATACTGAACTGGGAGGAGTGGTAGATACGCTGGAGGGGAGGGATAGGATACAGAAGGACCTAGACAAATTGGAGGATTGGGCCAAAAGAAATCTGATGAGGTTCAGTAAGGATAAGTGCAGGGTCCTGCACTTAGGACGGAAGAATCCAATGCACCGCTACAGACTAGGGACCGAATGGCTAGGCAGCAGTTCTGCGGAAAAGGACCTAGGGGTGACAATGGACGAGAAGCTGGATATGAGTCAGCAGTGTGCCCTTGTTGCCAAGAAGGCCAATGGCATTTTGGGATGTATAAGTAGGGGCATAGCGAGCAGATCGAGGGACGTGATCGTCCCCCTCTATTCGACATTGGTGAGTCCTCATCTGGAGTACTGTGTCCAGTTTTGGGCCCCACACTACAAGAAGGATGTGGATAAATTGGAGAGAGTCCAGCGAAGGGCAACAAAAATGATTAGGGGTCTAGAACACATGACTTATGAGGAGAGGCTGAGGGAGCTGGGATTGTTTAGCCTGCAGAAGAGAAGAATGAGGGGGGATTTGATAGCTGCTTTCAACTACCTGAAAGGGGGTTCCAAAGAGGATGGCTCTAGACTGTTCTCAATGGTAGCAGATGACAGAACAAGGAGTAATGGCCTCAAGTTGCAGTGGGGGAGGTTTAGATTGGATATTAGGAAAAACTTTTTCACTAAGAGGGTGGTGAAACACTGGAATGCGTTGCCTAGGGAGGTGGTGGAATCTCCTTCCTTGGAAGTTTTTAAGGTCAGGCTTGACAAAGCCCTGGCTGGGATGATTTAACTGGGAATTGGTCCTGCTTTGAGCAGGGGGTTGGACTAGATGACCTTCAGGGGTCCCTTCCAACCCTGATATTCTATGATTCTATGATTCTCCCCCACCCCGCCCCGCTCTCCCAGTGTGTCCTGATATTTCATTCTTGTGATCTGGTCACCCTACCATCACATGCCCTTCTATCCCCCAGCAGCCCATGAGCAGTTTGAATAGCCTGCAACTTTTCATTTGATCTCACAGCCTCATGAATGGTCTAAGAGTCTGAACTTGAAATCAGTGAGTGCACCCAACTCCCCTTGACTGCAACAGTAGTTGAGTCCTCAGCATCCGGCAGGACTGAGCCTTGGGACAATGTCTACCAATATGCAACTATAGCTCCAACAACGTGATCTGCAGCAGTTAAAACAATAATGTGAAGAAAGACAGAGGTTTAGAAGAAAAGCACCGGTCTCTGCCCGGCCTCTAACTTGCTGCCCGCAGTTCATTGCAGGCACAAAATGAGGGGCTGTTTTACAAATGTTTGCCCCTAAAGTAAGTCATTTTTTTTTAATAAATCCAATTCATAGTTCAATTACCCACCTCTAAAGTTTACTTTGTAATACTGAGCAACAAGTCTGCTTTCATCTATCAGCTATGTCTTCTCCTCAAAAAGGTGCATTTTAATTTTTTATCTTAATTTAGTTTCACCTGAGCTAACTTACCATGTGTAGGGAAGCTTCATAGTGTGGCAGCCACTGGAAACAGAACTAACCACCACATTTATTTTCTTTAGACCCAGCCTCTGCAGCCACCTTAAACAAAATAGTGTGCAGAACAGGCTCTGAAGTTGCAGAAGTGGAAGGTCAACATCTGATTTCCAGAAGCTTGTGATCTCTACAGAAACCTGCCTGTGCTTCCAGATCTTTTATATTCTGCCAAGTTGAATGTAGTTACATGGGCTTTATGGAAATAATCATGTGAGCTGTTCCTGTTGAGATACTGTATCAAGAATGCTTAATTGCAAGATGGATGTTTAACGAGTGAAAATTTCATCTAGTACAGAAAACACTTTGTGTAAGGCTGATCTGAGCTGTGTTGTACTGTTTCATGTTATGGAGTATGATTATTGTAAGCTGCAGAACCACTGAGAGACAAAGCACAATAATCCTCAATAAATAGAAGCAGTCTTAGAGTTTTGATAGCAAGGGTACACTGTATCTTTAGCCTTCAAGGTTTATGGAATAGGTTCCATCCACCACAACAAATGTTGACTGCTTAAAATAGAATGCAGCCTTCATTCAGTCTCTCAAATCTCCCTCAGATTATCCCTTTTCTTTCAGGTTAGGATTTCCCTGCTCTGCACCAATGGGAAATGTGACTCTTCTCACCTTAGAATTGCTATAAGTGGCTCCCCTATTTTAGCTCACATTAAAATTCATATTAACACCACCTCAGGGTAATACCCCCACTCTTCTTTATTCTCTAGAACAGTGGTTCTCAACCAAGGGAATTGTACCCCCGACAGTATGCAAAGGTCTCCCAGGGGGGAGATCAACTCATCTAGATATTTGCCTCGTTTTATAACAGGCTACATAAAAAGCACTAGCAAAGTCAGTACAAACTAAAATTTCACACAATTACTTGTTTGTACTTCTCTATATACTATACGCTGAAATGTAAGTGAAATATTTATATTTGAATTGATTTATTTGTTACTTTCTCATTTTTACCATGTAATTAAGCAATTTTTCAGTAATAGTGTTCTGTGAGACTGTTTTGTATTTTTATGTCTGATTTTGTAAGCAAGAAGTTTTTAAGTGAGGTGAAACTTGGGGTATGTAGGACAAATCAGACTCCTGAAAGGGGCACATTAGCCTGGAAAGGTTGAGAGCCACTGATCTAGAAGAGTACACTAGTACAGTGCTCAGAGCTGCAATGGGGCTGAGTACCTGCAGCTCCCATTAGCTCCCAGAGGGTTGGGGGGTGCTCAGCACCTCTTGAAAATCAGGTCATGGGTGTGCTTGAACAGATAATGATTCATGTATCCACATGAGAAATGCGATCTGATGTTCTCCTCACAGCTGTGAGGCAAACCCACAGCCAGACCAGGGCTGCTCACTTAGCTACATGACTCAGCCCTCCCCAAAAAGCATATCACCTGCCTTCTGGTGGAGGATAGCACCCTTCTCACAGATGCGCAGAAGAGCCAGGGACTTCTACGCCAGCCTCTTCTGCCTGGATACAACTGATGCAGACACATGTAGGGTCCTCTGGGATGAGCTCCCTATGGTCAGCATGGGTGACCAGGACTGACTAGAGCTGCCTCTCACTATGACTGAGGAGTAAGGGGGGTCATGAGGTAAAAAGTTTGCGGACCACTGCCTTAGGCTGTGGAGAAGGGGGCAGCTTTAAATGTGGGAGGACTTTCACTCGCCCATCCCCGGTGCTTCAATCTGTATTCCAACTTATTCCTCTAGTGAAGCCTGCAGTAATTCATCCTTCAGGCATGCTGTGGCAACCCATCTCTGGGCTAAGGCAGGCTCCCTTCCTGAAGTGGCTCTGCACAGCTCCCGGAAGCAGTGGCATGTCCCTCCTCCAGCTCCTGGGAACCGCAGCCAATGGAAGCAGTGTCTGTGGACGAGCTAGCGCACAGAGCTGTCTGACTGCGCCTCTGCATAGGAGCTGTAGAGGGGACATGCTGCTGCTTCTGGGAGCTGTTTGAGGGAAGCGCTGCCTGGAGCCTGCATCACGAACCCTTCCCACACTCCAACCCCCTGCTCCAAGCTTGATCCCCCTCCCTCAGTCCCTGCCCCGGAGCACCCTCCTGCACCCTAAACCCTTCATCTGCAGGTCCCCCCCCAGAGTCTGCACCCCCAACCAGAGCCCTCACACACACCCCCACCCTGAACCCCTCAGCTCCAGCCCTAAGCCCCCTCCTGCACCCCAAATCCCTCATCCCTGGCCACACACCAGAGCCCGCACCCCCAGCTGGAGCCCTCACCGGCCCGCACCCTCTGCCCCAGCCCGGAGCCCCCTCCTGCGCCCTGAACTCCTCATTTCTGGCTCCACCCCAGAGCTTGCACCCCCCAGGCAGAGCCCTCACCCCCTTCTGCACCCCAACCCCCTGAGCCAGCCTGGTGAAAATGAGTGAGTGAGTGAGGGTGGGGAGAGTAAGCGACAGAAGGAAGGGGGATGGAATGAGTGTGGGTGGGGCAAAGTTGTTCGGTTTTGTGTGAGTAGAAAGTTGGTAACCCTAGGACTGACTCCAACCCGGCTTCCACTTTCAGCGTGCATCCAGACTATGATCCTGATTTGGCTTGTCCACAGAGTTTGACCCCTGTTCTGACCCACAGCCTGTCCTTAGATCCTGCTTTCAGCACTGCCTTGGCCTCGTCCTGACTCTATGTGGAGCTTAAACTCTTGGTACCTGTTCTCAACCACCAAACCAACCACCAGGCCTGGCTGCCTAAAACTTCCCTGGGTCAACCTGATTGCATTCCAGGGAGACTCATCCTGAGGGAGAACAAGTGGCCAGGGAATTTCAATTGACATCTCCTGATACCATCTTAAGTTGCTTCCCTAACTTGAGTTTTCCAAGGCTGGAGAGAGGCATTTTATGCTTAGAAACCTTTTGCCTGAGGTTGCAGAGGGATGCACTGGCTCAGCATTCCCCCAGCTTCCCTGATAGCACCGCCCACTTCTTGGCCTATGTGGATGTTCTGTGGCCATAGCTAGTTGTAGTTGCTTTCCATTGCCATAACATCTGTTCCTAGCAAGACTTCATGCTGCAGAAGCTTTGAATTAACCTTGGAAGAAGCTGGCATAAATCTGGGCTGAATGTAAGCTGGAATTCCTTAAAAAAGGAAAAATTTCAATAAATTAAAATGCCTTAAAATACGCTATTAAATGTCACATACTATAAACAGTAGATGATCTACTACACTTCATTTCTGGACTCACAGAAGTGTCCCAAAATCACAATATAGTTTGTTTGAACTACTGAATAAGTTCTTATTGTTCATGTAACTCTTCAGCCAGGTGGAGCCAGCAGCAACCAGGGCTGGGTTCAGTATCTAGGGGTTCCTTTTCAACAATACAACATAAAACTGGCTCGAGCCCCCATCCAGTGACCTGGAACAATTAAACACCATGTCCTGGGCACCTCTAAGAGGCAATACTTCCCCTCTCACGAGCACGGAGTCTGAGTGTAGCAAAAACTTTTAATAAAAGGAGGGAAGTAATTCAGCATTAATTTGGGAAAACACTGCAACTAGCGTTCATAAACATAAACCATGAGCAAAAGACCCAACCCCAAGTAAGTTGGGCAGTGTCCTTTTCCCCTCAGGTTCTTAAGTCCAGCAACCCAAAAGTCCCTTTAACGTGCCCATCCCTTCTTTGCACCCCAGTCATAGTTGCTGTCCTTGGCCAGTGCAGCCCCAGAGTTCAGAGGTTCATCCACAGAGTTCACCTCCCACCCTGTGTAGAGGGTACAGGCACCTTACATGCTCCACTCCTCGCGCACTTGCTCGTCACCTCAATGGCCGATTGCCACACCTCTCTGCAGGGCTCTGCTCTGGCCCTCTCCACCAGCCTCCCTTGCCTCTGCACCAACCTCCCTGCTGGCCGCTTGCCATGCCTTTCCACCAGCCACCTGGGTGGCCACTCACTAAGATGTCTTCAAGGCCCCCCACTTAACGCAGCTCTCAGTGATTTCAGCTCTCAGTAGGGGAGCCTCACTGCTGGTGCACATTGGGTAGTCTCTTGCAATAGAGATACTGTCCCAATGTAGGTCTAATACTTAGGCCTAGGTATCAGTGATTTTAGCTCTGCAGCATGTAACAAGACTCTCAGTTGAATCTAAATTAGCTTTTTTATTATATCATGAAGAGGATGGGTATGGGTCAAATGATATCTATGACTCTTGAATAGGATCCATGGTACCCGCACCGCACCGCACCGAACCGAACCGCACCGCACCGCACCGCACCGCACCCCACTCCACTCCACTCCACTCCACTCCTCTCATTGGGCTTTGGAACCCATATCCCCTGCCTAGCGAGTGCCATTCAGTTGAGGGTGAGTCCCTCCATCAGGGTATGCCAGATACATTTCTGCTGCCCTCAGTTCACGCAACAAGGATAACAACTCTTTATTACTCTGGCCCCAACAACAAGGAGACTGGAGATCCAACACCAGCCATAAGTGATCATTTGGGCAAGCAATTCCATCATGCTGAGCACCTAGGCAGGGTGAGAGTGTCCGTGCAAACGAGATCAGCTCCTGAAGTCTTTTCCCACAGCTTACCACTAGATGTCAGGGGAGAGCTCATTCAGACTCTACTTACATTAACATCTTTCCAACTTAAATATGATGTATGCAACCATTTTATAGGCCTGCTCTAGTTGCTATAGCTTCCACTAACTCTCTGTTTTGCCATCTTCCTGCCATTCTGCCTCTATTCCATTAGCAATCTACATAGGATTTTCTAGCACAGTTTTGTATCAGTTGAAATCTAGAGAACTGGATAATTTAAGAAGGACTTAAATAAATTCCTTATCTGGCAATGTACTGAAAATATCTTGATTCCTAACACAGCAAATATGCTGTGGAGTTCACTTTTCATTTAAAAAAGCAGGCAACCAAAGTACCAGGATGTGGGAAGTCTTAAAGACTAATGTGTACATTTATGCAGATACAGTCTTCTGGGAGCCAGCATGTTTTTATCATAAAAGAATCCTTCGAGGAATTTTAACGAGGAGTTAATTGAGGAATTTATTCTGAAACTTTAAACTATGTGTAAATTCCTGAGGGTCAAATTAAGTCGAAGGTAAATAATGTTCAGAATGATGTTTAGTCAAGGCAACCTAACAGCTAGAGACATTGAAATCCAGCTTAGAGAACATTTCTGATCCAACTAGAGACTTCCTTAAGGAGACCAGACAGATGCCATATGCTGATGATAAAACATCTTTCACAACTTGACATTTGGAGCCTGTGCAAAAGATCAGTCATTTTATCTTTTCTAAGGTTGCCACCTTTAAAATAAATGGCCAGCAATTATGAGGTGGAAAAAGAGGAATAAGCAGTAGTTATGTGTTGTCATCAATGATGAAAGACCCATAACCAGATGTTTTGCTTTACATGCAGGGATGTTCTGGATAAAAGAAACTGTGAGGCTAGGCACTGCTGTTTGGAGGATACTTTAAAGCATATTTTCTTATACACTATTAGAATATTCCTCCCCTTAGATATGGGACCATATTCAGGGTTCCCTACTCTAAATAGAAAAGGAGTACTTGTGGCACCTTAGAGACTAACCAATTTATTTGTGAATAAGCTTTCGTGAGCTACAGCATCCGATGAAGTGAGCTGTAGCTCATGAAAGCTTATTCACAAATAAATTGGTTAATCTTTAAGGTGCCACAAGTACTCCTTTTCTTTTTGCGAATACAGACTAACACGGCTGTTACTCTGAAACCTACTCTAAATAGGGGCAGTGGGTAGCTCTGTCTAAATTGTTCTTTGTGTTTTCCAAAAAATGGTGCCTTTTAGGGAATTTTCTTAAGTATCTTTCCTGCTGGGTCATATTTTACTTAAGACTTAGAACCATCCACTACATATTCTGTCAGAAATACCAATAATGGGGGGAAGGGGGAGAAGGAGAGAGCAGGAGAAACAGCATTCCTCTTTTCCCCTCATTTGCCTGAATTTCCTTGTCATCTCTTGGAAGATGTTGGTAATATACATTGCCTCAGGCCCCACAGCTGAACATTGTGTTTAAACATTTAAAGAGAATTACTGTCATTTAAACTTATATGCAAATTATATCTTCACTAACCAGGCAAAACATTTTCTAACACTATCGGATTCACAGAAGCTCATTGAGCAAGCCAAAAGTTAAGCAAGATTGTTCAGTGCTGATGATCAAGTTACATATTGAGTTGGAAGAAAGTATTCAGCAGAGTACCTCATCGATCAATGTTAGGTCTGAATTTATTTATATCCCCATTAATAATTTGGAAGAGAGATTAAATATAGCATAATATTTTAAAAGAGTACATTATTATGCAACCTGTAGAGAAGAAAAACACAGAGACCTAGAGAGGTTAGAAATGTATTGCTTATATGTATTTTTTTTAAATCCACAATAGAATATTTTGTTCCTCTTCTTATACTGCTGAGGTTCTACATATGTTTATTTGACTTGTACATATGTAGAACATAATGCTTCGCCTGCATTGCTAGGGACTCATTATTTTATTAATCTTTTTACAATACCTAGAAATGTGTTATTCACACCAGAGGAACACATAAGATTCCTGCTCAGAAGAGTTTAGACAATTTAAGAGCCAGTCCTGCGAATGTACATGAATAACCTAACTTGTGAGCAGTTCCATAGAACTCAGAGTACATGTTTACAGGGATAGGCCCTAATTTTAGACACAACACAATGAGATGGTGACTGTAGTGAGGAGACATGGCCTCCCTCAGAGGCAGATGTGGAGGAAATACTGCAAGCCGCCTGGTGGGTGGAACCAGGAGGGCCATGCCCCACACACTGGAAGCAGAGGGGCGGGACAGGAAGAGGAAGTATAAAAGGCTGGCCCAGCAGCTCACTTGAGAGAGAGTTGCTGAAGGAGACAGGTGCTCCATCCCCACTGATGGAGTGGTAAGCTGAGGAGAACCACTGGTGCCCCAAGGACCTGCACGAGCTTCCGGAGAACCCTGCCAGTCCCGATGCTGAGAAGCTGCTACTGCTTCCCTTGGTGGTGTATCCTGGGGATACTGAGGACACAGGTACACCCGAGGGGGAGAGTAGGAAGCAGCCCAAGGGAGCCAGACTACTGTCTGGCTGTGGTGCCGCTGGAAACATGGCTAGCGTGTTGCAGGTGGATTTCCTGCTGACCCAGTGGTAGACTACTCTGCCACTATTAGGGTCCTGGGCTGGGATGTGGTGGAGTTGGGTGGGCCTGTGTCCCCCTACACCCTGCCACCCCACCATTGGGGTGGCAGCATTCCTCCTCCTTAGGCCAGGAGGACTGTGTTCCTCAGTCACCCCTGCTGGAGCCCCATAGATGGTGCTTGGTGCTCACCCCTGCCAGAGCCCCATAGACAGTGTTTGGTGCTACAGCTCTGTGTGACTACAAGCCAGAGCCCTGACTAATTGAGATATGGTGAATTCCCCCTTCCTTTGTTTTTGAGAAGTAATCTCACAGATCAGACTGTGAGGAGGTGTGGCCTCCTCAGAGCAGACATGGGACAGCCAGGCCAACAGTAGAAGAAGAAGCATGGAACGACAGTGGTTGGTATGCAGTCAGATTAGACAGGTACTTGCCTTGAGGTTCTGCTACAAGTAATATGAATAATGAGTTCCTTTTTTTAGGGCCCAATCCTGCACCCACTTTTGCATGTGAGTAACTTGATACATGTGGGAAGTCCCATTATAATTCAATATGTAAACTCATTGCAAAAAATTACAGATGCAAGTCTTGCCATCTCTTGTGGGCTCATTAATCTTCATCTGTTTTTTACAGCACTGAAAACTGTTGATGGTCAATAAATATTAATATCAGAAATATACACAGGAAATAAGAGTGGGAGACTTAGTACCATAGACATTAAGGTTAGAAGGGACCATTATGATCATCTAGTCTGACCTCCTGCACAACACAGGCCACAGAATCTCACCCACCCACTCCTGCAAATAACCTCTCACCTATGTCTGGGCTATTGAAGTCCTCAAATCGTGGTTTAAAGACTTCAAGGAGCAGAGAATCCTCCAGCAAGTGACCTGTGCCCCATGCTACAGAGGAAGGCAAGAAAGCTCCAGGGCCTCTTCCAATCTGCCCTGGAGAAAAATTCCTTCCTGACGCCAAATATGGCGATCCGCTGAACCCTGAGCATATGGGCAAGATTCACCAGCCAGATACCTAGGAAAGAATTTTCTGTAGTAACTCAGATCCCATCCCATCACAGGCCATTGGGCCTACTTACCATGAATATTTAAAGATCAATTACCAAAATCATGCTATCACATCATACCATCTCCTCCATAAACTTATCGAGTTTAATCTTAAAGCCAGATAGATCTTTTGCCCCCACTGCTTCACTTGGAAGGCTATTCCAAAACTTCACTCTGATGGTTAGAAACCTTCATCTAATTTCAAGTCTAAACTTCCCAATGACTAGTTTTATATCCATTTATTCTTGTGTCCACATTGGTACTGAGCTTAAATAATTCCTCTCCCTCTCCAGTATTTATCCCTCTGATATAATTATAGAGAGCAATCATATCTCCCCTCAACCTTCTTTTAGTTAGGCTAAACAAGCCAAGCTCCTTGAGTCTCCTTTCATAAGACAGGTTTTCCATTCCTCGGATCATCCTAGTAGCCCTTCTCTGTACCTGTTCCAGTTTGAATTCATCCTTCTTAAATGTGGGAGACCAGAACTGCACACAGTATTCCAGAGGAGGTCTCACCAGTGCCTTGTATAACAGTACTAAAACCTCCTTATCTCTACTAGAAATACCTCACCTGGTGCATCCCAAGACCGTATTAGCTTTTTTCATGGCCAAATCACATTGGCGGCTCATAGTCATCCTATGATCAACCAATACTCCAAGGTCCTTTTCCTCCTCCGTTACTTCTAATTGATGCATCCCCAGCTTATAACTGAAATTCTTGTTGTTAATCCCTAAATACATAACCTTACACTTCTCACTATTAAATTTCATCCTATTACTATTACTCCAGTTTACAATGTCTTCCTATATGATTTCCCAGTCCTTCTCTAAATTGGCAATACCTCCAGGCTTTGTATCATCCACAAACTTTATTAGCACACTCCCATTTTTGTGCCAAGGCCAGTAATAAAAAGATTGGTCCCAAAACTGATTCCTGAGGAACTCCACTGGTAACCTCCCTCCAGCCTGACAGTGTGATTTGAACTGAAGCACAAACTAATATGTGGAGGGGGGATTAATCCAGAATATGGGAAGGGGCAACCTGGAAGAGAGTAATGCTGGAAGAGACCACAGGGTAACAGTGGACAGCAAATTACACACTGACAAGCAATACAAAATGATAGAGAAAAGTGCAGTGCACCCTAGAGCTGCATAAAATAGAGGCTCCTTTCACAGTTGTACCTCAGTACAGCACTCGGCACTGGTCAGACCACACCTAGAATACTGTCTTCCGTTCTGGGAGCTTCTATATAAAAAGACAAACAGAAGAGAGCACTAAGAGCAACAAAAATGATCAAGGGACAGCAGGATTAAAGGAAACTTGGGTCTGATTTTCAGAAATCCTGAGCACTTGACAATTACAACTGGTGATAAAATGTGGATTTTTTTACCCCACAGAAATACTAGATTTTGAAAAACCAAATACCTCAAATTTGAAAGTTTTTGGCAGAAAGTTTTTGCTTTCCTGATTTTTATTTTCATCATTCTTCTTAAAGAAGAAAGGCAGATGCTTTCTGTAAATATTTTTATTTAGCTGAAAACCCATTTTTCTAATGGTTGAAAGTTTCAACTGTAAATGTTTCAGCTGCTCCGGTAACAACTTCAGCTGAAGCCAATTGGGAGCTGCAGATGCTCAGTGTCTCAAACTCAGGTCCTACACAGCTGGAGCTTGCTATATGAGACCTGTCATAAATATAAAGGGAAGGGTAAACACCTTTAAAATCCCTCCTGGCCAGAGGAGAAGCCCTTTCTTCTGTAAAGGGTTAAGAAGCTAGGATAACCTCGTTGGCACCTGACCAAAATGACCAATGACAAGATACTTTCAAAGCTGCGGGGGGGGAACAAAGGGTCTAGGTCTGTCTGTGTGATGCTTTTCCCAGGGACAAAACAGGAATGGAGTCTTAGAACTTAATAAGTAAGATAGCTAGATATGCGTTAGATTATAATTTCTTTAAATGGCTGAGAAAATAAGCTGTGCTGAATGGAATGGATATTCCTGTCTTTTTGTAACTTAAGGTTTTGCCTAGAGGGAGTCTCTATGTTTTGAATCTAATTACCCTGTAAGGTATCTACCATCCTGATTTTACAGAGGTGATTCTTTTTACTTCAGTTTCTTACAAGAAGAATTTTAATAGAATATTTTTTTCATTGTTAAGATCCAAGGGTTTGGGTCTGTGGTCACCTATGCAGATTGGTGAGGATTTTTATCAAACCTTCCCCAGGAAGGGGGGGTGCAAGGTTTTGGTGAGGATTTTGGGGGGGAAAGATGTTTCCAAACAACTTTCCCAATAATAAACCTGGTTAGACTTTTGGTGGTGGCAGCAAAAGTCCAAGGGTAAAAGGTAAAATAGTTTGTACCTTGGGGAAGTTTTAACCTAACTTGGTAAAAGTAAGCTTAGGAGGTTTTCATGCTGGTCCCCACATCTGTACCCTAGAGTTCAGAGTGGGGAAGGAACCTTGACAAGACCTAAGAGGGCAGGAAATAACGTTCTACAAGGACCTGATAAGTGATAATATAAAGTGGGGAAAGGAACTGTTTAAGGCAGTTCAAGAGGGAATTTATTGTTACTAGGAGTAATGGGATGAAATTGAGCAATCTCTCACCTCTTTTGATAAGATAAACAGGAGTCTTGACTACTGGATCGAGCATGAGCCTGGGGACAGAAAAACCTGATTTACAGACTTGATTCTGTGGGTGACTGGCTATGTGGCCTTGACCAAATCACTTAATCTCTTATATAATCAGTTTCTCTGTCTCTAACTTGTTTCCTCATCTATAATACTTGCCTGCCTACTTCAAAAAGGTGTGGGGACAATTAGCTATTTAATGGGTGTACACTGTTTAGAATGTGTTAAGCACTGTGCAAATACTAAATATTTCAGTCTCCACGGCTAGTCAGTCCTCTGCCTCAGTGGGTAGTATTTGTTACAGTGGTTTGTGGTATGGTTGCCTAATTACAATCTGGATAGGAAACAGTACAGACACTGAATACTTGGGGAAAGGGGGACTCTCTACCCTGAAACTTGGCATGACAGACTGATCCTCTTTGGTCAGAGGCTTAAATTTGTCTCAAGCTCAAGTTTTTTGGCCTGATTAACATTATGTAATGGTCTTAGTCCAGTTCCAAGTAGACTGAAGCCCAAATCCCCAAAACATCAGCATGTTTAGAACAGGAGGAAGCTGCTGCAGCCTTCTCTACCACTTATACAAATCTTTCTGTCCTATTTCTTGTGTAATTGGAGATCTTGTCCATGGGTAGTCAATAGGCAGACCACAGGGCAAATCTGGACTGCCAGATGCTTTTGAATGGACCCCCAAATCTTTTTATTTACTTATCATTATTTTGTATCTTCTCTAGAGTCTGGACCTTGACTATCCCTCGACCAGGAAATTTGGATCTTGACAAAAAATTGACTACCCTTGTTGTAGGCTCTTCCTCTGACTCTCAGAGCAGGCAGGAGTAGGTGCTGCAGGGAAAGCAGTCCTGAGCAGGGAGAACCCAGTTGTATGGACCACTTCCTGTTCCTGTGCTTGGTCCTTAGCTTCTATGTAACCCAGTCAGAACCCTCTGTTTCACCAATCAGATCTCAGGACTGGAGTCCTCAGGAAGGTGTTAGCAGGTCACTGGTGGCAGGTTGGGACTGTCTGGCTTTTAAGAGACCTGTGGATGTGAGTTCAAGACCCCTTTCTTCATGGGGTGCCCTTAGGGTGATTCCAATGGAATGCTTGCACAAGTGTGGGGGCATGTATAGGTTCCCAGGTGCACTCCTCAGGACATTACCCCTCCCTCTCAATAAGGTACCAGAGCCTCTAACTTATGTTTAGAGTCCAGAATCTCATGAGCCATGTATTCTTTGTGGCCCTCTCCCTGTACTGGTGGTGGAGGTGGCTGGGCCCTGTGAGAGGGTTTTCTGTGTAAGGTTTCAAAAGTGATGCATGAAATACTGGGTGACTCTTCAGAGAGCCAGGTAGTGGAAGTTCACATCCTGTTACAGGATCTCAAAAGGGCCAAAGAACCATGAAGTCCAGCTTGTGAGTAGGTATGTCGATGTAGAGAGCCATATCTTTTGTCCCACTGTGTAGGTGGGGCCTTGCTGTTGATGCTGGTCTACATATCTCATATAGTCTGCTCTTTACTGCCCCTTCCCCCCAGGTAGGGTTCCCAGTTTTGGTTGGATATATTCCTGAATGTTTCATAATATCATCTTTAATTAAAGATAAATCTTTACTTCCTGGACACTGCAGACAATCCTGGACGGTTGGCAACCTTAACCCCAGGTGCTTCTTCAGGGCCTGACAAATCTGCTGCATGAGATGTGAGGCAGCCAGGTTGGGAGAAGACGTGGGTGGAATCAGGGGTGGTACCCATAGTTAGTAAAATAGAAGTTTTGACCTGTAGATTCATGGCCTGTGTTTGTTGTAGACAAACCCCACATAAGGGAAAAGTGAAGACCAGTCATCCTTAAGAATTTGGTTGGCCCTTACCATCTGACCATTGAACTGGGGATGGTAAGCAGAGGAAAGACTTTTGTGTTGACTCCCAGCAGGTGCAAGGTTTTGTGCCAGAATCAAGCTGTGAAATGAGACCCTCCATTGCAGCAACTAGCAGCAAAGAACTAGTAAGTGATTGACTTGTAGCATGTTTTTAATGTTATGACTTGTTTTTGATTTCTGATACATGAACTCCATTCTCAGTAAGACACTGAGATGAGTTAATTGCTGTAGTTGGAAAGATGTTGTGAATGATCCTTCCTGGGGCTGGTTTAATTAAAACACCTGTTTTCTACTTTAACTTTTTCATGTTTGTTGTGTGTTCCTGCTAGGAAAATGCTTATGAAAGAAGAGGTTCCTTTCTTTGGACCAGTTCCAATGCAGTGGAGTAAAACTGCAAAGCAATGTCTGGAAGTTCTGGGTACCAGTCCCACTGCTCATTAATGAGTTTAGAGTTCCTGGGTTCTACTTGTAAAATGCACAGTTCAAAAATGTGCTTGCATGTTACTAGAAACAGAAGTTTTTGTACTGCTAGAAAATGCTTGGAACAACCTTGTTTCCCCTTGTTTTGGTGGAAACTAGGATCTTATTTGTAGGGAGTCCTACACACAGATCAGATAGAACTGAAACTCAATAGTGTGTGTACCAGCACTTCTCTGGTGACCCTATCAGAGTCTACAAAACATAACTTTGTTTTTAAAACAAACAACCCAATTTATGTCCTTTAAGGTTGCAAGAATAACTTTCCAAACATGAGATTTATTGCCATGTTTGGAAATAGTGCGGCTTTAACAGAAAGGTTGATAGTTGACTTATGGAGGTTGAGTCTCTTTAAGCATATTTTGGATTCCAATTTTTTATGTGAAATGTCTATTTAAAAAAAAAATTGGCCTGGAGTCCATTTCTTTCAGCTTGTCTCCATCTTTCCTTCCCAGAAGCAGTACTAGTAAGCTTCTTATAACTGTGTTACAGGCTTTCTAATCAATGTTATTGGAGATTTCACCAGTTTGGGTGATTTCAAAATATCTTTGTTTCCTTTAAGCTAAGACTAGTTGGTCTTTAAGCAATAAATTATTCACCCTCAGCAGCCTCTGCCTTACTTTCACACTGTTCACATAGGATAACTGAGGTTGAGAAATGCCAACTCCCAAATCAGTTGGCAAATATCCGTTTCTAAAGGAGCTAATTTAAAGGCAGATCAGATAATTTAAGCAGTCATTCCATACACATGCTTTGGATGAGAGAAATAGATTTATTTTTCTGGAGGCTGCTTAGCTCTTGCATCCTTGCACTCTGATTTCCAATATGAACAAAGTATCTCAATATCAGAGGCTCAAGCTCTCAGTCAGCATGGATTGGTGAACACCTGGTCCATGTTACAACTGGCCATGTCTGCAATAATCCTATTAAACCACTGGACTCATCCAGGCAGGGAGACAAAGACCCCAACCAAAAGCATCCATTGAATCTCCTCAACTAGAGAAAGGAAGAGTTCTAAAAGCATTCTTTTACACAAACATGTTTGGATATTGTCATATGTATTCATATAGTCATGGACCTGTGACCCTACCTATGCCTTTATATGTAGATGAAACATACCATCCTGAAGTTTCCTAAATATCAGTACAGAACTGTATCCATAACTGCCACACAGATATGCTTACACAAAGAGCATCCCTAGATATTAAGCTTGTCAACAGAAAATGTCACTAGGTCGCTGGCTTGAAGGTGCTGCAAGAAAGGCAAAAAACCCACCCATCTCTGGTCCACTGCTAACTGGCCTATAGGAATAAAAATTCCTTCTGACCCCCCAAATAGGCTATCAGCTAGACCCTCCTGTCAGGCTGGGTTCCCATTCCTAGTTTGGAGTGGGTAGGGCGGGGCTGCTGGAATGGTGCCATAAGAAGCTCCACATGGTCCCCACTCTATGTTAAATCCTGGGAGCTCAGGAATGATAACCAATGAGCAGCCCTCCCCCACAGCTAGCCAACAGGGGCAAGAGACATGGGAAGGAGCTACCTATTGTCCCTTAGCAAGTGTCCCCTCTCTTGCGGCTGGGACTGTGCCCCCTTACCACTGCCCCCATCAAATTTCCCCACCCACTGAGGCATCTGGGTGGCATTTCTATTCATAACAATACAACCATCAGTATTCTGACACAGTAATGAGAAATTCTTGGTTGGTCCAGCTTAATCATAAACGTGGAGGCAAAGGCAATACTTAGTTCAGTTATCCTCCTCCTCTTCCTCTTTTTCACCACCATCTTTATTTTGATCTTTTATTTTTTGGCCAGAGATTTCTTGCTAAATTACCTCCATGTGGTTTCTCTGGCTGCCAGATTGCTTTTATTTTCATATTTCCCATCTTGTCTCTGCCACCCTTATTGTTCTTTGAATCAAATTCAGTGTTCAGATGTTTGAGAATCTTTTCACCTTCTTTTACGGTAAAAATGGTAAGATTTCAGTTTTATGGGAGCAGCACAGTTTAAGAGGAATTCCCCACCAATATTGGATGTCGGCTTTGGAGGTAGATCATTTGGTACCATTTTAGATCTCTCCCATTTTTCAATCTTAGGGTTGACAGATCCTGGTAAATTTCTATACTCTAAACTTTGATTATTAGAGGACCTCTGGATTTTCATGTTTGTTCTAATAATTTGGTCCTTGTGAGCACAGTAACAAAGAGGAAGGCCTACGTCTCTAGGGTACAAAGGAAAAAAGAGCATAACAAGCTGTGTCAGTTTGCACTGGCCAAGAATTTTTTGACAAAATGTTTTTGTAGGAAAATGCCAATTCGTTGAAACCAAAATTTTGAAAGAAGGGGATAGTTTTAATGAATGTTCCATTTTGAAAAGTTTTCAAAACATTCAAGATATCCTGTTCTGAACTTTTTCATCAAAAAATTTCATTGTTGTGGGGTCAAAACAGAATATTGTTGTGAAGTGAGTTTGTTTACAGTAACACAAAGTTGAAATCAAACCAAAATGTTTTAACTGACCCAGTCAACATTTGCAGGGGTGGGGAGGTGAAGGACTTTTGGTTCATGAAAGTTTGAGATTGCCTTTTTGTCCCTATTCAAGATGGGAAAAAATTTCATGGAGGACATGAAAAGAATTTCCCACCCAATTTTAGTATTAATCTTTACCAAACTTTTTTTGTTTTTTTAAACTAGAGCTCCCACAGAAGTCACAGGGTTCCCTTTTTCTGCCCTCCTCTCCTGGGGCACATTTTATTCTTAAATTGTTTTATTAGTCATCTACTTTGAGCTCCAGCTCATTCTCTTTTCTGTCTGCACATGTCTGCATGTTCATTCAAGTCTGCTTTCATTTTAGTGACTAGAGGTCTGATCCCTCTCCCCTATAGTTCAATGACAAAATTCCTATTAACTTCAATGGGGTAAGAGGGAGCCGTTGGTCATCTGCTACTTCTACATTTTTAAGCTTTTTAATTGCTGCCTGAATGTCAGGCTTCATGGATTTTTAACTCCGACAACTTCCTTGATGTCAGCTTTCGTGGAAGGGATACACTTGCTTTTATTTTGCCTACTGGTTGCTTACTCTGAATCAGAATCAATAACTGTATGGGGAGAAAGAACCCTGGGTAATATAACGAGCAACTCCTCCAACCTGTGGTTTAAATAGTGGAAGATCTTGTGCAGCACTTGTTTAATATGTTGTTGTTTCTGGCTTTTATTTATTTTTTATGGATTTTTCCCTCTTTGAAAAGAAGGGAAGAATGAGTCCATTGTTAGTAACTTCTCTTCTGAAACAAGTTATGCTTTTTTTCTGGATTGAATTCAGTTTGTGGAAGGTAAGGTAGACAAAGGAAGATATTTGTCCCTTTGCCTCTTTTAAGAGCAGTGAGCCTCCATGAGGATGAGAGAGCAGCCTTCACAGGCCTTTAAAACAGCTTCCTTGTTTCTTAACACTTTATTTTATTTTTTATTTTATTTTTTTGGTCTCTTTTCCTTCATCTTCTTTCCCATCCTTTGCTGGAGATGCATTTTTCCTGCCCCCCCATCATATGACTCTTGTACTCAATCCCTCCACTTGGGGTGGTGGGGTAAACCAGGCACATGTGAGGCAGCTAACCCTGTGAGGAAAAGATACAGAACTTTTGTAAAGAAAGTATAAGATTGTTTTGGACTAGACTAGCTACATTTCCAACCTTAATTCCCTTTTAACTTAGTGTTTTTGTGTGGGAGTTGGGCAATCCCCCCAGGACATGTTGTTTTGAAGCATAGAAACAACAGTTTCAGCATTTACAGCTCATTTGCTCTTTTTCTGAGAGGTTTACAGGAATTGATCCAACAAAAGCCACTGCACTTTTAAGAAAAAGTAATTGCCATTCCATATGTGAGTTATTCCCATGCCTTATTCTACCTTCCAACATTGAGGTCTCTCTTGCTAATATGCTCTTCAGCTAGTACAGCTGAATGCATCAGCCACTGAGTCAGTTCCTGTTGATTTATAGTACCATGTCAACACAGGCAGAGGTTTTTTCCTAAAAGTTTGGTCAATGGTCAAAAAGCACTGAAAGAAAATAGTTATTGCATGTTCGTACTGTCCTCCTCCATCGGCAGAGCACATCCACACTTTGGGTAGTGGCATCGACAGTGAGAGCAATGCACTGTGGTTAGTTATCCACAGTTCAGCTCTCCACCTTCTACTGCTAGGTCTTGTGGGAAGGCAGAGTGGATCACTGCACATCATGGGTGGAGGCTCAATGTCCCATGATGCATTCCATGTGCTTCCGACTTCATGGCGTTTTTCGATGTCACTTGTTTTATGCCTGCCCTACCATCTCTGTCTGAAAGAATGAATCCTACACTACTCGCCAATGCTCTGCTAGCTGTCAGTAGCACATTGAGAACTGTAGTGCAGTTTATCATGAAGTTCCTAACTCAACTGGATTCACAGTTGCCTGATGTACTGTCTGCCATGGATAGGAGCAACATTAGATTATTTTTGGCATTCATAGAACAGTTGCACATGGTGGACTGTCGCTTTTGGGCTTTGGAAACTAGCACGGATTGCATCATTATGCAGGTTTGGGATAATGAGCAGTGGCTGCACAACTTCTGGATGCGGAAAGCCACCTTCCTGGAACTGTGTGCGGAGCTCGCCCCAGACCTGTGGCTCAAGGACACCCAAATGAGAGCTGCCCTCTCAAAGGAGAACCACGTGGCAATCGCAGTGTGGAAGCTGGCAATTCCAGACTGCTACCAGTCGGTTGCAAATCAGTTTGGAGTTGGGAAGTCAACTGTTAAGGCTGCATTAATGCAAGTGTGAAGGGCCATTAATTGCATCTTGCTATGAAGGACCGTGACTCTTGGCAATGTATGTGAAATAGTGGATGGCTTTGCAGAAATGGGTTTCCCTAACTGCAGAGGGGCAATAGATGGCACTTATATTCCAATTTTGGCACCTGACCATCTTGCGACAGAGTACATCAATAGGAAGAGGGTATTTCTCCATGGCATTGCCGGCGCTTGTGGATCACCACAGACGTTTCATTAACATCAGTGCGGGGTGGTCTCGAAAGGTGCGTAATGTGTGCAGCTTGCTGTACAGGCTGATGTTCCTGAAGATACAGGTGGGGGGCTTTCTTTCCAGACCAGAAGATTACAGTAGGGGATGTTGAAATGCCCATAGTGATCTTGGGTGACCTGGCATACTCCTTAATGCCATGGCTCATGAAGCTTTACCTGGGAAACCTGGATAGCAGTAAGGAATGGTTCACCAATAGGCTGAGCACGTGCAGGATGACTGTGAAATGTGCGTTTGGCAGATTAGAGGTGCGCTGGTGGTGCCTTTATGACAGGTTAGACCTCAATGAGGATAATATTCCCATGGTCATAGCCATGTGTTGTATGTTGCACAATATTTGTGAAGGTCAGGCAGGGTGAAAAGTTTGTTTAGGGGTGGATTGATGGGCAGAACACCTGGCTGCTGCTTTTGAGCAGCCAGTTACCAGGATTATTAGAGGGGCACAAAGGGGGGCAATTTGAATCAGGGAGGCTTTGAGGCAACACTTTGAAGATGAGAACCAGTAATGTATGTTGCTATGCTTGAGGCTGCAATGCTTAATGAAATTGAGCTTTGCAAGGAAGCACTTGTGATTTGTGTGGCCAAGGATTCAATGTAAGCAAATGATTAAACTGCTTGTTTATATGTTCCTGCCATCTGCTATCACAATTTGCAGGAGACAAAGATTGCTTATCATTCAAAAAACTTTCCTTTTATTGCACAAAAACCCCCACCACTTCCCACAAAAATGCTTGCAGGGAGAGGGGGTACCAGGGGAGGGCTGACTTGCAGAGCTATGCATAAGTCCAGCTATAATTTGAAAAGATGTCCATGGGGGTGGAGTGACCAGGAAAGTTAGTCCGAGAAAGCGGAAAGGAATGCACGGGTGGAGTTTGAGGAGGGCATAGGAAGGAGTTCTGAATTTGCTGAAGGGGAGGGCAGGCATGTAACTGCTCAGTCTGGAGTGTTATGAGGGACTTCGCCATCTCAGTTTGCTGCTCCACAGCTTTAATCATGCTCTCAGTTGCATCCCTAACAAAGGCCACTATTTTTATTTATTTATTTATTTCATTTTTTAATGTCCTGCCTTTCCATTTTCCTCCACTGTCTGACCTCTCTTTTCTGCATCTGAGTATTGCAGCACCTCCCGGAACATGTCTTGTGTGTGCCATCGCATGTGCTTTCTTATCTGGCAGAGGCGCTGTGCCGGTATAGAGTGGGTGCCTTTTGAAGGCCACATCTGCAGGAGCACAAGAAACAGTACACAGAGGTATGATTGTTAAATACATGTACAGCATTGAAACATGACAGTAAAATACACCTTTGGTAACATGCCAAACACTTTTGCACTGACCCTTGGCAAGCACGTGAATAGCCCAAGCACGGTGAGTTTACCCTAGAGCGGGGGGCATTGTATGTGGGGAGAAAAGCAATATGAAAGGGTCCTGGTGTGGTCAACTAGGGATAATATTCTAAAGTTTCCCACCCTTTTCCACATGTGGGTGTCATTGTAGCAGATCTCTCGCTCCTGAAGGTAAGCAAGGAAGCAAGGGTGCATCTAATACATGCTTGCGGCTTCCACCCCGGTCCCTATGCTGCTCACTTGTGTGCCGCTTTGGTCCCTGCACAAGTGATTGCAGAATGGCGAGGGAAAGTTTCCTTCTAAGAGGGAAGGAATGCAGCAGCTCTGCCAAGGAACCTTTGGCAGATGATTGCCAAGTACCTCCAGGAAAGTTTCCTAGAGACCTCTCTGGAGGATTCCTGTGAAATCTCAGTGTGCACCAACACCCTGTTCCACTTGTACTGATTAGCTGCACAGGGAAATGTCCAGCACACAAACACAGTGAGCCTGGCACATTTCTATGCCCTCAACCCACCTCCACAGTTCACAAAGCAAAACCACTTATCAAGGGTCTCCTCTCCTGCTTCTTGCTCATCAGAGTACGGCTGCCAAGACTGGCTAGACACCTCCAGAGTGGAGAACAGCTCCTGACTAGATGCATCACTGGGCGACCCCACTGTGGGCCCCACATCATTGTCTAACTCCACCTCTTCATCAATGACTTCGTCCTCAGGGTTAGGTGCACTTTCCGCTGGCTTCAGCCCTGCTGAAGTATCCCCGGGGCTCTTGGTGGTGGAGGTGGGGTCGCTGCCGAGGATGGCATCCAACTCCTTATAAAAATGGCAGATCTGTGCTGCAGCACCGGAGCAATGGTTTTCCTCCCTTGCCTTCTGGTACCTGTGCCTCAGCTCCTTCATCTTTGCTCTGCACTGCAGTGTGTCTTGATCATAGTTCTTTTAGCACTGCTTTGAGAAATCTGCCCATTGGTATCGAAATTCCTATGACTGGGACTGCACAGCCTCCTCTCCCCAAATACTGAGCAGATCCACGTTGGTCCAAGCGGGAGAGCGTTTGCCACGTGGAGCTCTCATGATCATGTGGGAAGATGCGATGTGAGCTCTCCACACTGAGCAAACAGGAAGTGGAATTTCAAAAATTCCTGGGGCTTTAAATGGGGGAGGGGTGCAAGGTTGCCTACCTGGCTGAAGCGCAGCAGAATTGGAACTGCTGATCACAGTGGTCAGGATGGGCATTGTGGTACACCTTCTGGAGGCCAATTATAGCGATTAAATCAAGTGCGGTGTCTACACCGGCACTTTGGTGACAAGTTGCAGCGGGGGAGGTCTAGGTTGGCTATTAGGAAAAACTTTTTCACTAGGAGGGTGGTGAAATACTGGAATGCGTTACCTAGGGAAGTGGTGGAATCTCCTTCCTTAGAAGTTTTTAAGGTCAGGCTTGACAAAGACCTGGCTGGGATGATTTAGTTGGGGATTGGTCCTGCTTTGAGCAGGGGGTTGGACTAGATGACCTCCTGAGGTCCCTTCCAACCCCGATATTCTGTGATTCTATGATTCACCCGGTAGGGTTGCCAACTATCTAATCACGAAGACCATTGCCCTGCCCCGCCCCTTCCATGAGGCCCCGTCCCTGATCCATCAGTCCCCCCTCCCTCTGTCACTTGCTCTCCCACACCCTCACTCACTTTCACCAGGCTGGGACAGGGAGTTTGGGTGTGGGAGGGGGTGCAGGCTCTGGGAGGGGGTGTGGGGTTGGACTCTGGGAGGGAGTTTGGGTGCGGGGTGCACGCTTTAGGCTGGGGCAGGGGGTTGGGATGCAGAAGGGGGCCAAGGGTGCAGCACTTACCTTGGGTGGCTCCTGAAAGCAACGGGCACATCCCTTTTGCAGCAGCTCCTAGGTAGGGGGCCCAGGAGGTCTCCACGCACTGCTGCCCACAGGCACTACCCCTGCAGCTCCCGCTGGTCGCAGTTCCCTGCCAATGGGAGCTGTGGAGTCAGTGCTGAGGGCAAGGGCAGCATGCAGAGACCGCCCCCCCTCCAGGGGCTGCAGGGACGGTGCCGGACACATCTGGATGTGGTGTGGAGCACAAGCGAGGGCAGGCAGGAAGCCTGCTTTAGCCCCTCTATGCTGCCGCTGGTCACGGTGGTGGCCGGGGACTCCTGGGCCCTTTTAAATTGCCCTCTTTTACCTCTTTCCCCCCCTCAGCAGGCCTGATTTCACCTAAAGGGAACTTCTCTTACAAGCTCTATATCTTACTCTACTGAAGTATCACTGGGAAACATCTCATAGGAGATCTCAGTCCATGAACCTTCAGGATCTCTCTGGCTCATTGGTCCACGGGATTGCCATAATGAAATACCTGCTGCAAGATCTTATACCACTGATCTGCATTGAGACTGCTAGAAACTTTTGGTGGCAGATTCCATACTCTTTGACTGCAAGAACATAACAGGAAATATCTTTTATGAGACCTCTGTAATTGGCCCGAGTGATTCTTCCTTGATATTTTTCCAGTACCATCAGTCTGTAGGATTTCTTCTCAGATATGTATAAATACAGATTAAATCAGACACTTGGAACAAGCAAGTGACACTGGCCTAATGGAATTGGGATCTGCGAATAAAATAATTATAATACTTTGCACATATCCCAAAGCACCATATCATTAATGAACCCTCGCCTCACAACGCACCTCTGAGGTAAACACGTTTTCTAATGGCTTGTCTACGTGGGAAGTTATGCACAACAAGCTGGTGCACTGTAGAGTCACATTTTGGCTTACTGCATGCTAACTTGCCATATAGACAAGCCCTAACAACTCCATAACTACCTAGTACTTCAGGGTTGTTGCTATGCTGTTCACCATGGCCACTCACAACTGCATTGAAGCAAAGGGGATAAATAGAACTGATCCTCCTACTCCAAAACCAGAGTGGAGCTCTAAAGAAACTCCTCCAGCTGTTAACAGTGTAATATCTCTGACACACAGTTGAATCTGATTCTATACATGAGAAGTCAGTGGTCTCTCATATGCTCCGTTCATTATATTTTCTCATTTTGCAGATAAGAACTCCCATTTATTTCAGTGGGAGTTAGGTGCCTAGGCCTCTATCTTTAAGCACCTATATCACTTTAGAAGTCTGATTTTAAGTGACTTGCCCAAGATCACGCAGGAAGTCTGTGGAGGAGCAAAGATTAGAACTCAAGAGCCTTGACTTTATCACAAAGCTACGTTTCTTCCTATGGGGCACACCTACACTAGAAAAACTACTACCTATATTACAGCAGCGTCCACGAACAGTTCAGGTTTTCGTGACACAGGTGTTAAAACACTTGAGCCTGGAATACACCAGTACTTACTCCCTGGAGTACTTACTCCATTGCTACCACCACTGCGGCCATAGAGTACGGCAGACTCTGTCAGAAGCACGGTAGGTATACTACCTGAAGTGCGACAATTGCAGCAGAAAGATGGAGACAGAAGGAAGAAAAGCTCTCAAAAATTTTGACCAGAAAGTCTTTCCCAACAATCTTCGTAAATAAATGCACACAACATGTTTCAGCTGGAATGTTTTTCCATTGTTCTTTCTCCTTCATTCCTCAACTCTCTTTCTTTTTCTTTCTTTCTGTGGTCCCTTTCCTTGTCTCCTGTGCAGTAGTTCACTACTTCACTGCACTCCTTATCCATGTGCTTTCACTGAACGCATTAGGAGGGAGCATAGGCTTTGGGAACGCCACTTATGCTGTAACTCCCTGTGCAGTCTTGTGCTGCTGGTGCATCAGCAAAGCTGCTTATGCTCCCAGTAGAGCAAAGCCACATTGCAAAAGGACATAGACTGTGTTGGGTTAGCTCTGCTGAGAATCATGTGCGAGAACTCTATCTGGACTTTTCTTTTCCCCTACAAGTCAATTATTTCCTTCACATGATTTTGGAGTAGAACTCAGAATGCTGGCAGGTGAAGAAGTTATGGGAAGAATGTTCACAGTCCCTGAGGTCTTAGCAATAAACCACCACATGGCCAGAGTTGATCCAGCATCAAACTTGGTTCCCTTTGGGCTTTTCAGTGAGGCAATGTGAGTTTACTGTTTGCTTTGTGTTAAAATGAAAAACAGAAGCGAGGCTCAAATGGTCATGCAAGGTCATTGTGGGGAGGTGTTATTTTAACATCTGTATTACTGTCATACTTGAGCTTACTTAAAAGTGGTTATGTTGGTCTCCTTTCAATTTCATTCCGATAACTTTACAGCAGAAGTTTTTTTTGCTGTTTAAAGCAGGGGGCTGGGAGCTGAGGCTTGTGGGTTCTACTCCTAGCTTTGCCCCCAGTGGGTTTTTGAGAGTATTAAAAATTGGCACGTGTAAAGGGCTTTGAGATCAGTGGATGATTTCAAAGTACTCAACATGCCTAGTCTAATGTAGATAGAAGAAAAGGTTAATAAAGAAAAGGTGGAAACCCTGTGTAACAGAACAGAAAATTAATATGTTTGAGGAAGCTCATTTTTATGTGCCAGCAAACTCAGAGGAAGCCAAGAGTTGCTTAGAAGGCTACATAAGGACCCAGAATGCACATGATGATCCAGTCACAGTGCTGGCACTATTGGAACAAGAAAAGGAACATAGGTAGCAAGATTTCAATTTAGGTACCAGGTTGGTGATATTTTTATTCCCTAATCAGTCACTCATTGTAATAGCATGCTTTGAAATGACAAACTGAAGAAGAAATATTCCCAGGTGAAGACTTTGTAATGTAAATTATCATCTGGGTCAAAGTTTTAAAGGTGACTGATACCTCCATGAAAACAGGGGTTTGCACCTGAAATGCCCAGAAACCCTAATGGCTGTCTAGTGTTGGGGATGGTGACACTCGCTCTAATGAAAGGGTCATGTTCCAGGCATTTGTTCAGCTGTTATGTTCATTACAGTTCTCTAGTGTTCCTGCTTATCATTCCGTTTCTTTGACATGCAAAGTACGCCTCTTCATTAGTTTGTTTTAGTTGACCAAAGAGGGAAATTTACACTTTAAGACACGTTTCCTTTTTTATGGGATAAGTACATCTCATGATGATGTCTGGAAAGCAAGACCTGCTGACCTCAGCTACTAGGTGAACTAAGCCCAGCTTTAGAATGGTATGAATTTTATCTCTGCCTTTCCAGTCAATCCTTCTTCACCATAACATCAGTCAGATAGCTCACTCTCATAGTTCATTATGTTACCATGGTGATTTTTTCTGCAAAGTTAACAGTAAAATCCTGCTCTGCTGTTAAAATTTGGAGAGAACAGGACCTGTATAATTGCCTACCAGCTCTCTCTGTATGAAAGCAGATACCAGAAATGGGTATCTTTTTACTTTGTTCTGGTTATTGAAGCTGAAAAAGGAGTGTAGCCAGAGAGCTCAACCTCTGTGTCCTCACATACTACCATGTGTGTATGGAATCAGTCCATGCTGTTTCATTCATCTTTCTAATTGTATTGTATGCTTTGCTATGCCTCCAAAATGTTACTGATTTTATCCAAAACCCTATGTTAATGATTATGTATATGCATAACTGATAGTTGGTAATTCTTAGGCTGAGTATACTTGACAGGCAACTTGTCTTCATTTTATGGCTATTTTTGAGCTGGAGAGAAAAGTGAAAAACATTAATCTAGTTGATTTGACTGTGACCTGGAATTGTACTCATGGCAAGTAGAGACTTATGTAGGCAAAAATAGAGAGGAAATTTAGCTATTTACAGGGGAGACCAGTCAGAACTAAAATTTTCTATAGGGAGAAGACTGGTAAATTCAATGTGTTCCTTTTGGGAAATCAAGGAAACAGGATAATACTGTAAAAAAAAAAAAAAAAAAAAAAGACACCTATGGGTGAATAGCAAGAATCACACTGATTTCTTTCTTAATTGATAGTGTTACCTACAGGTTCAAAAATGGAACCGAGCATGATTCTTTTTAAATTGCACATCTGCCATGTATTTTGATAAAATTAGTGTTTTAAATACATATGAAGAGCTTACATTTGGGTCACCTAGCCCTCTTCAAGACAAACAGCAGATTCCTGACATACATTCTAATGAGGGCTGGTGATAACTTATTGGCAGTGGTTACTTTTGCAGTAAGTACTTTCACTTTAAAATTAGTAACCATCCCATGCAAAGCACTAGAATCATACTTTATATCCTGTTACATTCCAAACTGTAATTTGCAGTACAGGGTGGAGTTTCATGATGGCCTTAATCCTGGGGGTTTCAAGACTTTCATCATGAGGTGGATCCCTGTTGGTAGTAGTTCTAATATTCTTGAGTGATAAGGAGAAATTTATAGCTCAGGACCTGGTTTTCTTGTGGTTTTTTTTTTTTTAAACTGTGAATGCGGGAATGTTTTCAATGTTCATAATCTTTTTATTGACTGTATTAATTTATATAGAAAGACAGTAACACTACTAAGTAGATATATAAGATATTCAATATACAGAAAAGTCTAAAGAATCCCTGAGATTTAACATTTTAAGAGACAGGAACAACAGGCTGCATCCTTAGCTGATGCAAATTGTCATAACTGCATAGAGTGCAATGAAGCTACACTGATTTACGATCCGAGGATCTGGTCCACCATATATTTAATATTACATCCAAAAATAAAGTGTTTAAGGAACATTAAGGTTGCAAAGTCAAGCACTCAAAATTTAGGAAATGTGAGAACTAAAGTTGACTGTACAAAGTTAATTTGGCCCTCTTCTATTATACATTAAGATATAACCAATTACTTCATGATCACAGGAGTCCTGTCTCATTCAGTGAATGGGTAATTATTCAATATTTCTTATTCTCCTCATTCAGGGTGTGGCCCTAGTCTTATTTAATGCACACTATCCAATCCCTGCACTGAATACAAAATTATTAATTTCCTCATGGGCATTTCTGTGGTGCTGTCACCATAGTATCACAGTGTTTCATAACCCTTAATGAGTTTATCCTCAAAGCACACCTGAGAGATTAAGTGGTACTGATCTGATTTTTATAGAGGGGGAACCAAGGCACAAAGTCAGCTTTTATTAACCAGAGTGGAGCCCCTAGTGGCTCCCAATTGGAGCCCCTAGTGTTTGGACAAGGGCAGTTGTCTGGGAAAACTTGCTGCTGCAGCTAATACTTTTAAACTGATACGTTTCCACAAAATGAAAAGAATCATAGAGTGGAATCTGTAGTCAATTGGCTCTGTGTCTAACACCTTCAAATGAGATGGGGGTGCCCATTGGGACAGGCAGTGTATAAATCCCAGTCAACCTGTGGAACTCTTTGCCATATGATGATGTGAAGGCCAAGACTATAACAGGGTTCAAAAAAAGAACTAGATAAATTAATGGAGGATAGGTCCATCACTGGTATTAGCTAGAATGGGCAGGAATGGTGTTCCTAGTCTCTGTTCCCCAGAAGATGGGAACGTGCAACGGATGGATCACTTGATGATTACCTGTTCTGTTCATTCCCTCCGAAGCACCTGGCATTGGCCACTGTCAGAAGACAAAAAGAAAAGGAGTACTTATGGCACCTTAGAGACTAACAAATTTATTTGAGCATAAGCTTTCGTGAGCTACAGCTCACTTCATCGGATGCATTCAGTGGAAAATACAGTGGGGAGATTTATATACATAGAGAACATTAAACAATGGGTGTTACCATACAGACTGTAATGAGAGTGATCAGGTAAGGTGAGTTATTACCAGCAGGAGGGGGGGAGCCTTTTGTAGTGATAATCAAGGTGGGCCATTTCCAGCAGTTGACAAGAACGTCTGAGGAACAATGGGGGATGGAGGGGGGGAAATAAACACGGGGAAATAGTTTTAATTTGTGTAATGACCCATCCACTCCCAGTCTCTATTCAAGCCTCAGTTATAGAATAGAATTGTATGCAGTTTTAATTGTATGTTAATTGTATGCAGTTTGCAAATTAATTCCCATTCAGCAGTCACTCGTTGGAGTCTGTTTTTGAAGATTTTTGTTGAAGAATTGCAACCTTTTAGGTCTGTAATCGAGTGACCAAAGAGATTGAAGTGTTCTCCAACTGGTTTTTGAATGTTATAATTCTTGACATCTGATTTGTGTCCATTTAGTCTTTTACGTAGAGACTGTCCAGTTTGACCAATGTACATGGCAGAGGGGCATTGCTGGCACATGATGGCATCTATCACATTGGTAGATGTGCAGGTGAACGAGCCTCTGATAGTGTGGCTGATGTGATTAGGCCCTATGATGGTGCCTCCTGAATAGATATGTGGACACGGTTGGCAACGGGCTTTGTTGCAAGGATAGGTTCCTGGGTTAGTGGTTCTGTTGTGTGGTATATGGTTGCTGGTATTTGCTTCAGGTTGGGGGGCTGTCTATAAGCAAGGACTGGCCTGTCTCCCAAGATCTGTGAGAGTGATGGGTCCTCCTTCAGGATAGGTTGTAGATCCTTGATGATGCATTGGAGAGGTTTTAGTTGGGGGCTGAAGGTGATGTCTAGTGGCGTTCTATTACTTTCTTTGTTTGGCTTGTCCTGTAGTAGGTGACTTCTGGGTACTCTTCTGGCTCTGTCAATCTGTTCCTTCACTTCAGCAGGTGGGTATTGTAGTTGTAAGAATGCTTGATAGAGATCTTGTAGGTGTTTGTCTCTGTCTGAGGGGTTGGAGCAAATGCGGTTGTATCGTAGAGCTTGTCCGTAGACAATGGATCATGTGGTGTGGTCTGGATGAAAACTGGAGGCATGTAGGTAGGAACAGAGGTCAGTAGGTTTCTGGTATAGCATGGTGTTTATGTGGCTATCGCTTATTAACACCATAGTGTCCAGGAAGTGGATCTCTTGTGTGGACTGGTCCAGTCTGAGGTTGATGGTGGGATGGAAATTGTTGAAATCATGGTGGAATTCCTCAAGGGCTTCTTTTCCATGGGTCCAGATGATGAAGATGTCATCAATATAGCGCAAGTAGAGTAGGGGCATGAGGGGACGGGAGCTGAGGAAGCGTTGTTCTAAGTCAGCCATAAAAATGTTGGCATACTGTGGGGCCATGTGGGTACCCATAGCAGTGCCGCTGATTTGAAGGTATACATTGCCCCCAAATGTGAAATAGTTATGTGTGAGGACAAAATCACAAAGTTCAGCCACCAGGTCTGCTGTGACATTATCGGGGATACTGTTCCTGACGGCTTGTAGTCCATCTTTGTGTGGAATGTTAGTGTAGAGCACTTCTACATCCATAGTGGCCAGGATGGTGTTTTCAGGAAGATCACCAATGGATTGTAGTTTCCTCAGGAAGTCAGTGGTGCCTCGAAGATAGCTAAGAGAGCTGGTAGCATAGGGCCTGAAGAGGGAGTCTACATAGCCAGACAATCCTGCTGTCAGGGTGCCAATGCCTGAGATGATGGCGCGTCCAGGATTTCCAGGTTTATGGATCTTGGGTAGCAGATAGGAACCCCAGGTCGGGGTTCCAGGGGTGTGTCTGTGCGGATTTGTTCTTGTGCTTTTTCAGGGAGTTTCTTGAGCAAATAGTGTAGTTTCTTTTGGTAACCCTCAGTGGGATCAGAGGGTAATGGCTTGTAGAAAGTGGTGTTGGAGAGCTGCCTAGCAGCCTCTTGTTCATATTCCGACCTATTCATGATGATGACAGCACCTCCTTTGTCAGCCTTTTTGATTATGATGTCAGAGTTGTTTCTGAGGCTGTGGATGGCATTGTGTTCTGCACGGCTGAGGTTATAGGGCAAGTGATGCTGCTTTTCCACAATTTCAGCAATTTCACAATTTCAGTCTACATTTTGACTCTGTGTAGAAGTCCAGTCTGTTTTTTCGACCTTCAGCAATGCCCCTCTGCCATGAACATTGGTCAAACTGGACAGTCTCTATGTAAAAGAAAAAATGGACACAAATCAGACGTCAAGAATTATAACATTCAAAAACCAGTCGGAGAACACTTCAATCTCTCTGGTCACTTGATTACAGACCTAAAAGTTGCAATTCTTCAGTAAAAAAACTTCAGAAATAGACTCCAACGAGAGACTGCTGAATTGGAATTAATTTGCAAACTGGACACCATTAACTTAGGCTTGAGTAGTGACTGGGAGTGGATGGGTCATTACACAAAGTAAAACTATTTCCCCATGTTTATTTCCCCCCCACCACCTTCCATTGTTCCTCAGACATTCTTGTCAACTGCTGGAAATGGCCCACCTTGATTATCACTACAAAAGGTTTTTTCCCGCTCGCTCTCCTGCTGGTAATAGCTCACCTTACCTGATCACTCTCGTTACAGTGTGTATGGTAGCACCCATTGTTTCATGTTCTCTATGTATATAAATCTCCCCACTGTATTTTCCACTGAATGCATCCGATGAAGTAAGCTGTAGCTCATGAAAGCTTATGCTCAAATAAATTTGTTAGTCTCTAAGGTGCCACAAGTACTCCTTTTCTTTTTGTAAATGTATTGGAATTCATTGCATGCTACCTCAGTTAGAATATTGTGTTTGCAAATCAGGAAATGTCTTACAGCCAGAAACTGTTGTATTACTGTACATAGGAACAGAAAATCCACTGGAGGATAGCTAATGTGATGCCAATTTTTAAAAAGGGCTCCAGAGGTGATCCCGGCACTTACAGGCTAGTAAGCTTGACTTCAGTACTGGGCAAACTGGTTGAAACTATAGTAAAGAAGAAAATAGTCAGACGCGCATAGATGAACATAATTTGTTGGGGAAGAGTCAACATGGTTTTTGTAAAGGGAAATCATGCCTCACCAATCTACTAGAATTCCTTGAGGGGTCAACAAGAATGTGGAAAAAGGGGTCCAGTAGATATAGTGTACTTAGATTTTCAGGTTTCAGATTTTTAGATTTTAGTTTTAGATTTTCAGAAAGCCTTTGACAAGGTCCCTCACCAAAGGCTCTTAAGCAAAGTAAGCTGCCATGGGATAAGAGGGAAGGCCCTCTCATGGATTGGTAACTGGTTAAAAGATAGGAAACAAAGGGCAGGAATAAATGGTCAGTTTTCAGAATGGAGAGAAGTAAATAGTGGTGTCCTCCAGGAGTCTGTACTGGGACCAGTCCTATTTAATATATTCATAAATGATCTGAAAAGGGGTAACAGTGAGGTGGCAAAATTTGCAAACAATACAAAATTGCTCAAGATAGTTAAGTCCCAGGCAGATTGTGAAGAGCTACAAAAGTATCTCCCATAACTGGGTGACTGGGCAACAAAATGGCAGATGAAATTCAATGTGGATAAATGCAAAGTAATGCACATTAGAAAATATAATCCCAACTATACATATAAAATGATGGGGTCTAAACTGGCTGTTACCACTCAAGAAAGAGATCTTGGAGTCATTGTGGATAGTTCTCTGAAAACATCCACTCAATGTGCAGCGGCAGTCAAAAAGCAAACAGAATGTTGGGAATCATTAAGAAAGGGATAGATAATAAGACAGAAAATATCATATTGCCTCTATATAAATCCATGGTATGGCAACATCTTGAATACTGCATGCAGATATGGTCACCCCATCTCAAAAAAGATATATTGGAAAAGGTTCAGAAAAGGGCAACAAAAATTATTAGGGATATGGAACGGCTGCCATATGATGAGAGTTTAATAAAACTGGGAATTTTCAGCTTGGAAAAGAGATGACTAAGAGGAGATATGATAGAGGTTTATAAAATCATGACTGGTGTGGAGAAAGTAAATAAGGGAGTGTTATTTACTCCTTTTCATAACACAAGAACTAGGGGTCACCAAATGAAATTAAAAGGCAGCAGGTTTAAAATAAACAAAAAAGAGTTTTTTCACACAATGCACAGTCAACCTGTGGAACTCCTTGCCAGAGGATGTTGTGAAGGCCATGACTATAACAGAGTTCAAAAAAGAACTAGATAAGTTCATGGAGGACAGGTCCATCAATGGCTATTAGCCAGGATGGACAGGGATGGTGTCCCTATCCTCTGTTTGCCAGAAGCTGGTAATGGACAACAGGGAATGGATCACTTGATGATTTCTTGTTCTGTTCATTCCCTCTAGGGCACCTGGCATTGGCCACTGTCGGAAGACAAGATCCTGGGCTAGATGGACCTTTGGTCTGACCCAGTATGGCCATTCTTATGTTCTGAAATGTATGTAGACAGCTCTTCTGATCACTTGAACTGACTTGTGTCACTTCTAATTGTGTCTAATTGCATAAGAAAAATAGGTAAAATAATAGAAGAGAATTTTTAAAAGTAGGTTAGATATAAGTTTCCAAGATACGAAAAAAAATATTTTATTCAAGAAAATAGTTATTGGTGTGATTTTTCTGAACATTTTAACATGGATAACAGTAAGTAACTGAATCAGTAGAGTTCACTATTAATATTTATGAAGATTTAGCTGTTTTACTATGTTAGCTTTATTTAAATTCTAATGTTAACTCAGTTTTTCTGTCTAATGTTTTAGGGTCTGATCCTGCTCTGATTAAATTAATTGTGAGCAGGATTGGGCCCTCCATCACTAACATGAAGTCTGATAGAAATAATTCAAACTGGTATATTCTATTCTTTTTATGTTAAGAACTCTGATAATGTAAAGCTCACATTCAGGGAAAATCTAGAAAATGAATTCCTTTTTATCTCCAGGCTAAGCTGCATCCGTGAATAGAGTACTATAATAAAACCTATTTATATGCCTGTCATACAAAGACAAACCTTTTCCAAAGGAAATGGATTTGAGCATTTGCAAAAATGATAAACAGTCTGACAAAAAAGGTACTGAATTTCACTTTTAGATGCATTGGAGAAGTAGGTTTTAGTTTCCCTTGTCAGAGACAAAAATCCATATGGAAGTCATGCCAGCTGAAAATCTCAGAGAAAGCTAGTATGAGTCTTTGTGGAAGGATGTGACTTAGAAAAGTCTAAGGGAGTGGTTTAAGATCATGAATAAACTGTCAGCTTGCATTTTCAGCAAGAATAAGTCAAAAGAAGCTTATCCTCTTTAATCAAAATATATTAGACAGAGAGAGACAGTGTGTGCTATATCCATGTGGAAAGCTGCATTTAAGTCAATTCTCTCTATAATTTGTATAACTGAATAACAGTGAGTATGTGTACATTGCCAATACTGGGCCTGATTCTGCAGCCCCTCCAAATCTCAAACTCTCCTGGGAAGTCAAAGGAAGTTTTATTCTCTAAACAGCTAAACAAACAAACAACCCCCACCCCCAACAAAATAAAACCCAAACAGTCAGCAGTTGAGGTTAAAATAAACACAAAGGAAAAGAAAACCTGTAGGCAGCTTTTATCAGGATATCGGCCTCTGTTACTTCAGAGGGCCTTGAAAGCATCCTCATCCACCTCAGAGTTCACTGGGTCCCCAGTACAAGTCTGTCTCTTTCCCCTTCTTAACTCAGGGACCAATGCCCTCCTTCTGCAAAGGCTGAGGCACAATTAGCTGTCAGACCTCCAGCTCCCCTCTGGGGAGCTCAGAACCCTGTTCCCTTCCCAGGGTTGTCCCCTTCTGAACTTCTTTTAACGCCTCCTCCAGTTCTGGCATGATTTGCAGGTGTGGAAGAGGGGGGCACTTGAGACCAAAGCAGTTCCTTAACTCCTTCATCCTGGTGGGAGTTTCTATATCCCATCATAGTACAGTTGCATTGGTATAACTTGAGAGTTGAATTTGGCTCTATAGCCTTTCCAGGTAATCAGAAAAATGAATATTAAAATAAGACACTGCTTGAAATTTACTTCCAATAGTGTGATTTATTTGTTTTAAAAAGTAAGGGCTTCTATATAGTGCAATTTAATGCATGGCAAGCTGGGGTGTAAACCTGCAGTATTCTAGCCTGTCATGCACTAAATGGCCATATGGATCCTTCTAAACTAAAAGTTCCAGGGTGTGTTTTGATCGGGGGAGGACAGATAGAATAACCAAATAAATGTCTTAGGCCATGTCTTCATTTACACTTGTGTCAAACCAGAATAAGTCCAATGATTTCAGTGGAGTTACTCCAGTTTTACACAAGTGTAACAGAGCAGAACTTGGCCTTTTGTTTATTTAAATAGCCTATTTTGGTACCTAAACAATGCAGGCAATGCTGCTCTTTGAATAGAAAGTCCATCTTAGACTTAAATACTTGCTAAGTATGTGAATACTTGCTGGTAAGCCAAGTGCTGCCATGTGACATCATTTATCCAGAAGTCATCCCCATTTTTCCATTGCGGGACAAGAACCATTTAGAGAACAGCAGGTGAGATTAGCAATAACTGTGCACTGATCATATCCAGTTGCTGTTCACTATTTTTGGAGGCTAAGATTCAGTGCTGAACTTTAACTATTATTTGTTTTAGAGAGGGTAGTTGTGACCAGCCTTGTGCAAAGGAGAGAGGGGAATTAAGGACCAATGGCTATCCCTGACTCTCCCTGAGGACAGTCACTACAGCAGAACTATCCAAAGGGAGGAAAGAAAATGAGGGAGGAGCCATGACCACACTCATGCCCTTTTGTTGTGCAAGCAGTGGCTAAAGAGACAGAATTTTGCTTTACATCCTTAATTCTACAATGAACCCCATCTTAAATGACCACCAAAAGACCATCCCCTCCCACTGCTTAATGAAAGGTGCAGAACTGTGCTTATCACATGTGGGGATGTTTTGTAAGAACAGACTTTTGTACAGATTTCACTGTATTTGTTAACTAGGCGCATCTGAGCAGCAATATACCAAAAGACACTGGAGCCACTTGACTCACTCACTTTGTACAATAAGGAAGAAGCGCTGGGGAAACAGAGGCAGATTCTTACAAATGCAACTCAGAGCATTATTTAAAGGCATAGAAAGAGTCCAACACATATTTGCTCAGATCTCTTCGATATTCACAAAGCTCTTTTAGCCATTCCCAGTGTTAATTCTTCTATTAAATGTTTCCCAAGGCAACTTGATTATTTGGTTAAGTGCAGCTGAAGGAAACTGTTAGGTTTAATACAGTGCAGGAATACCTTAGATCTTTGTCTTAGAAATGACATGGTGGGTTAATAATTCAAGAATATCAAGTAGTTTTATTAACCTTAAACATCACAGCATTCCTAAGAGGGAAATATTATTATACTAATTTTTACTAAGAGGTACATTGATACAGAAGGAGGGTAAGTGACTTGCCCAAGGTCAGACATCAAATCAGTAATATAGCCAGGGCTAGAACCCAAAGTCTTGACTCCAACCTGCTGCTGCTGTAGTCATTAGACAACTCTTCTCTTATAATTTTAGTAATTGTGATCTGGAAGCTAGCTTTCCATTATGAAGCCAGTTATCAATGTGTTACTCTCCCCCAAAATGAGACCAGTCCACTTGAAATTTCACAAGTCATTCTAGAGTAGGAATTTTCTGGGACATTTGGAGTAAATCAAAAAGAAGTTGTCAAGTTATAGGGTCAAATTCAGCACTTCACTATTCTGTCACTCCAATGGTACACTGGAGTAACTCCATTGATTTTTATGCTGTCCTTTTTGGCTTACTACTGCACAACAGCACTCCTATTAATGCAGGATTGGATTCTCCTGCCTGTGGCTGTTTATGTTGTATTAACAGTGCAATACTCTGTGCCTGTGATGTGGAAGGCCAAAACCTTGAGATAAAGTTATTTTGTTATTGGAAGAGACCAACTGGGAGAATGAGAGTAAAAAACAGGAGGGATGAAGATGGGGATTGCAAGAACACCATCAAGGCAAAGGAGGGATAAAAAAACATAGGGAAAAGAGAGAAGAAGAAAGAGAAAAAGAGAAGGATATGGAAAAGAAGGAGAATAGTGAGATATTGAAGAGATGAAAACATAAATAAAGAAAAATGGAGTACAAGGAGGTGGGGACAGAAGAAAACTCTGGGGTAGAGGTGAAGAGAGTAGGGGTCCAAAGAGAGATGAAGAGAAGCAGAGAAGGAAGAACAGTGGAACAGATGGGAGGAAAGAAATACACAATCAGGAAAAGGGAATGGGGAAATAAGAACAAAGAAGAAAAAGACAAAACCAAATACTGTAGTAGAAGATGATGGCCTGAAAGTTTAGTGTAAATGTATTTTCAGAGTAGCAGCCATCTTAGTCTGTATCCGCAAAAAGAAAAGGAGTACTTGTGGTACCTTAGAGACTAACAAATTTATTTGAGCATAAGCTTTCGTGAGCTACAGCTCTCTTCATCGGATGCATGCAGTGGAAAATACAGTGGGGAGATTTTATATACACACATGAAACAATGGGTGTTATCATACACACTATAACGAGAGTGATCAGGTAAGGTGAGCTATTCCCAGCAGGAGAGAAAAAAAAACCTTTTGTAGTGTTAATCAAGGTGGGCCATTTCCAGCAGTTGACAAGAATGTGTGAGGAACAGTAGGGGGAAGGGAATAAACATGGGGAAATAGTTTTATTTTGTGTAATGACACATCCACTCCCAGTCTTTATTCAAGCCTTGCAACAAAGCCCATTGCCAACTGTGTCCACATATCTATTCAGGGGGCACCATCATCAGGCCTAATCACATCAGCCACACAATCAGAGGCTCGTTCACCTGCACATCTACCAATGTGATATATGCCATCATGTGCCAGCAATGCCCCTCTGCCATTTACATTAGCCAAACCGGATAGTCTCTACGTAAAAGAATAAATGGACACAAATCAGATGTCAAGAATTATAACATTCAAAAACCAGTCGGAGAACACTTCAATCTCTCTGGTCGCTTGATTACAGACCTAAAAGTTGCAATTCTTCAACAAAAAAACTTCAAAACCAGACTCCAATGAGCGACTGCTGAATGGGAATTAATTTGCAAACTGGACACCATTAACTTAGGCTTGAATAAAGACTGGGAGTGGATGTGTCATTACACAAAGTAAAACTATTTCCCCATGTTTATTTCTCTCCACCCCCCGTCCACTGTTCCTCAGACGTTCTTGTGAACTGCTGGAAATGGCCCACCTTGATTATCACTACAAAAGGTTTCCCCCCTTCTCCCTCCCAGCTCTCCTGATGGTAATAGCTCACCTTACCTGATCACACTCATTACAGTGTGTATGGTAAGACCCATTGTTTCATGTTCTCTGTGTATATAAAATTTCCCCACTGTATTTTCCACTGCAGACATCCAATAAAGTGAGCTGTAGCTCACAAAAGCTTATGCTCAAATAAATTTGTTAGTCTCTAAGGTGCCACGAGTACTCCTTTTCTTTTTGTAAATGTATTGGAATTCATTGCATGCTACCTCAGTTAGAATATTGTGTTTGCAAATCAGGAAATTTCTTATAGCCAGAAACTGTTGTATTATTGTACATAGGAACAGAAAATACTGCTGTCTTTCAGTGGAGATGAAAAACATGGAGAATGTCCTGCAGAGTAGCCCTAAGATGGAAACATGAACAGACTGTGGAAGGAATTCCCATTGAGAGCTTTTATTAACCCAGCCACAAAGTGAATGGGGGGACTCCAACAAAAATCAGCCATGCCTCCCACCCTCTTTTACCCTTTCTTTAGTTTACAAAAGTAATGCAAGGAACTGGAATAAACATATACATGAAGTTTCCTTTAATTTGGAACGCTGAAATCTTAGTTCTTTGAATTGGCACCATAACTCATTTTTCCACTAGAAGTAAGAGACTATTTCAAGGTATTATTAAAAAGAAAGTAGGTGGGGACCTCAGAAGCAGAAAACAAAAACGGAGCCTGAAAATGTGGCTTTTTAATCCCTACCAGAAAAATGAAGCAGTTAACGTCTGAAGATGGTTAACTCTTGATCATAAGCTCTTATTTCAAGTGCACGTGAGATAAGTTTAAACAGAACTAGACTCAGGTGCTTTGCAGATTTCTCAGTAGCTATGATCATTTTTTACATGCCATCTAATTGTAAAGTAAAATAAATTAGGAAATTGTATTAAATTATTAATGTAATCTAAAATTGACATTATCATATTGTCCCACAACCATCTATGTGCCTTGTGTTATGATGCCTTCCTCCTCCCACCTAATCCTCTAGAATGCTCTTTCTGAGAGATGGTGTATGGGCCACTATCCCCAAGTCTTTCCTGAAGATTCAAGTCTACCAGGAGTCTGAGTCACAGTTGGCCTCTGCAATGCCCCCCTGTTGCCCACCATGGCACTATTCACCCTGCCTCAGTTCCCTTTCCCCATCCCCAGGGAAACTGTCTCAGCACCACCCATTAAGGTGCTGGTAACAGATTTAGGCTCAGATCCATAAAGGGACTTAGGCATTGCAACATTCAGCATTGCAATGCCTAATTTTAAGCACCTTGAAAATCACAAGAATCCACATTGAGTGGATCTTTTTTTGGGAGAGAACTATCCATAATGATCATATCCAAGAAAATCTGTCCCTACTATTATTAATAACACTTGTCCTCTGTCCTAGATGCGGAACCTGGGCAACTGGCTGAGACAACAGTGTGCATGCCCAAAGACAGAAACTTGAATGTCTTCAGTGAAAATGTCGGTGCCAAGTGAACTTAGGTGCCTACAAAGTTAGGCAGCAGCTGAGCATGCTTTTGTGGAGTCCAGTAACAACTAAATCTGGGATTTAGGTACCTAAATCTCTTTGTAGATCTGGGCCTATCAAAGCTGATTCTGTACTCTGGCACTTTGAGTACAGAAGGTGGGGGCCCGCAAGGATTCTAAAAATTAATACTGGCCACTCCAGGCTTGTATTAAACTCCCTAGGTTACAGCTTTTCTCTGACCTTGGATGGGTAAATGCTGCCACCACCCAACTGCAAAACCCCTTTGAAAACCCAGGAAGGTACACGTGGGAAGTTTCTTCCTTGGAGTACCCTCAAGCCCTTTCACCCCATCTCTGGGGAAGAGCTGAGAAAGAAAAACAAAGGAAATCAGCTGTTGCCACCAGCTAATTAAACAACAAGTGCACAAACCTCTTAGGACACAAAAATCTAATTCTGTTCTTTAAAAAGGTAAATTTTATTAAAAAAGAAAGAAAGAAAATACATCTGAAAACTTAGGCTATTACTAGATTTAAAAAGAGCAAATACAAGAATAAAGCATTACAAAATAGCTCTCTTGAGGTCCAGCTTAAAGGTTACAAGCAAAACAAAAGCACCTGGGGTTTGCACAGAGGAATCCACAAGCCATAAAAAAAAAAGCGGGAGATAAACCTAATTGCATGTTTCTAGACATTTCCTGATCTACTTACATATCTGGGGTTTTAGATGAGTAGTTTCTAGGAACGATACTGATGATTTTTTATACCTTGCCCAAAGCTTCTTACAGCATCACTGCTCCCTGTCTGCTTCTCCCCAAGAACAACAACAGACAGACAAAAGGGGAGTCTTGTTTCAATTTTAAAAAGTTCTAGCCTTCCCATTAGCTCTTTTGGCCAGATGCCCACTCACTTTCTTTTACCTATGCATCGCAGTGAGACTTTTAACCTTTTACAGCAGTGGTTCCCAAACTTGTTCTGCCACTTGTGCAGGGAAAGCCCCTGGCGGGCCACTCTGGTTTGTTTACCTGCTGTGTCCACAGGTTCGGCCGATCGCGGCTCCCAGTAGCTGCGGTTCACTGCTCCAGGCCAATGGGAGCTGCTGGAAGCAGCAGCCAGTACGTCCCTCGGCCCGCGCCGCTTCCAGCAGTTCCCATTGGCCTGGAGCAGCGAACCGCAGCCACTGGGAGCCGCGATCAGCCGAACCTGCAGATGCGGCAGCTAAGCAAACTGGCCCGGCCCACCAGGGGCTTTCCCTGCACAAGCGGCAGAACAAGTTTGGGAACCACTGCTTTATAGGTAAAGCAAGTAGAGAACAGCTACTAAGAGAGATTTTATAGCTAACTGGCTGGCTGGGTCCATAAAAGAGAGCTCCCCCCCACCTTCATTTATCACAGGGCCCTAGACAACAGTCCCAAATGGAACTTAAATAAAAAGGTATCCCAGTCCTTCTGGGCTCAGCTCTTAGTTTTTCTCCTGTTCTCCTACAGAGTGCTGCCTCTCAGAGTTTTCCCCTCTGGGAGTCTCCCATCTATCAGAGCTGGTATCCCTAATCCTCCTCCAGGCCACCTGCCTGAGAGTTACCCTTTTCTAGGGCCTACCAGTATGCATTAATACTTGGAACATGGAGAAATATTCAGATACAAACTGGCATGCTTGTAGAGTGTTTGGATTTGCATGCTGGTCAACTCTCAAGAAAGGTATTGGTCTGGAACACAGCATGTCACTGATTAAATTTACATAGGATCATGTCATGACAAGTATGTCAGCCACCTATGAGCATCAGCTACTTTACCTTTTTGCTACATTCCTTTTTGCTACATTTCATCAGCTACATTTCCTTTTTGTACTTTACCTTTTTGCTACATTTGCAACATACTTTGGAATTTTCTGACAAAGCCCCATATGTAAGTGTGTTTAAAAATGGTCAGAAAAAACAGGGGTTGTTTTTTAATGGAACCCAATGAATAATAGATTTGAAGAATTTCGTTTCTATGTGCAAAGCACCTGTTTAAATTTTCTCAAATATGCTCATTATTCAAAATTATTCACAAATGACTTTTGTGAATAATTGGTAGTTTGTAGATTGTTTGCAAGCAGTTGTTACAAGTAGTCAGTATTCAAAATTTGAGTTGCTTTGATTAGTTTTGATTGAACCCATAGGTTTCATAGTATTATTCCTTTACACTGATTGGAGGTGTGTAAATCTTAGAACTGGGTTTCCAGAATGAATGCACTTGTTTACAGGATCAGTATTCATGCTGTGTGATTATTCCTTAATCTATGCCTACAACTCATTAGCTGGAGTGTATGAAGAGGGGCATGAACACAGCTAAAGTGAATTCAGCTTCTTATTTGAGTGAACAGTTGCAGAAATGTTCACCCAGCCCTATCTCCTAATCCTGCTCAGCCTTGCCTCGTGATTCAGGCTATGAGCCAACCACTAACTGCCTGGGGTTAGGAAAAGACTTCCACCAGAGGTATGTTATTGCATTATTGCTCTTTATGGGGGCTTTACACCTTCTTCAAGCATTTGGTACTTACCGCTCTCAGAAACAGGATATGAGACTTGATGTAACATTGTCTGATACATTTTGTTCCTCGAAAGGAAGCTTTATTAAGTTAAATCATTATTCATTAATCAATGACCACTCATAACCTAGAGATAAAAACACCTGCTAGAGTTGGCAGCCTTCCAGTCTCCTAGAGATATATGTTTGGCAATTGAAATGGGCAGATAGATAATGTCAGAGATTCATATGACTCAGTTGCCCTTGCATGTAACAATTCTCCAAGGTCACTTGAGTGGTTTTCCACTGATTGATGCAGTTGGAATTTGCCGCCACCTCTGTCTGAGAATACAGAATGTCCAAAGGGGTTGTCTTGGCAACATTTTGTTACATGAGCAACCTATTCGGGGACAATAAAGAAAACAGGCGATGCAGTTGCCAATACTGTGCACTGAGTTCCTAACTTTTTATTCAATAGAGTCTAACTTTTTCACTTCAATATTTATCATTGTTTTCCCTATCTTGAAATAGGAACTGCAAGCACTTTAATAAATGGATTGAAAGGTTGTAACTTCTGCAAGTAGCTATTGCAGAATTCTATTCTGTAACTTTCTATGAGCAGTGTTTGGTGAATCACAACACACATCCTCTTTTCAACATCAAGGTCAGTGGCCAGTGCAGAAAATACACACAAATAATTTAGGCCTAATTGTGCCTGGCTGTTTCTCAGCTGGGTAAGGGGATGGGCAAGTGCAAAAATCTAATGTAGACAAACATCTGTGATCTCAAGATCACATGCCTCTGGGTGCCCCTTGGAGCATGACACCCTATGAGGAGCGAGAGAGGCCATGGATTTGACCCTTTCATGAACCAGCTATTGCAGCTGACCAGGTGAGTACGCTGCAGCCCCTGAAAGGGTAGAGCAGTAAGCACTCTCTCCTGCGTTTCAGGAATCTCTGGCAGGAATTCATCCTCTGATTTCCTGCTGTAGTTCCTCCTCAGGCTGTGCCCCTCTGCACCACTCCCACTACAGGGTTGTGCTTAAATGACACAACTGAACCCATAGAAAATATTTCAGCCTATACAATTAGGAACATATGTACAACCTGTAAAGTGTGTGGATTAAAAGGCCCCAAGGAAAGCATGTTCCTCCAAGTTTCACAGGGAAGCTTTATGACTTGGAATCTTGAGAGTGCTCCTCATTTGACCAAAGCTTAGAAATCGTATTAATGCTATTCCCCAAACTAATGTAAAGCTACTAAAAGCACCTTACTCCTGAACCTATACCCCCTCCCCACATGACATCTCATCATCCCCTATAGTCACATCACAGACACTATTAAGGCAGCAACTTGAAACTAATCCTCTTCTTTGTGGCTACAGATAATGGTAAGAAGTTTTTTTGTTTTTCACAGTTCAGTAGCATTTGTTTGTGGAACAACATTTCAGCACCTCTTGTCAAAATGGCCTAGTTTAGTCCTCATGCTGCAGCTGAGCAGGTGTGATCAGAGGGCCAAATTCCTCCCTGGGGTAACTCCAGGCACTTAAAGGATCATAGAATCATAGAATATCAGGGTTGGAAGGGACCTCAGGAGGTCATCTAGTCCAAACCCCTGCTCAAAGCAGGACCAATCCCCAATTAAATCATCCCAGCCAGGGCTTTGTCAAGCCTGACCTTAAAAACTTCTAAGGAAGGAGATTCTACCACCTCCCTAGGTAATGCATTCCAGCATTTCACCACCCTCCTAGTGAAAAAGTTTTTCCTAATATCCAACCTAAACCTCCCCCACTGCAACTTGAGACCATTACTACTTGTCCTGTCATCTTCTACCACTGAGAATAGTCTAGAACCATCCTCTTTGGAACCACCTCTCAGGTAGTTGAAAGCAGCTATCAAATCCCCCCTCATTCTTCTCTTCTGCAGACTAAACAATCCCAGTTCCCTCAGCCTCTCCTCATAAGTCATGTGTTCCAGACCCCTAATCATTTTTGTTGCCCTTCGCTGGACTCTCTCCAATTTTTCCACATCCTTCTTGTAGTGTGGGGCCCAGAACTGGACACAGTACTCCAGATGAGGCCTCACCAATGTCGAATAGAGGGGAACGATCACGTCCCTCAATCTGCTGGCTATGTCCCTACTTATACATCCCAAAATGCCATTGGCCTTTTTGGCAACAAGGGCACACTGTTGACTCATATCCAGCTTCTCGTCCACTGTCACCCCTAGGTCCTTTTCCGCAGAACTGCTGCCAAGCCATTCGGTCCCTATCTGTAGTGGTGCATTGGATTCTTCCGTCCTAAGTGCAGGACCCTGCACTTATCCTTGTTGAATCTCATCAGATTTCTTTTGGCCCAATCCTCCAATTTGTCTAGGTCCCTCTGTATCCTATCCCTACCTGCCACCGTATCTACCACTCCTCCTAGTTTAGTATCATCTGCAAATTTGCTGAGAGTGCAATCCACACTATCCTCCAGATCATTTATGGAGATATTGAACAAAACTGGCCCCAGGACCGACCCTTGGGGCACTCCACTTGATAACGGCTGCCATCTAGACATGGAGCTATTGATCACTACCCATTGAGCCCGACAATTTAGCCAACTTTCTACCCACCTTATAGTGCATTCATCCAGCCCATACTTCTTTAACTTGCTGACAAGAATACTGTGGGAGACCGTGTCAAAAGCTTTGCTAAAGTCAAGAAACAATACATCCACTGCTTTCCCTTCATCCACAGAACCAGTAATCTCATCACAGAAGGCGATTAGATTAGCCAGGCATGACCTTCCCTTGGTGAATCCATGCTGACTGTTCCTGATCACTTTCCTCTCGTGTAAGTGCTTCAGGATTGATTCCTTGAGGACCTGCTCCATGATTTTTCTGGGGACTGAGGAGTTACCCCAAGGATAAACTTGGCCAGAAGCATTTGACACACATAAACCGGGTGCGTTTGCTGGGGAACTGCTGCCATTACAATTGTGATGAAGCGTTTGACCATGGTTTTTATCCATTTTGCATTCCAGTCAAAACAATATCCTGGTTCTCTGGAAGTTAAATACTGCTCAGCCAGTTTCCCTTTTCACATGCAGCTGAGGATTTTGTGGGTCATCCAGGAGGTCAGTTGCAGAGATGTGGGCTAGTAGCATGTTTTTTGCACGGTTAAACTGTTACCAACAATTGACCCACACTAGATACCAGCCCTTTTAAAGTGATCTGAAAAGGACAAATTTATTTAAGGAGGCAACACACTAGAACACCTGGGTGACTTTCCTAATGGCTGCATTGTATGGAAATATGGAAGAGGAGACCTAGCTTCATCTCTTTCTCAGCTATAATGATAGACTTAGATGCAGCATATTAACATGGAATTAATTCTCCAACCCCTAATTAAAAACTTAACAGCTCTGGCTGGCCCAGTGACCTAGCTGTAGCACTGGTCACTGCTATGCAAGAGACCTAAATTCAATACATATTAAAGGTTTATTTCAAAGTTGTAAATAGCAACATTTGTTGTTGATATAATTGTCATGCTGTCTGGAGTGGTTCATGCCTGTGAGTGCCTACCTCAGGGCAGACTCAAAAACAGGACAGACACCCCAAATTGGTGGTGTGTGCTATAATTAGATTCCACCAAGTCTGTAACAAATGTGAATTCCTGAACCGCTATAACAGTCTTACCATGGAGTCGCTGACAGTCCCCTTATCCTCCAATCTATCTTGCCACCCAGACAAACTGGACTTAGTGATCAGTGATTACTTTCACCAAAAATCACACCACATTCAGATTTCTTCCAGTCCCAAGAGACCAGTCACTTAGCCCAGATCAGTTGGTACCCTAGAGCCTATGCCAAAGACAACACCTGTAGCCAATCCTGTAATAAACTATCTAAAGGTTTATTGACTAGGAAAACATAATAAGGAAGTTATTTACAAGTTAAAGCAATCAAACATGTACACACAAATGAGTTATCACCTAAATCCTAAGAGTGACAGAGTTGTAGTTATCTGTCAATTCAAAGTGTCTTTCACAGCAGCCCCAGGAGGCAGCCCCTGGGAAATCTGGCTTCAGTTTCGAGTCTCTGGTGCTTCAGAGTTCAAACAGCCAAAAAGATGAAAATTTTCCTCGGGCTTTGTTTTATTTCCTTCATTCAGCTTCCAAGCCCACAGAATGAGTTTCCTTGCAGAGGGATGCAATTAAGCAATCCTTTGTATTGCCACGATTCTTGATGGCCCATCTGATTTTGATAGTCCTTCTGGATGGGCGGAAGAGAGGGAGGGATGATTCCTGTGCCTGAGTTCGCAAGTCCAGAGCAAACGTTTTCAAAGTTATAAAGCAAAACATACATATTTTCTTATAGCCTGGAATACAGACGTTACAAGTGAGATTAATATATACAGCCACTCACAAGCATTTCACAGAGTCTAAACGCTAAATACATTCTTATAAGGCTAAGTATTTTGTGCAAAACTAACATACAGGTGACCTGGTCTGGTCTCCAGCTACGAGGATGTCAGTTCTTAGCTAATGCCTACAGCCTCGGCAAGAGGTGGCATCTGGCCTGCCAGCGTCACAATAACCATTTCTATTGTATTCATTGGCTCTCTCTGGTGGCTGATTTTAGCCCTACTAAATACCCCAGTAATTTTCCCTGGTGTGATTTCATTAAAATGTCTATTAAATTATTTCCATCCATGTAATTAGATGTACTAATTCATTCTTGCCAATTTTCTAAGACATTGAAAAAATAGCTTTTTATCAAAAACATTTCTCAAGAAAAGCCAATATAGATAAAGAATAGTTAGGCCATAAAGATACCAGGCCAGACTGGGCTCTCACTTACACTGCTAAGTGCATTAAAGCCAGTGGAGTTATTTTAGACTTATACCAGTATAAACTGAGAGCAGCATTTAGCTATTTGTGCTTTGTGATTAGTCACCCAAGTCACATAACAGTGTTTCTGCTCTCTGATTCGATGACTCACAAACCTACAAAGAGTTTTCAAGGTGGCTACACAAATACTTCTGGTGAGAATCCTTTCGCACATCTACATTCACATCAATATAAGTTTCTGTTTCCACAAACATTTTGGTGAATACAAGTGTTTGTGGAAGCCATTAAAAGAGGTCATGAATAATACTGCAGTTAATTTATAGAAAGAATGAGGAGTACTTGTGGCACCTTAGAGACTAACAAATTTATTTTAGCATAAGCTTTTGTGGGCTAAAGCCCACTTCATCAGATGCATGGAGTGGAATACACAGAAGGAAGATATATCTATACACAGAGAACATGAAAAAATGGAGGTTGCCAGACCAACTCTTAACGAGACCAATCGATTAAGGTGGGCTGTTATCAGCGGGAGAAAAAAAACTTTTGTAGTGATAATCAGGATGGCCCATTTCAAACAGTTGACAAGAAAGTATGAGTAACAGTAGGGAGAAAATTAGCATGGGGAAATAGTTTTTAGTTAGTGTAATGACTCATCCACTCCCAGTCTTTATTCAGGCCTAATTTAATAGTGTCCAGTTTGCAGATTAATTCCAGTTCTGCTGTTTCTCGTTGGAGTCTGTTTTTGAAGTTTTTTTGTTGAATAATTGGGACTTTTAGGTCTGTAATTGAGTGTCCAGGGAGGTTGAATGTTATAATTCTAGATGTCTGATTTGTGTCCATTTATTCTTTTGCGTAGAGACTCTCTGGTTTGGCCAATGTACATGGCAGAGGGGCATTGCTGGTGTTAGGATTCTTTCACCCGCTTACTTCCCTGGTCCTTCTCGCATGAACAGAGAGCAACAATACCCGAAGTCCAAAGGTGCAAACAATTCGATGTTTATTGGGGTGAACTTCCAGCAAGCATGATTCCAGTTTCCTTCCTTAGTGTCCCCCTTCCCAGCTCTGACACCACAGAGCCTTACACCTGTGTCCCTGTTCCCATTCCTGCCCTTAGCCAAACATGATTCCAATTTCCTTACCCCCATTCCCTGTTCCCATTTCCCCCTTTAGCAAAACATGATTCCAATTTCCCCACTCCCATTCCCCCCCCACACACACACTTCCTGATTGACTGCAGACTATATAGTAAAACTTGAGTTCTGCTTAGCTATACCTTAACCAATCGTTTTACTGAAATTTAACTAACGAATCCTAATATATTGTAACATGATTATTTAACCAATTATATCCCACCACCTTAATTAGTTTACACCCAGCAAAATTAGTTATACAGCAGACAGGAACAATCACAGAACCAGACAGAGATTATAGACAAACAATAGGGAAATGGGAACTACAGTGATAGAACAAACACAGAAATGAGGATTTCACATCCCAGCTATTGATAAGTGAGTTCTTGCCAGACAGGATGCTAGCAAACTAAGTTTCCTTTCACATCTTCTAGGCACTTCCCTTTCTCTGGAGGTGACCGGCATTATCAGGACAGGATTGTATTCCTAACAGCCCAGTAGCACCTTATTTCAATGTGACTAGTTTGGAATGTAAAGATGTGACCATTCACTTCCAGTTTATGGCTGCCTCTGCTGCTTAGCCAAAGGCCTTAGCCTAAGAACAGGGCCTCAGACTGTTACAGTAAGAGAAGGTCCTTACACCGGCAGACAGCAATTTTGAGTCTTTCTTTTATACCTCTATAACTAGCTAAGTGATAAGAATACACCTAAATTCTTAGCGTATAGGCCTTTACAGACAGGCCTGAATAGCTATATCCTAATAGCTGGCACATGTAAGCGAGGACTGGCCTGTCTCTCAAGATCTGTGAGAGTGAGGGATCGTCCTTCAGGATAGGTTGTAGATCCTTGATGATGCACTGGAGAGGTTTTAGTTGGGAGCTGAAGGTGATGGCTACTGGCATTCTATTACTTTCTTTGTTGGGCCTGTCCTGTAGTAGGTGACTTCTGGGTACTCTTCTGGCTCTGTCAATCTGTTCCTCCACTTCAGCAGGTGGGTATTGTAGTTGTAAGAATGCTTGATAGAGATCTTGTAGGTGTTTGTCTCTGTCTGAGGGGTTGGAGCAAATGCGGTCGTATCGTAGAGCTTGTCTGTAGACAATGGATCGTGCGGCGTGGTCTGGATGAAAGTTGGAGGCATGTAGGTAAGTATAGCAGTCAGTAGGTTTCTGGTATAGGGTGGTGTTTATGTGACAATCGCTTATTTGCACTGTAGTGTCCAGGAAGTGGATCTCTTTTGTGGACTGGTCCAGGCTGAGGTTGATGGTGGGATGGAAATTGTTGAAATCGTGGTGGAATTCCTCAAGGGCTTCTTTTCCATGGGTCCAGATGATGAAGATGTCATCAATATAGCACAAGTAGAGTAGGGGCTTTAGGGGACGAGAGCTGAGGAAGCGTTGTTCTAAGTCAGCCATAAAAATGTTGGCATACTGTGGGGCCATGCGGGTACCCATAGCAGTGCCACTGACTTGAAGGTATACAGTGTCCCCAAATGTGAAATAGTTGTGGGTGAGGACAAAGTCACAAAGTTCAGCCATCAGGTTTGCTGTGACATTATCGGGGATACTGTTCCTGACGGCTTCTAGTCCATCTTTGTGTGGAATGTTGGTGTAGAGGGCTTCTACATCCATAGTGGCCAGGATGGTGTTTTCTGGAAGATCACCAATGGATTGTAGTTTCCTCAGGAAGTCATAGATTCATAGATATTAAGGTCAGAAGGGACCATTATGATCATCTAGTCTGACCTCCTGCACAATGCAGACCACAGAATCTCACCCACCCACACCTGCAATAAACTTCTTACCTATGTCTGAGCTATTGAGGTCCTCAAATCATGGTTTAAAGACTTCCAGGTGCAAAGAATACTCCAGCAAGTGACCCGTGCCCCATGCTACAGAGGAAGGCGAAAAACCTCCAGGGCCTCTTCCAATCTGCCCTGGAGGAAAATTCCTTCCCGACCCCAAATATGGCAATCAGCTGAACCCTGAGCATGTGGGCAAGATTCACCAGCCAGATATGCAGGAAAGAATTTTCTGTAGTAACTCAGATCCCACCCCATCTAACATCCCATCACAGGCCATTGGGCCTACTTACCATGAATATTTAAAGATCAGTTACCAAAATCATGCTATCACATCATACCATCTCCTCCATAAACTTATCAAGTTTAATCTTAAAGCCAGATAGATCTTTTGCCCCCATTGCTTCCCTTGGAAGGCTATTCCAGAACTTCACTCCTCTGATGGTTAGAAACCTTCATCTAATTTCAACTCTAAACTTCCCAATGGCCAGTTTATATCCATTTATTCTTGTGTCCACATTGGTACTGAGCTTAAATAATTCCTCTCCCTCTCCAGTATTTATCCCTCTGATATATTTATAGAGAGCAATCATATCTCCCCTCAACCTTCTTTTAGTTAGGCTAAACAAGCCAAGCTCCTTGAGTCTCCTTTCATAAGACAGGTTTTCCATTCCTCGGATCATCCTAGTAGCCTTTCTCTGTACCTGTTCCAGTTTGAATTCATCCTTCTTAAATGTGGGAGACCAGAACTGCACACGGTATTCCAGAGGAGGTCTCACCAGTGCCTTGTATAACAGTATGAACACCTCCTTATCTCTACCAGAAATACCTCGTCTGATGCATCCCAAGACCACATTAGCTTTTTTCACGGCCATATCACATTGGTGGCTCATAGTCATCCTGTGATCAACCAATACTCCAAGGTCCTTCTCCTCCTCCGTTACTTCTAATTGATGCGTCCCCAGCTTCAAACTAAAATTCTTGTTATTAATCCCTAAATGCATGACCTTACACTTCTCACTATTAAATTTTGTGCCGAGGTCAGTAATAAAAAGATTAAATAAGATTGGTCCCCAAACCGATCCCTGAGGAGCTCCACTGGCAACCTCCCTGCAGCCTGACAGTTCACCTTTCAATATGACCAGCTGTAGTCTCCCCTTTAACCAATTCCTTATCCACCTTTCAGTTTTCATATTGATCCCCATCTTTTCCAATTTAACTAATAATTCCTTATGTGGCACGGTATCAAACGCCTTATTGAAATCTTGGTAAATTAGATCCACTGCTTTTCCTTTGTCTAAAAAATCTGTTACTTTCTCAAAGAAGGAAATCAGGTTGGTTTGGCATGATCTACCTTTTGTAAAACCATGTTGTATTTTGTCCCATTTACCATTGACCTCAATGTCCTTAATTACTTTCTCCTTCAAAATTTTTTCCAAGACTCTGCATACTACAGATGTCAAACTAACAGGCCGGTAGTTACCCGGATCACTTTTTTTTCCTTTCTTAAAAATAGAAACTGTGTTAGCAATTATCCAGTCATATGGTACAACCCCTGAATTTACAGATTCACTAAAAATTCTTGCTAATGGGATTGCAATTTCATGTGCCAATTCCTTTAATATTCTTGGATGAACATTATCTGGGCCCCCCCCCGATTTCATCCTATTAAGCTGTTTGAGTTTCGCTTCTACCTCAGATATGGTAATATCTACCTCCATATCCTCATTCCCATTTGTCATGCTACCATTATCCCTAAGATCCTCATTAGCCTCATTAAAGACTGAGGCAAAGTATTTGTTTAGGTATTGGGCCATGCCTAGAATATCCTTAACCTCCACTGCATCCTCAGTGTTAGTGGTCCCACTTCTTTCTTTGTTTTCTTCTTATTTATAAGGCTATGGAACCTTTTACTATTGGTTTTAATTCCCTTTGCAAGGTCCAACTCTACTTGACTTTGAGCTTTTCTCACTTTATCCCTACATGTTCTGACCTCAATAAGGTAGCTTTCCTTGCTGATCTCTCCCATCTTCCATTCCCTGTAGGCTTTCTGCTTTTTCTTAATCACCTCTCTGAGATGCTTGCTCATCCAGCTTGGTCTACAACTCCTGCCTATGAATTTTTTCCCCTTTCTTGGGATGCAGGCTTCCGATAGCTTCTGCAGCTTTGACTTGAAGTAATCCCAGGCCTCCTCTGCCTTTAGATCCATAAGTTCTTCAGTCCAATCCACTTCCCTAACTAATTTCCTTAATTTTTGAAAGTCAGCCCTTTTGAAATCAAAAACCATAGTCGCAGATTTATTTTTGTTTATCCTTCCATTCAGTTTGAACTGAATTAGCTCATGATCACTTGAACCAAGGTTGTCCCCTACAACCATTTCTTCTATGAGGACCTCACTACTCACCTAAACCAAATCTAAAATGGCATCCCCTCTTGTCGGTTAAGCAACTACTTGATGAGGGAATCCATCAGCCATCGCATCTAGGAAAATCTGAGCCCTATTATTATTACTAGCACTTGTCCTCCAGTCTATATCTGGGAAGTTAAAGTCTCCCATGATCACGCAGTTTCCATTAGTATTTACTTCATTAAAAACAGGTCAGTGGTGTCTCGAAGATAGCTAGGAGTGCTGGTAGCGTAGGGCTTGAGGAGGGAGTCTACATAGCCAGACAATCCTGCTGTCAGGGTGCCAATGCCTGAGATGATGGGGCGTCCAGGATTTCCAGGTTTATGGATCTTGGGTAGCAGATAAAATACCCCGGGTCGGGGTTCCAGGGGTGTGTCTATGCAGATTTGTTCTTGTGCTTTTTCAGGGAGTTTCTTGAGCAGATGGTGTAGTTTCTTTTGGTAACCCTCAGTGGGATCAGAGAGTAATGGCCTGTAGAATGTGGTGTTAGAGAGCTGCCTAGCAGCCTCTCGTTCATATTCCGACCTATGACGACCGCACCTCCTTTGTCAGCCTTTCTGATTATGATGTCAGAGTTGTTCCTGAGGCTGTGGATGGCATTGTGTAGTTTTTATTCAAACAAATGTTATTGAATACTTTTCTGCTTCATCTGACCACCTCTAGTGATGAACAGATTAGGAATAAATACAGCTGGTCAAAAAATGTCAAATTCTGAATTTTTTCAACAATAAAAAAAGACAAACTTTTACCCCAAAAATCTTATTTTTCAGCCAATTATACAGCTGAATGAAAAAACCCATATTTAAAAAAAGGGAACAATTTTCATGAAATTTTTTGGCAAAAGTTCGCTCATTTATTGACTAGTCTAGAAATAAATTTGAAGTCTACTATAAGCTGAGAGTTAGTTGAAAATCCAATTGTGATGGCTTCACTTCTCAGATAAAGTTGACAGAATTCTGATGGCTTTAGTGCAAGATGCTCTATGTTAGGGTGAAGGAGATAGAACAAAAACAGCCTAAGTTTGCATCCCAAAGCTTTTTGCATCATTTATGCTCTGAATACAGGACCTAATACATCCATTTCACATCTCAGGGAGTGAGTCAGGATTTTTCAAACTCACAAAATGTTTTATTTTTGCATTTCTCACAAGTAAAAAATTAAACTATTCCACACAGGCCATTAACCATCTCCTGTTATTTTAGTGGACTTCGCCAGACATTTCATGGTTGAGAAGCAGGCTACTACAGTGTGTGCACGGGTGGTGGCGGCTGGGGAAAACAGCAGCAGGGGTCCCATCCTTTTTCCAGTGAAAGCATGCATTGTACGCTGTGCATCAAATCCTGCTCCTATTGAAGTCACTGGGAGTTTTGTCATGAAGGGCAGTAGAAACCCTGTATTTTTCCACTGCTAAGGCTAGTTTATGGGTCTCATCATGCAAAGGCACACAGCACACTCTGCTCCCAAAAGAAGGTCAATAGGAGTTGAAAGCACTCAGCACCATGCAGGTTTGGGCCCTAGGTGATTTACTTTTCATATGTAATACAAAATATGCCAACCTCTTACTCCATAAGGACAATGTGACACCTAAAGTGCCGTGTTGAAATGAACTGGAGCATTTAATGTTAAAGGTATGTATTTTTATAAAGCTCTAGCTTTTAAATGTATCCTTATTAATTGGTTTTCTACTGTGCTCTTGTGTCCTCCCAACAGAATGTTTGTGCAGGGGGGGTGTGTGGCACCTAATAAAATACATGATCAATTTAAGAAAGAACATGTGTGGTTTTTATGTTAAAATGTAGGCCTGACCCTGCTCCCATGGAAGTCAATAGGGGAGTTGAATTGGGCCCTACATTACCTATTTTCCCCACTAGTAACTGAATGTTGCTCTGGGTGTCATTTTATTTGTCTGCTAATAGAAGTGAGGGAGTGACTCTGCAGTCTTCGATGGTTTTGAAATTACTTAAGGAGTGAAAACCAGCTCAACAAAAAAGTGTCTGGGATAAACAATTAGTAAGGTACGTTAACGTGGCATAGCCAGAAGTCTGAGAGTGACTAGCCAATGAAAAGTCCATGTCACTGGGCTGCTGACACAAATGTGACAATATGCAGTGCTTAACTTGTGCCAGAGCTTGCCAGGACTGAGCCCCGGGCACCTCTACACTTGTCACATCAATAAAAAAATTGCTTGAGCCCCAGCACCTCTTTCATTACAAATTAAACACTGACAATACCGAATTAGGGCCCTGTCCTGCAAGGTAGAGAGTCTCTCCTCTGAGGTGCTGAGGGCCCTACAACTCCAGTGAAGTAGCAAGAGGCGCTCAGCACTTGCAGGCTGGGGCCCCTACTTTACAGGGGAAACGGAAGCTGTTGCATGAGACATTCTCCAGTCATGTGGAGAATGTGGGAAGTTAACATACCTGCAAACTGTGTCGTTCTATTTTGTTTTGGTCTTATACAGATAGAGCTTGGCAATTTGTGCAAAAAAATGTCTAAAATTTTACTCAAATTCGCTTTGATTGTGTTTACTCCCCTAGTGTGTTCTCCTTCCACAGGGATTCCAACTAACAGGCCAGCTCCCATCCCAATATATGGCTCCTTTGCACTGCTCTATAAAGTTGCCTTTCTTGTACAGCTGAGATCTCCCATGCAGTGGAATAATCTGTGGCTGGTATACAGCTGGTTTAGCTGCATCTATGCTACTACTTCCGAGCTCCCTCAGCACAGGAATGGGTGAAATAAATTATGCTTTGGTAATCCCTGCCCTGGGTAATCGCCCTGGGAGGGCTATTACAAACTGGTGTAATTTAGGCTATGTCTACACTACGAGCTAGGGGTTCGATTTCTCTGTTCATGTATGCTTTCTCATGATAGCTATCATCAAGGTAGCACAAGTATGAATAGTCGTGTAGCCACAGTAGCATGGGTTGTGGCAGCAGAATCACAGCTGAGCCATGCCAAGTACACGCTCACTGGTTTCAGGCAGGTTTGGCTCAGCCATACCTCAACTGCCGATATCCATGCTACCGCAGGTACCCTGTTGTTTATACTCACGCTACCTCGTTGAGAACTAGTGAAAGTATGTGTACACAAGTAGGTGTAGCTCGCAGTAGAGGTGTAGCTTTTGAGTAGGTGGGTCTTGTGCCAAGCAGAGCTGAGAAATGGGGCCGGTGAGTTTATTACAACAGAAATCTTTTGCAGAAACACAATTTTTAAATGAATACTGGGAAATATTCACTCAAAATGAATGCTGCCTTCATAAACTTGCATATTTACCCCAGAAACCTGATTCTGCAAGTTTTATTCATCCAACCATAATGGAAATACCCTATTAAAATTAACCAAATCATCTTGTATCTCAAATACGGAACGCTCACAACAAACTGTTTTTGTGTAACCTACAGAACACGCATTATTTGTTGAAAACTTTGTGCAAACTATTTCCACCACCCCCATTTCAAGAACAACATCAGCCATCAAAGAGCAATTCACAGAGGAAAATAAAGGAAATTTGTCGACTGAATTATTCACAGTGAATTATTTGCTCAGCTCTACTCACAAGGCATTCAGCATGAGTACACCACCACGTATTGCTGCTTATGGCTTCATATTGGCCTCTTCCTTAGTACATTTTTATGCTGCTAGTAGTTTTAGTCCCAGGTGTCTGCTAATGCAGCTTAAAAACTGGAGTTGTTGCTGCCAGGTGAACAACTCAGCTCAATTTTTTTTTCCTTGTGAGGAAGAGAGAGAACTTGTTCAAGCCCGTATAATTACTGATTTGCTTCCTGGTAATTTAATCTACAGAGAAAGAGAGAGAGCTGAGTCCTTATTAGCTGATATATGGTTTGTGGGGCTTTGATACTGAGTGTGAGGCTTTAATTCTCTCTGTAAATGGCCACAGTTTATTCCCCTCATATCCCAGTATCTCACTATTGCTCTACTCCATAGACAATTACCTTTCCCCTACAGGATAAGCCTACGTTGCAGCTGGGAGCAAGCCTCCCAGCCCAGGGAGACAGATTTGTGCTAGCACTCTAAAAAATAGAAGCGGGGCTGTTGTGGCAGAAGCAGATGCTTGAGCTAGCTGCCTAAGCTCTGAGCCAGTGGTCTGGAACTCAGGTGGCTAGCCCAAATCTCAACCAGTGCCACAATGTCCACGCTGCTATTTTTAGCATGCTAGCTTAGCAGAGCTATCATGAGTTTGTCTGCCTGCGAGGCATGATCCCAGATGTACTGTAGCTACACCCACAGGGCTCTCTTGCTGAGGAGTCTCTTGTGTTCACCTTTGATAGGCCTTGTGGCTTCACAGTATGTTTGGCTAAAGGAGCAGAAGTTATGCTGGAGGAAGCCTCTTTCTTCTCCACCAAACAAGGGGCCATCATTGCAGCGGTACATGCACATCTCATTGGAAGGTTCAAATGAAGAGATAGGCCTGAGTTGCAAAGTGTGGATTAAGACCTAGATCCCAAACTGAACTTTCCCAAAATTATGCGGTGGTTGGATCTATGATTTTTCTCTTGGCTCATTAGGGGCCAACTGCAAAGTTCTAGGCTGTGCTTGTATCAGAACTTATTTGTTCAGATCCAGGGTTGTGCTTTGAGTCCATCTCTAGCCCAAACATGGACACAAATGAGTGGTTGGAGTACGTAAAAACTAGTCAGCAGAATTCCAGAGATCAGCTGTGAAAATTTGCCCCAGGGAATTTTGATGAATAATAATACTTTGCTTATATATAGCACCAGTAATCAATTAGTTAGCTCTCACAACACCACGAGGCACAGAGAGGTTGAGCCTTGCTCCAAGTCACTCTGTGAATCAGTGGCAAAGAAAGAAATAGAACTCAAATTCTCCAAAGCTTAGTCCTCTGCTCTAATCACTAGATGATACTCACTCCTTTTCTGTGTGTTAGTTGGCATGTGTCACAACCGGGTCTGAGCAACAACTAAGCTTTTGGTTCATTGACCATACTGATAAATAAATTTTTTTAATTGTTTCAGGTCAACCCAAAATAAAATTCTTTTGAATTGAAAAGATCAAAAAATGTGTCATGTCAGCCTAGATGTTTTGTTTGTCCTAAAGAGCAAACAAAATTTTCACAGTATTTTCACAGTATATTAAAAATAAAAGTGAAGTACATTTTAAAAAGGGAAGGACATTTCAAATTGAAACGCTGAGATGTTTGGTTTTGAAAGTGACAAAATGAAACATGTCAATGTTTTCCAAAATTTTTAAAAAATTTTTTTCAAATGAAACTGTTCAGCAAATTCAACACAAATTTGCAAAATGTTTCAGTTGACTAAATCTGCATTTTTCAGCAAAAATAACTTTCAACCAAAATTTTTCTCCCAGCTCTAATCACAACCCTACTGTGCTACTTGCATGTAGTTGTTTAGCACTGATACGGATGTGCCTTTGCTTTAAGAAAAGGAGGACTTGTGGCACCTTAAAGACTAACAAATTTATTTGTTAGTCTCTAAGGTGTCACAAGTCCTCCTTTTCTTTTTGCGAATACAGACTAACACGGCTGCTACTCTGAAACCTGCCTTTGCTTTGTAGCCCACCATTAATGATCAACTTCATTTTGCATGACTCAGTTGACTTCCTGTAGGTATTTACTGCTCCACTAGGCAGCCATGGTATTCTGTTCTTCAAAGGCAGGAAGTTTTCAGTTTGCTGACCCAGAATGCTTGTGAACTGAAAGGTGTTCATTTCATTTTCTGCACCAGTTGCTAGATTCAAAATTCCAGCAGAAGTAGGCTGGTTTATATGTTGCTGTTCACACTAGTGGCTTTTTGGGATGGGTGAGGTGGAAGCAGTGTGTGGGAAGGAGGAATGTTGGAGCACTGCCAAGCTGACAATCAGCCTTAAAGGGTTCTGTGTGGTTATGGTCAGAAAAGTGACCCTGTTAAAAATGACAGCCTGATGTTCTATATTTATTCCCCTTCGACAGTTTCCATCTCCAGTTTACTCTAAAAGCTCAAGTCAAAACATTTTAACAGCCAGTTCATCCTAATCACTATTTGAGCACTCAGACTTCATTGATGAGAATAAAGAGTCTGGAACCAGAGCTTACCTGCTCATTTTGTTGATGATACACAAGGCAGTACAGAACACAGCTTGCTCTGCTACAGCTCTACTGCCTTGTTGGGTTCACACCTATCAACACTTTTTATTTTCATGACTAAGGGGATGTGACTCAGAAAGCACAGAGGATGCAGAAATGTTCAGTAACAAGGTACATTTTTATAATTCCTTTCCTAACCATAATCTCACTTTAATGCAGCCACAATGTGATCAGTGGCCATGGGGATTTATGATTGAGCCTCCTACATGCCAAACCAAATAAACTGTGTTATCAGTTCAAGCAGAAGGAATGTAAACATATTTAAATTAGGATTTATAGTGAGCATGAAAGTATCTAAGAACACTGGTGTGGTCATGATTGCCAGTTCACACAGCCAGAGGGGACTGAGAGAGCCATTAATAAATTGACATATAATAGCACTATAGTGTGGATAATGCCACTACTTCCATAGTAATCCCCTTGTCATGAAAATACCCTCTTCGCTTATATTTGACAAACAACGTACTTCATAACAGTGCAAACAGATTGAACATGCGTGCAGTAATTCTGTGACCCCTGCCAATGTGAGGGATATCACTATGGATGATGTGGGCGGAAGGGAGGCTAGAGAAATAAACTAGAACAACAAATAATTGGTAGCTGTGGCAGAAAGCTCTGTTCCTCTTTGACGTTGTCTGAGAGTCTCAGCATTGGGGTTCTGATCCCATGCTGAGTCATTTCTAAATCTGTTTTTTGGGGAAGGAGTCTTGTGATTTTTCTACAGAATAAAACCTTTCATTTTAAAAAAAATCAACCTTGGACTTGGGATTTCGGGTGCTCCTGATAATGTACCTCAACTTTGGCAAGACTTTAAAATTATAGTCTTCTTTCTATGGTCAATACCATTTTAGATGATTAGGTAAAGGAATCTGTTGTTCTGTACTAGGAAGAATTCAACCGTGCTAAAGAAATTGGCATGGGGTCTTGGAAATACAACAGTGATATTTCCTTTGGTGTTTTCACTTATAAACTAAGCCACTGGAAAGTCTACAGAGTGATTGTGTGTTTGCAGTGAAACGAACATGCAGTACTACTGGATCCGACTGGCTGCTGTTGATTCTGCACCTTGTTAACACTTCCAAGTACTGTTCTGCCCAGCCTCTGGCCAAATATGAGCACTGTGCTGGAAAGGGGGGAGGCAGGATGTCAGTTGTGGCTCCCTGATTCAGGATGCCTACCAGCACAAGTTAGGGACCTTACACTAGTGGAAGATCAGGAGTAGCACACCCACACACATGCCTCCTTCTTCCCCTTCCATCGGGGTGGCTGGCTGGTGCAGGAGAATTTTGCACTGGCCTCCAGTGACCACTTTATGTGCAGCGCAAGGTGGACTTGATAGACTGGAGATTTCCGTTTAATGTGAATAAAGGTGGTAGAACTGGGCACTCGATGGCCTTGATAGACAAGTGACAGTGAGGGGCTAAGGACATGGGTGACAGAAATATGAATATGCAAGTATTCATTGTAGGCCCATGGACATCAAAAGTGGTTCTGTTTTTTAAATTAGACTCTAAACACTCTCTTTTTTTTGTAGGCAATGCAGCAGGAAAGAGTTTTTAGGAGTAATTTAGGTCCATGTGCAAAAAGGACTTTGTGACTATATATACTGTGGGCCAGGGATTCAGATTTTTCCTTCGTGCAGATCATGTCTTAACAGAGAGTCTTGTGGACACCTTTCCACCAGTTGGCTACTGCATAATACCTCTGTGGCAACTAAAGCAAATGCTTACATGGAAAAGGAATATTAATGTGCTTTTAATTGTCTTGTAATGCAATTTAGTAGGTAGAAACAAAGAATAGAATGTGTGATCTGCCTCCTTCCCACAAATCATCGCCAAGTGCTCTGTGGACCACCAGTGATAGATGGACTGTAATTTGAGAACCTCTGCTATAAGTAACTATGCACTTAAATATACATTTGAACATACAATAGTTTTATATGTATGAGAAACTGCAGCAATCCTGTGTGCAAACGTGGCTGTGCTGTGTATGCATGTTTTGAGTATGCACACAAAAATTGATTTCAGAAGTGCACATAAGTATTTATGAATTACCATTTTCAAAATTCACATCAGAGTGTATTCATACCAGAAGTGTTTACACACACATCCTATCAGGAAAATGACACAATACAACATGATTGATCCGGTCAGTCAAAATTATAAATTAATATTTAGAGAGAACTGCTTGAAATCATTTATAGAGTTAAAAAATTACAAAAACAAATACTTGTCTGCTTGAGGATCAGGAATACGTTTGAGGAAATTAAGTATACTTGTGGATATCCGATAAGCAGAAAGGGACTAAATTCACTGGCTATATTATTTATTGTGAAACCATTGAGCTTTTGTGGTTATAGATTTGAAAATATAAGGCATAGATCATAAATAAAAATACAGTTTTACATGGTTTATACACTTAAAATAATTGAATACATCATCTGGAAAAGCTATTAGAATCATTATATAAATTACAGTAGTTGGTCTTAGAATATAAGATGATGAATTATATCTTCTTGTAATATAGAACCTAACAAGTCCTCATCTTGATGCAGTTCTACAGCACTATTTTTCATCTCAAGGAAATCATCTGACTGTAAAGCTGTTCTAAAGCTAAATAGTTTTCATTATGAGTCACCATATGCTCCTGAGATCCCCCCATAAACATGAAATCTCCCTCAAAGTGTGGTTTTAGTCTGAATAGTTACTTTGTAAAAATGATACCCTTCTTATGCAACAGGATTTGCTCTCTGTGAGTAGTCAGTAAAGAAGCTATATTCACTGTAATGCATTTCAAATCTGTGCCCCCAGCTTTCCTATTTGTCTTACTTTTGCTATGGTGTCAGGATAGAAAGATATTATAAGTATAACAGACATCCTCTCAGGTTAGAAAAAACACGCACACTAGCCAATAAAGAACATGATCATTTTGTAAAGTGTTAGCCTGATTTAAGACAGAAACCCTGCTATTTTGAATACATATCATCTCTGTCCCTGACTTGAGAAAAGCCCTGTGGCTGTATCCTGTACCTCCCATGGTCATCTAGAAAACAGTACATATTGCTACACTCAACTGCAGCATTGTGAACAGAACTGAAGACCTTGATGTGGTGGAATGTCATCAGGTTATGTCATAATCACGTCATGATGTGATGATCTTGTATCAACTGTGAAGATTTGAGAGAGAGAGAGAGAGAGAGAGTAAAATCCAAGAAATGTAGGATTACAGGACCTTGAAAGGTCATCAAGTCCAGCCTCCTGTGCTGAGGCAGGACTAAGTAAACCTAGACAAACCTATTCTTGTCCAACCTGTTTTGTCCAACCTGTTCTTAAAAACCTCCAATGGGGGATTATACAACCTCTCAACTATCCTTACAGTTAGAAAACTTTTCATAAGATCTATCCTAAATCTCCCTTGCTGCAGATTAAGCCCATTGTTTTTGCCTATCTTTGGTGGACATGGAGAACAGTTAATCGTTGGCCTCTTTATAACAACCCTTAAGATATTTGAAGACTGTTACCAGGCTTCCGCCGTCAGACTACTTTTCTTAAGACAAAACATGCCCAGTTTTTTTAACCTTTCCTCATAGGTCAGGTTTTCTAACCCTTGTATCATTCTTGTGGCTCTCCTCTGGACTCTCCAATTTGTCCACATCTTTCTGAGAGTGTAGACCCCCCAGAACTGGACACAGAACTCCAGCTGAGGCCTCAGGAGTGCTGAGCAGAGCAGGACTGTTACCTCCCATGTCTTACATATGATTCTCCTGTTAATTCACCCCAGAATATTATTTGTAACTGAATATATTTTGTAACTGCATCACATTGTTGACTCATTCAATTTGTGATCCACTATAACCCCCAGATCCTTTCCAGCAGTACTACTGCTTAGCTACTTATACCCCATTTTGTAGCTGTGCATTTGATTTTTCCTTCCTGAGTGTTGTACTTAGCACTTGTCTTTATTGAATTTCATCTTGTTGATTTCAGACCAATTTGCCAGGGTCATTTTGAATTCTAATCCTGTCCTTCAAAGTGCGATCAACCCTTCCCAACTTGGTGTTATCTGCAAATTTTATAACAACACTTTCCAAAATTGAATAGTGCTGGACTAAGGACTAACCCCTGTGGGACCTCACTAAGTATGTCCTCCCAGTTTGACAGCAAACCTCTGATAAACTCCTCTTTGAATATGTTTTTTCACTCAGCTGTTTACCCATCTTACAGTAATTTCTTCTAGACCACTTTTCCCTAGTTTGCTTATGAGAATGTCAGGTATGATTGTCCCAAAAGCCATACAAAAATCAAGATCTACTGCTTCTCCCCATCCACTAGGCCAGTAACTCTGTCAAAGAAGGAAATGAGGTTGGTCTGACTATTCCTTATAACCCTATTACTCTTTAAATGCTTACAAATTCATTGTTTAATAATTTGTTCTGGTATCTTTCCAAATATCAAAGTTAGGCTGACTAGTCTATAATTACCCAAGTTCTCTTTGCTCCCCTTTTTAAAAATAGGTACTATGTTTATCCTTTTCCAGTCCTCTGGGACCTCAGTCGTCCTGCATGAGTTCTCAAAGATAATTGCTGACAGTTCCTAGATTGCATCAGCTAGTTCCTTAAGTACCATAGGGTAAATTTCATCAGGTCCTGTCGACTTGAATACATCTAACTTATCCACATATTCTTTAACCTGTTCTTCCCCTATTTTGGCTTGTGTTCCTTTCTCCTTGTTAATGTAAATTGTGTTGAGTATCCCACCATTAATCTTTTTAGTGAAGACTGAAACAAAATAAGCATTAAACACCTCGGCCTTCCTGATGTCTCCTCCTCTGTCTAAAGCCCTTAGTCTATCAGCTGCCTTTCCAGCCATCCTAAAATTTAGCATCCCAAAAGCCCTGAGGAATGCAAGATGTCAAATCTGGGTTGAGTGGCAATCCTGGGTAGGCAGCCTTGGCAAACAACCATCTCAACTTTTCTCCTAATTCTGAAAGTTGCTCAGCTATCACAGTGATGAGCTCAGTACAAGAATCCAAACAGAATAGCATAGGAAGTGTTACTGATGTATGCATCACATAGACATTAATGGGGTTGGATGGAGTGCGTAGTTGTCACTTAAGCCAGATCTGATAAGTCAATGTGATGGCTAATAGTGTTGGGAGAGGTGATGATGACTATGGGGGGTATTTGGGGCTTGATAGTTGGGATGGTTGAGGTCCTTGGTTGTTGTTGTGGAATTGAGCCTCACTGGACTTGAAAATTAGTAACAAAAAAAAAAATTTAATTATCATTTTCAGACAGAACAAAATCTATTGTACCTCATCCTCCCCAGCCTAATGATTCTGGCAAAAAAACTTGGGGAATCATTATTGTTTCTTTCTTTTCCCTTAATCTGAGGACCATTCTGACAGCAGAAAGCCCATGTCAGTGTGTGGTTGAGTATTCTCCATTCAGCCACTTCCGCAGCTGTTAACAAGCATAAGAAATAACTAAGCCACCTTACCCAGCAGTTAATCATTAATGCCTCTTGGAAAACACATTAAATTGAAAGGAACATTTTTATTTTTCCTAAAATATTACATTAAAGCTTCAATTTCAATTGCTTTGCAGTATATCACAGAATACAATTTATTATGCATTAAACTGTCTTATGTCTTGTACAACTGTGTCATTTCTTTTGTTAAACGCTTCAGTTGTGGAGGGCCCATATTTTTTTTAGAGTGGAATAAAAAGAAAAAGTTGGCTCAATAGGAAAATGTATAAATATGCTTTCAATTCTGATATGCCTGGAAAAGTGGAGGTCTAACACAAGTGGATTAGGTGATTCACATTACTTGAATGGATGTCGTGCTCTGAGGGCTACATCTGAATTCCTGAGAAAAGCTGAGCTGTATCAGCTTGCTTTCCTGACATGAGCATGGCTGAGGATTTTGGACAGCCAGTGCCGTTGCCTTTAATCTTGACTTCCTGACAGCTCATTACTTTACTTTACTCCCTGCGCATGCTACACTAGTCTGCCTTTTCTGGCAGTGGTAAGAAATTAAATGAACCTCATGAAATATATATGGCAGTTGCCAATCCCGATAGACATCAGAAAAAATGCACAATGTGGCACAACAATATTGTCTTCATCTCTTCCAGAGAGAAACGGAAGCCAAGCTCAACACACGCCATAATGGAGATCACTGAACTAACTAGAACCAGGCACAAAGGTTTTTTAGTATACAAAAGCACCCGCCTGCCTTTAGAATAATTAGCATAGAGAAAGCATCTGACATGGATAACCCAGAAAGACTTGTGCAGAGCCAGCCTTAAGATTTGTTGTGCTCCAAGCGAAAGCAGGAGTGCGAATTTCCTTCTGCTGCTAGAGGGAGAGATTACAGTGAAGGGTTAAGAAAAATGGGAGCCTTTCCATCGACTTCAGTGGGGATTGGATCCCTCCCTTAGCTTCCTCCTCTGATTCAAATATTGGATGAGGCCAATGACAACTCCATGCAGGAACAGAGGCTAATAGTGTTCCTTGAACACTAAAAGTTCCTTCAACAGTTTGTACCTAAGGCTAGCAGAACGACTGGGGATGGAATCACCCCTCCGCACAGGTGCTACCAATTGTATAAGTAATGCAACTTGTACCCCTACATCCATGTGGGGACTGAATCCAATCCTTTGTTTGGCTAGTGTCATCATTGGCATCAATGAAATTGGCACGGCTCTGGTGATGGGGTTTGCTATGTTGTGCTCCCCCTTTAGACTGGGCAATTGGAGCAGGCCACAGTTTAGAATTCTCAGTAGCAGTGATTTTTGTTGCTGATCTTGCAGAAATAATTTCCAGAGGGCATTCACCACCAGACCATAACCATAACCTTCGAAAGGCGTGTTGTATTTGGAGACAATCTTGTCCCTGCTCGCCTCTCAGCAACCCCCCAGAGCTAGGGTATAGCTGTGAGATTTCTTTTTCCAATCCTGAAATATCAAAATACCTCCAGCCTGCAGACTTTGCAGATGCTACAATGATAATGCAATGACACTGCAACTGAGACGGTGATTTTGCTGCCAAAAATAGTTGTATTAATAGTCCCAGCAATATTCTCCAATGAGAAACCAATGGTTACAATAGGACTTCAGCCACAACAGCTAGTTATGGCATGAAAGCACCAATTTAAAAACAAAAGTTCAAGGAAGGTGAATTGACTTCTGCAAGATGAAACCATCATATATTCAACCAACCAGTTATTAGGGAAAAACCTGCCAGGAATTAACAGAAAAATAGCCAATATTTATGTAACATTAAAGATGTGTCACAAACTTTAATGGTGAAAGGAAACATAAAAGGAAAGCTGCCATTCCGTCCTTGTGCTGTAGTGACTAGCGGTATCTGGTGTGGAGTTGTGTGTTAACATCTAACAACTCCTGCCCAGGCTATGCATTAAAGTTTTATCATCAACTTCAGCTTAGAATTTCCCAAGCATGTGTCAATTTGTACAGCATCTTTAATGTTATTTAAACAGAATTATTTCTGTGTGCTTCATATGGAAGCTGCTGTTTGCTGTGAAGTTTTCAAAATGTATATGCCTTGCAGGGATATTTGAAAATATTTTCAAATTGGCCTAGCTAGGCAGCTTATACCAGTCAAGAGTATTTATGCAATGGAAACTAGGATCCCAACAAATATTTGTATTGTAACTGTACTTGTATATAGAACCTAAAAGTTTGTATAAAACAGGTGTCAGTTATATACATGTTTCCCTGCAATGTTAAACATCTAATCTACATTTTAAACTACTAGTTCCATATACAAACATATCTTATTTGGAAAAAATACACTGAAGCTGTCATTAATTTTAAGTTAACTCATTAAAAACTGGAAAGAAGTCTGCAGAACGACAGGATAATATATCAATCAAGGTCACCTTTTGGCTATTAAATATAAAGTGATCTTTATAGATCAGTGGTTTTCATATCCAGCTGCTCCTATATGACAGGTAAATATCTGGCACTGAGAAAAGAGGATCTTTATGGATAGGCGGGTTGTATGGCAGATTCTTTTTGTTTTGTTTTTCAGTAAATGTGGGACAAGTTTGAAGCAGAAGCTGTGTAGGGAGGAATATTCAAAGATCTCCCTGTTCCAGAGGAAAATTTTAAAATAAACAAACATTTTGATCACAATTTTTATTCATTTCTTATATACTCCATTCATGTAGTGAGCTCTCTGTCAGCAATACCTGGCTTCCTTGACTGGGTTAAGTTTCTCTACAGTAGTTCCCTCTATAGTTCCAGGGACTTCTGCAAAGTGACTAAAGGAATAATTAGTAGACCAACACATTCTTCTTGCATCAGTTCTGCCATTGATTTTAGTGTGGCCAAGATATCATCCCATGCTTTTAAGAGGATCTGAGACATCATTGTTTCTTCTTTTCCTCAAAGATGGAGTTTCCCTTTAAAATTACCTCGGTCTGAGGTACAGATTGGGCATTAGCCAGTCCTAGTCCACTATTTCACATACTAGGCTCAAGGCTAGAAATAATACCTTTATACCAGGGAGTTTGAAGCTTTTCATTTTGTGAACACTTCATAAGAGACAAAAATCTGCTCCTGGATCACCGTCCTTCCCAATAACCCATGCCCAGCAGTTTAAATACTGCTCTCTGTGCACCACCAGCAAGTATTCTGTGGATCAGAGTTCAAGAAACATGAGCTTAAATGATCAAGATGAGCTAGGATCACCCTTTCCAATGGGATGAGGCATATATTTCTAGTTCAGGCAGGCTGTACCTTGGGCATCACAACATTTTTGCTGAAAGAAAAATGTTTTAGATGAGAGAGCACAAACACTTGGCTCCGGCTGCCCCATTATCTGTTCCTGTGCTATCTTTCCCCCTGGACGTGCCACCTCTAGCCCAGAGCTGGGAATGTTGGAAGGGAAGCAAGGGAGAAGCTTGCATTGCCACAGCCTATGTTGTTTGTTCTGTGAAAAGACAGGGTTCTTCAATCTCCACGACTGCCAATCTGGCACCTTTTGTTACCCACTAGTTCTACACTGACAGAACCAGATTTTACTCCAGCAGTTTTGGCTTAAAGGGCTCCAGAGGATTTACTTGTGTAAAGAGGAGCCCCTGGGTGGCACAGAGCTGATATAGTGGCTCTGTAGTAACAACTTCCTAACCCCCAGCATACAGGGGTGGGGGAGAAAGGAGGCATGGCCTGGGTGTCCCAACACCCTTGCCAAGGATATCTCCAGCTGCTGGAAAGATCCTTCAGGCTATGGGAAACTGGGTGTAATTTAGAGCAGCCCAGAGATTGCTCTAAATTATGCCAAGTCCCAACCCCATGTTCAAGAAATGCAAAGATGTGTTACAGCAACCTCTGCCTGCCACCTACTCAATTGCTCTGAGCTGATCTCAGTTGACAGCTGAGGATCTAGCCCATAAGATTTTAAAATTGAGGAATGAAATCCCAGTAAATGATTTATAGTATAAAGATAATATGTGTTATTATATAACACATACCTCCTATCAGAGCTACTCAGTTGTAAAATACCACTAGATTGTAAAATTGAACCTAGATCTCTGCAATGCCTTTTCTGATTTCTGGGTAAACCTCAGATTATTTGTGTCATTCAGTTTTGTTGCAGAGTAAATCCTGGAGAATAATATGTATGGTTTGTTCAAATGTAGGAAAATAAAATCTCCGCCTGTTTCCAAGTGCTTCCAAGCCTTCTCATAAATTCTTATTCCACCTGGAAGCAATGTGAGGGCTAGAGAAGGTAGGTTCACAGGTTACAACTTCTGGTACCACCTAGAAAGGGAATGTGATCAGTCTCTTTGGGAAGCCTGATTAAGTGCACTTTGTAATCACTAGAGCATGAGCGGGAACATCACACACACACAAAATGGAAAAAAAAACAAGTCCGGTTTTTCTAAATTCGGCTCCATTTGTTACTGGAATATAAACTCTGCTGATTAATGAAGTCTTTCCAGTGTCTGGTTACTGTGTTCCACCTTAAAAAGCTTTTCCTTTTATTTTAAAAGGCAAGTGTCCTGGAATGCCTCAGTTTTTCTTATTTATTTGTTCTTCCATATGTGTGCATTCCACTGAAAATAAGTGTAGCTATTAAGTCATAAGGTGCTTCAGGAAAAAAAGAATTTATTTTTGGATTTCATTTAGTTTTGGTTCCCTACTCGTTTTGTGAAAACTCCTGACTCTGGTACCGGAGGTGGGCCACACTATTGCAAAACTTCCCAGAACCTTTATTTATCTCACGGATACTGTAGGTAAAGCAAAGCAAGTTTTATGTGTCCATGGATGAGGGACCCTCCAGAGGTCTGGATGCTTGGCTTGGAAAAGCAGACAAATATTTTGATATTTGTCTAAAATTAAACTACTAGAAAAGCAAGGAAATGAAAATTGAAGCATCTAGCAGTACAGACCCTCTACTCCTCCCCTGACAGACACAGACTTCACAAACAACACAGCCCTGATGCCCAGCAAACCATATAGCCCAACCTTCAGTCCACTCTGCTTTGGCTGTCCGACACCGACATAAGGTCTTTACACTAGGGTCTGTTAAGGACTCTGTCAGTGGCAGACTCAGACCTGCCTGTCTGCATCTAAGTTGCATTGGTATCGGGGTTTGCACCAAGTGACATCTGTCTCCTTGATCCCCACCCTCTTTCATGGGCCAAGCAAAGTCTGCTCTAGGACAGAACCTTGCCAGTTTCATGCAGCCCCCCCTTAACTGACACACAATGTAGGGGTTCTACGTAAGAATGTCAACATTCATTTTTAGTTTTAGACCCTGTTGTTTGGGAAAGTATGAAGATCACTGACATAGCAGCAGCTACTCTGGCTGGATGCTTTCCCACAGAGCCTGTTCTTTAGGAAAGGAACTGCTGCTGTTGGAGAGGTCCTCACATCCAATGGAGCCTGAAGAACAGGCTCTTTGGGAAAGTGCTCATCAGTCTCAAGGATGAGGAGAGAGGAGGGGAGGGAGGAGCAGGGAGTTGGTGAGAAGGAGCAGTGTTTGGGGAGCCTCAGGGGGCTGAACAGAAGCCAAGCATAGGGAGCTCTTATGTGCCTAATGTGTGGCTGCTGAGGAGAGGGAGGAGCTGCTGTAGGGGTTAGCCTCTAGGTTAACAGTAATTTTATCCCCTCTCAGACTCTCTCTACACTACAGCCAGATTGACGGTCTGGCGATCAGTGCACTGGGGGTCGATTTAGCGGGTCTAGTGTAGACCCGCTAAATTAACCACAGATCGCTCTCTGGTTGACTGCAGTACTCCACTCCGAACGAGAAGAGTAAGGTAAGTCAACGGGAGAGTGTCTCCTGCCGACCCAGTGCGATGTAGACACTGCAGTAAGTTGACCTAAGCTACATCGACTTAGGGCGACTTACCACAGTCGTGTAGACATAGCTTCAGTCTTTTCACTCCATACTGTGACGTTACGCGCCGTATGTTTTATGGAAATATGCTTATCAGTATGAATATAATGTAACTGGAATATGCTTTATGCAAAAGGTCTCTTGTAAGGTATCATTACAAAGTTTATAATTTACTGAATGTGTTCATCCTATTTGTATGAATGTATCATTCTTGTATCTGAAGCTAGAAATATGAAGTATAACTCTGAGGTCCTATTGTAATTATGCAAAGTGTGGGCCATTAATGGTGATTTGGAAGCTTGATGGCTCCCATTGACTAGGACATTTGGTTGTAAATGGCTCTGTTTACTTGCAAACCTCCCTGGGTATGTGTGGGCCAGCCCTGGAAGAATGAAGGATGAGGTCTCAGAGGACATGTGACTATGTCCCAGGGTACTGGAATCCATCTTAAATCTGGTACTTTTCCATTTAGAAAGAGGAGTGGGGATCCAGAGAGACAAAAGATTCCTGCCTTGTGCCAAAACTATAAAAGTGGGTGGAGCAGAACAAGGGGGTCCCAGTCATGAGAAAGCCCCTGCTTTTCACCTAAGATACCTGAGTTGGAACTAACGAGGACTGTACCAGGGGAAAGGATTAGGCCCAGACTAGGAAGGAGTATAGTCTGTGAAAGAAGCTTATTGGAACATCTCTGAGGGTGAGATTTTACCTGTAAACAGTTTCTTAATGTATTAGGCTTAGACTTGTGTGTTTTGTTTTATTTTGCTTGGTAACTTACTTTGTTCTGTCTGTTATTACTTGAAACTGCTTAAATCCTACTTTTTATACTTAATCACTTTTGTTTATTAAATAACCCAGAGTAAGCGATTAATATGTGGGGGAGCCAACAGCTGTGCATATCTCTCAATCAGTGTTATAGAGGGCAGACAATTTATGAGTTTACCCTGTATAAGCTTTATACAGGGTAAAACGGATTTATTTGGGGTTTGGATCCCATTGGGAACTCGGTATCTGGGTGCTGGAGATAAGTGACCAGCTGAGCAGTTTTTGGTTAAAAACTTTGGGGGCTTTGGGGGTGTGGACCAGAGCTGGGTCTGTGTTGCAGCAGGCTAGCGTGTCTGGGTCAACAAGGCAGGGTTCTGGAGTCCCAAGCTGGCAGGGAAAACAGGCTCAGAGGTAATCTCAGCACATCAGGTGACAGTCCCAAGGGGTGTAGACCTGCTAAATCGACCACAGATTGCTCTCCGGTTGACTGCAGTACTTCACCCCGAACGAGATGAGTAAGGTAAGTCGACGGAAGAGTGCCTCCCGCCAACCCAGCGTGATGAAGACACCACAGTAAGTCAACCTAAGCTACATTGACTTAGGTTGACTTAGCACGGTAGTGTAGAGTTGCCTCAGTCGCTTCACTCCATACCTGTCCCTCATACTTTCCTCCCCTCCCTCTTCTCACCTGCTCTCTCACCCCCTCCCATTCCTTGTCTTTCCAGTTAGCTAATTCCCTCTGAATTCAACCTGTTACCCACCTACCCAAACTGTGACACTAACTTGTTTGTCACCATCACATTGATCCCTCTGCCAGTGTGCTCTATCCCGTTCACTAATTTTTGTCTGTCTTTTCTATTTACACTGTAAACTCTTTGGGAAAAGGACTGTCAACTACTCTGTGTTTGTACAGTGGGATCCTGAATTTAGCTGGTCTCTAGGCACTACTATAATGAACACAATTGTCAATCTATAGAAGGCATATGTACGACCTCTTTGATGCTGCTTATTTAAGAAAAATCTGATCAGCTGGCTAGCTCTCTTGTTAACATGGCTGTTTTTACAGATATTATTTCTTTATATAGCTGAATCTTTTTTTTCTAAGTTGGCTTCTTTGCAAATGTGAAATATTTCTGATCAGATTATACATACAGTGGAGGCAAATGCTAATTTGATGCCTGTCAATATCTTATGAGATTTCCCATGAGATCTCATGGTGCTGTAACAACCTATAATTAAATACCAAAGGCCAGATTCATCCCAGATATAGCCTCATGGAAGACAGTGTGTTACACCAAGGATGAATTTAGCCTTGCTATATTGAACTCTCCAGTCTACTTCACATCTTGTTATTTTTAATTTATTTTGATTTCTACAATTTTTCCCCACCAGATCTCTCTTAGTTGTACTTCAATACCACTTTTCATTTTTCTTCGTCCCAATTTAAGTCATGCATATGGAAGGCTGCCATTCATCACAGCTTTCTTTGATATGCAGCTTGGTTTCACTTTGCTTTATTTATGGCTCAGTTATCCATTCATTTATAATTTCATCTCTAAATTTATCAACACGCAACACTTCATCTGATGTGAATGATGGGGAGTTGCAAGACTACATAATAAGGCCTACACAGTTTCATAGTAATTCCTATGTCCATATAGCTAGGGCTTTTTGTGCATTATAGTGTTCATTTTTATTTATATATTTTGTAACCTTTTCCCCAAAGTCTTTACACTCATTATACCAAACAGCCATTGATTACATACTTTTTAGTTGGATTCCTACCCACAGCTGTCCTTTTTGCCTCCCCCCTGCACCCATTGGATTTGCTCACCCTCTGCAAATCTCTTGTGGCACCTTTTCAATGACAGATACTACTCACAAACAAAATTGTGTTTAGTTGAAAATCCAATTTTCCATTTGAAAACTGTGCTGATGGTATATAAATCACTTAATTTGTGCTGTACCTCAGGTGCTTGTCTGTAAAATAGAGATAATACTTCTCTACGTCACAGGAGTGATCTGAAGATATAATCTGTTAATGGTTGTGGGTGCTCAGATACCATATGTGATAAGGGCCATATAAGTAAATGGATAAATAGCAGGATAAGCAGTGCGGTCTGACCCAAAGCCCACTGAAGGCCCCCATGGACTTTTAAAGACCACAAGATAAGGGCCTACTATATGTCACTAGTGCAGAGTGTCTGAGTCAGGGCATGATCCTGCAACTTGTATTTCTGTGACTAGGCCTTTTACACTTAAATAGTCCCATAGATTTTGACTAGACCACTTCCATAAGTAAGGGCTACTTACCTGAGTAGAGGTTGCAGGATCCAGCGCTTAACAGGAAGATTTACTACTAAGCTGTACTGTAAGTTGTGTATGTATGGGTGGTTTGCAGAACCCAATGCAGTCTAAGGAGAATTGCTGATAGATCTACGTTATGCCTCATTTAGCTCCATCCAGATCGAGGCAACAATCAATATCACACACATTGTCCAAAGGTAGGTGGACCCTGGGACTCCCTTTGCAGGCAATACCATTCTCTTGATTCTGCCCCACCTCCCAACAGTTACAGACTAATATGCTGTCTCACTACAGCAAAAGTCTGCCTGGTGCTGTTTTGGAACTAATTGTGTATTAGAGCTGTGGATCCAAAACACAGGACTTCACTCTATTAAAAAACATAATTTCCCATTTCACAGGCCTGACTGAGCCCCTATTACATTTGGGTGCATAAAGAATGTGTTCCTGTGCCCCTTGGTCACCTGCTCCTGTAGGTCTGTAAGGGTATGTCTGCTCTGGAGTTGGAAGGTGTAATTTTCAACTCAAGTAGACATATCTGTGCTTGCTCTGATCAAGTTAGCAAACTAAAACTAAAAGTGTAGCCATGGCACTGTGCGCATGGGGGGAGGGGGCAGCCAGCCGGCCGAGTACATACCTAGCGTTTCAGATGGGCTTGTACTCGGGGCAGCTAGCCCACCCCACTGCTTACACTGCTCTTTTTAGTGTGCTAGCTCAATCAAAGCAAGAACACGTATGTCTACTGAAGCAGGAAATGACACCTTTCAACTCCAGCCTTTATACATACCCTGTGTTCCTGAAAATGTCTTCGTCTGGGTTGGCTATTTGGGAGAGACCATGTCTCTGCCAGTGGGTTAAGTGGTCTCTCTCTCTCTCTCTCTCTCACTGCTGATCTGGAAAAAAAATAGCCTGATAATTTCCTTCCTTCTCTGACAACGACAACCACAAGTGCAGTAATATAACTATATACATCCCATTTTTGATCATCCCAGTTGCTTACCAGGAATGCGGCGGAGTCCTGGCACACAGGAGGTCCAGAAACAGCCTGAGAACTCTTTGTCCTCAGGTTAGTGGAAGACTAACATAGTAGGAGCAGTTTGGGAGTACATTCCTCTCAACCTTACCAAGTTCAAATGTGAGCATATGAGTGTGATTCTCTGGCTGTGGTACCGGCTGGGGGCTGGACATGGTGTAGCAGGTTCTCCTCTCTTTGCGCCCCCTGCTGAGAGCCACTATGGCCCTGTAGTGGTCTGTTTCTTCTTCCAACTCAGGTCTCCAGCCACATCACATATAGTCCTACCCCTTCAAGGGTAAACCAACAGTCCAACAAACAATAGTCCATTGACTTCACATTGGGCCTTCACTCTGACTCTGGACTCACTACTCCTTATCCCTGGTATCAGATGGTTTCAATAGTCTCATACCCTTGTATACAAATATTTCCACGCTCACCTTCCTCAGTGGGCTAATAGGGAAACCCAGGCTAATAGGGAAACCCTTCCTCTCCTCTTGTTTCGGGTCCAGGGACGCTTAAATAAGCAGTCAAGGTCTGGCTATGCCAACCCTCTGCAGTCTCCCTGGGCCACTCCTACCACCACCTGCCTTAGCCCTTTCCCACAGCCTCTTCTTGGACTCACTGTGTATCAGCATCACTCTTTCTAGACCTCTTCCACGGGCTCATTGCAGAGCTTCTTAGTGCTTTCAGCCACCCGTCTGGATCTGCTGCAGAAGAGTTTTCTCCTCCCATAGCAGGACTGTGACTGACTCAGCAGGAGTCTTCCTGCAGGCCTCTCTGCCAGCCTGGAGAACACTGGGCAGGCTCCCTTCTCTCCCCACTGCCTTGCATTCCCAGTTTCAGACCTACTTCCTTCAGGGAGACTTCGTCTGCCAGCAGCCACACCCAGTTCCCTGGCTCCGGCCAGGTTTCTATCACAGACCAAGCACTAGCAATCTACTTTCCTTCCTGGTTAGGCCCAACCTGAGTCAGGTTCAGCCCTTTTAACTCCTTGCTCCAGGCTTGATGCCTTCTGCATGAGTAGCAGGATGGGTCTGATTGAGCCCACAGGCTGTCACGAATTCCTAGTGTAGGATTCGCAAAAAGAAAAGGAGTACTTGTGGCACCTTAGAGACTAACCAATTTATTTGAGCATAAGCTTTCGTGAGCTACAGCTCGCTTCATCGGATGCATACTGTGGAAAATAGAGAAGATGTTCTTATACATACAAACCATGAAAAAATGGGTGTTTACCACTACAAAAGGTTTTCTCTCCCCCCACCGCACTCTCCTGCTGGTAATAGCTTAGCTAAAGTGATCACTCTCCTTACAATGTGTATGATAATCAAGGTGGGCCATTTCCAGCACAAATCCAAGGTTTACAAGAAAGTCTGAGGAACGGGGGTGGAGGGGGTAGGTAGGTAGGTAGGAAAAAACAAGGGGAAATAGGTTACCTTGCATAATGACTTAGCCACTCCCAGTCTCTATTCAAGCCCCTCATCACAGTGAGATGCAGTGTGTGACAAAGACCAAAAATACAGGACACTGTAGGAAAGAGTGATGTGGAGTCATTCCTTTAGTGTGACTCTTCCTATAACTCTCACTCACGATTGCTTAGTGTTGCTGTAAATGATTTTCATCAATAAGAAAGAGGGAGACACCGAGGGCTGCGGAAGCCTTTACTGATACTGAGCTCCATTGACTTTAACTGGGCTCTGAGCTAGGGAAGAGACTGTACCAGGATCTATCCCCCATAACTGTGTGGATTATAAGTAATTTTGGGACTCGAATTAGTGACATCCCTCAAAAAGAGGGACATATAAGAGGTATGTGGGGCAATGACTGAGGCAAGGTGCAGCAAGGAGAGAGGGAGACCACACAGAGGACTTCGGGAATCCCACAACAAAAACAGCAGCAAAATAGTTCATACAAATCCACCTCTGGGCAGCATCTGTGGCAATATGGTTTCCTCCAACATTGGAGCCATTATATATAAGCCTTACTATAACACCACTTACAACTGCTGGCTGCCAAGATCAGTCTTACAGAGCTGACCTTTGCAAGTTGTACCCCAAGCTGGCTGTACCCTAGCTGGCTGTAGGTTGGGTACTCAAGGAAGGGCTGGGGGAAGGAGGGCCTTGGCCTCGGGTTACCAACTTTCTAATCCCACAAAACCAAACACTCCAGCCCTGCCCCCTGCCCCTTCCCTGAGGCCCTGCCCCTGCTCCACCCCTTCTACGAGGCCCCCGCCCCCACTCGCTCCATCCCCCTGCCCTCCGTCGCTCACTCTCCCCCACCCTCACTCACTTTAACCAGGCTTGGGTAGGGGGTTAGGGTACGGGAGGGGCGTGAGGGACTCCGGCTGGGGGTGAGGACTTTGGAGTGGGGCCGGGGATGAGGGGTTTGGGGTGCGGAAGAGGTCTCAGGCTGGGGATGCAGGCTCTGGGGTGGTGCCGGGGATGAGGGGTTTGGGCTGCAGGAGGGGGCTCCAGGTTGGGGCAGGGAGTTGGGGAGCAGGGGGGCTGAGGGCTCCAGCTGGGGGTGTGGGCTCTGAGGTGGGGCTAGGGATGAGGGGTTTGGGGGAGGTGTGGCTCTGGGAGGGAGTTTGGGTGCTGGAGGGGATTCCGGGCTGGAGCAGGGGGTTAGGGTGTGGAAGGATGTGTGGGGTGCAGGCTCTGGGCAGCTCCCCAGGTCCCTGCAGTGCAGCCCCTATGTGCATGGGCAGCCAGGGATGCTCTGCATGCTGACCTTGTGCTCGCAGGTGCTACCCCTGCAGCTCCCTTTGGTTGCAGTTCCTAGCCAATGGAAGCTGATGAACCGGCACTGGGGGTTGGGGCAGCGTGCATAGCCTCCCTGGCTGCCCATGTGTCTAGGGTCCGCAAGGACCTGGTGGCCATTTCCGGGGAGCTGCACAGAGCTAGGGCAGGCAGGGAGCCTGCCTTTGTCCCAGGCCCCCGCTGTGCTGCCGAGCGGACTTTTAACTGCCCAGTCAGCGGTGCTGACCGGAGGTGACAGGGTCCCTTTTCAACCGGGCATTCCCATCGCAAACTGAACGCCTGGCAACCCTACCGTGGCCTTGTATCCAAAGACTTTTTTCTTTAAATGAAGCAGCAGACAGTAAGACTAATAAGGCTGATGCTTGGCCTCCCCCCAGACAGTGTTAATGGAAAGAGAACTGGGAATATCTAATTAAAAGTTTGAGAGAGCTGTTAGAGAAATTAAAAGCAAGTTAATGATTTGCATGGTAAACTTATTTAAAAAATGGAAATTAAAGCTGTAATTGAAAACTTTATGTAATTAAAATCTTTATGTGGAAAAAATGAAGTCCTGCTACAGATGTAATAAGAAGCACAGAAATATTTCACACATGCTATAGATCGTGCAGATAATTAAATGTTCCCAATGCTTCGGTTCTCTCTAAAACTAGACCAGGTAATTAATATTTATCTGGTGGCAGCTGCAGGAGTATTCCATGATTCCTCTGCACACCATATGAGTCTCCTACAACATTTCCATTTGTGTAATGGGTAGTTTCAGATAATCCCCTTAACATTAAGAAATAAAGCAAGAATAATAATAGTGACATTGCAGTAATGCCCAATTAGGATCAAGTCTCATTGTGCTAGGTGTTGTACAAACACATCCATGAGGGCAAAATACCTGCTCCAAAGCATTTCACTGCAAAGTGCTATGTGGCCTTGTGGATACTTTGGGAGTGGAGATGGGAGAAAAATCTATCTAGTCATATACGGATCAAGTGAGTGTGGTTGCTTGAATTGAAGTTAACAAATGCTAGTATGGATGGAAGAAAAAATATCTTTGTGGACGGGTGTTTTCCCCCTTGTTGGTGGGAGGGATAAGATACTATGGTGAATTTTGTGCTTAGTTTGTGCCAGGGCTTGCCAAGGCTGAGCCGCAGCACTTCTAGGCTTGGCAGTTGATAGCCCAAACACCTCTGGGCTTGCTGCATCAGTAATGAAAGTAAAAGAATTGCTTGAGCCCCAGCAGCGATTTAATTACAGATTAAGCACTGGGTGAACTAGTATAAGACTACAGACAGGAGATGCCACATTTGTTTCCACCATGCCTGCTGACACAGACTTGCTTTAGATTCAGACATCAGCACTTCAGAAGTCTGGACTGCTGGGTATTTACTAAAATCAGGGGCTCATCTGGAGAGAGGTGGAGGAGGGGTGTTTGCCGTATCTTTTTTAAGTACGAAGTAACTAGTTTTCTACAGACAAAAGGGAAGAGTAAAGCCATTGGTAAATGTTTTTCATTCAGGGTTTGTTTACAGCATCTGGGTCACTGAGGAACAGACACATTCATGCCTTAAAAAAAAAAAAGTAAAATAAGGTTCCAAGTCTTGGCATTCCTGGCCTTTTTGTAACTTTAATCATGTTTAACTTTTCCTAACAGCGGCTTCTTGTTCCAGGAATAAATGTTTTCTGGAAGCTGCTGCTTTGCTGGCTCAGGTTGCAGGATTTCTGGGTGGCCCAACTTGCACCTGTGTGAGGAATAACCCTCACCTACTCTTCAAAGCATTTTATTCTGGGACATAAAAATCCTTCTCCCCTCCCCTACCCCAATGTTGCTACAGCCATAGGACATAGCTAAGGAAATCATCTGCTGCAAGCTGACCACCACGGCGCGGTTTCAGTGTTCACAGCCTTCAGGCTAGAACCCTTGGTTTATTTTTTGTACTCTTTTGCTGTTTTGAGTGTCACTATGTGGTCTCCAATGCAGTGATTTCTTCTCTCATGGCTTTCCAAATCTTACCTATACATCAGACCTTCTTAGACACAGCAGGTCAAATCCTGCTGTCCTTACATGGTCACAATTCCCACTGACTGATTAAGTGGAGACTGCAGAATTTGTACTGTCCAATTTCACCCCAAATTAAGGGAAAAACATGCCCAAAATTGATTGAGTTGGCTGCTCCGAGCCCACGTCCACTGGGCACTCACAACACGTAGGCCTCATACCATGTGTATCAGCACTAATATAAATTCAATAACAGTGCAGAAGCACTAGCAGCAGGTTAGAATTTAACAGCTCCACAAAGGCAGGGCGAGGGATCTCTTGTACTGTGAAGGAGTCACGATCTCATGTCAGTGTGATACCCACTAAGCCAGTTAATCAAGACAGCTCTTTATCTGGGCTCACTGCTACGTTAAGATGCCCCTAACTAAACCGTCCTTTAATGTCAATCCCTTTCCTTTTATCACCACATAAACTGCACCCAGCTTCTCGGAAATCACAAATATGAAGCACATATGGTTCTGCATAATTCTTTTTCTGTCTTCAGAAAGCTGTTTCAAAAGAGAAAAGGAGGACTTGTGGCACCTTAGAGACTAACCAATTTATTTGAGCATAAGCTTTCGTGAGCTACAACTCACTTCATCGGATGCATACTGTGGAAACTGCAGAAGACATATACACAGAGACCATGAAACAATACCTCCTCCCACCCCACTCTCCTGCTGGTAATAGCTTATCTAAAGTGATCACTCTCCTTACAATGTGTATGATAATCAAGGTGGGCCATTTCCAGCACAAATCCGGGTTTTCTCACCCTCCGCCCCAAACTCACTCTCCTGCCGGTGTGTGGGGGGGCAGAGGGTGAGAAAACCTGGATTTGTGCTGGAAATGGCCCACCTTGATTATCATACACATTGTAAGGAGAGTGATCACTTTAGCTAAGCTATTACCAGCAGGAGAGTGGGGTGGGAGGAGGTATTGTTTCATGGTCTCTGCGTATATAATGTCTTCTGCAGTTTCCACGGTATGCATCCGATGAAGTGAGCTGTAGCTCACGAAAGCTTATGCTCAAATAAATTGATTAGTCTCTAAGGTGCCACAAGTCCTCCTTTTCTTTTTGCGAATACAGACTAACACGGCTGTTACTCTGAAACGTTTCAAAAGAGGAAATTCTACTATCACACTAAGAGATAGTATTTTTAAGAGCCCACTGGGCAAATTGTACGGTATGTCCTCCGTACAGTCTGCTTTTCTACCCACTCACTTAGAAACTCACTTTCATTTTTGCAGCCAATAAGCACCAGAAGCTCTAGTGGATGGATGATTCACATTCTACTTGCATGGGTTTTCCACGGATTATATCACACTTGTAAAAAAGCTCCTACTGCACAACTCCCTGGTAGAGAGGCAATTCTATAATTTGCTCAGTAGCAACACAACCAGAGCCATTTAAAAAAAAAAAGAAAGTAGTGTCCCCATCTTATGTTGTAAAAGATGTATTTATTTCAAAGGAAAAAAAATGATTTAAATTAAAAACCTACTGGTTGAATAAGGCATGTCTTATCTGCTCGTTATTGATTTCAAGGAAGTTTACTGCTTCTTTTATGTAGGAAAATCCTCAATAAAATGTTATTATATACACAAACATTGACATTTCTCAGGTCCCATAACATGTAATACTTACCACCTCCGTAGTACTGTTCATCTTCAAAGAAGGCCATAAGAATAAACTAATTAATCGTCACAACATACCTGTGTGGCTAAATGACTTTTTTCTGAGTTGGTCTCAGAACCAGGATTCGATCATAGGAGACTTTGTCTCTCAGTTCTCTGCTGAGACCATGCCTTTCATATAAACAACTCCTGATTGTACTTCTATAAGGAAATGCAGGCACAGAAATATAGATAAGAGGGAAAAGGCTTTGGGTGTATGAGGAGACTTTTTTGGTTTTATGCTTATATTGAGTAAAAGCCTATGACCATATTGCTTCAGTGGGAGCTGAGACGGATTGGCACGTGGCAGGATCAGGCCTTTTCTATTGCTGTATAATTTGCAAGAGTATATTCTTCAGTAACTACTGTTTCTTATTTTGTCTTTAACATATGCTTATTTTAAATGTATACAAAATAGAAACAAAAGTGTCAATATACCTATCTCCTATGGAAACAATTGCCATAAATATTTTATTAGAATACAGGTACAAAAGGGGTAAACTTGCCTTCCAAAGGCCAGTGGTTTTTAATACCACATTTTTTGGAGGGAAAAGAAAAACCATAAAGGCACAGATGTCCTTAACACCAGGTACCAAATACAGGTTTGCATCTTCACAGTTAATGTTGCCACAGCACTGCTTCTGCAAAATTAAAGCTGCCATAAACCTGAGGAAAAAAATAGCCTTAAATGGAGGAGATGGAGTAATACAAATAAATGTAAGCAGGGTCTGAATGAACTCTCCTCTGACAGCTAACTCAGAGGGGGAGAGACTTTAGGAGCAAACTGTAGTTACATGAACACTCTAATCTGCTTAGATATCCAGCAGATAGAGTGGTGTTGCTTAAAGTGATCAACTTTGGCTGGTGTTGGGTTACAAATCACTTTATACTGAATGCAGGGGTAGTGAAATGCTGTTATCAATGTTGTTGTCTTTATTTTATGAATAAAGGGGAGCAGAATTGTGCTTACCCTGTCCCAAATGAGGGGGGTCAGGGTCCTCAGCTGAAAGAACCTCGTTAAGCCAGGGACTTGAATGCCAGACCCCTGTAAAAGAAAAGGGTGTGGACTCTCCCTAAGGGTCCCCAGTCTGGTTTAGCCTGTTTCTCCCCACTGTTCAAAGATAGAGCTAAATAGGCTTCATTAGGAGTCATTTTGTTATGTTACGTACTGAATGAGAGCTGAAATCACTGGTGGTGAGGCAGTGTTTCTGCCCAGCCTGCTGAGAGCTAAAAGTCATGAAGAGACTGACTTACGGAGGTCACCACAGATGGGCAAGTGGCAGCAGGAGGTGACTAATGGGCGGCCGGCAGGAGCAGCCGGCAAAAGTGGCAAACAGTTGGCTGGCGGGAGGCAACAGTGACTGGCAGGGTGACCAGCTAGAGCAAGTGCTCAGATGGTGGAGCAAGCCAGGTGTCTTCTTCCTAGGGTGGGAGTTGAACTCACACAGATGCACTTCTGAACCCTGGGTCCTCACTGACCAAGGAGAACCACTGTGAGTGGAGTATGGTGAGGGAGCAGAGGGGAACAATGGTAAAGGAACTTTTGGTTGTAGAACTCAAGAACATGAGGCAGAAGACTCTGGGGTGGGTGTCCTGCTCACAGTTTTATGATTACAAATCCTGCTTGTGGCATTTTCCCTACTTAATCTTGGGTGACTTCTCTCCTTTCATTAAAAGTGTCTTTTTTACACTCTGACTCTGTGCTTGTGAGTGGGGAAATATTCCCTGTCAGAGGTGTCCAGGGGTGGTGTGTAATTTTCCCAGGTTATTGGGTGGGGGCTCAAGCTGGTTCTGTGTTGTATTGTTGAAAAGGAACCCCTAGATATTGAACCCGGCCCTGGTTGCTTCCAGCTCCACCTAGCAGAAGGGTTACATAAATATTATTCTTAAAGGTGATCTGCAAAGGAATAAAAAACTACATGAAGCTAAATGGACTGAATGGCCCCTGTTAGTCAGTTGTGAGAGGCAATTAGAATATAAACTTGGAGTGGCCCAAGAAGGTTATGGAACCTAGAGCTACATTTAAAAAAATATTTTATAAAGGAGTTATGTGCTGCCTGCCCCCTACTGCTGATTAATCTAATCTAGTCTCTCTAGTTTAGGTATTTATGAGTAGGGCCCTACCAAAGTCACGGTCATGAAAAACATGTCATGGACCGTGAAACCTGCTCTCCCCCCCCCCCCCCATGGAATCTGGTCTTTCGTGTGCTTTTACCCCATACGACACAGATTTCACAGAGGAGACCAACATTTCTCAAACTGGGCGTCCTGACCCAAAAGGGAGTTGCGGGCAGGGGGGGGTCGCAAGGTTATGTTAGAGGGATTGCGGTATTGCCACACTTACGTCTGTGCTGCCCTCAGAGCTGGGCGGCTGCAGAGCAGCAACTGTTGGCTGGGTGCCCCGCTCGGAAGGCAGCGCCCTGCCAGCAGCAGCGCAGAAGTAAGGGTAGCAATACCATACCATGCCACCCCTCCTTCTGCACTGAAGCCTTCAGCACTGGACAGCTGGAGAGCGGTGGCTGCTGACTGAGGTGCCCAGCTCTGCAGGCAGCAGCGCAGAAAGGGTGGCAACACCGTACCAGGCCATCCTTACTTCTGCGCTGCTGCTGGCGGTGGCTCTGCCTTCAGAGCTGGGCTCCTGGCCAGCAGCCCCTGCTCTCCAGCTGCCCAGCTCTGAAGGCAGCACCGCCTTCAGCAGCGCAGAAGTAAGGGTAGCCATAGCGTAACCCACTCCTACAATAATCTTGTGAGCACCCCACAACTCCTTTTTGGGTCATGACCCCTACAATTACAACACCATGAAATTTCAGATTTAAATAGCTGAAATCATGAAATTGATGATTTTTAAAATCCTATGACCATAAACTTGACCAAAATGGACTGTGAATTTGGTAGGGCCCTATTTATGAGTTTCCTGTAGGCATTCAGCATGTCTGTCTGGACTTGGTTCAATTTTCCAGTGCAGTTACTCCCTTTTTAAGGTAAGTTAAATTTTGGGTCTGGTGGTCTGGACATTGTTTTTTTTAAATTCGGAGAAACTGCTTGTATAATAATAATAACAACAACTGTGTGCTTCGATACTGTCATGATGAGGGCCCCAGGGAAAGGCAGAATGGCAGATGATGTGCTCCTGCAGACAAAGAGGAGATTTTTTTTTAAAATGTTGAGTTTTTGGTTATTTTTTAAACTGTCCTCCAGATCCAAAGTCCCTCTTCTTTGCTTTTCTGGTCCCTTCCTGTGAGCAGGAAAGGTCTGAAGAGCAGAATTCTTGCCACTTACAATACATTGTCCTCGCTGACAAAACCTGAGCTGAGAGGAAGGGTAGTGAGAAGTGCACTTGCAAACCAAACCACAGCTGCTCAGCAGTAATTTTAGGGCATCGCCTCTTGACGTTTTCCTTAAAAATAATTTCCGAAGAATAAACCCAGAAGCAAAAATGTCGATACAAGTCCAGGGTCTTTCACAAACTATTACATAAACGTTATATAACATTGCCTAGAGGGGGAAATCGCTAACAAAAGAAATTATTACGATTGATTTATGAGAGTTCATAAAACTTGGAGAAACACAAAAATTAGTTATAGACCAGACTCTTCAGCAGACGTATCCAGTCTTGATTGTATCTAGAAACTTTACCACAGGGTCTTTATCCCAAAGAAATAGGATTTATTCATAAATGGAAGACTGACAAATTACAGGATGGTTGCGGCAGTAGATACTACTAGCATTCAGATGCTTCAGTGATGAATGGCAGAATAAAACTCTAAGATATTACTCTCGGTCTAAGAATTACTGTTAATAGAAGCTTTCCTTTTTGCCTGGAAGATGTGCCCGAGTTCAGGAAAAAACAAAAAACAAAGACATTTTGTTCTTCATAACTAATCTTCTTGGTTCTGGATGCATTTAAAATCTTACCTACATGCTTGCAATTAGTGAGTCACAATCCAGAACTGCTTCTTGGATAGGCATCCTCTTCAGTGGAATCCTGTGAAACATCTTTCTGTACCCAGTGTTATAGTTATTACCATGTTATTAAGTTATTCATTAAGGACAGTCACAGGAATCACCTTTCACCACTGGTCTGGCACCTCCTTCTGGTCACTCTGGGGATTAGCTTTTGAGGTCAATGCCCCCTTTTCTGCAGTTGCACGCTGTCACTCCGTCTCTGTCTCAGATCTGGAGCCCCTCTCTCACTCCAGGAACCACAGTGTCTTCTTTGTGACTCAGCCCTCTGGCCAGGTCACTCAGTGTTCCCGCCTTTTGGGGTAGCAAAGTCCCTTCTCCCTAGCAGTCCTAGACAGTCTTCCCTCTCACTGCCCCATGGTGCCACTCCCTCAGTGGCTGGTAGGGAAACATAGGCCCACCCTCTACTCCAGGTTCCAGTCCAGGAGCCCTCAGCTCAGCAGTCTGGGTCTTTCTCTTTCAGCCCTCACTGCTCATTCCCTGGACTGCATCCTACCACACCTGGTCCCCTTCTCCTTCTGGTGTACCAGCTCCAAAACCCTCCTCCCTCTGCCCAAGGAGTGACTGCTGGCTGGCTGGCTGCCTGCCTGCCTGCAGCCTTTCCCAGTAACCCCTTTCACTGCTCACAACTCCTGGGCTTTATACAGGCCACTCTGTTCCTGCACAGCCGAACTTGCTTCCAATTAGTTCCCTGCTCCCTGGCTCTCCCTTCAGGGGCAGCCTGTCCGGGTTACCAACCCTCCAGGATTGGCCTGGAGTTTCTAGGAATTAAAAAGATTAATCTTTAATTAAAGATTATATCATGTGATGAAATCTCCAGGAATACATCCAACCAAAACTGGCAACCCTACCTGTGGAGTTAATAGGCCATCCTGACCATCTTCACCCCTTCCAATGCTGGGTGGGGTGGGCACCCCATCACAGGGACCCTTGATGTGCTTTGTACTGCACAGGTTAATTCCTGCCCCAAAGAGTTTATGATGGCGTGGGGTGGGGGGTGGTTTCAACAGTGCTTATGGGACTTAGGACCACAAGTCCAACTGACTTTATAGCACGAGATTTTTTTTTCCTGTTTAAAGCCCTTATCTTGCTCCCACTGAATTAAATGGCAAAGTTTCCATTAATTTTAATGAGTATAGCATTAGACCCTAAAAAACATACATAGAAAAGAGACTCAGAGGAGGGACTCGCTATAGATTTTATTTATTTTTGTCCGCGAGGTCAGACTCCTTTCTCCTTAACTATGATGACAACGGTCCTTTTCGTTTCTTGGTGGAGTTAAAGTGTTGTTTATGACTTAAAGTGGTAAATGGTTTGGGAATTGGCAGCCAGAGAAATTGCTGCTTTCTCCCCACATGAGGTACTGTCACAGTTGTCATCAGCAGAGGTACTGAAATGAGTGTCCCTTTGGATGTAAATGGGAGGGCACAGGTGGCAGGAAGTTTTCTATGAGAGCCTCTTGACTCTGAACCTGGCTTTGTGCCTTGGTCTGTCAGCACACAGATCTAACCGTCTGAGCCCAAAGCTTCAAAGGCCAGAGCTTTTTGTGAAGAGATGGGTTGAGGGCTACTGGTATTTGAATGAGATCACTCAATTATTAATTATTATGGATGATCACCATATTTTACGTGCTCATTTGAAGGGCTTTGGTGGGGCTGTTCATTTCTATCCTGGATTCCAGTCCCCTTTCTTGTCATTCATCCCCTAGCTCTTTCATCACTCCTGCTAACCCCTCCTGAGGCACACGGCACCTCCAAACTTCGCTTTGCACCCAAACATTTGCAAAGAGCACATGGCAGGATCAAAATAGAAAATTATGAGACTTTTATTCTAAAAGGATCCATTTCCAGTAGTCTGCTCTTAATGTGTTACCTTGTCCTCGGTGTTTAGTTTTTGCAAATTAAAGGAGGCTGTGTGAAATTTGGGTGGCTGGTGTAAACCAGGTGGATGACCGTGAGTAATTGAGGATTATATGGAAGTGGGGAACAGGCTCAGTCCCTGAACTATTCATTTCTAGATATTCTAGTGTTTGGGGGTTTCAAAAGCTGTTGAATTTTCATAAAGAAAGTCCTGTTGCGTTTTGGGTATTAACCTGCTTCCTTTGAAACACACTTTCTACGTTACCTCGGTTCAGATTTTATTTATTTATTTTGCTAACCAGTAAATGTAGATTTGCTGTGTGGACAGACATGCACATTCATTTTGTGAGCGTAGTTTATAGCACAAGCGCTGAAAATCTGGGCCTGTCTCCATCTTTCAGGCACATGAATCACAAATATCTTCCTCATTGTACTCTACTAATACTCTCTCAACTTTCCAAGACTGTAAGGACAAAAAAAGTGAACTCTCTGCTTTCTACATGTGAATAGCTAGCTGTCTCTGGAATTCATTTCTACTATTTGCTTCAAAAGCTTTACTTAGCAATAATTTATTGCACTTTCATTGAAATAGTTCTGGCTGAATTTCTCCTTCATTCTAAATGTTCTACTTTTTAGACCGAGTCTCTCGTTTTTTACGGCCCTCTCATCAAATCGAAGAGCTTCTCATTCCACTTATCAAAGCTCTTTACAATTTGAATATTTTTCTTAGATCATCTTGACACATTCCCTCTGATTTTTGCTGATGAAAATAAATGCATTCCCTTGTGTCAAATGCTCTTAAATCAGGATTCATTCTGCTTGCACTGCCATCTCTAGAGAAATAGTACCCTATAGGAAAAGGTTTCAGAGTAGCAGCCGTGTTAGTCTGCATTCTCAAAAAGAAAAGGAGTACTTGTGGCACCTTAGAGACTAACCAATTTATTTGAGCATAAGCTTTTGTGAGCTACAGCTCACTTCATCGGATGCATTCAGTGGAAAATACAGTGGGGAGATTTATATACATAGAGAACATGAAACAATGGGTGTTACCATACACACTGTAACAAGAGAGAGATCACTTAAGGTGAGCTATTACCAGCAGGAGAGCGGGTGGGGACGGGGGGACATTTTGTAGTGATAATCAAGGTGGGCCATTTCCAGCAGTTGACAAGAACGTCTGAGGAACAGTGGGGGGTGGAGGGGGGGAATAAACATGGGGAAATATTTTTACTTTGTGTAATGACCCATCCACTCCCAGTCTCTATTGAAGCCTAAGTTAATTGTATCCAGTTTGCAAATTAATTCCAATTCAGCAGTCTCTCGTTGGAGTCTGTTTTTGAAGTTTTTTTGTTGAAGAATTGCAACTTTTAGGTCTGTAATCAAGTGACCAAAGAGATTGAAGTGTTCTCCAACTGGGGTTTTTGAATGTTATAATTCTTGACGTCTGATTTGTTCCATTTTTTCTTTTACATAGAGACTGTCCAGTTTGACCAATGTACATGGCAGGGGGGCATTGCTGGCACATGATGGCATCTATCACATTGGTGGATGTGCAGGTGAACGAGCCTCTGATAGTGTGGCTGATGTGATTAGGCCCTATGATGGTGTCCCCTGAACAGATATGTGGGCACAGTTGGCAACGGGCTTTGTTGCAAGGATAGGTTCCTCGGTTAATGGTTCTGTTGTGTGGTTGCTGGTGAGTATTGGCTTCAGGTTGGGGGCTGTCTGTAAGCAAGGACTGGCCTGTCTCCCAAGATCTGTGAGAGTGATGGGTCTTCAGGATAGGTTGTATCCTCTTCAGGATAGGTTGTAGATCCTTGATGATGCGCTGGAGAGGTTTTAGTTGGGGGCTGAAGGTGATGGCTAGTGGCGTTCTGTTATTTTCTTTGTTGACTCACTATTTCAGTCTAATCAATGCCTTGTACAGTAACAGCATTGCTCTTTTAATGGAGAGGCGAGCCAAATGCCCTCATTTGCCCCTTACCATCACTCCATCTTCTGTCATCCTCAAAGGCCCTGAACCGTGTACTCCTTCAGCTAGAAGGATTGGATGCAGTTCCTTGCTCAGGAGTTTGCAGATCTCATTGAGCAGATTTTTAAATGTATCTTAATCTGATGCAGAATTTAGATCCAGCTTGCTGCAAAGTACACCAGGCCATGTGTGTATGTAACCCTTCTGCCAGATGGAGTCAGCAGCAACGTACGTGCGTGCGTAACCCCTCTGCCAGGTTGAGTAGGCAGCAACATGGGCAGAGTTCAGAGTTTAGGGGTTTCTCTTAACACCACAAAATAGAACCAGCTCGAGCCCCAGTCCAGTAATCTGGGAAAATCTAACACCACCCCAGGCACCTCTAAGAGGCAATACTTCCCCACTTGCAAGCACTGCGTCTGTGTGTAGCAAAATCAAACTTTTAATAAAAGTGGGGGGCAGGAAAGGGGCCTCAACATTATGTTGAGAAAACACCACAATCACAATTTAAAAGCATGAGACCTCAGGCACTCACACCCCCACTGCGCTGAGTACTGTCCTTTGTCTCTGTTTCTCACCTGCCAGAGTGAAAGTCCGACAAATGAATGTCCCTTAATACACCACTCCTCTTTCCTTCTGCTGCACCCCACTCACAGGTGGCAGTTCTTGGTTAGCAAGGACCCAGAGTTCAGCGCTGTGTTCATGGGAATCTACCTCCCACCCCTAGAGCAATGCCTCTGCAGCTTCACAGCTGCCACTGTCTGTCTGCGGCTGCTGACCACCACCTCTCTGCTACTGCTCTCTGCAACATCACATTCTGAGGTCCCACCACTAAACCCAGTGCTTAGTGACTTCAGCTCTCAGTGATTTCAGCAGGTAGTGGGGACCCTCACAGCCAGTGCAGTTTCTGTGTTGACTTCTGCTGCACCACTATCCCCACACAGAGTCTAAGGCTTAGCCCCTAGACCTGCTCAGTAGTGATGTCAGCTCCAGGCATCATCATCCAGAAACAAGGACTCTCAATTGAGTCTAATCAGCTTTGCCTTTAAACACTGGAGAGGGACATGTCAAATGGTGTGTAGGAATCTTTAGGCAGGGTCCACATCTCCAGCTAATAACACCTACCCCCACCCTCTCATCATCGCTGGGATTTGGCTCGCTACCTCTTGCTTAGCAAGTAAGGTTCATCTTAAGGTCGACCTCGGCCCCTTCAAGAAGAGCAGGATAAGCACAATTCTGCTGCCCTTTACTCCTACAGTAAGGATCACAACATTTCATTGCCCCTGCATTTGATTACTAGAGTAAGTTGCAACCCAAAACCAGCCAAAATTGATCCTTTTGGCAAAGCAGCTCCATCTGCTGTTCACCTAGGCAGAATAGGTATGTCCATGCAAACATGGTGTGCTCCTGGCTTCTTTCCCTGCCAGTGTGTTTCTAGATGTCAGGGGAGAGCTCAATCAGACCCTGCTTACATACACATATACACACGTTTTATACAAGACTGACCATACTGGCTCAGACCAATGGTCCATCTAGCCCACTATCCTTTCTTACAATAGTGGCCAGTGCCAGATGCTTCCAAGGGAATTAACAAAACAGGGCAATTATCGAGTTACCCATCCCCTGTCATCCAGTCCCAACTTCTGGCAGCCAGAGGCTTAGGGACACCCAGAACATGGGGTTGCATCCCTGACCATCTTAGTTAATAGCTATTGATGGTCCTATCTTCCATGAACTTATCTAATTCTTTTTGAACCCTGTTATACTTATGGCCTTCACAACATCTGCTGGCAATGAGTTCCACAGATTGACTGTGCATTTCTCTATATAAAGTGAGTGAGAAATGTTAAATCTTAAGATGGTGATGTTTATTGATTTAAATATGAAAATGTATACTCCAATTGGTTTAGGACTGGGTGCACCATTTATTCTGATGTTAAATTCAATTTTTTATTGTCCCCTCACTTTCAGTTTTCAGTGTGCTCTGGATTGTCATCGTTAACATCCTATGGAGATTTATGGTGGCAGGTCACACCTCTCAGAGCCATTGTTTCAGCCTGTTTGTTGATTCAGGCAGATACCCCTACATCAGATTACACTCAGGTCATGTTTTTAAGGTTTTCTTCACAACCAGGAAGGCTAGACACATTCATTTAGAAGGAAAGCTTGGATTCTGGAGCACAGGAGTTAATTCCACAGCAAATTCCAGAGCTGAGGAACATAAGACACCGTTTTAAATTAGCATTCTTTGAGGGACTGGGAGTTTCACGGCATTGCTAATATGCTACACAGCCCTGCATCTGTAGATCAGGAAAGCCCACAGGTGCTGGAACTAGGGGTGGAGGGGTGCTGTTGCACCCCTGGCTTGAAGTGGTTTCCATCATATACAGGGTTTACAATTTGGCTCAGTGGCTCTCAGCACCCCACTATACAAACTGTTCCAGCACCTCTGGGAGAACCAGTTGAAAAATTTTGAATTTCAAACCTTTTCAACAAAGAACAGGGACATTTTTTCCTAATATTTAACAGTCTCCACTTACCAGTTTGATTCCATCCCACCTTAGCAGAGACTGAAAGTTGGGTTTTTCCATCAAATGGGTTTTTGGTGGCTCTTGTATGAGAGGAGTTTGGTGCATCTCAGTTATAGCTCCTACATGATAAACTCACCACCATTTTTTGCACTGATTGGCAGACTCAGCGGAGAGGCTGTGAATGATTCCCCTGCATCCTCAAGTGCCCCCTTGCAACTGGGCATTTTAATGCAAGGGATGCCATCCCATTTCCCCTCTCAGACTCCTAAAGAGTCCAAGAGACTCTCTTGCCTCAATAACATGCATTTGGGGACTGGTATATTACAAAAACCTAGTGCGAGTAATCTATAACAAAAGCCCGCAAACCTAGTTCATTTGTCACCTCAGTGCATCTAGTCCTTAAAATCCTACTTGTAGTCCATCAACATAACATATACCACACTCCGATCTCTTTTGCCACACCTGGGCTCTTCTTCGGCCTTCTCCTGTCATTGTGCCTGGGCAGCCACACCAGTCCTTTCAGCTGGAGTCCAACCCTGCTCTTCCTAGTCTACAGCCTCTCTGCTGGAAGTTCACTCTCACCAGGGAAGCATCCATCATTTCCCCTGCTCCAATAACCTCTCATCTCAAAGGGTATGTCTACACTGCCATTAAACACCTGTGGCTTGCACATCAACAAGAGCTAGTTCACCCTTCAAAAGTGGAGATGCAATCTAGGAATTTCAGTGCACCAAAAAAGGAAGCCAATTCTGGGATCTGTTTTTAAAGTACTTTTGTGGGTAAACAGAGGAAGTCTTTGATTTATTGGAAAATACAATTTCTTGGTTGCCACCAAGAAAATAAACTGTCTTTCTTCTTGGCTTTTTTCTAGTTCTTTCTTTTATTTTTGTAGAAAAGAAAGGAATCTTCTCCTATTGAAAGGAATGCTGCTGCATATAAGCATAAGAAACATAAAAAATATGTTCCTTAGCTCTGCTGTGAAAAGAATGAACTGCCAACATACAACTAAACCAAGCTGCACACTTGTGTTCATTGAGTTAAGACTGCACACTTGACTATAGAAAATAGGAGATCAAGTAAAGGGTATTTTCAGTTGAACGTAGAAAATAACACAAGCCTGGACCAACCAGCATTAAAAAAAAAAAAGAGTTAAGAAACAGGAAATTTAATTAAATTCTCAGAGACAAGTACTCCCTTTGAAACAAAACATCAGAAGGAATCAGAAGGGGACTGGACTAGATAATCTACTGAGGTCCCTTCCAGTCATACAGTTCTATGAATTAATGTTCAAAACATGCCTCGGAATACTGTAACGACAAGTAAAATAGTGATTGAAAGTTGCCTGGTGCACTGACAATCAGTTACCAGTTAAGATACAACATCATACCTATGAATAATGTATAAGAGGTATGGTTTGAAATTTTGATTTGGATGGTGGCAATGTTTTTCTCTAGCATTTCTGTTTATCTCGATTAGCACTTTGGAAAAATGTATACAAAGTTTCAGTAGTAATCATAGAAAATTTGGTTATCAGTAATACTTAGTTAACGCCTTGTGGGAAGCTATCATGGGTTCAAAGAAAGACTTTACTATTCCAGGAAAAATTCTAAACAGATGCTAATTCTACCATAAGTTTGTAAAACTGGATAGACAGTGAAGTATGACAAAAAGAAAATGAATCTCTGCCCAAGAGGTTGTATACTCTCCCCCCACGTGTTATCATTTTAATGGAAATTACAGTTTGAGGAAATAGAACTGGTTAAGATCAACTTTAAAAACTATATGTCTGTGAAATGGCCAGTTATCTACAACACTGGATCAATACTGTGAAAGACATTCAGCAATAGGTATACAGTGTTGTTGTAGCCATGGTGATCCCAGGATACTAGAGAGACAAGGTGGGTGTGGTAATATATTTTATTGGGTTGGCTCTTCCTCAGGTAGGGTCAGGTTATCAGTAGGGGAAATGAACAAGACTATAACAAACAATTACAAAACACTGTTGGAAAAGTAAATACAACAAACAGACTAGTTGAAAATCCAGCTCTAGACACATTGTTGTAAATTCATATGCAAATTAAGCACGTAAGGGTCTTCACTCTGGTCTTGTGGTTGAAGACACTTTGAGGGACGTAATGCAAGTATAAGGAATCCAGAAGAGACAAGAAAAAAGATTAATCACCCAAAAAGAAATTAATCATCCAACTCATGCAACCCATGTACTATTCCGATCTACACAACTTACAAGAAGCCAACAGACAACTTATGGGAACTGAGCTTTGCTAAACCAAAAAGGCTCATGTGGCAACACAAACAAAAGCTGCAGACCACCAGGCAGTGACTAATAAGCACTGTTGCCATACAGAAATAAGACTAAAAAGCAATTAACACTAGCACTCAGCATACACTAATGAATGAGGGACTGTAGATGGGGAATAATACAACTGCATGATGTACTCATAACCTGGCAAGGAGAACCATTTTATTTTGCCAAAAGAATGTCTGGTCAACCTGTAGGAGAGACGTAATTCCATTTATTATAGAGAGCAAGAGATTGATTGACAAGGCCTGTAGAAACAGTCAGGTTGAAGTGAAAGTTTCCCCACAGTTGCAAGCCTAGACTTCCCATGTGAACTCAGTTTTTGTAAGTTACAGAAAGCTGTAAAGTACCAAGTATATAGCCCCTGAGCTAGGAGTTCTACAGAACATTTCTGGAACAAATCTATGAAATGATTGTTTGAGGCTTCAGTTCACCCACTCTTGGAATCCCTTCAACCACTTGTTTGGATATTATAGTAAAGCTAACTGTGGAGATCATAGAATATCAGGGTTGGAAGGGACCTCAGGAGGTCATCTAGTCCAACCCCCTGCTCAAAGCAGGACCAATCCCCAATTAAATCATCCCAGCCAGGGCTTTGTCAAGCCTGACCTTAAAAACTTCTAAGGAAGGAGATTCTACCACCTCCCTAGGTAACGCATTCCAGTGTTTCACAACCCTCCTAGTGAAAAAGTTTTTCCTAATATCCAACCTAAACCTCCCCCACTGCAACTTGAGACCATTACTCCTTGTCCTGTCCTCTTCTACCACTGAGAATAGTCTAGAACCATCCTCTCTGGAACCACCTCTCAGGTAGTTGAAAGCAGCTATCAAATCCCCCCTCATTCTTCTCTTCTGCAGACTAAACAATCCCAGTTCCCTCAGCCTCTCCTCATAAGTCATGAGTTCCAGACCCCTAATCATTTTTGTTGTCCTTCGCTGGACTCTTTCCAATTTATCCACATCCTTCTTGTAGTGTGGGGCCCAAAACTGAACACAGTACTCCAGATGAGGCCTCACCAATGTCGAATAGAGGGGGACGATCACGTCCCTCGATCTGCTGGCTATGCCCCTACTTATACATCCCAAAATGCCATTGGCCTTCTTGGCAACAAGGGCACATTGCTGACTCATATCCAGCTTCTCGTCCACTGTCACCCCTAGGTCCTTTTCCGCAGAACTGCTGCCTAGCCATTCGGTCCCTAGTCTGTAGCTGTGCATTGGGTTCTTCCGTCCTAAGTGCAGGACCCTGCACTTACCCTTATTGAACCTCATCAGATTTCTTTTGGCCCAATCCTCCAATTTGTCTAGGTCCCTCTGTATCCTATCCCTGCCCTCCAGCGTATCTACCACTCCTCCCAGTTTAGTATCATCCGCAAATTTGCTGAGAGTGCAAACCACACCATCCTCCAGATCATTTATGAAGATATTGAACAAAACCGGCCCCAGGACCGACCCCTGGGGCACTCCACTTGACACCGGCTGCCAACTAGACATGGAGCCATTGATCACTACCCGTTGAGCCCGACAATCTAGCCAACTTTCTACCCACCTTATAGTGCATCCATCCAGCCCATACTTCTTTAACTTGCTGACAAGAATACTGTGACAAGATGTGACAATAAATCCTGACGAATGGTCTATACAGCCAGGTCATCCAGGATTCATATGTCAAATTCCTACCACAGCGATCCTACACCAGAAAAATTATACTCAATACAGATAGGTGCTAAGATGCTGGAAAAGCTCATTCAGTCATCACAATTAGAGTAGACCGCACCAAGGATATTAAGTGCCCAGAAAGAACAGGCACAGCATTTTTAATAATTGGGGAAACATTTACAGTATTACGGATAATGCTAATCAATCACACTTAACTGATAAATTGTCTGACACAACTGAAAGTCTAACTAGGGTTTTTATAATGACACCTTGCACTTAAAAACAAAATAACTCACCACCAGCAAAAACAGTCAGATAGACAAAAACAAATTCTTAAATTAGAACAAACCAATTATTGAGAAATTCCATTTTGGGATCTAAATAGTGAGTGACCCATATCTCAATGGTTCCAGGTTTTCTGTTGCACAGTAGCTTTGCCAGCTACAAATTGCACTCCAGAATATAAACTTTAATTTAAAAAAAAACTTTGTAGCCCTTATGATTGCAAAGAAGTCATTCATCATGTGAAATGAATGCAGAATTGTCCGCAATAGGCAACTTGAAACAATGTCTCTAAGAAGCATGAGGTGAGCTACTCTGCTCCCCTTTTAAGCTCCTCTTCCAGCCTTTGTATGCCTTGCAGGTATGGCAGAGTGAAGCTACCTGAGCCCAGAGCAGCTCCTTAACCCCTTGTTGTCCAGTGTGGGGTTTGTATAGCCCCTCACATGTGGCCTTTCTGACTTTTCCTTCATTTGAGAACAAGTGTAGTGCTTACACTCCAAGGTACAATTATTTTCAGTGTGTTCATTAATGGTTCTGTTGAATATGTCCTAGAGTTTAGGGTCCTTTAAGGAGCAACTTGTTCATTGATCACTGGTTTTTGCCTTGATCACCACCAATTCCCCAAAGGGTATGATGTGAAAAAGTTACTGACCCTATCCAAAAATAAGGAAAAGGAAAATCAGAGGTTGTGACACTCTACACCTTGGAGGGAACACCCTGCACCCGTGTTCATCCTTATAATATGACTGTGTGGTATCCAATGCAAAGTTTGTCATGTTGGGTGTCTTCGGAAGGCTCATGATACACTGAGCATTGTTGTTACAGTAATGTTATTGGTTGTAATTCCATGTATATAGTTATGAGGCTGAAAAAGTATCCTCATGGTTTAAAGCAAGCCCAGGAAAAACTCCCCAGGAGCAGAGGGGCAGTTCACACCTCATCAGGACATGTATGGGACTGGGGCAAGCTCAGCCATACAGGAACAAAGGACACTGGACTAGGCAGCAACAAAGAATCTGCTGGACTCGAGGGAGTCACCCCCTTCCCTTGGTGAGTTTGGGACTACAATGAGGTAATGCAATACAATGAGGGAAGAAAGAACATGATAAGAGGGAGACACATTTGCCATGCTCTCTCTCTTCCACTTCCATCTACAGACACCACCACCGAGCGACTGAAGCGATGATCAAAGGGGAGAGCCTGGCTGAAAGGCAACCAGCCACCCTATGGTGAGAAGCATCTAAGTTTGTAAGGGCACTGAAAGTGTTAAGATCAGCTTAGAATGTGTTTTGCTTTTATTTCATTTGACCAAATCTGACTTTTTGTGCTTTGACTTATAATCATTGAAAATCTCTCTTTTCTAGTTAATAAATCTGTTTGTTTATTCTACCTGAAGCAGTGCGTTTGGCTTGAAGCGTGTCAGAGACTCCCCTTGGGATAACAAGCCTGGTACATATCAATTTTTTGGTTAAATTGACAAACTCATATAAGCTTGCAGAGTCCAGCGGGCAAACCGGACTCTGCAAAAGGGAGGTTCCTAGGGTTCTGTCTGGGACCGGAGATATTGGCTAGTGTCATTCAGTTGCACAGTCCAAGCAGTGGCTGGCCAAAAGTGCTCACTCATGTAGCTGGGAGCAGCTTACATGCTAGAGGATGTGTGTGAACAGCCTGGGAGTGGGGGTTCTCACAGCAGAGCAGGGTAAGGCTGGCTCCCAGAGTCGAGGATTGGAGTGATCTAGCAGATCACCAGTCCAGATAACACCAGGGGAATGTCACAGAGGTACTCGCTAATTCCTCAGAATGCGAAGTCATTGTATAATCAGCTACTTTGTTGATTAACTCAGCCTATGAATCTTACTGTACAGAACTCCAAAGGAAATGAATTCCCACAAACAATGTTCTGCTGACTGTGGAATCAAGTGATATTCTACACTTCGGGGCATAGCACATGTCTTTTGGACAATTCCAGTCTGTTTGGTGGCTGGATTTTGTGTTATACTGCCTGAACTCTCTGTGATGGGTTGGATCACAGAAACCCCCTAGGAGCTGCCACCTGATGTGCCAAGACTACTTCTGCTCCTGCTTTCCTGCCCTGGCAGCTTAGGACTTCAGTGCCCTGCCTGGTTTGAGCCAGATCTGCTAGCCTGCTGCAAACCCAGACACAGGTCTGAATCATGTTCTCTAACAGCTGTTGGCTTAACTGAAAGCAGGTTACAGAAGTGTTCCTGTCCTTGACACTCAGATGGCTAACTCCCAGTGGAGTCCAAACCCTGAATAAATCGGTTTTACCCTGTATAAAGCTTATACAGGGTAAACTCATAAATTGTTCGTCCTCCATAACACTGATAGAGAGGTATGCACAGCTGTTTCTTCCCTGCCCCCAAGTATTAATACATATTCTGGGTTAATTAATAAGTAAAAAGTGATTTTATTAAATACAGAAAGTAGGATTTAAGTGGTTTTAAGTAGTAACAGACAGAACAAAGTGAATTACCAAGCAAAATAAAATAAAACATGCAAGTCTAAGTCTAGTACAGTAATAAAACTGAATACAGGTAAAAATCTTACCCTTAGAGATGTTTCAATAAGTTTCTTTCACAGAACGGACACCTTTCTAGTCTGGCTACAATCCTTTCCTCTAGTACAGCCTTGTTCTAGCTCAGGTGGTAGCTAAGGGATTTCTCATGATGGCTCTCCTCCTTGTTCTGTTCCACCCCCTTATATAGCTTTGGCACAAGGCGGGAATCTTTTGTCTCTCTGGGTCCCCCCTCCACCCCGCCCTAAATGGAAAAGCACCAGGTTTAAGATGGATTTCAGTACCAGGTGACATGGTCACATTTCCTGTGAGACCCCAAGCCTTCATTCTTCCCAGCCTGACTCACAGGAAAGCCTGCCTGAAAACAGAGCCATCCACAGTCAATCGTCCTGGTTGATGGGAGCATCAAGATTGCAAACGACCATTAATGGCCCACACTTTGCATAGCTACAATAGGCCTTCAGAATTATATTTCATATTTCTAGTTTCAGATACAAGAGTGATACATTTATACAAATAGGATGACCATACTCAGTAGATTATAAGCTTTGCAATGATACCTTACAAGAGACCTTTTGCATGAAGCATATTTTAGTTACATTATATTCACACTCATCAGCATACTTTCATAAAATCATATAGAGTGTGTCACACTCTCCTTTACTATATGCTTTACAGGGAAAACCATTAGAGTCACATTAAAGCATTAAGCCAGAGCTTCACTTCCCTCCTGCTGGCTCCTTTCTATTATTCCAGAGACACTAAACAGATGGAAAGATGGTATAACTAGTTTCAGAGTAACAGCCGTGTTAGTCTGTATTTGCAAAAAGAAAAGGGAGTACTTGTGGCACCTTAGAGACTAACCAATTTGAGCATGAGCTTTCGTGAGCTACAGCTCACTTCATCGGATGCATACCGTGGATACTGCAGCAGACTTTATATACACACAGAGACCATGAAACAATACCTCCTCCCACCCCACTGTCCTGCTGGTAATAGCTTATCTAAAGTGATCATCAAGTTGGACCATTTCCAGCACAAATCCAGGTTTTCTCACCCTCCACCCCCCCCCCCACAAACTCACTCTCCTGCTGGTAATTCTAATAGAATTCTAATAGAATTACCAGCAGGAGAGTGAGTTTGTGTGTGGGGGGGTGGAGGGTGAGAAAACCTGGATTTGTGCTGGAAATGGCCCAACTTGATGATCACTTTAGATAAGCTATTACCAGCAGGACAGTGGGGTGGGAGGAGGTATTGTTTCATGGTCTCTGTGTGTATATAAAGTCTGCTGCAGTATCCACGGTATGCATCCGATGAAGTGAGCTGTAGCTCATGAAAGCTCATGCTCAAATAAATTGGTTAGTCTCTAAGGTGCCACAAGTACTCCTTTTCTTTATGGTATAACTAGTTACTTGGGGTTCACCAGGGGTGGCAGCAGCAGTAAGAATGTGAGATGCCAGCCTTTCCTCTGATGGTGGATCACAAAGAAAATGAGGATCCGTTAACTAGTCCTGATTCACTTGCTGTCAAAGAGGCAGCGTTTCCCCCTGACTTTTGCCAACAACTGCTATGGAAGCAGCTCTGGGAAGTTGCATGGCTTCTGCACTGACCCACTTAAAAGCAAAGGTAGTTTATCACTGCAGCCCTAGAAAATAGCAACAAAGCTAAATGAACTCCAATAAGCCTCTTCTACGCAGCGACTAAATAGTGCTGAACTCACTCCCGCTGGGTTAGACGGTAGGGCCTTGGGACAAGACTAGGCAGTGCTTCCCAAGAGACTGCAGAGATGCCTGCCTGAGTGCATTCCAGGACTCTGGTGCTATGCTACTCACTGACGCCAAAACACGAGTAGAGTTCAGCATATTCGGAAGGGGAAAGTGATACGGTAAAGGGACATTTGCCTATTGGACATTCACACTAGTGGATGGGGAACCAAGCTAACAGACTACTCACAATGTTACTATGGAGGAGTGTTTTATTTATCATTCCATATCTATACCGAGGCTGGATTTTCCCAAGTTGATGCTGTGTTCCATTTTTTGCCTGATATAGTTTTTTCTTGTTTCATACGCAGACTCAGTGCGTGTGAATGGAACAATATTGCTCATTAAGGTTGCCCAGAAAAGGCAGTTAGTGATCCCAGAAACTGAGTTGGGCCACAAGTCGGTCCAGTTATTTGTCTAGAGAGACCCTTGATATATTGAATCCGGTCATTTTTGATGTTAACAGCTGACAGAAGAGTTGCACATACACATGGTAAGAACCACATAAATTCAAACTACGAAAAAAAGATGATACATTATATTTATTATTAATACATATTCTAGGATCATCAGAACAGTCAAAGCAAAATGGTATTGCTAAATTCATGCGTCTCTCTCACATTTCATGGCCAAATTTTCAAATATAGGATTTTAAATTAGGTATTCGGGTGCCTTAATAGGAACTTAGATGGCTAGCTTTTGGTGTGAACCATTTGAAAAAAAGAGAAAATTTTCATCCACGTTTTTAAATTTGTGGGGAAAATGACAAAGTTTTTTAAAAATCATATTAATGCTTTGGGGCAGGGACTTTCTATTCTGTGGAGTCACCGCTTTTATGGACAGAAGAGATCATTAGATCACCTAGCCTGACCTCCTGAATTAGATGGGCCAGAGAATTTTATTTCGATATCCTTGTCCTGAGCCCAATTATTGTATATGTAACTTATTATGTTAGTATAGTACTTATCACCCAGTCCTTATTGGGGCCTTTATATCTTACCATCATAAAAGCAGCAAAAAGCACTAACAAACAAACAAATAGTTTCTGTGAAGCCAAACAAACATTTTTTGGTTTAGTCACTTATTACTGGACATGGGCCCAAGCAACAAAGTTTGGAGCTGGATCTCAATTTCTGCACATTCAAAGGAGTTTGCATTCAGATTTTTGACTTGTTTTTCCATACACAAAGAGCAATCATTTACTTTCAGTCAAAATTGTCATGTTTCAATTTAAGGTAAATGCAGCAATAAGAAAGAAAAAAGCTCAATAAGAGAGCGGAGTAAGTTAGTGTGAGAGAGCTCTGAAAAGGGGAGAGGAAGGATGGCCCAGTATTTAGGAAACTGGCCTAGAACTTGTGAGAATTAGGTTCCATTCCCTGCTCCACCATGCACTTGTTGTGTAACTTTGGGCAAGTCACTTTCTCTGTGCCTCGGTTCCCCAGCTGAAAAATGGGGATAATAGCACTTACGTACCTCACATGGTGTTGTGAGGATAAATACATTAAAGATTGTAAGGTGCTCAGATGCTAGAGTAAGACGCACCATAGAATTACCTGAGATAGTTAGAAAACAAAATGGCTGCTGTCCTGGCACCACAGTAAAATGCTTAAAAAATTAAGGTGAAGCAAAGACCCTGTTTCTACATAAACAACAGAGTGGTCCTATTACAGAGAAAGGTTAAGGATCTGAACTTCCCCAAATGGGAATGTTTTGATCTGGGGCTTTGTTTCATGCCCATCACTACATATAATATTTAGGCAATGACAAATCTGGATTAGTATGTACCAGAGAGAGAAGGAGGCTGGCAATGAAGATAGATAGTTAGATTTAACTCCCCTTCTCCCGCCGAGTTCATTGTGAACATAATATTATACAAGCACATACCATATTTTGTTTTACATACACAATAACTGATACCTTGGCCTGGCTAGCTGCTAGCTGCAGTCAATTGTCATCTTGTTCCAGGGCGGGGAAATAGTTACTAATTAGCCTGCAGCTTACAGAAAAAAAGTTATTACACAGTTATCCCACACTAGAAGTCCAGGAACATGGATTGTGTCTTGTATGTCATTAGACTGGTAGTTCTTAAGCTACCCGATGCTCGGACTGGTGCCCATACCAAAAAGAGAAAGCTTTGCAGCATGATGTATGTTTCATTTGGAACACAGTTTCAGATAATTACTGAGGGTCATGCCAATGCCAGTGTATTTTTATTTAGATGCTCCTTGTAATTCAAGGCCTTCAAAAAGCCACACATGTCTTTATTTCTATTTTTCCTGCTTTGTCTCGGTTTTCCTTTATTTAAGTTCTTCCCACCACCCCTCTGGTGAAATCAGTGTGATGTTTAGCCTCTGGCTCAGAAAGTGAGTGGGAGCATCCCCTTCACCGCCACTGCCGATTCAGTGAATCATCTGTCGGGCGTGCTACTCCTACTGCTGTATGAATGATGCAATGGAAGCATCCTCCTCCTTTTCAGATTCTTAACACTTCCCACATCTGGGACAGACACACCCTGGGGCTTGGGAACCTGCAGTGTTTCCCAGCAGCAAGTCTCCACGAGGGCAGCCCTGCTGCACAACCACCACCATGATTCAGGCCCACCACCCATCTTGTTCATGCATTCACATAGCGAAGATATTACCAAATACAGTCAAGAAAGTCAGACAGTGAGGAGTCAAGCCTCCCACCCTGATCAGCCTTTATGTAATTTGAGGTCAATTACTGTAAACTATCAATTTTTCAGGAATGATATTAATTCAACTGCTATATAAACCGAGCCCCTTGTTTCTTTGCAGTTACAATGCACAAGATTTCAAACACAAGTAATCCTAGATTTTTCTCTCCAGTGTTTTCCTTTTTCTTTTCTCCCAGAATTAATGGTTTCCAGCTGTGTATTCTCTGGATATGTTTCCTCACCAGCTTTTTCCATAATATGGTGCTGGCTCACTTCCAAGCCCCAGATGTGCTATTTATTTACTCTGAAGCATCTGGCCTCCGACATGGTCCTGTCACTGCAACGTGGCAAACTGATGAAAAACTCAGCCTGGCAGCTAGTTATCAGGCAGTACTATAATGGCAAGCAATGAGAACATTTCAAAGGAGAAAGGAAAAGGGGAGTGGGATGGAAATGAGGAGGGAGCAGAGTTCATGTTTTTCTATGCTGTACTTTCTAAGGTTGCAGATGATTAGTGACATTCAAATTGGAAGCTAGGGATTCCACTCTTTTGTAAACAGAACCATGCAGACATTAAACCCCATAGAAACAGATCAGCCTGGCTGCTGGCCCTTAAACATCCTCTCTTATAGTCTCCCTGCGGCTTCACGGTAAAGCTGTATGCAATCCATTTCATGTTTTTGTACGTGTTATGTAAGATCACGCATTTTTAAAGACCTTTGAAAGGACTGCAGTCCCTGGAGTAAATTAAGAATGGTGTGTTAACCTTCCTGCTGAAGGTTGGACAATGTAAGAAAGGCCCTTTGGGATAAATATTTTCCATTAGCGTTTTATATATCAGGCTGCAAATATCCTTTTTACTATCACAGCATAATAACAATTCCCTTGTTTTGTTTTAAAAGGCAAAATACAAGGAAAAAAACCTCCAACATACTCTCTAAAATGAAAATTCCAAGATGGCAATTACAGTAAGTATAAATAATTGTTTAAATGATAGCACCTCTGCTTTGGCTTACATGGTCCATTGCCTTAAAGCCAAGAATCTGAAATTGTATAAGCTGCAAGGCGGCCCTGAAGAGACAGATGTTGAAGCAGGTGTCAGTGGTTTTTTTAAGAAATGGAAGGAATCAGCCACAGGTGTTGAAGGCCAAGAAGTCAAAAGTTTATTAAACCCTGCATGGGAGAAAGAAGCCTGTCATTTACGCTTCAGAGCTGGAAGGGTGTGTGCTTGGGTGCTTTACAACTGTAGTAGGAAGCCAGGCAGGAGAGGCTGGGAAAGTTCTAAGCAGAAGTTCTGCAGTGAAGCAGAGAGAGAGAGAGAGAGAGAAAGGCAGGCCTTAAGGAGAATATCATTTTCCTTATTCTAATCACGTTTCTTGCTCAGTGTTGGAAGAAAGCAATTCGTTCTGTGATTCTTTGCTGTTTGTCATATGGTGAGAGAAGTATTTCCAGTTTTGTCCTTTCCTTCATGCCCCCATCATTAATCTGTCTCCAAAGATGCTTCAGGCTAGAGAAAAGGTGCATATACTCCTCCAGCAATACAGCTCTCTAGCTTAAGATCTGGTCTACACTACAGATCTATATCAGTGTGCCTATGGATTTTTCACACTCCCGTGCCATGTTGTTATTCTGACCTAATCCCCACCCCCCACCCCCGCGTAGACAGTGCTATGTCTCCCACAGACATCGCTATCGCCGCTTGGGGACATGGATTAACCATGCCAACAGGAGAGCTTTCTCCCAGCAACTTAGCGCGTCCTCATTAAAATGCTACAGTTAGGCAGCTGCATTGATGCAGTGTTTTAAGTGTCGACGTGCAGTGTTCTACCCACCAGCCTCAAGTCACTCCCTCTTCTGTGTCCGGTTTGCTATGAATGTGGCCATATTGTGTATGCAAGGACATATACTGTAACTTTTAATTTTCCTGGAGTAACATTAGTTGTGTCAAAAGTTGAGGGAAAGTTTTCAGCACTTTGGTTCATGAGATTTTGTACCCGCAATATTAATTTTTTCCACAGATGTTTCAACTGGAAATGTTTCTTCCTGAAACATCCACACACACCCAAAAAAGCCACACTTACTCAAAAATTCACACCTGCAGGGGAGTTTACAAAGGGAGGGAAAAGAGGAAGGGGTGAGCCCCTAAAGACAGGAGGGCATGTTAGATTGAGCCCAGTGCTGGGAGCTAGGCAGATTTTGTGTAACTGATTCTCTCACACATTTTTTAGTTTTGGTTTTGCTGGAGCGGGGGACAAATAATTGACCCACCTCCAGCTAGAACTTTCTAGAAGTGCCCAAGGCATGTGACCCAAAGGGCCACACTCTGACACTGCTGCCCTGCAGACACGAGGCCTGCCCCGAGTGCCATGGCCCAGTTAGATCCTCTTCTTACAAAGTGTAGTGCAGTTCCAGAGCATGGGACATCTACAGACCTCAGACATGCTCCCTCCTTTGAGGCACAGTCTGAGATTCTTCCCCTTTATTAGATATGACTATACATGGCAGTGGGTTCACTGGAGCCTAATTTCTGGGAGGAAGATGATGCCTTCACTTAGTCCCTTCAGGGGAGAATGGGATTTCCCTAGCTAAGTGATGATCGGGGACAGTGCAGGGCCAAGTGGTCATGGTGTCAGGATACCAGCTGCTATCTCCCAAATGTATTTTTTCCACAATTAAAAGTTTGAAATAGGAAGAAGGAAGTTTGCAATCAAAGTAAGTCAAGCAACCAAGCACTACAGCTCTGGAGAAGCTCTGCCTTTCCTCCTTCTTTCCTCCATTCCTTGAGAGGAAGGTGCCATGTTCAGGAAGCAGGGGGCCTCTTAAACTCATCTAGAGAAGATGAGAAGAGAAGGCTGGAAAAGAGTGGAATATTTTGTCTTCGGGAGGTCTCTGGCTCACCAGTAAGTGTACCAGTTTTTCATTACTTCCATGGTCAATATTGCAAGAGGCCAACTCTGGATGTGGCAGGTTAGCGGTCAGTGGCATGAGTGGAGCTTCCCTGTAAGAAATTATCCACTGAAATGTTTCTACGGGTATGGGAACTGTTCCTTTCCTATGTTAAAACATGGCCCAATACCTCAGTCATCACAACAGCTATTCCCAGGGGTCACAAATTATTTTATGAATTAAACACAATCACAGTCTTCCTCTGCTGTAGGAGAGCTGTTTGATGTTTTGTCAAGCAACCTTTCAAGCTGTGCATTCAATATCTGTGGGAAATACAAGTACCACTTATGGGATTGCTTACACTTGGCTTTCCACTGTAGAAGAACAATAGCTATTTGCTTTTCCATTCACTCTGGTTCTGATCTATTGCTACAATAAAATGGCATAGCAGCATAAAAAAAATTACATATTCAAATACATTTATTTGTATCGTAAGTCTTGAGACCTGAACTATGCTCACGAAAACTTAATAGATCAGCCAGTCTTTCATCTGGACCCAAAAGAAAGGGAATCTTTCCTTCACTGTCCATTTTCTTTTTGTCAAGAATCACTAAAGCAAATTTAAACAGATTTTTTAAATGGGCATAGGACCTCCAGGGTCATCAAGTCCCCTGCTACCACAGGCAAATATCAACTATCTTAGTTCCTCTTCAGAAATAGATTGAGTGAAATTAAATCCTCTGTTCCTAGATAGAGGGCAACAAATTATCATTATGAGCAAGGTAATGGTTATTTATGCCAGTGAATTAGCAAACCTCTTTATACACCGAGTGACATCAATATGGGTGTATTACTCTGTCCAGCTAATTGGCTTTGATGCAGATGATGTGTCAGAAAGCTGGGAAGGTGAAACTCACCCCCCTAAACCCAAAGCCAGAGCACAAAAGGGCAGGTGTTACTCCATCCTAGGGGAGGGAGAAATGGCCCTGGCCCCCAGTGTGCTGGATTTACATGCCCCTTGCCACGCCCCTTCACCGTTGTCAGCAATAGCCCATGTGGATCTTGGACTAGATCTGACATGATGCTGAGCCTTCTGGACCTGATCCAGCAAAGCACTTAAGCATGTGAGAAGTCCTATTGAAGTCAATGGTACTATTCATATGCTTCAAAAAATAAAGCACACGTTTAAGTGCTTAGCTGGATCAGGGCCAGAGTACAGCTCTCCTCCACAGCAGGCAGGGTATATACAGGCACCCTTTCTGCATGTCTCCTGCACAGTTGGGGCTTGAGTGGCAGGAGAGCCCATGCAGGTCCTCTGCATCACGGGTTAGTATCACAGGTGACTATTGACATATGCATACTTTAGGAAATCTCCATTAACTGTATTACACCTTGCTGATAAATGAAAATGGTACAAAGTTACAAACCAAATCAATCAAATTAAACAAATGCTCATCTGGCCTAGAACTGTGTATAGATGTTCTAACAACGTGGTCATTAGTAATATCATTTGAGGCCATCATTCTATTGCAGCCAGAAAGGATTTGGGTTTTTATTACATTACCTCTTCATGGCTTGATTCAGTTTGGGGATAGGATGCTGTTGGCACAAGCCAGAATGTATGGTTCCCAGTGGTGGAAAATCTCCCCGGAGGTGGGTGGCATTGTTCTAAGGTTTCTTTGACTCTTCTAGGAAGCCTGAAGCCAATTAGCACAGCTAATCATGATTGCTGTTCAGGGATATATAATCAGAATGACTGGGGAATGTCTGATTCAGCACAACTCCTGTGCATGCTCCACCAAGCAGAGGTCTCCAGTGCAATTTAAAGCTGACTTCTCCTCACACAGTCCCTGGGGTGCAAACATTGCCTGCCTTCTCCCAGGGGTGAATTCAAATGGCATAGAGGGAGGCAAATTTTACCCCCTACTCTACCACAGGTGAGTTACTTTATATACCATCGCAGAGCTCTGACCTTGTCCCCAGGGGTCCCGCACTTCTAGGTGGTTTATGCTAGCCTCAGTGGCTCACTGCAACCCTCCACATAGCTCTTCTCTCTCTAGAGCCAGGGTTACAGTCTACCAAGCCCTTTTCATCATAAGCCAGCAAGGAGGTTGGTGAGAGAACTCCCACAGTCTCTGTTGTCCCTAGGGGCTTGTTTCAGAATAGTTTAGCCTCCTGTCCTAACAGGGGCCTGTCTTCCCCTTCCAGGAGGGTTTCTGTAGTGGCAGGTTAGGGGGGAACCCGGGCCTGCCCTCTATCCTGGGTTCCGGTCCAGGGACCCTAATGGTAGCAGCTGTTGGCTTTCACTGCCAGAGTTGCTACATTTCCTTGGGCCACTTTCCCACAGCTCTCCCGCTTCTCTCTTCTTCACCCTTACCTTAGGGCTCCCTTACTGATGGCTTGAGGGTGTCTTCATTAACCAGCCCTTCAGCTTCGCTTCACTTCAACTCCCAGGCTTTCCTCAGCCTGACTGGAGTGAGCCCTTTTATAGTATCAGAAGGGCCTTAATTAGACTCAGGTGTTCACATTACCTTAATGGCTTCACCTGACTTTTTGCAGGTTAATTGGAGTCAGGTGTTCTCATTAGCCTGGAGCAGCCCTTGCTCCGGTCAGTCAGGGAACAGAAAACTGCTAATCCAGTGGCCAGTATATCTGCCTTTGGCTACTCTGCTGTACCCAACTGGCCTGGGTCTATCATAATACATAAGCCTTTTCACTGAGTTTCTTTTTGATGGGTATATGCTCAGACACCATCTGTTCTCAGGGATTTCACCACTTCCTCTCGTGGATATAGAACTCACTGCGCCCTCATTATCTATCTTGCAAATCTCTCCCCACTTTGAACTCCCCCTTCAGGCTTCTTTTTTAAAGTTATGATCGCTGCTCTCCTCCTTATTTATTGTTTTCCCTCCCCCCATGGTGAGCTCCCTCTCTTTGCTCTTGTAGTGTGAAAGTTCATGCGGTTATTCTTAATTATGTTTGCTTTATATTCAATAATCTTTTGTACTTCTATATAGACCTCCCCTCCCAAAGTGCTTTCAGAGTATTCGATACACAAAAGAATATTGTATTATTGAAAACCATATGAAATTTTCATAAATCAGCTACCTTGCTAAGAAAAATATTTAGGTCTCTTTCTGGAATTTTCAGATACAATAATCTTAAAGAGATTAATTCATTTTGATAAGTCTCTTAGGATAGTTTCCCTGACCCATTCTAACTTTGGTACAATAGATAGCCTCCTTGCAGGGTCCTAGAGCCCATGCTTCAACCTGAGCCTGGAAGTCTACACAGCAATGAAACAGCTCACAGTCCAAGCCACAAGCGCCCGAGACAGCTGGCACAGACCAGCCGCGGGTGTCTAGTTACTGTGTCGACATACTTTTTTCTGTGGCTCTGTGTTCACCAATGGAAAAAGCAATTGAGGAAAAAGTTGTGGATGCCTTGACAAAAACACAGAGTAATATGCAGCTTTTATAGCATATTTTGGGTTTACCGATCTAATTTACACTAATAAAAGTCCTGGTCTCCACAACCATGGATTATAGCTTCAGCTGGAAGGGAAAGGGACAGTGGGGACAAAGAATCTTTGGTGTAAAGAAAGGCTAAGTCATATGGTTTGGCTATATCCAACAAAAAAGTAAGAGGTGAACTAAAGCTGCCAAAATTCAGACTGAAGGCCTGTTGGTTTTGTTACAGAAGGAAGTTGAGAACAAGGTCTGATTCAGCCGAAACTCACTCGTATTTGTTGCATTTGGTGAGAAACACAATAAAAATGTTCAATTCGGGAACTGTTAGCAGAAGTTTTCGGTGCTAGCTGGAGCTACTGGCTGTAGGTATCGATCAGTCAGAATCAGTCCCACACAAAATATTATCCTACTGTACCTAAACTTGCAGGTCTTTCTCAAGCTGCTGGGAGTTTTGAGTACAAAATGAAGGCTTTCACTCATGAGCAAAGAGACAAGTGCTTAATGTGTGCATAGTCCAGGCAAAAACAACCACTCTTTTAACAACTAAAGGAAGGAGCTTACATCTTTCCTGTTATAGACAAAAGTTCAGGATAAACAAGATACATGTGACAATATTGTGAGATTTGGAACTAGAGCTTGTCGGAAAACTGACATTTTTCCCTTGAGAAATTATTTTAAAATGAAAAATTTTCATTCAACGTTTCTCTTTGATTTTTCCTGCCGGAGGTTTCAACTTGATTCAAAATGAAAATGTTCATTGCATTTCATCTTAAGAACTTTCTTTCTTTCTAACTCAAATCCCAACTCCAAGTATCAAAAGGCTGCTGGAGGGATCAACTCTGCCTGGGCCCAGATGGCCTCTCCCTTCCCAATATTGCTAACCCTAAACATTCAAAATTCAAGAGTCCAGTCCCAAAAAATCACGATTACCTTAAAATTGTGAGTTTTAGTTAAAAATAACAACAACAACCACCGCCATCAAACAGTACATTTTGGCCTCTTTTTATTTGCCTTCTGATTTTTGGGACTTGAGGGTCACTTTGGGTACTCAGGTCACATTCACAACCTCCTCTATCCATGACAGCTAGAAATGTACAATTTTTTTTTAACAAGAGCTGAGATTCCCTTGTAATCACTTGACACGTTAAGAAAAATATAAAATATTGCTAGATTCATGATAAAAATCACAAGGGTTAGCAACACTGCTTTCCCATTGCCAGTATCTTCAGCTCATACTTGGATACTACTCATCAGTGCTGGGACCGTTTAAATGTAACCCTTTTGGGCTTTGTCAGCTCCTGGAATGCTGGACTGAGCTTCTAAGGGACCTATCTTATGGACTACAACAACAACGGCTTCAAAGCATCTGGACATCATTTCCCAGCCTACTTAGAGTCTGGGGCAGGGAGAGAATAAACTGGAAACCCCCTCAAAAGCCAAGAGGGAAACTACAAGAATACATCCTAGCATACTTAAGGAACCGGTTGAAGAGATTTCTGAACCATTAGCATTATTTTTAAGGATTCATAGAGGGTGGGCAAGATCCCAGAGGGCTGGAAAAGGGAAAATATAGTACCTAACTATAAACAGGGGAATAAGGACTACCCAGAGAATTATAGACCAGTCATCTTAACTTTGATATCCAGAAAGATAATGGAGCAAATAATCAAACAAGGGTAAGCACCCAGAACATAATAAGGTAATAAGTAATAGTCAATATGGATTTGTCAAGAACAAAATGTCAGCAAGTCTAGTATGCTTCTTTGACAGGGTAACAAGCCTTGTAGATGTGGGGAAAGCAGAGGTGAAAGTAAGCCAGTACGCCCTGGTACGGTGTACCGGTAAGAGCCGGTGCGCCGTACCAGGACCGGCTTTCCCAGAGGGCAATTTAAAGCCCTGGGGTAGCAGTGGCGGGGCCGCGGCAGGGATTTAAAGGGCCCCAGAGCTCCAGCCACTGCTACCCCCCGGGGCCCTTTAAATCCCCACCTGAGCCCTGCTGCCTGAGCCCTGGGGTAGCTGTTGCGGCGCTCTGGCGGGGATTTAAAGGGCCCCGGAGCTCCAGCCGCCTCTACTGCCCCGGGGCCCTTTAAATCCCCGCCTGAGGCCTGCTGCCCGAACCCTGGGGTAGCGGCAGCGGCGGGGGTCTGGTGGGGATTTAAAGGGCCCCAGAGCTCCAGCCACTGCTACCCCCCGGGGCCCTTTAAATCCCCACCTGAGCCCTGCTGCCCGAGCCCTGGGGTAGCTATTGCGGGGCTCTGGCGGGCATTTAAAGGGCCCCGGAGCTCCAGCCGCCTCTACTGCCCCGGGGCCCTTTAAATCCCCGCCTGAGGCCTGCTGCCCGAACCCTGGGGTAGCGGCAGCGGCGGGGGTCTGGTGGGGATTTAAAGGGCCCCGGAGCTCCAGCCCCCCGCAACCCTCCCGGGGCCCTTTAAATCCCCGTTTGAGCCCTGTTGCCGAAGCCCTGGGGTAGGGGTGGCGGGGCTCCAGAGGAGATTTAAAGGGCCGGGGCAGTAGCGGCAGCTGGAGTCCCAAGCCCTTTAAATCTCTGCCTGAGCCCTGCTGCCCGAGCCCTGGGGTAGGGGTCGGGGGGCTCTGGCGGGGATTTAAAGAGCCCCGGAGCTCCAGCCACTGCTACTGCCCCGGCCCTTTAAATCCCAGCCGGAGCCCTGCTGCCGAAGCCCTGGGGTAGCGGCGGTGGGGCTCCGGCAGGCATTTAAAGGGCCGGGGCGGTAGTGGCGGCTGGAGCCCTGGTGCCCTTTAAATCCCCGATGGAGCCCGGCCACCGCTACCCCAGGGTTCGGGCAGCAGGGCTCAGGCGGGGATTTAAAGGGCTCGGGGCTCTGGCAGCTGCTACCAGAGCAGAGCCCAGGCCCTTTAAAGCTCTGCCAGAGCCCAGAGCCCCGGGGCAGCGGTGGCAGCCGGGAACCCCCAGGGCTCCTCAGTGATTTAAAGGGCCCAGGGCTCCACTGTGGTAGTGGCAGCTGGAGCCCTGGGCCCTTTAAATTGCCCCCGAGTCCCGGGGCTCCCAGCCACCTCTGCAGCTGGTAGCTCAGGGTGATTTAAAGGGCCCTGGGCTCCCAGCCGCCACTACCGCAGCTGGAGCCCTGGCCCTTTAAATCAAGATTTAAAGGGCCCAGGGATTCAAGGCCCTGCCTCTTCCAGTTGAGGCCACGCTCCCTGCTTAGGACTCCAGCGTACCGGTAAGTCCTCTAACTTACTTTCACCCCTGGGGGAAAGCAGCAGATGTCATATATATTGACTTCACTAAGACTTTTGATACTGTCACATATGACCTCATAAGCAACCTATGGAAATATTGCCTAGACAATCCTACAATAAAATGGGTGCACAACTGGTTGGAAAACCATATTCAGAGAGTAGTTATCAATGGATAATAATCAAGCTAGAAGGGCATCTGGCCTGGATCTGGTTCTATACAATATCTTTATAAATGATTTCAGTAATGGCATGAAGAGTACACTTATAAAGTTTGTGGATGATACTGAGCTGAAAGGGGTTGCAAGCACTTTGGAGGACAGGATTAGAATTCAAAATGATCTTGAAAAACTGGAGAAATGGTCTGAAATAAATAGGATGAAATTCAATAAGGGCAAAGGCAAAGTACTCCACTTAGGAAGGAATAATCAATTGCATAAATACAGAATAGGAAATGACTGCCTAGGAAGGAGCATTGCAGAAAAGGATCTGGACGTTATAGTGGATCACAAATTAAATATCAGTCAACAGTGTACTGTAACACTGTTACAAAAAAAGAGATCATTCTGGGATGTATTAGCAGGAGTATTGTAAGAAAGAAACAAAAAGTAATTCTGCCACTGTACTGAGCACTAATAAGGTCTCAATAGGAGTATTGTGTCCAGTTCTGGGCACCGCACTTCAGGAAAGATGTGGGCAAATTGCAGAAAGTCCAGAGAAGAGCAACAAAAATGACTAAATGTCTAGAAAGCATGACCTATGAAGTAAGATTGAAAAAAGTGGGTTTGTCTGAGTCTGGAGAAAAGACTGAGGGGGGACATAATAACAATCTTCAAGTATGAAAAAAGTAATTATAAAGAAGCTGTTGATAAATTGTTCTCCTTAACCACTGAGGACAGGACAAGAAGGAATGGGCTTAAATTGCAGCAAGGGAGATTTAGACTAGACATTAGGAAAAACTTCCTAACTGTCAGGGTAGTTAAGCACTGGAACAAATTGCATGGGAAGGTTGTGGAATCTCCCTCACTGGAGGTTTTTAAGAATAGGTTAGACAAACACCTGTCAGGGATGGACTAGATAATATTTAGTCCTGCCTCCATGGAGGAAACTGGACTAGATGACCTATGGAGGTTCCTTCTGGCCCTGCACCAGTTTTTAGACAGAGGAGGGGACATCTGGTCAACTTGACCCCAGAGCTGTGGAGGGCATACAGGTAAGCAGACAGGTCAGTAAAAGTCACCTGAAAAGCAGCATGGGATAGCAGTTGGGGGACTGGCACAGTAGCTTGCAGCAATGTTGCATGCACACAAACAAAAGACCAAACAAGCTCAGTTCACATCAGACTTAGTTCACTTTCAGAGAGGACTTCAGAGTTCGAAATAAATATGGAATGAGTGCACTATAATGAATTGTGTAATGTGTACACAAGCATTTTCAAACTGGTTTAACTCAACTTAGTCCATTTTTAAACCCACATGTAGACAAGCTGTAAGATAAGAACATACAGAAATTAAGGAACACACTGATGTGGTCAAAATCCAAGAGTTTTGGTTAATTTTCTATATTGTGGAGGGGTCTTGGTTAAGGTTGAAGTTTTCCCTCTTTCTCTGTCATGCTTTATCCTTCTACAGTATATTAAATTATCTGCATGCACAGAAAAAGCTCATTTTTAAAAAAAGTGTAGCAGTATTCCGTAATTTGAAAAGCTGATAAGTGCTTTTGGAGAATTTAACAAGAAAGATCCCAATAAATTGTGATGATATTTCAATTATCTGAGTTGTGTGAGCAGCATCGTAAAATGTAAGTGTATTACGGAGCTGTGACAGGTTCCCCTCGGGGTGCCACCTGGAACTGGGGTACCACTGAGCCTAGGCTCCCTCTCACACTGTGCTGCTGTGAGAAGCTGCAGACCCACTCCTGGGCTTACACTTCCACCAACATTCACACAGGTAAGTACGCACCCAGCTGCAGTTAGATGAAGGCTCTCTGACCAGCCACTGCATGAACTAACAATAGAGGGGCTACAGCTTCCTAGCCTAGGACCCCAGAGCTGTATCATCCTGCCCTGGTCCAAACCCTGGCCAGTATGAATTTATTATCCAGTTCGCTCCCCCTCAATGTGGAGAGGAAATGCAACAGCCTGCTGAGCTAGAATTCCCAAGCACTTCACTGCAACTCATTGGTTTAGATTAAAACATAAAATAAGTTTATTAATTACAAAAAGATAGATTTTTAAGTGATAGCAAATAGATCAAAGCAGATCACCTAGCAAATAAACAAAAATGCAAACTAATCTTACCATACTAGAAATATAGGATTTGAATTAACAATCTCTCACCCTGGCTGATGATACAAGCATATTTCAGATTCTTAGGGCACAAGCTACCTTTGCTTTGCAGCTTGGAATCCCCAGGTTTTTCATACACAGGCTAGAAATCCCATTAGCCTGGTCCAGCACTTCCCCCACTTTAGTCTTTGGTCCTCAGGTGTTTCCAGAAGTCCTCTTGTGTGGGGAGTGAAGAACAACGGATGATGTCACTCCCTGACTTATATAGCTTTAGCGTATGGGGGAATCCTTTGTCCCAAACTCAGTTTGTGGAAAAACAGTGACATCCCAAAATGGAGTCCAGAGTCATGTGGCCTGGTTACATGCCCTTGCATACCTTGCTGAGTCATAGTGGCCATTACTTACAAACTGTCTGGAATGTTCACAGGAAGGTTAAGTTCTTCCAGGGTCCATTGTCTTTGCTGATGGGCCATCAACACTATCTAGCTTCTTCATTATTGTACCAGAAAGGCTAGTTGTGGGTGTCACCCAGCGTAAGCACAATTGAAATACATATACATAGTCAATATTCTTAACTTTAGATACAAAAATGATACATGCATAAAAATAGGATAATCATATTCAGCAAATCATAACTTTGCCAATGACACTTCACATGACTTGTCTTGTACAAAATGCATCATAATTATGCCATAATCATATCATAATAATGTCACTGTGAAGAATATGTCACAGGAGCCTTCTGAACTTTGCTGGGAATCACCACCTGAGAATGGTCAGGAATCTTATTCCTTAAGGTAGTTAAAAATAAGAGAACCCTGGGAGATCTAAATCTAGAAATAAATACAAAAGGCAAAGAAGACACCGAGTTTATTAGAACATATTGTTTCATAGAAATCTGAGATAAAATGGACCTCAAGAGGTCATCAAGTCCACCCCCCTGCACTCAGGTAGGATTAAATATTTACCTATACCATCCCTGACAGATGGTTGTCTAACCGGTTCTGAAACCCTACTCCCAGTGACAGGGATTCCACAACTTTCTTAGGTAACCTATTCCTGTACTTAACTATCCTTGGATTTAGAAAGTTTTTCCTAATATCTAATCTAAATCTCCTTTGCTGCAAACTAATCTGATTACTTCTTGTCTCATCGTTCATGTTTTCTAAGCTTCTTCATTTTGTTGAAGACTGAAGCTACCAGTGCCAATTTCCAGCATCTGGAATAATGTCCAAGAAATTCACAACTATTCTCAAATTAGTAGAGAGAAGGGACGTTACCATATCTTGATAGGAGGAGGAGAGAGAGAGAGAACGAGAACATAACTGGGCCAATTTCTCCCCTCTTGAAAACTGAAGTCAATGGGCAGAATTTGGCCTGCCTTACAAACTCAATTCTGTATGTTATGAAAGGCTTGCTGTTCTGTATCTGCCAAGTTCTTACTTAAATCTTCATTAACTGTGGGATACTGTGTGGAAAGGGTGAGTTTGGGCTGCAAAGTCAAATAGCATGAAGTTGACAGCCTATCAATTCATCAATCAGCAGACAAGTAAAATCAGAGTGAAGTCTGTGTGCAAGTACTCTGATTTGAAAAATTTAATCCTGTTTTCCAAAACAAAAACACAGCACTGGCCTTTTAAGAACAGAGAACTACCAGCTAGAAATCTGTCACCTAGCAACTGGACACTGATTTTTCCCTCTCTCCTGCAAGCCAGTTGATAGCTACCTGCTGGCTTTTCAGCTTTATCAACATCTCAGCCTTTTTGCCTGTTAGCTAGCACAATTCATCTCTGGTTTAAGAGATGCATTGAAGTCAATGGAATTACACAGGGACTGAATTTGACCCCCATTTCTGGATTCTGGGAGACTGTATTTTCAACAGTAAATAACCCACAGCATGTCTGGCATTCTTTTGTAGTTTTTCAATCTTGCTACCTTTACTGTAGGACATATATTAACTCCCAGGAGAAAATAAAATACAAGAAATAAAGGGACTTCACACATCTAAAACGTATAAAGCACTCTGAAAAGACCTTCAGCTTAACAAAGCTAAGAGCAGCCAGGGATGCCTGGAGAAAGCAGACTATCAGTGTTATGCAAATTAGTTTGCTGGGAGATTGAAAGGAAGTCAAGATTATAATAAAACTGCAAAGTCTGCAAAAGAATTTAATTCTGGTTTATTACACTTCAGACTGCAGAATAAAATTCCCAACCAAGTAATGTTTACTTACAGAACTACAGGCTCCATCAGAAAAGAGACATACCCACATAGATGAAGTAAGCCCTATAATTATTAAGCATAGGGTTGCCAGGGGCCTGGAGCTAAAGCAAGCTCCTTGTCTGCCCTAGTTCTGTGCGGCTCCCAGAAGTGGCCATCATATCCTTGCAGTCCCTAGACTCATGGGAGACCAGGGAGGCTCCATGGCTCTGGAGCTCCCATTGACCAGGAACCGTGACCAATGGGAGCTGCAGGGGTGGTGCCTGCAGGTGCGACGGCAGTGTGCAGAGCCTCCCTGGCTGCCCATGCATCTAGGGGCTGCAGGGACCTGGCAGCCGCTTCCTGGGAGCTGCGGTAAGCACTGCCAGGACCCCCAGCCCCTTCCCAAGACCAGTGTCCCCTCCCACACCCAAAACCCCTCCCCATGCCCAAACCCCTGCCCCAGCCCCACCCCACTCCTGTATCCCAAACCCCTCACCTCTGGCCCCACCCGAATCCACGCTCTCAGCTAGAGCTCACACCCCCCCGCACTCCAACCCCCAGCTCCAGCCTGGAGCTCCCTCCTTCACCCCAAACCCTTGATCCCCAGTGCCACCCCAGAGCCCACACCCTCAGCCAGAACCCACACCCACTCACACACTCAGACCCCCTCATCCCCAGCCCAGAGCCCTGCACCCCAAACTCCTCATCCCCAGCCCCACCCCAGAGTCTGCACTTCCAGCCATAGTCCTCATACCCCCTGCACCCCAACCCCCTATTCCAGCCCAGAGCCCTCTCCTGCAACCTGAACCCCTCATCCCTGGCCCCACCCCAGAGCCTACACTCCCAGCTGGAGCCCTCACTCCATTTCCACACCCCAACCTCCTGCCCCAGCCCAGTGAAAGTTAGTGAGGGTGGGGGAGACCAAGCAACAGAGGGAGTGGGGATGAAGTGAGTGGGAGCAGGGCCTTGGAGAAGGAGCAGGGATGTTCAGTTTTGTGTGATTAGAAAGTTGGCAACCCTAATTAAGCAACAAATATCTATATTAACATTAAAAGTGGTACTAAAGGCTGAGAAGCAAGGCACTTCAGAATTAAGGCTTCAGCCTTAGCTCATCCTGTCATTACTAAGGGCTTGGCTACATTTGCAAGTTAGAGCACATTAAAGCAGCCCTGGGCACCCTAGCTCCCTACCCGTCCACACTGGCAAGGCACGTAGAGCGCTCTGACTCCACGGCTAGAGCGCTCCTGGTACTTCACCTCGGCGAGAAGGTTAACACTTGGTGTGCCTTGGCTGCAACGCCTGGGCGTCAGTGTGAACAAGGTGTTGCACTACTGTGCTCTGATCAGCCTCTGGAAACATCCCATAATCCCCTTAAGTCAAGTGGCCCTAAGTCTGAGGGCATGGCTACACTTGCACTTTGAGTTAAACCAGCCTTCGTAGAGCGCAGTAGGGAAAGCGCTGCAATCTGTCCACACTGACAGCTGCAAGCGCACTGGCGTGGCCACATTAGCAGCTCATGCAATGGCCACAGAGAGCAGTGCATTGTGGTAGCTATCCCAGCATGCAAGTGGCTGCAACATGCTTTTCAAATGTGGGGGTGGAGTGTGACAGGCAGTGTGTTGTGTGTATGTGGGGGGAGAGAGTGTGGGTTTTTGGGGGCACTGAGAGCATGTCAGCATACTGTCTTGTAAGTTCAGACAGCAGCAGACTCCCCCTCCCCCGCCTCTGTCTCTCACACACAGCATTCCACCGTAACGGTTGCTTTGTCTCGGAGCAGATAAGCAGCCAGCTGTCAGAAACGGAGCTTTCAAAGGGCATATCTGCATTCCTGCAGCTGATTCCAAACAATGACAAGAGTGGCCACTTGACTTAAGGGGATTATGGGACATTTCCGGAGGCTGATCAGAGTACAGTAATGCAACACCTCATTCACACTGATGCCCGGGCGTTGCAGCCAAGGTGCAACAAGTGTTAATCTTCTTGCTGAGGTGGAGTACGTGGAGCGCTCTAGCCGTGGGGTCAGAGCACTCTGTGTGCCTTGCCAGTGTGAACGGGGAGTGAGCTAGGGCACCCGGGGCCACTTTAATGCGCTCTAACTCGCAAGTGTAGCCAAGCCCTGAGAGGTGCATGAGATCAATATTTCCTGTTATAGAGGAGGGAATTAGCTATGTACCACCACTAAACACAATTCATCTGACTGCAATTCCATTCTAACTAGACCCCTTGTAGCAGGGTATGCTACAGGCAGGGTATGCTGGGACAGGTCAACCTGGCTACTCGAGGAAGAAAGTGCTCATCATTATTCAATACAGTAAGAGTGGCAGAACCAGGCCCTAAGTGAGTACATCCCATGTACTGGTTTATTTCCCCCCTTTGTTCTTTATCTGCTGGTAGACAGTGTTGTGCTTATTATTTTGTAAACAGAGAGATACCTACATGGTTAGTAATACTGCTAGGTGCTTTGTTTTCAAAACATAGAGCAGTGGCAGATGAAGAGCTAGATAGAGCAGTAGAATTACAGATTGGAAAACTGTAATGCATCAGCATTAACTAACTTCAGATCCATAGTATACTGGTGCAGGTCCACTGGTGTAGCGTCAATAGGGCTCTAGCATTTCTACTAACACATCATTTAACCACATTCACAGACCACAGAGTGGCTCCTGAATGGTCTAACCATGGAGTTAAACATCAGAGCGATTAAAATGCCCAAGTCCTATCTATACTGCTGATTCAGCTGCAGTGTAATTTAGTTACTATAGACAAGGCCAGAAAAGTTCCATGACTTGCCCAAGGCCACGCAACAAGTCAGTGTCAAAGCCAGGATTAAAACTGCTCCTAGTCCATTTTGTTCAATCCACTAGATTAAGATACCTCTCGCAACTGAACTGGTAAAAGAATCAGAGATTTACAACCTTGGCCCTACAATCTGAAGAACCAGCCGTTAGCTTTCTTGACTATGTTACATCTAGCAGTTTCTGTGGCACTTTAATCCACTTGAGAGTACATGCTTTTGTTAATGTTTTTCCATCAATTCTGCAGCCAGCTTTGCAAGCAACATTTTCATGCAAGTTACTTTTAACAGTCACAAAAACAACTAGCTTACTGTGTTTCTCAAACAAAGATAGAAAAAAAAAAGATTTCCATTTCCTGGCACACACAAATATCTTTTAATCACTGATTTGGGACCTGCGCATCAGTATGACATGCAATTTGCAGTTCCTGGAAATGCCATTTACATTTTTTTGTAGCAGGCTGAGAAAAATCAGCAGAAAGATAATTTCAACCCAAACACTAATTCAATGGGCATCCCCTGAGTACCTTCTGTCACTGATCATTCCTTTATTTTCTAGATGAAAATTTGAAACAGTGTTCTTTCTCAACAAAACCCTAAAAAGCTAATGCTTTTATTTTTTTAAGGGGAAAATGGATACAAATGCCTCTTTTGCTAATACAATTTGACTGTTGGGATTTCTGCAAATGTGTTATCACTTGTCTGGGTTATTGCTGCTGTTCTGTCCATCATATTCTTAAATTTCTTCAGCTTGCATTGTAAATACAAAGATAGCTATTGGCTAGATCACTTCTTGTCCATTATGCATGAATCACAAGACTATTTTCAACCATCTGCTTGCTCACATTTAATTAGATGCAAGCCCAAACTGGAATTTTGTATCTGAACACATTTGAGCTAGATACTTTTTCTGAATTTCAGCTCAAACTAGATCCACAAAAAAGGTCAATCTTTGCTTCTGTGGTTCAGAAGTGGAAATTAGAACTTTATCCTGACGCCACCAGCTCCCTCCTCCCAGGGCACTTGTGAGTGAGGACTGCAAGGGTAAAGGAGACTGGGAGGGGCCCCAAAAACAATTTCTCAGGCTTTTCAGAGGGTACTAGCTGACCATCCCCACCTCCAGCTCCCTCTTCTTTGTGTCAGTGATAGTGGAGAGACCTCACCCTTCAAACTATAGTTCCACAATCCTCTTGTACTCAGAGGTGTCTTTACATATTGCTTAGAAATGTTCCCCACTAATGTCCCCCCAGTTCTGTGGGGGGGGGGGCGGTAGGGCTACCATGCTAGTCTTCCTCTCCACAGAAGCTCATGTAGAGAGGAGGAAGAGGAGGATTGGCCACCGGCTGTTGGCCTAGGTCTATCATGCATTCATGATCCAAAGCCTATTCACTTCAGTGGGCTTTGAATCAGGCCCTTAGTTACCTTCCAATGGAAGAAAGACAAAAGGAAAAACAGGAAATGGTTCCTTTCAGGTTTTTTTTTTTTTAATGTTTCCAGGCTGCATTCTGCCTGCAAACATTTTCTGGATGAAAATGCCCAAAACTTGGGATTCAACACTTCCAGAAAAAAACGTCTCTCTCAGAGTCTCTTGTTCCTCTGTCTAGGCAACCTTCCATTCATTTCACTGTGAATTCACTGTAATAGCGGTGCCGATGCCTTCATATACTACCCCCAGGACTTTGCTGATCTTTGGGGAAAATGTCTCTAAGAAGCCAGAAAACACAACAAGATAAGACTAAACGGAATGTTTTCTTCCCTGACACCTGAGCTTTGAATGTATCAGCAGCAAGTGGTTCCATTTCCAGTAATACCTTGAGCTCTCTGAAGATGGTGCCAATAAAGAGTAAAACAAAGTACACTTGGCCAGCAGAAAATAACTGGTTTCCTTTGCAAAACAGAGGCCGAAGTGTATGATTTCCCAGGGCCTGATCCTAGAGCCCTTGCTCTGCCCTTTACTCATGCCACACTCTGATTGAACTAAAAGGGATCCCCCAGGGATGCTGTTTTTAGTAAATGTAATTTATCGCCATTATGGACAGGCAGTCAGGCCATCAGAAGTGAGGTTGGGTGACATGATCTAGCAGTGTAAGAAGTCTTTGAGCCTCAAACAAAAGTACCCACCTGAACACTTCTGACAAGTTACAAGCGTCCATGTGATGTGTGTGATGATGGGTCTTGTTCTCTGATCCTAGTGCAGCAACCTTTGCAAAGCTTTCAGTTTTATACAATCAACACACTCACTAGTTGCTCACCCTCCATAAAGTCAGGAGCTGAGCTGGTTGAAAAATTTCCTACATAGCAATTTTCCATCAGAAAATGCTGAGTCTACAAAGTCAAAATGTTCTGCAGGAACAGATCGATTTCAACTAGGTTTCATTTCAGAAAAAAAAAATCAAAATATTCTGTTTCAAGGAGGAAGAAAATTAGCTAAATGAAGATACAGTAAGGGATAAAAGAGCAGCAGAAGATAAGAATATAGACAGCAATGATAAAGAAAGTAAAATATTGATTGGAGTAGCAGTCAGGTAGGTGTCACAATTAGTGAAAAGCCTATACCTAATCCAGCTAGAAAACTGGGTGAGATCCAAGGGAAACACATGAGATGCTTGTAGACAAATACAAGAAGCCTGGGCAATAAAAAGGTGGAACTGGAACTACTGGTGCAGGAGGTCAAACCAGATAGGGATTATAGAAACATGGTGGAACAGCACTCATGATTGTAATACAGGTATTGAAGGGTATATGCTGTTAGGAGGGAGAGAGAGAAATAAAGGGAAAGGTGAGGGGGAGGGGAGAGTAGCGGCCGAACAGCTGATTGGCAGCAGGTGGACAAACAGCTGATCGGCCAGGTGGCTGGTGGGTGCTGAGTATCCACTATATCTTTTCTGTGGGTGCTCCAGCCCCAGAGCACCCACAGAGTTGGTGCCTATGCTACTGATAATTGTGTCATGATGGGAAACTATAATTTTCTGGATATAGATTGGAGATCTACTAATGTTGGTAGGGCCCAACTGTTCCTGGACATGATAGAAGGGAGCTTTCTTCATCAAACAGTCACTGAACCAACGAGAGGTAATGAAGTTTTAACCAAGTTACTTGGACTTGGTAAGTGGTGAGGACATCATGGAAGAGCTGGTTGTAAGAAATAAGCTTGGAATGAGTGATTATGAGCTGATTCAGTGTAAATTAAATGGAAGGATAACCAAAACCAGGTTGTTAACTACAGTTTTGGATTGACTTTGGGGAATTAAGGGAATTAGTTAAAGAAATCAACTAGACTGAAGAACTCAAGGACTTAAATGTGGAGGATGTTTAGAATTTCTTTAACTCAAGTATACAAAAACTAGCTGCAATTTGCATCCCAAGTAAGGGGAAAAAACATGAAGGGAAAGGATCCAGACCCAACAGGATGAATAACCACCTCAAAAAAGAATCGCAAAACCTCAAGCTGACTTAGTTCTTGGAAGAATGAAGACTGTCCGCTGTGCAATATGGATGGAAGGAGATTAAAGATAATCTAAGTATGGCCCTCACACTAAATGAATATCTTGCCTCGATTTTCAATAAGACTGATAAGATTGAACACAAGCATGAAGGCAGCAGGACTGATGGAAATGAGAGTATAGAAATGGAAATTAACACATCTGAAGTGGAAGAAAATGCACTTAATGCACTCACTTTGGGGGGAGGGAAACCAGATCATTCCCATCCCAGAATATTGAAAGAACTGGTGCATGAGACTGCTACTCCGTTTGCAAGGATTTATAACAATTCTATCTAGTTAGAGGTAGTTCCATATGGCTGAAGAATAGCTAACATCATATCTGTATGTAAGAAAAGGCAAAAAGTGATCTAGGCAAGTATAGACCCTTAGTCTGTCCTCAGTAGTATGCAAGGCTTTAGAACAAATTGTGAAGGAAAGAATAATTAAATTCAGAGGCAAACAGGAAAAAGGAGATGTACTGCAACATGGATTTACCAAAGGTAGATTGTGGCAGACTAACCTGATTTTCTTCTTTGAGAAAGTAACTGATTTATTAGGTAAGGGAAAATACAGTAGATCCAATATATTTGAATTTCAGGAAAGCATTTGGGACTTGGTACTACATCCATATGGGAAATTATTAATTAAAGAAGATGGGGATTAATAAAGAATTGTAAGGTGGGAAAAGAACAAGCTAAAGGGGAGCAGGCAACAGGTTTTGCTGAAAGTAAACTTTCAGATAGAGAGAGGATACTAGTGGAGTTTCTCAAGTATCAGTCTTGGGACCAATCTTATTAAAAAAATAAGAGTGTGTTAATGAAAAGGGGTTATGAAACCACATTGGGAGGCATTGTCAATACAGAGGAGAATTAGAATATTATTCAGGAAGATCTGAATGACCTTGAAGACTGATGTGACAGAAATTGGATGAAATTCAATAGTGCAAAGTGCAAGGCCATTCACTTGTGGTCTTATAATACAAATTTCTGCTATAAAGCTGAGGGCTCATCAGTTGGAAACACCAGAGGAGGAGAGAGACCTGGGTCTCTTGGTCTATCACAGGACAACTATGAGCCACCAGTGTGATGCAGCTGCCCAAAAGGCAAATGCAATCCTAGGATGTATCAGGCAAGGCATTTTCAATAAAGATAGAGAAGTACTAATGCCATTGTACAAGGCCCTGGTAAGATCTCATCTGAAATATTGTGTACAGTTCTGGTCACCCATGTTCAAGAAAGATTAATTCAAACTGGAATTGGTGTAGAGAAGGGCTATTAGGATGATCAGGGGAATGGAAGGCCTGTCTTATGAGAGGAGACTGGAAGAGCTTGGCTTCTTTAGCCTAGCAAAATGAATGCTGAGAGGGGATATGACTGCTCTTTCTCTATACATTAGGGGTATAAACACCAGGGTGGGTGAAGAGCTGTTTAAATTAAACGACTATGTTGGCACAAGAACAAATGGATATAAATTGGCCATGAAAAAATTAAGGCTTGAAATTAGAAGACGGTTTCTAACCACCTGAGGCGTGAGGTTCTAATTTCAGCCTCCCAACTGGAACTGTGGGGGCAAACGACTTAATTAGTTTTAAGAGAGAGATGGACAAATTTGTGAATAGGATTGTAGGATGGGGTTACTGCTGTGATGATGCAGGGGGTAGGGCTTAGGAGCCCTGGGGATCCTTTCCAGTTTATATCTTATGTTTCTAAAATCTGATGCTTCAAGGCTAAAGCCAGTCACCTGCAGGGGCCAGGAAGGGATTCCCCTCCCCTTCCCATGTATTCTTGTATTTTGTTTATTTGTTTTTGTCTCCTTCCTTTGAAACATCAAGGATGGCCAGAGCTGGAGTGGGGTGTACCAAGGCTCTCAGGTGGCACCCAGCTTTCTCTCCGTCAAGTGCTTGGCTGGCTGGTTCCTGCTGACATGATCAGGGTCTAAGTGATCCTCATACTTTTTTCCCCATGTCAGATTGGCAGTGACCGAAGGGGTTTAGCCTTCCTCTGCACCTTGTGGTGAGGGTCACTCGCTGGGATCATCTACATATATCTCACTTAATTTCCTGTCATTATGGGGGCCTTGGGCACTGGTGCACATTGGTTCTTCCTATTCTCTGCGTGTGACACAAAGTAGTTTAGTCTCCTAAAGGATGTAATAATTTGGTCCAATTTTGGTTCTTGGGTTTAGTGTGTGGGGTTTGGGAGTTGCCCTATGAGTGACATGAAGTCAGACTACATGATCTGATGGTCCCTTCTGACCTTGAACTCTATGCCTATGACTCTAAGAAGTGGTGTTGGTTATACACAGAGACTTCAAAAAGCTCTTGACACACATTCTGCATGCATTTATCTTTAAAGATGCATATAGAATGTATCCAGGAAGTGTGTGTCTCTATTTATTCTGCCTGACACTGCAAAGGCAATATGATTTTCAAATTGTCATGCACTCCCTTATGCTAGATCTTCAAAAGTCAAAGTCCTTTGCCTACTGAATATTCTGAATAAATAGGTGTTGGTGAAAATACCAAGGTATAGATTAAATCAATATGAATTTATTAGTCACACCTCAGAATCTGTTAGTGCAATCAGAGATATTGGCTTTTGAATAGCGGAAATGTTAAGTTGTGAACTAGAGACAATTCTGCTGTTACCATTGGAGAAGTAAACAGCAATATTTTCAAAACAAGTGTGACACTTTTAAAATTAAGTGTTTTTTTAACCCACAGGACCTCCGCTTATTAAAGGTTCAGCGTGCTCTTACAGTAAACATTACAGATTCTCTGCTGATAACCCCTTCTAATCAGCACATCTTTTTACAGCCGTATTCAAATTAGGGTCAACAATTCTCTTAATTATGTGGGTACTTTTCCTTAAGCCATAAGGTAATGCTTCATTTACCCACTTTTTAGCTCTTAGCTATAAAGCGAATAGTCTCTTTGGATTACTCCACTCACATAAGATCTAAGAACAAATCCAAAACCATTCAGGAATACTACAGACTTAGCACTGGGGACTTGTTTTATTAGTATCTTGTAGTTGAGTTGAATTAGGAAGCAAATAGGGTATTATTTCCCAAAAGAAGGGAAAGGCATCTATATTTTAGCATACATTTGTTAGCTGCAACAACACCCACCACTGTACATAGAAAAGATCAGAAATAGGTTAGGGCAGGGGTCGGCAACCTATGGCACGCGTGCCAAACACGGCATGCGAGTCGATTTTTAATGGCACGCTGCTGCCTGCCGGGTCCCAGCTGCCGGCCCCACTCAGCCTGCTGCCGAACCCAGGCCGGGACCCCGGCAGGCACCAGCAAGCCATTAAAAATCCTGCCCGCCCTGGCCCAGTCTTATCCGTGCCCCCCCCGCCTCCCCATGGGGGCAGGGTGAAGAAGCTTAGTTCTGCTGGCTACTGCTGCAGGGCAGGCAAGCTCCTCCTCCCCTGCCTCTTCCCCCAGTGTGCTGGGTTCCTGCCCCACCCCCTCTCTGCCACCGATCAGCTGATGGCCCTTGCGAGGGAGGGGGAGAAGGGGAGCCGCAGAGCGCTCGCTGCTCCGGGGAGGAGACGGAGAAGAGGTGGGGACGGGGCCTTGGGGAAGGGGTGTGGAATCAGGGCATATCCCCTCCAGCCCCCCGCTGTGAGCCACTCTGGGCAGGGGGCTGAGAGCAGGCCCTCTGAGAGCAGGCCCAGCCCTCTGCCTGACCCCTGCACCCCCCCACACACTCCCAACCCCTTGCCCTAACCCCTGCACCCCCTCACACACTCCCAGCCTTCTGCCCTGACCCCTGCACACCCCACAACTCCAGCCCTGACTCCTGCATCCCCCTCACATGCCCCCAGCCCTCTGCCCTGATTCCTGCACCCGCCACACCCCGTGCCCTGCCTCTTGCACCCCCCACATTCCCACCCCCACCCTTAGCACCAAACAGGAGCTCCTGCACACACATCCCTACATTCCCACCAGCACCCCGTGCACCAAATGGGAGCCGCCCAGGTAAGCACTCCACACCCAAACCTCCTCCCCCAACCCTGAGCCCCCTCCCTCATTCTAGCTCTTGGCCAGGCCCTACATCCCAACCCCAGCCTGCTCCTTCACCCCCAGCCCTGTGCTCAGTGCACTTCCACCCTCAGCTCAGTGAAGAGAGAGAGAGGAAGGGAATGGGCTAGAACCAGGGAGAAGGTAGGTACCCACTCTGTGTGGGCAGGGCTGGGATCCCAGACTGGCAGTGGGCTTAGTGGCAGCGGGCTAAGCCGCTCAGCCCACTGCCGGTCTGGGGTCCCGGTTCAGCCTACTGCCGGTCTGGGATTCTGGCTGCCAGCCCTTTGCCAGCCGGGGTCCCGGCCACAGGCCCCGCTCAGCCTGCTGCCGGCCTAGGTGAATGGAACCCCAGGCTGGCAGCAGGCTGAGCGGGCCAGCGGCATAAGATCAGCATTTTAATTTAATTTTAAATGAAGCTTCTTAAACATTTTGAAAACCTTGTTTACTTTACATATGAAAATAGGTTAGTTATATCATATATAGACTTAGAGAGAGAGACCTTCTAAAAAATGTTAAAATGTATTACTGGCATGTGAAACCTTAAATTAAAGTGAATAAATGAAGACTCGGCACACCACTTCTGAAAGGTTGCCGACCCCTGGGTTAGGGTCTCTCTGGTCGCTCGATTTCTGATCTCAAAGTGACTATCCTTCAACAAAAAAAACTTCGAAAACAGACTCCAACGAGAGACTGCTGAATTGGAATTAATTTGCAAATTGGATACAATTAACTTAGGCTTGAATAGAAACTGGGAGTGGTTGATTCATTATAAAAGTAAGCTATTTCCCCTTGTTTATTCCTTCCCCCCCCCACCTCACTGTTCCTCAGACGTTCTTGTTAAACCCTGGATTTGTGCTGGAAATGGCCCACCTTGATTATCATACACATTGTAAGGAGAGTGATCACTTTAGATAAGCTATTATTACCAACAGGAGAGTGGGGTGGGGTGAGAGAAAACCTTTTGTAGTGATAAACACCCATTTTTTCATGGTCTGTGTGTATAAAAACATCTTCTGTATTTTCCACAGTATGCATCCGATGAAGTGAGCTGTAGCTCACAAAAGCTTATGCTCAAATAAATTGGTTAGTCTCTAAGGTGCCGCAAGTACTCCTTTTCTTTTTACAGTAGAATGGTTGCTGTTATTTTCTCCCCACTTTCCACTCTTCAAGGGTCAAAAACATGCTGTATAGTTTTCTTCTAGTCTTTGCAATGTGATATTTTCTACACATTGCATTGGTGGATTCTACCTCCCCTACTTCATATCTTGTGATACAACTAACCAAGCAGAAGCTAAAATGGAGAGACAAACAAAACCAGTGTTTTCCGCATTCATGGGAGCAGAAACAGGACTTGATAATATAAGACATGGATATTCTGCAAACAAGCTAAAGATACCTGTAACATCTGGTCAGCATATACGGATGTGCTACATTTGTTTAGTGCTTTACTGACACCATTTTCTCCTGAAAAATTACAAAGTCAAACATATTTCTCATTGCTCCCCTGCCCCAAGAGAGCAATTAGCAATTAGTTTAGTCAGCCTTTTATTCCAACGGGGGAAATAAAATGTGACAAAACTAGATATTTTTTGGTCATTGACGAAAATCATATTGTCAGAGACTGGGACCTGGGCAGTCATGCCTAGTGGTTGGAGCAGGAGTTGATAGGCAGGAATTGGAATTGACCGTCAGAACTGGAGTCAAAGGCCAGATGCCAGAGCACAGGTCAGAACCAAAGTCAGAGGTCAGGAATCAGAGCTGAAAGTCAGAGCTGACTTACCTGGAGTGAGGCAAGAGAGGAAAGGCCGGAAAAAGGTGGGTAACAAGCAAGCACAGAAGCTATTGCAGCAGTGGGCAAATGCTTTGCGCAGCTGCCAAACCCCTGCTGGTGGGCTTCAGAGCTGGTCTGCTGACTCTTCCAACCAATCAGGCAGCGTAGCCAATCAGGCAGCCTACTACAGGCCAGCTGCACTCATTAGGTTCCCTGGAAACTGGCTCTGCCGCAAGCCCTGATTCCTAATACTTATGTTAATTCCTTCTTACACATATAAAGATTCCCTATTCCCATTCATTGAATCTGTTGGGGGCTTTGGCACTAACTAATACCCAGGACACTGTTACAAGTAATTGCTGAAAATACAGTGCACAGTTTAAAGAGATCACAATTTCACCCCGACATTGCTGCCTCCGACAAAATGTAGAACTTGGCCAAGTGAGGACATATATATTGCAGACCACACTTTTTCCATTTACCACAACCCATAGTCTTTGAAGAAAGGATTGTGCTCTTGTTTGTTTGACTTTCTAACTCTGGGCCCCCTGAAGAATCAGATGTCAGGGGCTAAAAACTGCCAAAATATGCCTTTACTTTAGAGCTAAAATATAGCTTGGTTTCTAAAGCACACTCTTTAGCACAATGAAACTATCCGTGGCTCACTAAAGATGATGATTGCCAAGGAAAATGTATTTATATGGGTTGAATCTGTTCAGAATCTTTCAACCAGCAGGTGTTCAGACACCTGTAGGCAAGTCATGCATTTTACCTGCTTTCCCAGCCTCAGGATAAGATTGTAATGACATTTGTCACAGAGCACAAAATAATCACTTTTAGACCCTTCACATCAGGTGGTTGCATCAATTCATGACAAAACCGCATCAGCATGTTCTGACCTATCATCATGTATTACCCTAATGCTATGACAAGAATAAGCAAAGTCACAGTGGGTTGCTGCACTGGGATAGAAAATCAGAAGGCCAGGTGTTTTTAACTTTACTGCTAAGCTTGCATGGCAGGAGGTGGAATCATGACAACTCAGAGTATTCCATGGAGCACGGGCAAAACTAAAACCCAAAGAAACAGAAGACAAGTCTTAACGAGGGTTCTTCCTCAAGTTTTATTTGTGCAGGTGAGAATTGTTTATAAGAGGAGATTTAAATAGAGAAAGGAAAAAATCCCTAGCTTGAGGCTCAACTGGTTTTATGACCTTCCCCTGGGTAGCTGTGCAAAGGGTGGAGGAAGGTGAACTGGAGTTAAGCCCCTGTTCCTAGAGGGTGCTCCAGCACCTTTTGTTAGGGTGGCAACCCTCTCTCTAGTGTGTACTACTGCTTATGAGGTGCTGATGTCTAGAGGCATTGCTGCCAGAGTAGGAATTCCAAAAATGAGGTCACTCTTGGAGAAAATACTAACTGGCTAATGCTGTAATATACAAAGTAGTTGACTTCTCTGACTGTTCCTTTTTGATTCAGTAAGTAGGATGTTTGGATGGTCTCAATAATACTTAGTCCTGCCATGAGTGCAGGGGAGTGGACTAGATGACCTCTCGAGGTCCCTTCCAGTCCTACGATGCTATGAGTCTATGATCTTCCTTGGCACTTGGCTTGGCTGCCTATTTCGGCACTTCTGGGTATGTTTACACTGCAAAGAAAAATGAACAGCGCTGAGTTTCAGAGCCCAGGTCAATTGACTTAGACTTGAGAGGCTAAAAGTAGCAGTGCAGACATTTGGGCTCAGGCGGAAGCCCAGGTTCTGAAACCCAGAGAGTGGGGAGGACCTTGGAGTGCAGGTTGATCCGGGTTGTTTCATGGAAGGCTTATATTTGGGCAGGAGCATAAAAGTTTTCTTCTGGCTCCCATGTATGGTCCTCAGGGCCATAGCCTTCCCACTCAATCAGGTATAAAAGTTTACCCAGCCAATGTTTAGAAACCAAGATCTCATGCACAATATACTTCCTCATGGCTTTGTATGTGCACTGGGTAGAGGAGGCAGTTGGGTCCTGTGTGGAAACAAAAATGCTCAGTGATGGGTTTCAGGAGGGATCTCTTGAGAGATTGTGGTAGGTGTAGTTCAACGGTCACTGGGTTAACTTGGCAATGAATTCAATAAGGGCCAAGGAACTGGAAGTCCAAAGTATGCAAAGGTCTGTTCAGGCGGAGGGCTGAGAGACACATTTTTTGTCCCAGGGACTAGGCAGGGCCCGGCTGACAATGTTTGTGTGCATGTTGCTTGTAGATGGCTTTCACTTTTTCCAGGTGGCCCCTTACCTAAGTTTCCTGTAAGCTGTGTGGCTGGGCGGCCGCCTAGCAGGTTATCAAGTGCCGCACAGTTCAGATATCCCTGCTCCCACTGCCATGTGCTGCTCCTGCTCTCTGCCTTGGAGCTGCTCCCAGGAGCCTCCTGCTTGCTGTGCAGTGGGTGTGGGGGAGAGGGGTGGTGATGTTGGGGTGTCTCCACAGAGCAGAGGAGGGACACAACAGGGCTCAAGACGGGGGGAGCTTGCTGGCAGCTGCTGCTGTGTCTGAACTTGCCAATCTACTTAAAAGGACAATGTACTTAAAGTGGGGTCAGCATACTTAAAGGGGCAACACGTGTCTCCGTCTCACACACACACACACACATGGTGTGTGTCTCTGTCACACACACACACACTGTCGTTCACACTCACCTCCCAACACACACTTTTGTTGTTGTTATTGTTATTTCTTTTTACTTCTTTCAAAGTGTATTTTAGTTTTTTGACTGGTCTATGCATTTCATAATTTTTATTCCTCTCTTATGCTTACATTTAATTCTTTGAATAGTGAGTTCTAAAATGCCTAACCTGTCCTGGCTGGAGTAATTATCCCTATGGTAACTCTTTAAAAATATATATATTATATCTAGGTTTTTGGTTTCTACTGGTGGCGCACATCCACACATTACCTCGATAATTTGTTGCACAGAACAAAATTAATTCCACACATGGATGGAAAAAATTAGAGGAAACGCTGCTTTACTTCTTCCTGGATTTGATTAATCCTTTGCACTAAGTCTGAGGTGATTTGGTTAGGAGAGGTCAAAGGTAGCTGTTGGTGGACTCAGGGGTGGGACCCACACTTGGCAAAGAAGTGGCTTTTACCTAAGGATGCGTGATCTGTGTTATTGTACACAAACTCTACACAAGGTAATAGCAAGGACCAATCATTTTGGTGGTGGTGAATATAACATCATAGGCATTGCTGTAAAATATGACTGACTTCCATCTGGCAGTCCAAATGGGGGTGATAAGTGGAGGAGAGATCTGTCTGCGGAGGCGACACGTAGGGGAGGCATTTGGGGTCAAGAGTTCCCCAAGATTTCTGCTAGCACTGAGCTGCCCTTGCAGGGCTGCTCTGCTAGGCCTGTCAGTGGGAGAGTGAGAGGGGTTCTGTCCTTCTCCTGTGCCTCCCCCCAGCACATTTGGCCCCTGTCCTGTAAGCTGGGCTCAGGCGGGGAGTGGAAGGGGCGGGATGAGCTGCTTCTTGTGCCAGGTGAGGATGGCTGCTTAAGGTCACTGCACAGTACAGTGTGGCTGCTGCCTGTTAGAACCTGTCTGGGGAGGTGGCGGCCACCCACCCCTTCCACTCCCCACCCAGGCCCAGCCGGGGACAGGGACCAAGCAAGCCAGAGCCCCTCCTCCTCTCCGCCACATTTTGGGCGGGGAATGGAGGGGACAAGCTGCTACTGCTTCCCCAACAGGCTCTATCTCAGGCAGCTACCACACTGCACAAAGGCAGTGTGACTCAGAGCTGGAGAGCATGGTGACCCTGGGCTGAGTGCAGGGTTGGGGATTGCTGGGGAAGGTGCTGGAAGCAGGTTCCCTGGCCTCTGCTTGACCAGAGGTAGGGGCATTGCCTGCGCCCCATGCCTCCTCTGCTGAGGTGTCCACAAGGGTGTGAGAGCTCCCAGGAGACGCTGTAGAGCTGTTCTCCCCAGGCCAAAGCTGGCCCTGGCCTGGCCCAGAGGCACATGCTTCCTGCTCCTGTGGCCCCAGCCCCCTCATTCCAGTGCCGACGAGATTGGTTGCCCTGGCCCAGGATGGTGGGGCTGGAAGTTCCTCTCAAAGACAACACGTGGGGCAGTCACTTGTCCCCCCTTTACATTGTGCCCCTCCCCAATATCAGCAGACATGAGTCACCTCTGTCTGTCTGGACTCCCTGAAGACATAGTTCCTTGCACCAGAATTGGGCCAACTGTGACCCTCAATCAGAGGTGACACAATCTGGTAGGCCTTGAAGACTAATCCACATGGCTAATCCCCAGATGGGCTATCTGTTCAGCAAAGCATAAAGCATTGCAGTGAATGAAATGGGTCATTTGGATGCCATCAAGATTGTCATAAACCCATTAGACCCTGGAAGCTCCATGATAAAATCAAATGCAATAGAGACCCAGGGTCAGGACAGGGTGTCTAAAGGCTGAAGTAGACTGCAGGGTTTGCGGCATGGTATCTTGCCTCCAGCACACCCATTGCAGGATGTAATGAAGGCTCTGGGCACATTTGGGGCCAAAAAGAAAGACCAGACGTCAGTGTCTGAGGCTTAGAGCAACACAGATGTCCTGCCAGGAGAGAGTCACGACATGGCTGTAAGGCTGCCATTCTCACCTACCCCAGAGGAACGTAAATATGGTTATTCATGAAAGTGACCTCTTCCCAAGTATTGTGTGGTTTCCTGTCCATAGCAGCTAGTTTGTCAGGTGGAATTCTTAAGGCAGAGGGAGAATAGAGCAGTGTGACTGGGTCTTGATTAAAAGCAGCGTTCAGGAAGTTGCAGAGCTTGAGAATGTGGGCCAGTTCCTGGCTAGGTCACAGGGTTCAGTATCAAAGCTTCAGGACAAAACGTCAGCCTTGCTGTTTCTGGTTCCAGCATGATATGTGATAGTGAAGAATAGAGACCCTCGCAGCTGCCATTGGTTTATTGCCTTCTCCCTGCACAGATATTCCAGGGTTTTTTAATAAGTGTATACTTGAACCAGATAGTGAGCCCCTTCCAAACAACATTGCCACTCCTCAAAGGCCACCTTAGAATCATAGAATCATAGAATATCAGGGTTGGAAGGGACCTCAGGAGGTCATCTAGTCCAACCCCCTGCTCAAAAGCAGGACCAATCCCCAATTAAATCATCCCAGCCAGGGCTTTGTCAAGCCTGACCTTAAAAACTTCTAAGGAAGGAGATTCCACCACCTCCCTAGGCAACGCATTCCAGTGTTTCACCACCCTCCTAGTGAAAAATTTTTTCCTAATATCCAACCTAAACCTCCCCCACTGCAACTTGAGATCATTACTCCTTGTCCTGTCCTCTTCCACCACTGAGAATAGTCTAGAACCATCCTCTCTGGAACCACCTCTCAGGTAGTTGAAAGCAGCTATCAAATCCCCCCTCATTCTTCTCTTCTGCCATGGGTAGGAGCTCCTTACCCAGGATCTCATACTTCATTTCAGCATGGGCAAACTTCCATGAATAATAGGCACACAGGTGTAATATTTGTTTGGGTCCATGTCACTGGGAGTCAATGGCCCCAATTGCCTTACTAGAGGCATGAGCTTCTTACTAGAGGCATGAGCTCATATGGCATCTGAGAGGCCAGTATGGATGTAATGATAAAGGTGAGTTTCAGCTGATAAAATGTATGCTCGATTTTGGGGGGACCACTGGAACTGCATATTCTTCAAGAGCAGAGCAGTGAGGGGTCCAGTTTGCTTTAGGAAATGTGGGATAAACTACCAATAAAAGTTGGCAAACCCAAAAAATGTTGCAGGTTGTGGGTCATGCAGGGGGGTGATCCAGTCCAGTCCAGGATGGCCTGGACCTTGTGTGGATCCATCTTGAGTCCCTAGAAGAGCAGAATAAAGCCCAGAAATTCTGTGAAAGTGTGGTCAAACACGTATTTCTCATGTTTAGCATAGAGTCCATGTTGCGATTAACGCTCAAGGACCACTTGAACATGACCAGTGTGCGGCTCAAGATTGTCTGAAAAGACCAGGATGTCATCTGCTATATAGTGGTCCAATATGTCCTGAAACACATTATTTATGAAGCGTTGGAAGGTAGCCAGGGCATAGGTCAGGCTGAACAGCATCACCAGGTATTTAAAATGACCATAGCGCATTCAGAAGGTGGTCTTCCATTCATCACCTTCCCTAATGCACACAAGGTTATAGGATCCCCAGGAGTCCAACTTAGTCAATATACAGGCAGCTCCTACGCTATCCAGTAGCTTGGGAATCAGGGGCAGCAGGTACCGGTTCCTTACTGTTATTTGATTTAGGGCATGGTCAATGATACAGCACTGGAGACTGCCATCTTTTTTCTTAACAAAGAGGACTGGGGCCCCAGCCAGGAACGCTGATTTCCAGCTAGACCCTCAGGCCAGATTCTTCAGAAGGTATTCCTGGAGCACAGCCAGTTCAGGTGCAGACATGGCACCTGAATGGCACTTTGCTCTGTCTGTAATTCTATGGGGCACATGTAGGCTCAATGTGGAGGGAGGTTTTCCACATTCTTTGTTTCAAACACGTCTGCATAATCCAAGGGCAGGGTTAGGAGCTAATTATCATGAATAAGGTCGGATTGGAACTCTAGGAGATCGGAGCTGAGAGACATACCACAGGTCAGGACTCAGGATGCAGTCACTAGGAATCAGGCCAAGTCAGGATAACATGAGGTCAGGATCTGTTGATGGACCCAGAGGGTTGGAACCAGGAGGCAGTTACCAAGTGTCAGGACTAGACAGGGTACCAGGAAGTCTGGATCAGAGGACAGGAACAGGTAAACACCAGGCAAATAGTCTGAGGCAGGGCGGAGCTCAGTTATGCACACGACTTCCTGATTCCTCCTTTGGCTTAAATAGGGCTGAAGCCAATCAGGAGCTTAGATCTCACCTGATCAGAGTGTTGGGGCAGGGCTAGTGCCCTAGTTGGGCTTCATGGACCCCAGTCGCAGCTGCTGTCTGTGCGCTGCCAGGTGGGTGATTAGAGTGTGCTGCTTTCCAGAACCCCCACATGCCCGGATTTAAGACCTGCAGGGCCTAACACTAGTGTCGTATACATGGGTTTAACACGGGTGTCATTAAGAGGTGAATCGGAACCACTTAAAACCCAACCAACCAATTTGATAGAGCGCTTAAATGACAATATTTTCTCCCATAAGCATGAGCAAATTACCCAGTCCAGGAACTACAGGGTTCAACAAGAAAAGCATCATCATATGTGTAAGAGATGCATTTTTTCTATCCGCCACCATGCAGAGTTTAAGTGAGAAACAAAATGGTGGTATTTATATATAAAGAGGCAAAATTTTATTTCCAAGTAAATACATTTTTATCTCTGGGCCTGTGCTGTCTGAGCTATATCAGAAATAAAATGTTGCTTTTTTTCTATCCTGAAAGGAAATACCAACATCATTGCCAAACCTCAAGAATAACATGATCCTGTATCCTGTACACAAGAAAAAGTTAGGCGAGCATAGCAGGGAACAAATTAAAGTAATGGATCTCCCAATCCTTTTGAAGTGGGTGCAGTCTGAAATTCTGAAAAGCTTTATGGGGTGCTGGGGTGGGTACTTTTTTCCTGTAAAATTGATAGCATGAGAGATTAAAGCAATTGGTTTAGTTTCCGAAGCCTTAATAGCTAACAAATATGGTAGTGTCTAATGAACTGTCCCCTAGCTATTTTTTTAGGACTGCCCACTATAAAGTTGCATCAGTTTCAGCTATAAGAACTTGTGATGGGGATAGAGCAGCAAATATAGGGCACCCCAGCCTCTTTTGTCTATCACATAGGAGGCGATAAACACATTGCCAGAGTTTTTGCCTATGGCTAATTTATATACTATTTCCTGAGGCCATCTCAAGTTGACGTGCTGATTTCTAAGCATTGAGTAAATAGACATGAAGCCCATCCCAGAAGATTTGTCATAGGTTCAGTTCCAGCTACAAATAGACCCAACCTACAATGTTTGGTTCTGGATCAGACTCCCCCATAGCTAAGTGACGTTCAGATTCACCAACAAGCGTTAAGCTTATTTCTTATTTTACCTGTGTCAGTTCACTATTCAATTTCCAGGCTATTTGGATGCAGCCCTGCTCCCACTGAATTTAGTCTGAATTTTGTCATTAACTTCAATGGTAGCAAGAGCCGGCATCAACAAGCCATGTTTGCAAAAGAAGCACTGATTTTTGGATTACTCAGTTTTTGGTTGCCCAACTTGAGACTTCTCAGGCCTGGTTTTCTAGAGATAAGCACCTGAATCTCCCATTGCTTCCAATAAGAGCTGTGCACGTTCAGTGCCTCTGAACATCAGACCTGAGGGGTGTCACATTTTTGTCAACACTTTCTATAGTTTTGTACAATAGTAGAAGCTAGGCATTAAACAATGGAGGTACCCAAAATCAGAGACCACTTGTGAAAATGTTGGTCTTAGTCCCTCAAATTTGGAACAAATAGAAAGTCAATGGATTACTTTGTCTTGTACCAGATTTTCAATGAAAATATCCCAAATTTTTTAGATAGTGGAGTTAGTATAAATTCATGGCAGCAGATGGATTAATATGACTTGCCAAAGCAGATTTTACAGACTCAGAGTCCAAATTCAGCTAAATAAGCAAGAGTGTAACACTAAACAGTAACTACCCTGTTAGGAACCATTATATTCCAGCAGGTTTTTAAAAAAACACCATTTGCTTCTGTACAATTGCCTGATTACAGTACATTTTAAATAGATTTTTGGCAAGCAGCATCTACTTGGTAGCCAAATAAATGCAACAGACCGTGGCAACTGCTTCTTTCTGAAATGTACTGGACCCCACAGTTAGATCAGGACTCTGCAGTTTCTTTTGGACAGATGATGCAGTTTCAGCACTGACAGAGCAGTTCAAAGAACTAGAAAGTTACTGAGAATCTCAGCAGTTGTTAACAGGAACAGCTGGGTATCTGAGACAGGCTCTTCTGTCTGCTTTTCAGCCCTGCTTCCTGTGGAGCACTCAATTCTGCAAGGTGCCAGGCCCCTTCTGAGAGGGCCTGGGCACTTTCAAAGGGAGTTAAGAGAGCTCAACCCTTCACAGATCTGTCTCGGAGACAGATGTGTGACCCAGTGTGTAAATATGAACTTTTTTAAAGTGACCCCCCTTACTCCGCAGGGATAAAGAGAAAAAAACACCACGGCTGATTATTGCTGATTATTGTACGATGGGAACACATATTGGCCACACCAAGATCATGGCCCATTGTGTTAGGCATTGTACAAACTTACAAAAAGAGAGAGAGAGAGAGAATCCTTGCCCCAAAGAACTGAAACAGAGAAGACAAAAAAAATTACTTTCCCAATTTTTTTAAAGAGATTGGGAACTGAGGCATAGAGAGGCTAAGTGATTCACCCAATGTCACACTGAAGTCTGTGGCAGAGCCAGGATTTGAACTCAGATCCAGTGTCTTCACCACAACAATCGTCCTCCCTCTTGGTTTTCTTTTAATGCTAGACTATTACAGTAAGTTTATAATTACCTGGGAGTTTTTTGTTATGAATATTAATGAGATGGTTATATAAATGCATAATTGCAGATGGGATCAATTATTTATCATCCATCTACAAAGGACTTTAAAGAATAAAGTACATTAGGAAAATAATTGTTGAATAAGGGTGGGATTTCCTCTTCCCTTCCTTTTCAAGTTGCAGTTAATTATCTGGGAGGCTAGAATAGCTGCACTGTGTGATTTTAAGAAGCATGTTCAGTCAGTCACCTGGGTAAAATAAGGCTAACCCAGTTTCATATAAGAACATAAGAATGGCCCTACTGGGTCAGACCAAAGGTCCATCTAGTCCAGTATCCTGTCTTCCGACAGTGGCCAGTGCCAGGTGCCCCATACAAGTGTATTGTGACTGCTACCAGGATCAGAAAGGCATTAGCTGTCCATGTACAGTACTGCAAAACTGGTGAGGTGACTGAGTATGTGTGGATGGGAGTTTGTGGTCCTCTGGAGCAAGGCATATTAGCCACTGCTGGACACAGAATATGTTCCTGGACACTGATCCAAGCCTGTGTAGCAAACCTAAGAGAACAGCAGTAGAGGAGAACCAAGCATCAAACCCAAGAATTTTTAAAAATTATTTTGCTGATTTTAATATTAAAAACTAAAAAGGTTAGAATGGTTAGAAAGTTGTGAAGCTCTTTGAAGCGGTTGTGAGCTGGCTTTATCGCTCTAGAGAAGTTTCTAAGATCCCTGAATGAGTAAGAAAGGAAGAAAAAGAAAGGATACATTTTAAAAATCTGGTCTTATTGTCAGATGTACATGCTAATTATAAACGACTGAAATAAGGGTGGATTTTCCCATGTGTATAACCTGATATTAAAAGTGAATAAATGTCATCATGTTCGAAGAGACGAAAGAACATGTTAGTTATGAAGCCCCTTGTGAAACGATTGTCTTTACTGTTTATTCCATGTGAAGCCTCTAATTTGGATTGAATACTGAATGGTTTTCAGGCAGTGCCAGATACATCAGTGCCAGTTCAGCTTACAAAATGGCTTCTCCTGTCAAGTTTGTCCCAGTACAACGTGTTCTTTCACTTGAGCCCCAAGCTACTTGGCAGGCTTCAGGCATAACTCAGCCTGTCAGAGTTTCCTGCCATTAGCCCATTCAGTGTCACACATGGGTCTAGCATTTATGTCATGAGATATAAAAGATGGTTTGAAGGATGTGAAATTACAGGTGCTGTTCGGTCTTGCAAATCATAAGCAGAGTTAAACTAATTTTACTAGCTACCTTTTCTAGTCAGTAGGAAAGCGGGGGACAGGCTGTAATCACCATGTCACTGCCTGAAGAAACCTTGCACATTTTTCACTCTGTTTTAAAACATACTGAGACTAGGTATAGTGTCTTTGTTTGGGGGGCTTTAGTTAACTAAGGGCGTGAACCTATAAGGTCTTTCTGAACTCCTCTCAGCTCTACGTGTTTTATGGATACTATAGTCAGAACAGCATGGAGGATTTTCCTCTCTTTTACTATATATTATTAAATACACAACAATACATTTAAAGAATATTGAGATTGCAAAAGTCAAGGGAAGTTAGGAAATGCCTGAATTATGGTTGTCCATGCAACCTTAATTCTGCCCTCTTGTGAGCTATGATACAGGTTTTAATTACACGAACAGATACTATTTTTCCCCTACAGGACTCCCCTCTCATTCAGTGCACAGAAAGACAGTCTGAGCTCTGAGGATGACTCAGGGTTGTGTAGTAAAGGAAGCTGTTGAGTGTAGGACCTCTGCCTCATTTGTTGCAGATATTGGAAAGCATGTGGTGAATGAAGCACCACATAGGGAATTGCAGGAAAGGAGAAGGTGGTCTCCTGGTTAAGGCAGCTGAATGCTGCTTTGAGAACCACAGTCTATCCCTGCCTCTGCCACAGAGTTCCTATGTTATGCTGGGTAAACTGCTTAAACCAAACTTTTCATAGATGGTTAATAGTTGTGTGTCCTTCAGTGTATCGGTACCTGACTTGAGGCCCTGAGGTTCTGATTTGCAGAAGTCCTGAGCTCTCACAGCTGCAGCTGAAGTCAATGGGAGCTGTGTTTTGAACATATAAAGTGCTATAGGATGCCTCTGAAAAATCAAGTTCTCGGTGTCTCATTATTATTCATTATTTGTACTAGTGTAGCACCGAGGAGCCCCACTCTGGGCCTAGGGCCCCCGTGTGCTCGGCACTGTACAGAGCCAGGACCAGCTCTAGGCACCAGCAAAGCAAGCACGTGCTTGGGGTGGCACAGTTCCAGGGGCGGCGTTCCGGCCACCCCCTTTTTTTTCCCTTGGGCAGTTGCGCTCTCGGAGCTTGGGACAGCAAATTTTTTGCTTGGGGGTGGCAAAAAACCTAGAGCTGGCCCTGTACAGAACAACACAGAAGAAAAAGACAGTCCCTGCCCTGAAGAGCTTACAATCCAAGCATAAGACAAGAGACAACAGATGGATACAGACAGGGGAGCACAAAAAACCCAATGAGACAATATCTCAAAATTGGGCATCTAAAATTAGTGGGTACTTTTGACCATCTCTCACTCTGTGCCTCAGTTTCCCATCATTCACAGGCATGATGTGAAGATAAATCAATTAATGTCTGTGGGGCACTCAGGTACTATAGTGCTGAGCACCTTAGAAAAGCCCATAAGGAAATTAATAATTCTGTCTTCATAGCAGGACTTGAATAGTGTCTAGTAAAAACCAGTATGTGACCATATAATTAAAGACTGTATCATAATGCATATGCACAAGAGGGACTTAATTAAGGTTGCACAACCAACTTTGAATCTGGCATTTCCTAACTTTTAAATATTTGATTTTGCAAGCTTAACTTTCTTTTAACATAATTTATTTGTAATAACATATATGAAATGTAATCTAGTGGGAAATTCTGAGACAAAGTTGATTCTCTTTGTCATTAAAAAAAATGGAGCATAACCCTTTTCAAAATCTGGATTGCTGAGCTTTGATCCTCACTTTAAAAATAATGTAAAAGCCTAAAGTATCACATTCATTTATCTACAGCACTTTTTGTCTGGACACTTTGTGACTCTACTCTGTCTTCCTAGACCATCCATTTCTTACAGCTATCCTACTGTACAGACCTAACTTCCTAACTACCTGCTGAAGATGATCAGCCTCCAAACACAGAACTAGGCCTTTAAGTGCCTTAGTCAATCGTGTACCTTTTGCACTGAACTTTTCAAGTCACCCCTTTGCAAATGCCTCCTGTGGGATGGCACATGCCTGCACTGTGTAAACAAGAGGCCACCACTCAAGCAAAGGCAAAAACAAACTAGGGATTGGGAGAACTTCAGTCTACTTCTCCTCCCCACCTTTATGTAAATACTGCAATGGAAATGGTCCAAAGTTTGATTATTTTATGTGAACGAAGTGCTTTGATATTGGTGGGGATGGAGCTGGGTAGATAGCTAGTCTTGATCCTGGAAAACAACAAATCTGTATGTTATCAAAATCTGCCTCTGGCCAGTCCTGCATAGGTCAAGCAGGAAACTGAAACTATGTGTTGATGTTTTAGGCATTTCTTAACACTGAGGTCTTTTAATACACTAAAATATTTGTGTCATGAGGTATCAGGTTCAGTTCACTTTCTATTTTCTCACACTGTTTGAACACAGGAGAGGGTTTCCCGAATGACCGCCTGGAAGGTCGGCAGGAGTGTGCAAATGCCATCATTTCCTTGCAATGGTTGCATTGCTTTTTATTGAATTCGTGTTAAAGCCTAAAAACAAGCCTTCTGCACGTTGCTTCAGTGTAATTAGACAGTAAAAGACATAGAAATATCTATGCCAGTGCAGCAGCCAACCCAAACACATCTGAACAGGCAACGTCCCTTTGTTCTTTCTTTATTGCGCAGACTCATTGAACAAAGTGGTAAACTAGGGCCGTGTCTACACTATCGCTTATGTCAGCAAAACTTATGTTGCTCAGGGGTGTAAAAAAACCACACCCCCTGAGCGACGTAAGTTTCGCTGGCATAAGTGGCAGTGTGCACAGTGCTGTGTTGGCGGGAGAGTTTCTCCTACTGACATAGCTGCCACTGCTCGTTGAGGTGGTTTATTAAGTCGATGGGAGAGCTCTCGTCCATTGGCCATAGAGCAGCTACACGAGCGAGCTTACAGCAGAGCTGTGGTGCTGGGAGCTCGCTGGTGTAGACATGGCCTAAGCATTACGTTGCCAATAAACACAGGACTGTTTAAGGTCGGTCATGACAGGATCTGCACAAAGGATTAATATGAATCTGACAAATCATGTTTGTAAAATATATTTATTCTGTCAGATTTCATGAGTGGTAGCTATTTCTCCAGTCAAGCTGAATGATAGCATTCAGCTCTCATACTTACTCTTCTTGACAGTTAACAAGATAAACATGTCAGCATGTGATTTGCCAAATACTATCCCATGGAATTCAGACAGAAGTTGCCAACAGAGCTAACTTTCAAAAAGAGGATCATGGCATTAAAAAAAATAGCTGGTAAACAAGTTTTCAATTATAGTGGCCAACAATAGAACACTCTGCTATTCATATAAGTTCAATAGAAGCTACGGACTGGACAGTGCTTGTCAGGTGCTTGGCGGCAATGAATCGAAAGGGCAGTATTGTCAGGCCTGACATTTTACTTATCTTTTATTGTAGTGCAATTCTTAATGGACAGTGATTTTGTGATCTTTATCACACTGGTCGTTATTTACAAATTAGGAACAATTTCTGTCCTCTAAGATGAAAGGGATCAGAACACAGGCACAAAAGATGGTGCACAAGCCACAAAACTGACAGAAAAATGGCTAGAGAACACTCTGTATAGTACTGAGGTGACTTGTTATTTGAAGATACATATTTTATTTTCAGCTTTTTGGAACCTTTAACAAGAGTAGGAAGCACAATGGGCTTCAGAGTCCCAGACCTACATCTCATTCAATAATGATTTTCTGCCGCCCCTGCGTATGTTGCCTTGTCATTTCAGACGGAGACAGGCTTGTTTTTTGCTTTCTGTATGCAGCGGTTGGGTAGCATTCATTTCCATAGCACCTTTTAGCATGAAGGATCTCAAAGCACATTGCAAACTATGGACCTGAGCCACTGACCACTGACATCAATGGAACAAAATCTAGGCCCTAGATGTATGTTATATAGGAATTATTTCATCCACCACTGAAATAAAGCCACCTGTGGAGTGGAATGTGACAGCATAACACAGCCGGAAGGGAAGTTGGAAATACAGAGTCTAACTGAAATTACATGGGGAATTTAGGTATGCAGAATTCTCCACGCTGGATTTTGGCCAGGACACTAGGGCTAATGCCCGTATTATTGCTAAAAGTGCCAAGGGGTAAAAGGTATCTAGACAGAGCGGGATTGGCCAGCACAGGAGGTTAGTAAACTGAAAGAGAGCTCCTCGCTTCTAAGCTGCCATAGCTTGCCAGTACAAATGCAGCTCAGGCTGTTAGTCACCAAAAATCACTGCCAACTGATTGCTGTTTGGTGACCTACATGAAATGAGCTGATAGACTCAGTTCAGTTCCTGCTGGATGTGTGAAGACTGGGATGACATCTGAAAATAAGTAGACAAAACTGACACAAATGTACGCTGAGCACAAGTTTCCAGCAGTAGGTAAAGATTATGCTAATTTAAAGCAAAGGGATATCCTGCCTTTTCCTGAGGAACCCATTGCCAAAAGCATCACTGCCATTAGCTATTAGCAACTTTCTTTGCTCTTTTGCTGGAGAGACCAAGGATTGTATGGGTATGTAGACTGAACTAGCGTCTTGCCCAGAGCTGGTCTCATTAGGCCAGGGAGAAACACACAGATAAGTTAGTGTGAAGAAGATTACATGGCCACATCTGTTCTGTGGATCAGTGAAGACCTCAGCATCCAAAGATGTCAATCTAATACCCTTCCTGGATTTGAAGTGGCAAATCTAAAATTCATAGATTCTTAGCCCAGAAGGGATCATTGTGATCACCTAGTCTGGCCTCCTGTACAACACAGGCCATAAAACTTCTCCACAACAATTCCTAGGGCACGTCTTTTAGAAAAATATCCACTCTTGATTTAAGAATTGCCAGTGATGGAGAACCCACCATGACACTGAGTAAATTGTTCCAATGGTTAATTACCGTGACTGTTAAAAGTGTACACCTTCATTTCAGTTTGAATTTGTGTAGTTTCAACTTCCAGCCATTGGATCATGTTATATCTTTCTCTGCTACAGAGAAGAACCCATTATCAAATATTTACTCCCCACATAGTTGCCTATAGGCTGTAATTAAGACACCCCTTAGCCAAGTCACTAAGTGGTTTCACAGATCAGAATGCACTGAGCTATCACCAGTGCTTAAATTGGGACGGGAAGACCTACAGCTGCATTCTTACAACAGCTGGCCATGGCATTCCCTCACTTCATTTCATTTTAGGGTGCATTCAGGGTAGTGTCACTCAAGTCTCAACCACCAGCATCCCCTTGGATATATGTCATCAGGAGGCTTGTGATGAAGTCTAAAGTGCTACCAGAAGGAACATACATTTCTGTGTCATAGAGATACTTCCAGCTACATCAGATGGTGTCAGGGAAAGGGGCACTACTTGCAGGCTCCCCTAAAAAGCCCTGGTGGCAATGTGGGGCGGAGATTGACTCTTCTCTTATGGCTGCCCCCGAAAGACGCATTTTAAGATGAAGCTACAACTTTAATAGTTTTGTTAAAATAAATCCTTAAATAGCAACATACAACTGTACATTATACTAAAGAGGTGAAAAATTAGTAGGATAAATTATGATTTCGTTACTGCTCCACTATTCTCCAGGACACAACTTTCTGCTGGGCAACAATAACCTAAGCTTTTAGTCAGCCTGTAATAACAACCATCATTAATATTATTTATATAGCAACACGTGTGCCTGGCACTCTACAGACAACATAATAATATTGTTTGCCTTTCTAGAAGCATGCCTTCCAAGCATCTCAAAACACATTGCAAACAATCATGAATAAAATGTGACAACACCCTTGTGAGGCAAGTATTACCATCTTCTTCTAACAGAAGGGGAAATCCAGGCACAAAGAGGTTAAGTGACTTGCCTGAGGTCACACAGGAAAAATGCAACAGATGTGGGAACAGAATGCAGTCTCACTCATCTGTGTAAACCACAAAACCCATCCTAACCTCTTATGCCTCCTTCCTTATTGTAATGCCCAGCCCATGGCACTCCATCTATTTCTCATATGAATAGCAGATATCTGGGCACCAAGTACAAAATTAACTAAAAGAGTAACTTGTCCACAAAGCTCTCCCAGGCACCTCCATTCCTTGGGTCAGAGTGCCTCACTGACATACAGCCAACATTTTGACAAGGGGCTCCTTCAAAAAATGCCCACCTCTGCAGTGCTCACAGCATTCCCTGCAATACTCTCAACACCCTCCTCCCAGACACTCACTCATGCAAAATCCATCAATTCCACACTCTCTTCCCCTCTGTCCCTCCCAAATCTGTTCATTTCATACCTTTTCCCTCCTCGACTCATGAACCCTTCCAGCCTCTGACCCAGACAGCACCCCTGTACTCACCATGGTTCCCCTCTAGTACCTCACTGAGGCTCCTCTTGATGGCTCCCTTCCACATAGCAGCAGCAGCAGCTGGGGCAAGTGTCCTGTAGCCACTGCCTGCAGCAATTGTGGCAATCCTGGCTCTCCAGGAGCACAGGGGTTTGTGAAATGCAAGGAATGGGAAATCTCCTTGCGCCCTCCTTCCATGCCATACACTTCCACAGGGTCAGACCCAGTCTGACCTTCCACACAGCGTTCTGTCTTTTTCTCTGGTCCATCCTGTTATTTCTGTAGCCATTTACCAACCATAGAGTGGAAGCTGCTTCTCAACTTTTAACAGCAAATGTGTACAAGCTGCAGCCAGGCATCTCCCATCAGTCAACACACTGAAATAAATACCATCGGCAGAAACGGAAGGATGATGTATGCGGTGGGCAGCTATGCTTATCCCATGAAAAAAATGGAAACTTTCTGGGCCAGCGTGTTGTTTTCGCCTGATGTTGTTTTTGCCTGTTTAGCTTCTAAGCAATGCAGAAGATCTGCTAGGGAAATCTTGAATTTTTCCATCCTTGTGCAGACATGGATCTGTGAGTGTTGCGGGGAGGGAAGGGACAGAGGGGCGGGAGCGGGAAGCAATGCGGTGTGTTTGGCGACTGCAAATTTCAAACAGCTACTGGCACTTCTTAATAGTGCAGCACCATTCAGCCTTGGAGAATATTGTCACAGCTCTTGGGAGAAAGGTTTGAAGCCTCATTTACTTGAATAGGATAAGGATTTTACCCTATGCCCTTTAACTTGCATTCTCTTAGGCCTGGTCTACACTAAAAAGTTATGTCAACCTAGCTACGTTGCTCAGGGGTGTGAAAAACGCCAAGTCCCCGTGTGATGTAGTTCAGCCGACCTAACCCCAGGTGTAGACAGTGCTAGGTCAATGGAAGAATTCTTTCATCAACCTAGCTACCGCCTCTCAATAGGTTGTCACTAGAGCTGGTTGGGAAAGGGTGAACATTTCTGAAGAAATTTAACACTTTTGCAAAACATTTTGAGAAATTTTGAAATTTCAGTTTTTCGGGTTACCCTTTTCTTTTACTGAATTAAGTAGAATGAATGAGATCCAGGATTGCCGTCTCTCTCTCTCTCTCTCTCACCTACACCCTCTCTTCACTTTTCCTTTTGCCACTCTAACCTTTTGAAAACTTCCTCAGCTTTTGAAAAGTTGCAGTTGGTGGGGGGGGGGGAGGAGTGGGGGAGGAAATGAAGAGAAAGAAAGAGAAGTGATCAAATAAAAAAAAATCCCCTAAACATCACTCAACCTATTACATTCAGTGAGAAAAGGAAAAAGGGAGAGGAGGAGGGGAGAAGGGGGGGGGTTAAAAAAACAGGAAACAAAATTTGAAAATATTGAAATTTGGGTTTGATTAAAAAACAGAAACTTGGGGATGGGGGAGGGGGGCGAGAAGAGAACAAAGACTTTTCCTGAATGTTTCTCTTTGGGGAAGAAAAAGACGTTTCCTTGAAAAAGTGTTCCAGACAAAAATTTCAGCCAACACTAGCTGTCACACATTACCCATTTAAAAGAAAATTGTGTGTTTGTGTGTGTATAATACAGAGTATGTGGTGCTGAACTCAGATGTTCTCCCACAAGAATATGAGTCGATACAAGTTTCAATTTATTGTACATCTTCCCTCTCCTCCTTGCAAGAGTATTACCCTAATGGGAAAACTTTCCTATGAACAAACCTTCTTCTTGAAATAACTTAACAAATAAAACCAAAAACTGGTTATGAAGAACACATGGAAATTTCAAACCGAAAAAGGATCTATTGTTATACCAATAAAATAAAAACCAGCAGGATCTTATTAAAGGGGAAAAGGCAAAATAGCGCATTTATTGTGAATACAGAAAGAATCATAGTAAGCAGTTAGTTATAGCTATAACATTCCATTCAATTTCATATTTATTCACACATTCATTCATACACACACACACAGGTTCTGCAAGGTTGTTATCATAGTTACCAGCCTTAGAGTTGCTCATGCCAAGCCACTGGCCAGGTGGCCTGGACATGAGGAGGGAACAGGGTCTTGTCAGTTGCTCATCTGATGCTCCTGGAAGTTGGTTTGCAGAATCAGACCCCAAAGTTCTCACTTTCTAGAGTCCATTTTTATAGGAATTTCTTCCTATGCCAGTCTATGGGAATTGCTTCATCATGCTGTTGCTGAATCAATCAGCAGATGGCACATTCCTGATGGCTCCATGCTGCCAGATGTTATCTTGTTCTTTGGTTCTCCCATTCTTGAGGTTGTTGGGCGGATTCCAGTCTGCCCTCCGGGGGTCCTCTGGTCGTTTGACGCCTTCTTCAGCCGATGGACACTGGATTCTTAGGCTGGCACCTCCCTGATCATTCAGTTATTATCCACACCAAGCATCCATCCACATACATCCTCTATGTCTATTTTAATCACAATTGTTAACAAAGCGAGATAAATACACAAAAGGGCGGGGAGTCTCTGTGTCCTGTTTCTGTTGTTACAAAGTATCGCTTTGAGTTTCTCTCTATGTGAGTAGTTGTTACAAAGTATTGGTTTGAGAACAGACTCAGTTTCAGGATGTATTAACACAATTAGCAACTTGCAAGTTTCACACAGAGAGCAAGAGAAATGTAAAAATAAGAGACCAAGAGACCTCTTAATTAGTGATACCCTGGAATTTAAACTATGGGGAATCTAACTCATTTGTGATTTTAATACAGAACTTCTTTAATATGATCCAACACTATGTTGGTTGGAGAGCAATATATCCCCATAAGAGGAGATAATGAGTCTGACTGATGCATGGGAATTCAGATATTTTTTCCTAGAAAGACATTCCATAGCAATTTCACATTACAGACATGCACTGCATAGGTCACATAGTACATAATCTGAGGCTGTTATTGTACACCACGGTATCCCATCTCATCCTGGAAATAGTGTTAAAACCAGCGGTAGATATCCAGTATTTGGTTATACCATCCTCCTAGCCAGTTCTCCTTGTGCTAGTTCACACAAAGTTGGTTGATTTTTTTTAAACTATATAAGGTATTGTGACCCTAAGGACTCCTCCATAACACCTGGTAAAGGATTCACTGTTCTATAACAGCAATTCTTATCAGGCCTGACCAACTCACTGCACCGAACACACTGCTTTCATAGTATTTCTCTGTAAAGAACGTCATGGGAGATTTTAAATGAAAGCCAGGATCACGCTGGTCATTAATGTTGTGAAATTATGTACTGACACTATGTAAGGAGTTAGGTCTGTATAGTGGAAAATATGTTTTCCAGTCTGAATCAAAGCACGGTTCTCAAACAGCTTTTTGACAAAAGATGTATATTCATCTGTTTGCCTTGGTTCACATGTTAATTAAGCATTGTAGGCCAACACAATGGAAGCTTCTTTTGCATACAAAGTCAACACAAGGGTGTGAAGGCAACATGAAGTCAGCACACCAGGGAATAAACCAGGAGTGGGGGGCAGGGTGGGTATCATCCTGACTCAAGACAAAAGAATGAATTTGGGGGGATATGAAGAGAAGGCAAAAGGACATCCCCTGATCCTTCACCAAGGAAGCAAAAAGGACAGCACTTCTTGCATTCATGAATGAAGGATCCCAGCCATCTGGATGGAGATGCTGGGAGATTGCTTTATGTGGAATAAACTACTTTAGACAAGGGTTTAGCATGTTAAAGTTAAGTTTTAGACTCTAGGTTAAACTTTTTGTGTTATATGTAACCATTTCTGTTTACATTATTAACCTAACTCAGTATCTCTTGAATCTTAACCTTTGACAATAAACATGACTGTTTTCACTATAAATATATCTCAGTGCTGTTATACCGGAGTTGAGCCTCAGTTGAATCAAACAAGCTAATGTGTATGCTGACCTCTAGGGGTTCAAACACCTGATAACTTCTGTGAATGTCTGGTGGTTAAGGTCTGGACATTGCAGGGAGCGCTCTGAGGACTATGGGGTCAGTCTATCACCAGTCTGCAAAGAGAGAATGAGGCCCGCAGAGGCCTGGAAGCCAGTGCTTGTGTTGCCAGAGGGTGTTGGTTTCAGGGTGCTGAGCTACACACTAGAGACCACTTCATACTAAGAGCAGGTAGCGGTGAGGTGCCTCATAAGCCTACGTGACCTTGGGTCACATTTCATTTTGTTTTGCTTTAAAAATAAAAGGACTTATCCTGAGGCTGTTACTCAGCTAATGTTCCCATAGGCAAAACATTCACTGAAGTCAAACTAGGGAAATAGGATTGACCCCAAATTCTCATTTCAATGTATAAGCATAGGCTATATCATAACATGGTACATATAAGTATGAATATTATTATAATAAATCCCTTTTTGTATGAAAGATTGTATTTTTTGACAAATTTATACACATAGAGACAGTTAAGGTTGATCAGTCAATTTTATCATTTGTGTGCTTTCTCCTTCATCAACATTACATTCATGTTAAATTTTCTGAGTGGAATTTATACACAAGTATATATGTAAATATTTAATAACGTTACAGTACCCAAAATTGTGCTAGGTGCCTCACAGACACACAAAATACTCGTGGCTTCTTCCTTGAAGTATTTAAGGAAGTTTAGTTTAGTTTAAGTTTAGTTAAGCGCTAGGATTTGTGTGTGTCTGTAAAAATTATAAACTTTACACACAGAGAGAAGAGGGAGAGCACTTGATATCTCTCTACAAACTTCCCCATTTGGTTTATTCAGAAAATTTGCACATGGATAATTGAAGCATGAATAATGTGAGAAAGTTCAACATTAGCTTGTTTTGTAGATCTCAGTAAATGCTACTGAAACAAAACAAAACAAAACAAAGAATAGTTTAAAAGAAATCAGTTGGGTACTTCAAAAGTTTTGAATGTTTAAAGGATTTTGAGAACTACTGAATTCTGGAGGCCTGCGTTAGAGAAAGGTTGGGGTTTGGGTGCTGTGGTTTAAGGATTATTACTAGTTATCTTATAAGAGGATCCAGCCAAACTGGGGCTTTGTTGTGCTAGTTGTGTAAAAACGCATACTCTGGACAGTCCCTGCCCCAAGAGCTGTATTGGATGCTGGAGGTACTCAGCTCTAGAGGGGAGTGAATAACTGATTTTTGATTCAGGGGTCACACCAAAAAAAAAAAAACCCAAAGAACTTTGGGTTTGGTTTGAACCTAAAGTGAATTTTTTTAGTTTTTCTCACCAAAACGAAAAACTACGAAACATTTTCTGATTCAGGCCAAACAAAACATCTCATTTAACCTAAAATGATTTTTTTTTCAATTTTTCATTTCTTCTGGAGTCATTTTCACCCACCCTTTTTTAAAGTTAACTAATTTCAAAAGGAAATGTCATGTCACAACAAAAAGCCAAAATGTTTCATTTCAAAATAGCCAAAACAAACCATGCCACATTTTTCAATTTTTTTTCAGCCAAAAGTTTTTGCTAAACATGACCTAAATTCACAGATAGTTTTTGTGCCCTGAAAAATTGTAAATTTTTGGTGAATTTGTTGTTGGCCACAAAAATGTCCCCTAGCTCTACTCTGCACCTTGCAGGTTCTCACAGTGCCTTTCATGATTAGATCCCATGTGTCTATTTCTGCCAGGCAGAATCAGGTCCTAAAATATGAAACACTATAATCATTCACTTTAGTTGCTCTCTTGTTTTCGTTTAGGTGTCAGTTATTGCTCAAGCAAGTATTCAGTTTTAAAGCTTATATGTACCTGATGTTAAATATACTTGACTGGGAAACAAAGCCAACATTGCGGTCAAAAGGAAACTCTCATAAAAGGCTGTAGGTGAATGTATCATCCTACCAGTCTAGATGATGATGTGGATGTTGTCAAACACTGTTTCACAGTGCACAACACCATCTTGATTTTAAAGTGAAAAGGAGAAATACAGGATAGGAACCTATTCAACTTAAACAGAATATCAGAGTCTATAGCTTTGGTGAAAAACATCAAATGTAGAAATAAACTGTTTTCTCTTCCCTTTGTATCTCCTCTTGTCTCTGCTCACAACTCCCCTCTCTCAGTCTATGGTGCCAGCCTCAAAGACCCACTTAGTTGCTTCTCCTACAAATGTCTCTGTGTTTGCTGCTACATTCTCTCTACATTGTCCCTTCCAAGAAACCAGTCCATTGATAGTGGCTCCGTTTTGTTGTAGTTGAGAATAGCTAATTATATTTATTAAAAATACAACATTTTGATGTTTTAGAATCATTGAAAGTTGTGCGATTGGTGGTCTTTGTAACTACAACTCTTTTGTCCCATGTCAATGTAGGCCTAGGGTTGCCACCCACCTGGGTTTTATCCGGTCAGTCCAGTTTTTGGCTTCTATGTATGGCTGCAATTTAGAGTTGCCAGGTGCCCAGTTTTTGATTGGAATGTCCAGTCAAAAAGGGAACCTGGCAGTGCCTGGCCAGATGTACTGACCGGACACCAAAAGCCCGGTTACCATGGGGTGGGGGGAGCTGCCAGGCCATTAATTCATGCCAGCCCCTGCTCAGCTGGGGCCACCTTCGACCTGCAGGAGGGCTCCTTGCCAGGCTGCAGCAGCTCCCATCCCAGCCCCGGAGCATAGGGAGTCCCATTGGTGGCGGGGGAAGGGAGGTGGAGACGATCCAATAAACAATGAGAGGAGGGGAGAATAGGAGTGAGCAATGGGGGTGGGTCCTGGGGAGAAAAGGCAGAAAAGGGGCATGGCCTCAAGGGAAGAGGTGGGGCAGGGGCAGGGCCTTGAGGGTCCGGTTACCAGCAGTTACAAAGGTGGCAACTATGTAGGCCAGGGTTTTGAAGTCAAGACTACTGTGCCTTTTAATACCTCTTTTCCACATTCAGTATCTATTCTCACAGACTCCGAAGAGTGCTGTAATATACATTAACAAGCTCAATCAGTTCTCGCCCAGAATATCTTTGCTATAACCAGAAATGCAGCTTGCTCCCCACGGCATTAGAACTATGTAATACTTCCCTTGTCCTTTGCTATAAACAGCATGAACCGTCATACGATAAAACTAAGTAGGTTTCACTGTACTTGGCACCTCTCCTGAGTCTGCTGACTGAAGAGGTCTTCTCAGCCCAGTGTGTTTGAGGAGTGTTCATTTGTGCAGGAGGGGGTGTGATTTAGGTGGCAGGGAAGAGTTTGTTTAAAAACTTTGTTTGCTGTGTTGTTCTAGCTGTGCTGGCCCCAGGATATTAGAACAGAAATTGGTCCAATTAAAAATATTACCTCACCTACCTTGTGTCTTTTAAAAGCCCTGCTGTTTCAAAACAACAATGCAAGTATTTTACTGGGTTTAGGCTTTTGTTTAAGCTTGTTTCACAAAATCTAAATTATGGGCCAATCTTGAATGATGGTGTCCAGTTGCTAAACTTCCCTGGGTGTGAAGTTGGTCATGGGAGAGTGATTCTGTAGTGCCAAAAGAGAAATGTTGGTGAGCATAGGCGCCAACTTCTGCGGGCGCCAGTGGGTGCTCGACCCCAGCCCGCTCCGCCCCCGGGCCCGCCCCGACTCCGCCCCACCCCCATTCCAACCCCTTCCCCAAAGTCCCTGCCCCAACTCCACCCCATCCCTGCCCCATTGGACTCCTTCCCCAAATCCCTGCCCCGGTCCCACCTCTTCCTGTCTCCTCCCCTGAGCACACCGCATTCCTGCTCCTCCCCCGTCCCTCCCACAGCTTGTTATGCCACAAAACAGCTGTTTTGTGGTGGCAAGCGCGGGGACACGGACTGCTCAGAGGAGGAGGCGGAGGTGAGGTGAGCTGGGGCGGGGTGGGGAGCTCGGCTGCTGGTGGGTGCAGAGCTCCCACCAATTTTTCCCCGTGGGTGCTCCAGCCCTGGAGCACCCACGGAGTCGGCGCCTATGTTGGTGAGGGAAATTATTCAGATTAGGAGGGGGCAACCTCTGTACTGTCTATATTTTTAAAACTGCCCAATTTTAACAGATGATCTGTTATGACAGTGATGACACCGTTTATCTCACAACTAATGGAAGGGCCAATTGCTGTCACTGTGCCCACATGGGGAGTGAAAACAGCACCTCTCCAACTGAAAAAACAAATCCCTTGGCAGGCAGCCAGTAAATCCATAGTTGCCATTGGGAGTTAGAGAGGGTAGCTCTTCATCCAGCAAATACTGTCTATATATTTCCCCTGAGCTCTGCAGAGATTTTCCATTTCTTATGTTGCATAGGCAGTTGTAAGTGCATCCTCTTGGGACCACACAAAGCTGTCAGCTCTTTTCCAGTCCTAACTAATTAAATGCATCATTTGGGTACCTTTGAAATGCAGGGCCTCTGGACCACACATTTGTTTTTAAAAGCCCTTTTCTGCCCAGATGGGCTGTTCACATTACAATACTTTTCGGACAGGGTTTAGATGAATAGGGTGGGAAAAGAATCTTTGAAAAAATTCTCCTGCCCCTCTCAGGTCATGTGATCCCTCTCCAATGACTCTAAGCTCAGCACTGCCAGAAACAGTTTGTTTCCTATTTGTGAATAAGACAGTTGTCTCAGTGGCTACGTCCACACTGCACACGACTAACTGTGGCACGTAAGGTATGTGTAGCTATATGCCACAGTGAAAAGCAGGTTGCATCCACATTGTGCTGTATACCTAGATGCATCAATGCGGGAAGGCAGCAGGATGCTACACTGCTAAAAATAGTAGTGTAGAAAGGGGAGCCATTTAGAGTCCATACCTACAGAGTTCATGCGTGTCTTTACTATACTCGCCTAAGCAGGGCCTCGCTGGCTATTTACACCTGTGCTCGGGGACATGTAGCATATCTACTCTCCACATCGCCATAAGGAATGTGCAGTGTAGACATACCCAGTATTATCAGACAATGTTCCCAGATCAAACACATACTTTTTCTTTCTGTAAATGGCCAGACAGTTCCATAGGCTGCAAACATCCAACTGGAAGGCAATTTGTCTAAGGGCTTGGCTACACAAGAACGTCACACTGGTTTAATTTAAATTGGCTTTACAATGATTAGTTAAACTAAACCACATGTAGACACATTTCAGTTTAAAAGTGACTTACTTCAGTTTAGTTAAAGGTGGTAAAGAATCTGGTTATGCTAATCAGATACTCTCATTCCAGGTTCAGTGACTACACAGGGTTTTGCACACCAGTTTATCAAATCAGTTTAAAACAGTGTTAAACTAGCGCAAGTTTTTGTGGAGACAAGGACTAATAGTTTGGACATCTGAATGTGGCAGCCAATATAGCAATTCCAGCTATGCGTATTCAAGATCTAAGTCTTGTTTTAATACACTGCCAACTAGAAATGCAACGTGGCACATTTTCTCAACAAAACCTGCAGTTATACTGAACCTTTGAGTTTTATCACAAATTTCATACTTGTGCCATGTTCATCATAAGCTTTGCTTACCTTCAGGAGCCTTTAATTGAAACTGGGTCAATTTACAGCTTTGATACAAAATCATGTGGAAAATTCAGGTTTCCCCATAACTTCACCTTGAAAGCAGGTGAAATGTGGCAGTTTTAACTGAGTTTTGCTTTGAAAAGTTTGTGGTGCTTCTTTGAGTCCAAAACTGCAAGTACAACTTGGAAGATATGTTCTGCCCCAGTTTACTGGTTGCTCCTTAAATCAAAGCACAGAGACTCACTAATTACCTACATAAGACTGATCCTTCAGGACCACATCTGTATCTGCACATCTCCCAGATTTCTGTCCTGGCTGTTTCTGTTGCTGTCTCACCTGGGAAGGATTCTCTGGGGACCAGGTCTTCTTTGTTTTTTCCAAGTCCTAGTCAGCAATATTAAAGGGATGATCCAAGGCTATTTAAGTTCAAAGCGAAGGAAATCACATATGAAGAGAAACCTTTGCACAATTCCCTGCAAAGTGAAACCTCACAAGTTTTGCTGCTAACTAATGAAAAACATGCTAGCTCAGATCAGAACAAAACAAAACATTGACAACTTCAGAAATATGTTAAAGTTAATATTGAGGTTCCAGATAGTGTTATTGGAAAATGAAGACTGGGGGAAGACTCTTGCTCAAAACAGTTGGAGCTACCATGACTATGCTGGAGGTACTTGAATGGCTCTTTGCAAGGGGAAGCAAATCATACTTTAAAAACTTTTAAATGTAATTAGGTTTTATTGTGGGTTTTGGGTTTTTTTTTAACTTTTGTTTGCTTTGAGATCTTTGGACTTGGTGAGATTCTGCAGCCACATCTGAGAGAAACAATAAGAATTTGGAAATAAAATATTATCAAGGTGAATGACTGGATGTTATAAAACACCAATAAAACATCACAGTGAATGACTTTGCATTCCCAGGAATCCTATAGTCTATCTCAGTGGTTCTCAACCAGGAGTCTGAGGCCCCCCTGGGGGGCCGCAAGCAGATTTCAGGGGGTCACCAAGCAGTGCTAGCATTAGATGCACTGGGGCCCAAGGCAGAAAGCCAAACCCTGCCGCACGGGGTTGAAGCCTGCGCCCTGAGCCCACCATCTGGGACTGAAGCTGAAGCCTGATCAATATAGCTTTGTGTGGGCCCCAGTGGCATAAGGCCCCAGACAATTGCCCTGCTTCCTACTCCTGAACGCTGGCCCTGGCTTTTATATGCAGAAAACCAGTTATTATGGCACTGGTGGGCTGTGGAGTTTTTATAGCACGTTGGGGGTGTGACGTTTCACTCCATATTCTTTATGAAAATATGCTCATTATATGAATATGACATAACTGAGATATACTTTATGCAAGATGGCTCATGTAAGATATCTTTGGAAAGGTTATAATTTACTGCATGTGATTATCCAATTTGTATGCATGTATCATTTCTGTATCTGAAGTTAGGAATATTGACCATGTATCTGTATTTCATATGTGCTGCTTTGGGTGTCACCTACAGCTAGCCCTGCAGGTACAACAATGAAAAGCCAAACAGGGCTGATGGCCCATTAGCAAAGACAATGGACTGTGAAAGAGCTTAGTCTTCCTGTGGATGCTCCAGACAGCCTGAGAGTAATGGCTGCCACAGGCCTGCAGAGACATGGTCAGGGTCACTTGGTACTGGACCCACACCCCTCCATCAGTGTTTTTCTACTGGAAGACAAAGGGTTCCCTCTATACCCAAAATCTATATAAGGCCGGGAAGTGACATCATCGAGGTTCTCCTCTGCCTCCCCACCCAAAGAGACACTGAAAAACACCTGGAAGCAAGAACTGAACTGGGGGAGAAGGGTTGAGCCCAAGCTGGAAGGGCATCTGGCTTGTAATATAATACCTGAGGTCTCAAGCTGCAGGCCGGTGCAGCTGCCTTTCAAGACTTTCTGTAATCTGACAATATTTAGAGTGAGAAATTACTATTTGTAGCCAATTTCTTTAGTAAATCAAGCTTAGTTTGCATGTTTTGTTTTACTTGCTTAGTAATCTACTTTGTTCAATTTGCTATCTCTTTAACCACTTAAAATCTGCCTGTTATAGTTAATAAAATTTGTTTTGTTATTAAACCCAATTTATATAATTTCTAACTGGGGGGCTAGAAGTCATGCATCTCTCTCTTCACACTGAGGAAGAGGGTGAATTTTTATGAGCTTGGGCTGTGCAGATTTTTCTATACAGTGCAAGACAACATACTTTTGGGTTTCTCTCTCACATGAGTGCTGGGGGAGCCTTCTCACACAGAACTGATTTCAGTCTGTCTGCAGCTGGGTGTGTCTCTACCTGTGTGTGAGTCCTGCAAGAGGCCAGAGAGCCTAATTCAGTAAAACAGGGAGAGGGAATCCAGGCTGGTGGAGCAGGAGAGTCTCAGTTAAACCCCAGAACATCAGGTGGCATCCCAGATAGGGGGTCTAACCCATCACGGGGGTCCTCAGAAAGAAAAATGTTGAGAACCCCTGGTCTGTCTGGCAGATTCTTTTCATTTCATGCATTACACAGGAAGACAGTGGTGGGTACTGTCTACTCTTCCTCAGCCAAGCAGTAACAAAATAAAGCTTTTGGTACAGCCAGTTCAAGAAAGCTCACGTGTAACCTTTGGGTGGGCTAGAGTTCACTTCATTACCCTTCTCCAGTGCCTTAAAAAAACCAAACCCAACTCCCATAGAAGCGTAGTTGGAGACCCAGACTTCAGGTTCTCAGGATTTTCAGCAAGGACTGCACAGGGTCAACCTCCCCACGTTCAAGTCCCAAAAGGAACTAAAGAAATGAATTTAATTAAATAACTTTATAAAATCTTCTGATGAAACAAATAATCTAATTTTTACAGCATGACATGGCTATTTTATAATCCATAGACATTATCTTCAGTTATACATAAACAGAAATAAAGAAAACAAATTAAAATCTGAACAGTTCAGTCCCCACAGAAATACAGGAAGAAGAAACTGAAAGTTCCCAAAAGCTTAGGTTTTGTACACCTAAGTCTCAGTCAGAGTCTTTGATCACCAAACCTATACAGTCTGATGAGTCTAAAACAACATCTTCCCTCCACTTGAATGTAGGGATCTTCAGTTGGAATCCAGGCAGACTCTTCCTCTGCTGAAATCCCTGCTAGCCAGTCAGCTAACTCATTAAGCAATCACTGCGTTACCTGGATAGATTTAAAGAAAACCTGGTTACAAGAAAATACAAAACTGAGAATAGCAAAATAGAAACGACTCTTCCCCCATTACTGCACTTAAAGAAAAGTTGGTGACTCCGACGAGTTGAGACAATTTAACTAGAGCAGTTTGGCTAAAATCAAAACCTTTTAAAGCGTACAGTTAAAATAGAAGAAATTATTTTTCCCTGCCAATTTTCCCTGGCTATAATTAGCATTGCGCTGCTTCCCTGTTCAAGGGTTAACAATATCACTGATCTGCTGCAAAATGCATCAGAGTTAGGGACGACAGCCTGCTTCCTGCTCCTGGGCTCAGCTTCTCCCAGCTCACACAGGGCACGTGGCCCCCCACGAAGCAGCTGCCCTGACTGTTTGCCCTCATGGAGTCTGACCCAACAGGGAACCTACTGGAGCAGACCCAAAACAACCACACCCAATTCCAGAAGCTTCTAGATATGGAGTGCTTAATCTGCCTGCGCGAGCGGTTCGCTTGGCCCCGGAGCCTCAGGCAATCATGGATCAAGCAATGCAATTTGTTGAGCTCAGCCATCACTTTGTAAACGATTCCATCGGGCTTGTTAAAAGATGCACTAAGCCGGACAGAAAAGAATTCCAGAAGATTGCCATGGCAACAGCAATAGGTTTTGCGATAATGGGATTTATTGGTTTCTTTGTGAAATTGATCCATATCCCTATCAACAACCTCATTGTTGGTGGCTGAACACTCATCAAGATCTGTTACCTGAAGTTTGGAGTGATGGACAATGGGTGTGGGGGGGCTTTTTTGCTTACTAATATTCCATAAGTCTGTATCTTGTTTGTTGACTGCTATAAACCAGGCTAAGATTAAAAAAACAAACAAACAAACAACAATGACCCAGACACAGCTCACTCCTACCTCCCCCTGCCATGGGTCTCTTAAAGAGATATCTCCCTATTAGGCACATGGGTTACACAGGCACCTCCCTAGCCTGCCTAAACACAGGGAGAGAGGGTTTTTCCAATAAGGCCATTTGTGGGACATTGTGAGGGTGAAATTGTGACTCTGGTGGAATGATTCTGAACCTCTTGTGAAGGCTCTTGTTTTGTTGATGTAAGAGGATTGTAACCTTTTGCTTTACAGAGCATACAACCACATCTTTCCCCAGATACAAAGTATCCAGAATGCAATAGCTTGAATTCTTGCAAATATGCCAGCTTTGCAGCATATCACTTCTACTTTTACAACTTCATACTGGTGTCTAGAAGAGTCATGTATTGATTTATAAGTTCTTTTTATTCACTGACATTAAGAGACTTTCAAAGGACTTGCTACATCATGTTTCTCTGATCTCCATTCTATTTCTGTTCCAAATCATCCTTTAAGATGCAAATTGGCTGGCTATTTAATTTGCTCTGAATTTAAAACTCAATGATAATGGGAACTAGAGCTTTCCTGCAGTGACATACTCCTGAGTCAAATTCACTGTTGGAGAAAGTGGGCACAATTCCACTGACAGGAATGGCATTGCTCTTACCATATGCCCCTCGTCTCTGGAACATATATTGCTTCACCCAGGAGAACTTTTACTTCATGATCTTTACTAAAGAGTAAACTGGAAAAGAATCTTTGCTGCCAATTTTCATTTTCAATCCTGTTATTTGTCTTATAGAATTGTACATCAAGCTTTGGGTTTTATAAAAAGTATAAAGCAGTTTATTAAGGGCTAGGATGTTTTTAAAGTTTGGTAGCTCTAAAATCTTGTCCAGAAGTAAAAAGGCAGAGAGGCACACTTTTAGTCCTGTAAGGCTTCTCTAGATATATTTAGTGAGATGCAAATAGTCCAGACAACTGAAAAGCACTGTCTATCTAGTCTCTTTGCAGGAGGGTTTTATTTCATACATTATTCACGGCTTGCTGCCGTGACACCACAAAGTTGGTGCCCTTGAAAAGGGAGAAAAGAGAGCAAAACACTTGTGGTTTTTTTTTAAATTTAATTGTGAGAGTTGCTGTACATTGTATAAATAAAGCATCATAATTTGGATTCATAGCAACATGATCTCTTTTCTGAAGGCAAAAGAAAGGCCAGATTTTTGGTGACTGAAACTTCTGGTTAGGCACACCGGGCACCAATTTCACACTACTGCTAACTTACAAGCTACCCAGCAGTGAGTGACAGCAAGCCCAGCCATAAACCTTATTACAAAGAAAAGCCTCAGTACAAAGAATAAGTAAATTGGCTCTTACTACTTAAGTCTGGCTAAATTGCAAGTATCTAAATTAATGGTGACAATGTTTGAAGCCATCTCCAAAAGGAAATGTTTGACAAAAATAATTCAAAGTGACAATTTGTTTTAAAAATACAGTTTTAGTTTCACCTAGACTAGTTTCCTGTAGCCAAGTTCTGATGCAATTCCCCTTCAGCAAAGAGATGCAATTAATATCATATATCAAGTGAAGAGCCATGGATTGGCATGTGAAAAGGCACATAACTGATATATTTGGTAGTTTGAAATGTAAGTTATCAGGAAATAGTCTTCCTTCAGTCATTGGCACCACTTCAGAATTTAACTTTAACTTTATATAATGACAAATTCTCGTTGTCATTAATTGTGCCTAGTTAAAAAAAAATGAAATAAAAGCAGGATGAGTTTGTAATAAAAATAGGATACAGCAGGAAATTCTGCGATATATGTGAACCCTTAAGTGCTTTGTGAGGGATGATTCTTCATTATATGTGCCAAAAGTTCAGTAACCACAGAGAACAGAGGTAGAGAGAAGGTGTGTCCTTGATTTCAGTTGCTGTACAGCATGGTGGACAAGGGTGGGACCTATTTTTATTTGCATAACTGTCTCCCTGTTCATTGTGGCAGAGCTCAGTATTGAGAAAACATGATGATTACCTGTGGATAAAGTCAAAATTGACACTTTAATAAACTTATTGTGCATATTTTTATTACACTAACTCTCACCCCTGAGGAAAACTTCAAAGTTAACATATTTCTCCTCTTTCTAAACCTAGGGGTTTTTGTCAGTAAAACATTTCAACATTTATTTCTCTCTCTCTTTTTTTTTTGGTGGCTTTTCCCTAGGAGTTGCAGGGAAGAACTGTGGAAATCTCAACAATTTCAGTGTGCAGAGGTTCAGTGCAGGCCTATTTTTGAACAAATAGGAAATTCTCCACAGTTCCTACATTTTGTCTGGTTTGCAGTTAAATCCGTATCAAACCAACAAGCCGTACACAGTTTTCATCCCAAACTCTTAATCAGACCGGGCTGGCTGGATAGGAAAGGTGGGCCGATGTGTTGGAATTCAGCTCTCATTCACATTTGGGATAGAGTTCACTGTCAAGGGTGAATCGGATCTAGGGCTGAGGTCAAGATGATGCTGAGAACTCACAAGCTGCACTCTGAAGATCAGCTGTTACCATCAGGTCATGGCCCAAAGGTGGCAGAAATCTCGGGAGAACCGATAATTTACCAAGGTTTTGGCCACATCCAAATGTAAATAATAGCCCCCTTTCAGTTTTGGATGAATCAAAACCAGAGAGCAGGTATGGGTTTAGGGATTGCCAAGACCACACAGCAAGACAGTGACAGAGCTGGCATTAGAACTCGGGAGTTCTTGGCTTATTGTCCCATGCTCAAACCACTTTAGACCAGGTTTATTTGTAAAAAAGAGATTTCTCAAAAAAGCAAATTTTTATAACACCTTAGCAAATTTAAATTAGGTTAGAAAGCTGGTAATTAATGGCAGCATCCATCTTTTTTCAGAACCCATGAGAAGAGGGAGTTTGCTATTTTTTAAAAATTGAAGATCGAGTGATCGCTCTATGCACAGTATATATAATATTAAATGCTGTCTTTCCACATTTGTAAATATTTCTTAAGCAAATCACCTCTGTAAATCTGCCTGATGCTCATCTGGAGTTGACATCTCATTTGTGTATTTCCCAGACTTTTAGGGCAGTGTCATTGAAAAGAATTCCAAGCCTATTTTCAATTTTAGATCTTATCCTACAGTTATTTTAAACTGTGCTAATCATTTTTTCCAGAGAGGAAACAAAAAGGGGTTTGAGTTTGGGTGGGGGAGGGAAGGGAAATCTGTCATTTAATTTGACTGCATAATGCACATTTAAGAGAGACCTTTTTAAAGGTTTTAGTTTTACATTAAAAAATGACTCCAGCTGATGCAAAAACCTTATGCCTCTATTTTAAAGGATCATCTCCCACAGTGTCAATAAAAATTAGTATATGATAAACAATGCTTGTGTAACTGGGTATTTGCAAAGTCCGCAAAGTTTGCTGAACAGTGATGTCCTATTTAATCTTACACATCAAACAGATTTAGAAGCGTAATAGTGGCATCTCCCGGACTAAAGGCAGTAGAAGTATATATCATGAATGCCTGCTCTGTCCATTACTGTGCAGCTGTGGAAGAGATGGATAAAACTTTCATAGATATCTAACAAAGAACATGCAGCAAATGTTTACTTGGTTCTTTCACTTTAAAGATATTGTCAAGAGCTCTATTGACAGCCATTGCCGTTCCTGCTTGTGTGGATGCAGCTCTGAAATGGCTGAGATATAGAACATGAAAATTATTTGACTTTAGTGATTTCGCAATGTGGTGACAACTCTATAAATTACAAAACTATTGCATGTTTAAAAGTTAGACAAGTGTTGTAGTTTTTAATAGAATTCAGGCTATCAGAAAAACAAACTAGCAAACCAAAACCAAAACCAGGGAGTCTTCCACCAGGGCCTGGAACTGCTGTTGCTTGTCCTGTGGGATGTCCTCCAAGAACTCTGCCAGCTTGGCATAATTATTAAAATCATACTTTGCCAGCAGAGCCTGGTAATTCAATATACAGAATTGCAGGGCTGCGGAGGAGTACAGCTTGTGATCCTTGAGTCCAGGTACTTCACCGCCTTATCTGGATAAGTGAAGGTAGAGAATCATCATCATAGAATCATAGAATATCAGGGTTGGAAGGGACCTCAGGAGGTCATCTAGTCCAACCCTCTGCTCAAAGCAGGACCAATCCCCAACTAAATCATCCCAGCCAGGGCTTTGTCAAGCCTGACCTTAAAAATATCTAAGGAAGGAGATTCCACCACCTCCCTAGGTAACGCATTCCTGTGTTTCACCACCCTCCTAGTAAACAGGTTTTTCCTAATATCCAACCTAAACCTCCCCCACTGTAACTTGAGACCATTACTCCTTGTTCTGTCATCTGCTACCACTGAGAACAGTCTAGATCCATCCTCTTTGGAACCCCCTTTCAGGTAGTTGAAAGCAGCTATCAAATCCCCCCTCATTCTTCTCTTCCGCAGACTAAACAATCCCAGTTCCCTCAGCCTCTCCTCGTAAGTCATGTGTTCCAGTCCCCTAACAATTTTTGTTGCCCTCCGCTGGACTCTTTCCAATTTTTCCACATCCTTCTTGTAGTGTGGGGCCCAAAACTGGACACTGTACTCCAGATGAGGCCTCACCAATGTCGAATAGAGGGGAACAATCACGTCCCTCGATCTGCTGGCAATGCCCCTACATATACATCCCAAAATGCCATTGGCCCTCTTGGCAACAAGGGCACACTGTTGACTCATATCCAGCTTCTTGTCCACTGTAACCCCTAGGTCCTTTTCTGCAGAACTGCTGCCGAGCTATTCGGTCCCTAGTCTGTAGCGGTGCATGGGATTCTTCCGTCCTAAGTGCAGGACTCTGCACTTGTCCTTGTTGAACCTCATCAGATTTCTTTTGGCCCAATCCTCTAATTTGTCTAGGGCCCTCTGTATCCTATCCCTACCCTCCAGCGTATCTACCTCTCCTCCCAGTTTAGTGTCATCTGCACACTTGCTGAGGGTGCAATCCACACCATCCTCCAGATCATTTATGAAGATATTGAACAAAACCGGCCCCAGGACCGACCCTTGGGGCACTCAACTTGATACCGGCTGCCAACTAGACATGGAGCCATTGATCACGACCCATTGAGCCCGACAATCTAGCTAACTTTCTATCCACCTTATAGTCCATTCATCCAGCCCATACTTCCTTAACTTGCTGGCAAGAATACTGCAGGAGACGATGTCAAAAGCTTTGCTAAAGTCAAGGAACAACATGTCCACCGCTTTCCCCTCATCCACAGAGCCAGTTATCTCATCATAGAAGGCAATTAGATTAGTCAGGCATGACTTGACCTTGGTGAATCCATGCTGACTGTTCCTGATCACTTTCCTCTCATCCAAGTGCTTCAGAATTGATTCCTTGAGGACCTGCTCCATGATTTTTCCAGGGACTGAGGTGAGGATGACTGGCCTGTAGTTCCCAGGATCCTCCTTCTTCCCTTTTTTAAAGATGGGCACTACATTAGCCTTTTTCCAGTCGTCTGGGACTTCCCCGGATCGCCATGAGTTTTCAAAGATAATGGCCAATGGCCCTGCAATCACATCCGCCAACTCCTTTAGCACTCTCGGATGCAGCGCATCCGGCCCCATGGATTTGTGCTCCTCCAGCTTTTCTAAATAGTCCCGAACCACTTCTTCCTCCACAGAGGGCTGGTCACCTCCTCCCCATGCTGTGCTGCCCAGTGCAATAGTCTGGGAGCTGACCTTGTTCATGAAGACAGAGGCAAAAAAAGCATTGAGTACTTTAGCTTTTTCCACATCCTCTGTCACTAGGTTGCCTCCCTCATTCGGTAAGGGGCCCACACTTTCCTTGACTTTCTTCTTGTTGCTAACATACCTGAAGAAACCTTTCTTGTTACTCTTCACATTTCTTGCTAGCTGCAACTCCAGGTGGGATTTGGCCTTCCTGATTACACTCCTGCATCCCCGAGCAATATTTTTATACTCCTCCCTGGTCATTTGTCCAATCTTCCACTTCTTCTAAGCTTCTTTTTTGTGGTTAAGATGAGCAAGGATTTCACTGTTAAGCCAAGCTGGTCGCCTGCCATATTTACTATTCTTTCTACACATCGGGATGGTTTGTCCCTGTAACCTCAATAAGGATTCTTTAAAATACAGCCAGCTCTCCTGGACTCCTTTCCCCCTCATGTTATTCTCCCAGGGGATCCTGCCCATCAGTTCCCTGAGGGAGTCAAAGTCTGCTTTTCTAAAGTCCAGGGTCCGTATTTGGCTGCTCTCCTTTCTTCCCTGTGTTGGGATCCTGAACTAGACCATCTCATGGTCACTGCCTCCTAGGTTCCCATCCACTTTTGCTTCCCCTACTAATTCTTCCCAGTTTGTGAGCAGCAGGTCAAGAAGAGCTCTGCCCCTAATTGGTTCCTCCAGCACTTGCACCAGGAAATTGTCCCCTACCCTTTCCAAAAACTTCCTGGATTGTCTGTGCACCACTGTATTGCTCTCCCAGCAGATATCAGGGTGATTGAAGTCTCCCATGAGAACCAGGGCCTGCGATCTAGTAACTTCTGTGACTTGCCAGAAGGAAGCCTCGTCCATCTCATCCCCCTGGTCCGGTGGTCTATAGCAGACTCCCACCACGACATCACCCTTGTTGCTCACGCTTCTAAACTTAATCCAGAGACACTCAGGTTTTTCTGCAGTTTCATACCTGAGCTCTGAGCAGTCATACTGCTCCCTTACATACAGTGCAACTCCCCCACCTTTTCTGCCCTGTCTGTCCTTCCTGAACAGTTTATATCCATCCATGACAGTACTCCAGTCATGTGAGTTATCCCACCAAGTCTCTGTTATTCCAATCACATCATAATTCCTTGACTGTGCCAGGACTTCCAGTTCTTCCTGATTGTTTCCCAGGCTTCTTGCATTTGTGTATAGGCACTTGAGATAACTCGCTGTTTGTCCCTCTTTCTCAGTATGAGGCAGGACCCCTGCCCTCTCGCGTGCTTCTGCTTGTGCTTCCTCCCGGTATCCCACTACCTCACTTACCTCAGGGCTTTGGTCTCCTACCCCCGGTGAACCTAGTTTAAAGCCCTCCTCACTAGGTTAGCCAGCCTGCTTGCGAAGATGCTCTTTCCTCTCTTTGTTAGGTGGAGCCTGTCTCTGCCTAGCACTCCTCCTTCTTGGAACACCATCCCATGGTCAAAGAATCCAAAGCCTTCTCTCCGACACCACCTGCGTAGCCATTCGTTGACTTCAACGATTCAATGGTCTCTGCCCAGGCCTTTTCCTTCCACGGGGAGGATGGACAAGAAGACCACTTGTGCCTCAAACTCCTTTATCCTTCTTTCCAGAGCCACGTAGTCAGCAGTGATCCGCTCAAGGTCATTCTTGGCAGTATCACTGGTGCCCACGTGGAGAAGCAGGAAGGGGGAGCGATCCGAGGGCTTGATGAGTCTCGGCAGTCTCTCCGTCACATCGTGAATCCTAGCTCCTGGCAAGCAGCAGACTTCTCAGTTTTCCTGGTCGGGGCGGCAGATAGATGACTCAGTCCCCCTGAGGAAAGAGTCCCTGACCACCACCACTCGCCTCCTTCTCTTGGGAGCGGTGGTCGTGGAACCCCCAACCCTAGGACAGTGCATCTCATGCCTTCCAATTGGCAGAGTCTCCTTCTGTTCCCTTCGCTCAGATGTATCATCTAGTCCACTCTCTGCATTAGTATCTGTGGAGAGGACATGAAAACGGTTACTTACCTGTATCTGCGTTGCTGGTACATGGGCGCCCCCCTTTCTTCTTCTGGAGGTCACATGCTGCCAAATTTCTTCACCGTCCTCCTGTCCCTGCTGCACAGCCTGCTCTGAATCTTCAGAACATTGTGCCCGTAGATGCATATCCTGACGTCTGCCCAGGAAATCTTCAGTTTCTCTTATGCAATGCAGGGTTGATATCTGTTGCTCCAGACCTTGAACCTTCTCTTCCAATATGGAGACCAGCTTGTACTTTGTACAGACAAGGTCGCTTTAGTCCTGTGGAAGAAAGACAAACATGGCACATCCAGTGCAGGTCACAACAGCTGAACAGTCCCCATCCATATTACCTTCCTTCTACGAGCTCACTCAGGAGTTGTAGTAGCTACTCAGAGAAGCTGGCAAGATGTAAGCCTCAGTGGGCGCTCCCCAGGCGAACTCCCAGGCAAACTCCCTCTGTTAGCCGCTCTGCTGTTCGCTGCTCAGCTGGTTCACAGCTGACTGGCTTTTATACAGTCAGGCCCACTCAAGGCTCACCTGGAACAAAGCACTCCCTATTCACACTTTTCAAACCACCAATCAAGCACATGGTCAAACTGTCAAACAGTCCCCACAACAGGCATTCAGATACTCATCAACACAGCCTCCTTAATGCAACCCTTGGCGTACCTCCTCTCAGGCAGATCCCAGGCAAACTCCCTCTGTTAGCTGCTCTGCTGTTTGCTGCTCAGCTGGTTCGCAGCTGACTGGCTGACTGGCTTTTATACAGATATATAGCAAATACTATATATTTATATATATAGAGGAGTGCTCACATGCCCATTCCATGGCCACATGCACTACCGAGGCTGGGGTGGGTTAGGAAAAAAGAAAGTCAGCCCCCGTAGATGGCACAAATTATCTACAGCAGAACTGGCGGTACCAGGTCGTGCTCTGGGTCCTCTTCCGGGTCCAAGCCAATTGGTTCTGGCAGAGGGGCCCAGGTGGAATGGTGCAAGACCATCAACAGTGGGTACAGCTGGTAATAAGGGTACCAGGTAGGCCATTGCTGCCAGGAGGTTGGGCCCTGAGGGAACTGGGGGCCCCCAGGGTATGGGTACCACCCCTGTGGGACTGGAGAGTACCCTGTCTGGTGTGGCAGATGCGCTTGGGAGTCTGAACTACGTCGGGAGACTAGGGAGAAGAACTGCTCTTCTGCCGAGAAGCCCGCAGAGTCCAAAGAAACCTCCAGTCGTGGTGGAGCTGTGAATGCAGATGGTGCCGCGACTGGCAGAGGTGGGTCCCAGCTGAGGAGGATCGGTGCATATGCTGGTGTAGGAGGCTAGAGAACAGAGAGAAGTGGTGAGGGTGGGTACAGTAAGTCGAAGTGTGTCACCAGGAACAACAGTTCCACCCATCCCAGTGTCCAGAGCATGTCCCGCTGGCCACTGAACTGAGGGGGTGCGCAGAGCAGAGCCTGGTGTGTCCTGACAGGGCAGAGGGGCACGTCCCAGTGGCCTGTCTCGTTGCTCAATTGGCGCAGCGGCCGTCAGTGCCAGCGCCTCTCTTTTCCACTTGGCCTTGCCCCCTGCCTTAGGGAGTGAAGTGGTGGGGTTTGCAAGTGACATCTCGCCCGAACGGGCGACGCTCGGCGAGGAAATGCCGTGAATCACAGTAATCTGCAACAGGGAGCTGCTGCAGCGTCAGTTGGAGTGCTTGCAGCTCTCCTTTGCCTTGTTGGTGGTGCCATTGGATCTGGGTGGGGGGTGGTGGGTGGCGAGGTGCATCTCTCCCAGGCAGTAGAGACAATGAGCATGTTCGTTGCTCTCAGAGAACGAGTGAGGGCACAAGACACAATTTTTAAAGCCCGGAACGTGGGGCATAGACACACCCAACCAGGTCGGGGCAAGCCCTGTATGGGGTGACTAGCTAAACTAACTATGCTATTTACAGAACTAATAATGAAAGAAATGGAACGAAATAACTATATACAAACAGACTATCATTCTCACAGAGACTACGAGCATGCAAAGAGAAGATTCTGACTACGACCATGCGGTAAGAGGGAATTGATGGGGCATCAGCCCACACGGCCTCTTATAACCTCGCATGCAGCATGAGGCAAGGTCAGATGCGTGTGCGCGTCAATGGACAACTGCTGCTAAAACTTCTGGCTCCGGCGCATGACGTGACTGCACACCCCCACGTTTGGAATATGTAAAGGGACCATCACTTGAAGAAGAATATTACTTTTGGATTTTTTTATTTGAAATGACTGTTTCAAAATTGCCTCCAATTAAAAAAAAATATGTTAACAAGTACTTGAAATTGAAACAAAATGTTTCATTTTGAGTCCAGCAAAATGGTTTGTTTGACCCGACATTAATTGTTTTTAACTTTTAAACTCTGAAATTTTCAGAAAAATTATTTTTGGGTCTACCCCACATGGGTTTTTTCTCCTTTCAGAATTGCCAGCCAACCAAAAAGTCAGTTATTCACACAGCTCTAGTCCTGACTTCTGTTTCCATTAGTGCCACTGGTTGAACTTAACACTATTATGAATTTATATTGCACTTTACAAAGTGTTTTCTAAGTCTCAAAACACACCTATGAGCTAGGTAGGTATAATTGTCACCTTTTTACACAAAGAAACTAAGGATCACATCAGGTGACTTGCCCAATATCACACAGAATCAGTGATAAGAACCAGGATTTGAAACCAAGTCTCCTGATTCTCAGCCTTATCTCTACCTAACCAACTCACAGCAATACTGCCTAGCAGGCAAAAATAGCCTCTAATTTTGTGCACCCAACTTTAGACAGTGTGGGCAAGCTTGCATTTATTACGTTTGTGCAATGCTCCGTACACTTGATCGAGTCCTTTAATCATTACTATAAGATAAATGTTAAATAATTATAATAAATCTAAGACCCAGTATTGGTCAAACACTATGTAACTGAAATTTGTCTGAACTTCTGGAGAAATGCACGTTGAAGACTGTTTTGCCTACTGCGAAGGGATGCTAAACCAGCCAAGATAAAAAGCATTTCACAAAAATGGCACGAAGACACAATTGGCTGGTTCACTTTGTGCACAAAACTTTCTTTCCAGATCTACCATCAGCTCTGACATCACTTCATTTTTCATAGAAATGCTTCCAATTCTAGCCTGGAGAGGGGAAAAGAATTCAAGTGCCTTCTGCTTCAGGAAAGTCTTGAATTTTCCCAGTTCAGCCAAGAGAGTTGAGCTGTACACACCATTAATTTCTATGCAGAAAACAACGTTCACTTCAACCAGCAATTAGTGGCAACATTTCTATCTTGTGTAATGATGAGATTTTTATGCTAATCATTAAATAGCAGTAAATTAATCATTTGGGCATACTTAGATGGGATGTATATTTCATGAGACAGATAAAGATATTGAGATCAGTTTGATATTTACTCATGGTAAATGTAAGTGTCTCAGATCATTATGAGGGAAGCATACTAAACACATACGCAGCCAGAAACGTCTGTAGAGTAAATGCATAAGAATCAGAGCTTCACCTCTAATACTAGGAAATTACTGTCCTTCTCATCTTTGTTTAATTATTATAAGGGAGGTAAAAACCCAAGGGATCATACACTTAAATCATTCCAAGATACAGTATAAATTTCAAATATCACCATCACATGAAGGACAAAATCAGTAACCTGATTTCTCATCCTATAACTCCCTCCCTTTATAAACGGAAAATTTACCCACTTTGCATTAGGCATACATCTCAGTTTGCATGATAGTCCAGTCAGACAAATGAATGATGGATCTGATTTGACCCTCCCCCACCCGCCCAAAAGAAAAGTCTGGAAACTTTGACTCCTAACGGAAAGGAAGCAGGCCTGCGTCTGTCCCCTCCTCTCAGTTGATGAAGGAGATTTTTAACACCTCAAATAAAATGTTTAAATTTTCTGACACTGTTCCACATATTTTTATTACATTTAAATACCTTCACTCTTCCTTGGATTCGACACAGGAAATGGCATCCCAGTGCAATTTTGGAGGTATTCTTGTTGACTTGACGGAAATTTACATCTGGTGCATTTATTTTATCATGTCATTATAATATTTACAAAAAGCCCTGACTTCCTATTTGTTGCCTGTACATGAAAAGATAAAAAGGTTTCCCCCCTCTTAATTTCTTGTCTCTGAAGGAAGTATGACAGGTGGTCCTCACTCAGAGATCAAAGGCAGTGTACAAGTTGAAATCAAGGCTGATTCCCCCAGTCCTCTTACAGATATCTCTGAATCACCTGGATAGGTGATTGCAAATGCTTCCAAATAGAGAACTGAACAACCTATGTATAAATTTAATAGCTAACACCTAAAACATCATCACTACTAAAGAACATAACTCCTACTTTGAGCGGGAATAAAGGCAAAATATTGAAGGGGAGCTACAAATACCCAATAGAAATGGAAAGAAAAATCTATACATAAATTATTTCATTATTTTTTTACCACTGCCTGTAGGACCTTTGAAAGAGAGGCATTTGAAGATGCAGGTTTAATCAGTTCTATAGTGTCTACTGAAAAACATAAAAGTTTGTCAAAAAAGCTGGCATGCAAATCTCCCCTGAAGAATATCCATTCCTCTCAGTCCATGAGACTGGTGGAAGGAGTGATATTATCTTCAGAAGTAATTTCCTTAGTTTTATAGGCTCTTCCATGCAAGCTATGATCTACCATGGAATCACAAATATAGGAGTTTTGCTCTCTCTGCATCTCTGATGGTATTTCATAAAGACTGTGGTGAATTTTCTCGTTGGTCTAGTTATGTTCAGGTAAATGTGGACTGCCCTTTTAACATCCAAGTTGTACTACAGATTCTCTTTTGGATGGACTAAGGAAGAAGGTGGGAAGAATAATCTCTATGTGAAATTTGGAATTGCACTTTGGTATGTATCTTGGAGCTATGTGCAGAACAGCTTGGTCTGAAAGCCCAATACAATATGGCATTCAATGGAGTGCTCCCAACTCAGAAACTGCCAGTTGACATAATGGCAGCTAACGAACATGCGTTAATTGAAAAGAATACCTCTATCAATGGCTCAAATGGGGCAGAGGTTAAGGCTTGTAACACCAAGTTTACCCTTCCTGTTGGAAACCTATGCCTGAGGAACAAAGTCACTTTGACAGACCTTGATAGACAAAGATGTGGTGCCAAAGTTCATGTAAGGTCTCAAAAACAGGACAAAGATTTGAATTTAAAGACTGATGACAGCAAAAATCTCCCATTAGTGAGGACCACCACCCATGTACTCATCAAAGAAACAGTTCTCCTACTTTTAAACTACACTGCTCTTGAAAGCTGTAGAAATTTTGTGGTTAGTTTATTTCAACCATTTCTTTTAAAAAAAGAAGAGAGAATATCTATATACAGTGTCTGTATAGGATTAGTGAAACGCATATATTAGTTAAAAATCAATATAGGAACACTATCAGGGCTCTATTGTGGTAAATCTTAATAGGTGGAAGGAAATGGATAGCTCAGATAATTATCATTCGGATACCAGAATCTTCTCCAATAGCTCAACAGTTCAAATCCATCACAGGCCAATAACAACTGGAAGTTATTGCAGATTATTGTATTAGCAGGAGTGTTGTAAGCAAGACACGAGAAGTAATTCTTATGCTCTACTCTGTGCTGATTAGGCCTCAACTGGAGTATTGTGTCCAGTTCTGGGTGCCACATTTCAAGAAGGATCTGGACAAATTGGAGAGAATCTAGAGAAGAGTGAGAAAATAATTAAAGGTCTAGAAAACATGACCTATGAGGGAAGATTGAAAAAATTGCATTTTTCAATTTCAGTTTAGAAAAGAGAAGACTGAGGGGGACATGATAACAGTTTTCAAGTATGTAAAAGCTTGTTACAAGGAGGAGAGGCAGAAATTTACAAGGCAGAAATTTTTTTTTCTTAACCTCTGAGGATAGGACAAGAAGCAATGGGCTTAAATTGCAGCAAGAGAGATTTAGGTTGGACATTAAGAAAAATTTCCTAACTGTCAGGGTGGTTAATCACTGGAATAAATTGCCTAGGGAGGTTGTGGAATCTCCATGATTGGAGATTTTTAAAAGCGGGTTAGACAAACACTTGTCAGGGATGGTCTAGATAATACTTAGTCCTGCCATGAGTGCAGGGGACTGGACTAGATGGCCTCTTGAGGTCCCATCCAGTCCTATGATTCTATGATTAGTGGCAAGTTTAGTACCTGATGTGACATTTATTTTGTTTTCTTTAGCTATTTTCCCAGTTGTGTATATCAATAAACTTAGTAGGCATGCTGCAAAATTTAAAAGCTTAAACAATAATTAATATATGCCAAAAGAACATGAGAGGAAAACATGCCCTAGAATCTCTCACAATTCTGTCATCTCCTCTTCTAAAAAAAGAACCCCATGCCTCAGTACAGTGGGTCTGGAAGGCCACCCAGGCTGGGCAAGAGAAAACCAATAGTGGATGAGGGAAGTCAATCCCCAAATTCACTTCTCATTCTCAGCTACCAGCCCTCTCCAGTTTAGACTCCAACCGCCATGATATTGCATGGGAACAGAGACAGCTCAAGGACTAGAAATGTTTAGAGCTGTACAGGTCAAAACCAACTCCTTAAATTTCACCCAGGTATCAGTTGGCAGGCAGTGAAGATCACAGAACACAGCTTTCCTTTGTCCTCTGCATGAAACGCTGTGTGTGGTGGGAGAGTGTAGCCATATAAAAATGTACTGCAGATACATACAGTGAAACCTGCATTAGGAAGAACAGGATACAGCCTTCTTTCCAAAAGAAAATGACCGAAAGCACTCGTGGCAACTGCTGTTACTTGGACATTCAGAGGCAGGTTGTGAAGCTTAAAACCAAATGGCCAACAAGCTCCCTCCAACCGGGGGGTACTGACAGAATTCCCACTATTCCTTCTGTTTCCCTTCCATGATGTAAGACTTGGCTTTTCCTAGATGAAGCGTGAATTGAACAACATTATCTCTCAGCGCGTGTAAGATTTCATTACGTACTGTGTCTGAAGCCTCAGTAAGGGTGACCAGCATGATTTGAATGGATTTGGAAATTTTTAAAGCTATACTATTTTAGCCATTGCACCTTTAAGACATTAAGCAAATTGTAACATCAAGGGTTAGCCTGGCCTATAACCGCAACACAATGTAAACACTGTATTAGTTTAAAAAGCTATGGAAGCATGAGATCATTTTTAGTGCTAATGTCATACTAATATCGAAACTAAAAAAATCCTTCACACATTACATGTAAACACAGTAAAACTACTATTCTGATGCAACAGATTTATTCAGTGTATTTTCCTGCTATACAGGGTTACTTATTTACAGATGGCTATTCTGCCATAATTTTAGGAGACAGACATTAGACATTGATTAAAGGGTAAAAATACTTAACAGAAGAAACATGAAATAAAAATCACAAATGGAAGGCATTAAATCAGTAAACAAGACCATGTAAAAGGAATGTGCTTTGAGGTCAGAGAACAAAAACAAAAATCAGCAAAAACCAGGATGGAAAAGGAATTTCCCACAGCTGTGGACCACATGCATTAATGGACTGAAGAATATAAGTCTTCTTTCTTGTTTTTTTATTACCTTGGCAACATCTCTTCAATGTCAGCAATTACATAGGAGACGACAGTCCAAACAGCAGCACAGAGATTCATTTGGCTTGGATCCTGAACTGTCATTGTGTCCCCTTGAGTATGATGAAACCAGAAGTATTTACTGATGTCATCACGCAAACTGGCACCTACAGAGAAAAATGGGCAATTCCTTATTATGTGAATACATATATTTTAAGATGAACATAAACATGAATTTATTCCTGTGCTGGTCTTCATTAAATCCATATGCAACAGAGTAAGTTTTCATATGATAATTTCACTGAGCCATAGAACATGGGATTTTTCAGCATTTTAGTATAAACAAATTTTACATGTTAGCAGCCTTGTTATGAGTACAAGAAACAGCAAACATGTGAATTAACATAGAAGGGAAAGGCAGTAGTTCCCTTAAGATCTCTGTTGCATCAGCAATAGTATAAATGCATTTCTATATACAAAACACAGGAATCCAACTTAAGGAAATCCAGATAATTATTCCAAGTGTGGTGGTTTTTTAATTTTTTGTTTTTAATGTTGGTGAATTTGAAATAGACTGCTTCTTTTCCTGTGATGCTAACCATCATGTATTTATTAGTAAGGCTGCGAGTCTGTCACAGAGGTCACGGAAGTCATCCACTCAACTGCTTCACTTCAGGTTCCCTCCACCTAACCTTCAGACCCTCCTCCTTTCTCTTCTCCCCTGCTCTCTCCCCATGGCCTCCCATCCCTTCAATGAGCCTGTTCCATCCCCTTGTCTTGTCTTTCCATTTAGCTAATCATTTCCTATCGAAACCTCACACAATTTAAAAAAAAAAACCAAAACCATGGCTCTAAAATGATATTTGCCACCATCACATTGATTGCTCTTTTTGTATGTTGCATCCCTTTCCTTTTGTCTGATTCATCTATTTAGATTGTCTGTGCCCTGAAGAGCTTCCAACCTGCTACTCTGTGTTTGTACAGTACCTAGCACAGTGGGGCTTGATCTTGATTGGTCCTTAGGCACCATCATTAGTAATATTAGTACATCATACATCATTAGTAATAATAATGCTATAGTGACGGGTAGAAGAGGCCCCAATCAGAAATGCAGATAGAGCTTAGAGGCTGCGCTGAGATGCACTATAGACAAACCTCAGATGGAAGGCCATTTGATTGTATAACCTTGTGAATACATTTCTCAGATGTTTATGTCTGAGCTCTGGAAACAGTCTATATCAAATGATGAGGGCTTCAATAAACTTTTTATTAATATTTCTAAGGCTTTCTATTCTGATTTTGCTTCGTCTCAATGAAAGGTCTCATGCCTTTGTAGAGAATGAAAGCAAAATCTCTCCGCACAGTTCTACATTCCCAACTATTCTTGCTGAAATATGTATCTTTTGATCACATCCTATAATAATTCAGCACCTAGTCCAGTTCTCACTGAAGTTAATGGGAATCTTTCCATTGACTTTAATGGGAGTTGAATTAGGATGTCACTGAGCCTGATGAAATGAGCTCTGAATTTCTGTTATACATTTCTCATAAATGAGATTGTTTGTTCTCACTGCTATTTTAGAGTGTGAGGTGAGGGGAAGAAAAGGGAATGAATTTAATAATACTGTCAAACAGGAAGATCCTCTTTACAAGGTGACATAAGATACAAAAAGAAAAAATGCTAAAGCATGCTGTTATCTGGGTTTCCTTTTAACACGTTCCTTTGGCACTTGTGCCATATACATAGGCAGTATAAGTCAAATTTGCCGCTGACATCCAGTGTGATTCCACTGAAGTCAATGGGGCTGGGTGGGTAATAAGTGCTGAATATGGTCCTATAACTTTGTGCAGATTTATAAAAGTTTTTGATATACTCCAAGTACTTATTAAGATAAAAATATAAACACATGTTATTGTGGTAAATATATTAGCTGCTGAAAATACTTCACTAAAGATGCACTTGTAGTCAAACAGCTGTGGAAAATCCATTATATCTTTGTAAACAGATCTTTTCCAGGAACCAGGGTACAACTTACTTGCCTGGAAGGTATAATAGACATTCCACGAATAATTATTATGGGTTTATAGAATAGTGCTTTATCCTGGGTTTATGTAATAGTGTTTTCCTTAATTCAGAGAAAAATACCTTTCATCTTGTAAAGTATAACCCACATAAATGCTAAGATACGTTTAATTTTTTGTTTCTTTAAAAAAATCATAAAATGATAATACTCTGTCAGCAAAACAATTAGACAAGTGGGCTTGCAGATAGTGTTTTTTTTAAAAGAGAACACAGAATATTGAGAATACAACACGAATTGCACTCACTGTACCGCTTTTTCTTTAATGGCTTATACTGTATATCATTAAAGTCAGGGATCAATTGCATCTTATAAGGTCAATGGAAAAACTCTAAGACAACAGCTATGTAAACAATTTTATACATAACTAGAAACACAAGAGAAAATCCATGTTCATGTCTGAGTGAAAGAAAAAACTTTCCAAGCTATGGGTCCAATACTCAGTTCTAGTTAAGGAGTGCTTGCAAGTGCAAATGTAGCTCTAAGCCATCTTCATATCCTCCCTCCCCAAACCTGGGGCCATTCTAAATTCACACTATCGCTGCCAGTGACTCCAAAAGGCCTTTATGGCAGCCAGAGACTGATGTGGTGCAGGAATGTCTTGGTCACACTTCATGCATGAGGAGGGCATATGCTGCAGGAGGGCCTCTGGGCCATCATGCAGAGATAATCCTCCAGTGGCCAGGTAAACTGGCTTTAGGAACATTTTGGGCTGCTCCATCAGCACAAAGCCATCATGACATAGGCAAAGATCTGACCCCTTTAGTTCTACAAGATGTGCATTTGGATGTCTATAGATGTTATCCTTTTTTAATTAAAAAATCATCCTATAGAATTTTATAAAAGGGATGTACCGGTAATAATCTTAAATTCTATGCAATGATTCACAACATATGAAGATTTTAGTATAAAATGTTTTTCTGCACAACTTTTCCATATGGATATGATTACAATGAATCCTGGAATCTCTTAATCTGTATTAACATAGCAGCTCTATTATCAAGCTTTTCTGTTTGTCAAACAAAACCCACTCAGAAGTCACCAATCTCGCCACTTCAAACAGCTTGAAAGTGAAAAGAAATGAAGCTGAGAAAACCAGCTGGGCATAAATTCTCCATTTTCCTGTTTCTAACCCAATCTGTTGTTCCCTACAGAATTGACTGAAGTATTTCTTTAGATTATGGCATTATCTACTGAGCACATTAGACATTAACAAAGGGAAGGTCCTTAATGCAAGGAGTGTTTTCTAATGGTTAGAGAAAGAGACTTGGAATCAGGCCTCCTGTGTCCTGTTCTTTGACCTGCCAATAACTTGCCACTTGACATTGGGAAAAACACTTCATCTCTCTGGCTTCATGCTACCTATCTGTAAAAAGGATAGCAAACATGCCTTACAAGGGGTTTTGAAAAACTTAGAGTGCTTTGAGATCTTCATGTGGAAGATGCTATAGAAGTGCAAAGTATTATTTGCTGATCCTTTTCCAAAGGATGCTGATTTGCAAAGAAATACAGCTCACATTCAGGAGACAATTTCCCTTTTTCTGGACTTGCAGTCTGAGAAAGACACAGTCAGTACTGATTATGAGATGATTCATTCTGAAACAGATATGAATGCACTCTTATTAAACAAGATATTGAACTGGCCTCTTCAAAGACAGTCTAATTAAAAACAGAAGCAGCTCTGAAAAGGAAAGTTACTCTACATCACATCTTTAGAAGTTTAATAGCACAAAAAACGTGTGTAGAGTGTTCACTTGGCTCTTCTTTCCACTCTCCTCCATTTCTTACATATCAGAGAGCACTAACTTGATAGATCTCACTGCTGCTGAGTTCCCCGCTCTTACCTGTTCTCCTTCAGCATCAGTCCATCAGCCCTCTCCGCACTTTGTCACTCAGCTTCTTGTCCATTCTCAGCCTTCTCCTCCCTGACCTCTCTTTCTCTTGATATGGCTGATGATTTCCTTCCTTCCTTCCCTCCTCTTTAACTTTTGCCCTTCCCTCACACCTGCTCTGCCAACTTCCAGCCCTGGCTCACCTGCAACATCCACTTCCTCTACTCCAGTTCTTATACTGCAGAGAGTCTCTGGCAGAAACCTCGTGACCAGGCTGGCTTCATTCACTACAAATTAGTTCTCTCCTCATTTGGTTCTACCTTCCTAGCTAACAAACCTCTATTTTTCCAACTTAATTGAATTCCATGCCCACAATCCCTGCTGCCTTTTTGCCACCTTTGATTTCATCCTCAAACCCTCCCCCCATCTCCTCCTTCCTTCACTGCTCTCTCTGCACGGGATTGCGCCAACTTCTTCCATGAGAAAATAGACAAAATACAATGTGCCCTTCTCTCTGCCTTTGACTTTCCTTCTCTTCCCCCTTCTCCTACCACAACTCCCTCCTTCTCCTCCCCTGTCAGAGATGCAGAAGTTTCTCAGCCGCTCTCCTTCTCTAACCCCTCCACTTGCCCCAGTGACTCTGTCCCGATCCATCTCTCCTCACCTCCCTCACTAGGCCAATTACCCTATCAAAGAAGGAAATTATGTTGATTTGGCATGATTTGTTCTTGACAAATCCATGTTGGCTATTACCTATCACCCTATTGTCCTCTTGGTGCTTACAAATTGATCATTTAATAATTTATTCCAGTATCCTGTATATCATAAGCTTCTTGTGTTCACTTCCAAGGCCCTTTATGGTCTACACCTGCCCTGTCTATCATCTTGCAGTCAGTATTGAAATATCGACTCCTGCCTCCGATTGGCCCACAGTGCCGTCACCTCCATCACCTAGTTGTTAAATATCCAAACAAGTGCTTTCATGCTTTCTCCCCTGCTGCCCCTCATGCTTGGGAGGAGCTCCCAGTAAATGCCACACAGTTAACTCATTATCTTCCTTCATATCACTCTTGAATAGGAGAGGTTGCTCACCTTGCACAATAACTGGAGTTCCCTGCTCAGGGGTGCTCCATGTGCTCCATGTCAGGATGTGCACACATCTGTGAACTCTTGATCAAAAATTTTAATCAGCACTGTCCAAGGGTCAGTGCTTGAGCCCTAGACACCTCCATTCTCCAAAATGAGGACATATAGGGAGGGGTGGACTTGCTGCCACTCTAGTTCCTTCTCAACCACAAAGTCCAATGAGAGACTCTGAGGCAGAGGAGAGGGAGGACGGGTACTGGAGCATGATAAGGACACACATCTCAAAGAATTCCAGTAGCTGTACAAGGTAAGTAATCTCTCCGTCTTCTTTGAGTAGTGTTCATGTGGGTGCTCCACATCAGGAGGCACCCAAGCAGTACCTCCATCAAAGAGGAGGGTTCTGAGGAGGTGGATTCCGTACAGAACATAGAACAGCCTTGGTGAAAGCCATGTCAGCTCTGGAAGTAGTCACAAAAGATAAATGCTGGGAAAATGTGTGTACCAAAGACCAAGTGGCTGCCATGCAGATGTTCAAAATGGGTATGCTTTTCAGCAGGGTTGCTGAGGCAGATTGAGCCCTGGTGAAATAAGCAATGACTCCTGGAGGAGGGCAACCCCCTAATGTTTCGTAACAGGTTAATATGAATCATGCAACCCATTTGGACAGTCTTTGGGTGGAAATCACCTGACCTTTCATGCATTCTGCAACTGAGATGAAAAGCCTGGGTGAAGACCTAAAGGGTCTAGTCCTGTCTAGGCAGAAGGCAAGGGCTGTTCTTACATCCAGTGTGTGAATGCTTGAGTCTTCTCTTGAAGAGTGAGGCTGGGGATAAAACACCTGTACCTGAACCTCCTGGTTGATGTGGAATTCTGAGGAAACCTTGGGAAGAAAGTGAGGTTGCGGACATAGCATCATCTTGTCATGACAGAACACTGTGTACAGTGGATAAGGCTCCAAGTTCCCCTATCCTCGTGGCCAAGCTGATGGCTATGAGGAATATAGTCTTAAGGGAATGGATGAAGGAGGGAACAGTTTGCCATAGGTTCAAATGGGGGTTTCCTCAGTGCGTTGAGAACTAAGTTGAGGTTCCAGGGTGGAGTTGATTCCTTACCAGCAGGGAAGAAGTTGAAGAGATCTTTGATAAACCTTGTCGTGGTTGGGTGGTCGAAAACTGAAAACCCCTCAATTTGGGAAGTGAAAAGCTGTCATAGCAACTAGGTGAACTTTGCTGGAACTCAACGATAATCCTGAGGCTTTTATATTGAACAGGTAATTGGGAATGTGTGTTAGATGAGAGACAAGAGGAGGTGTAGATTGGTGACTGCACCAAGTCTTGAAGCATTTCCACTGCTGGAGGTAAGTTTTCCTTGTTTTAGGTTTTCTGCTATGAAGCAGTACCATTTGTATGTCTCATTCTATATCAGAGAGCCATCTAGTAGCCACGCCATAAAGTGAAGTGCTGAAAGATTTGGATGAATGATCAATCCCAACTCCTGGGTGAGAAGAATCACCACTGGGGAAGGCAGATAGGCGGCCGGTGGAGACATGCGAACACGCTCCAGGAACCACAATTCTCTCAGCCATGATAGTGCTATAAGGATGGCTCTAATTTTTCTTCTTTCAATTTGTTCAGAACCCTGAGCAGTAGGGGAGTCAGGGGATATGCGTATAGCAGTATGCAAGGCCAAGGAATGATTAGAGCACCTCCCATCCATGCCCTCCCCTCAAGCAAAATGGTCTGCATTTTGGATTGGATGGAGTTGCAAAGAGATTTATCAGTGGGTGTCTGAGGTAAGACATATCTCTCGGAATACCTCGTTGTTCAGTTCTCACTTGTGATCAATGCTGAAATATCTGGTGCAGGAATCCCCCACTGTATACTTTAGTCCTGGAAAATAAACCGTTGAGATCTGTATGTGGTGTGATATACACTAGTTAGATAGTTTTATGGATTAGGTACATAAGGACTGGGATCTTGCTCCTCCGGGATGATTCATATATTGCTGCTCTGTTGCTCAGCATTATTCTGATCAGGTGGTCCCTAGTGTGTGGTAGGAAGTGTTCACAAGCATAACCAACTGCTCTAAGCTCTAATATGTTGTTATGGAGGATAGCCTCCTAAGGGGTCCATCTTCCTTGAACTGTGAGGTCCTGGGAATATGTGTTCCAGCTTATTAAGGAGGGGTTTGTAATGCTGATTCTTGGGAGAGGAGGCTGCAGGAACAGAACTCCCAAGCACACCATTTATGGTTCTTTCCACCAACTGAGAGAGGTGAATACCCTTCAAGGTACTGACTGACAACTGTTTGCATACACTGTGCTTAATGGGAGTATAAATGGGTCTCTGCTAGGCCTGAAGATTTTGAAAGTACAGTCTTGGTAAGGATGTCACAAACATACAGGCTGCCATATGGCCCAGAATTTGTAGGCAAACCTCTGCTGTACTTCGTGGGATTTGTTGTATCTTTGAAACAAGTTGGACTTGGTGGTAAATCTGTCCTTGGGTGAGTACACCCTGGCAGTGGAGTCCAGAGTAGCCCTAATAAAGTCTATGTGCTGAGTGGGTACGAGGGTAGATTTTTCCATGTTGGGGTGGAGGCCAGTGAGTGGAAAAAAAGATAGGGTTTTGCTGGTTGCTGTCTGAGCCTCTAGAAATGAGCGCCCATTGTCAATTGTCCAGGTAGGGGAAGACAATTGTCCAGGTAGGGGAAGACAATTATTCCCGTTTGGTGAAGATGGGCCGCGGTGACCCATAGGACCTTAGTAAAGACCGTTTGTGTGGTGTAAAGGCTGAAGGCTAGGACATAATACTGGTAGTGGTTCTTGACTGCCACAAAACATAGGAATCATCTTTATGAGGGATGCATGGCGATATGGAAATAGGCATCCTGAAGGTCAAGGGAAATAAACCAATCTCCCAGATCCAGAGAGGGATTTTTCATTGCTCAGGTTACCACTCTGAACTGTTGAGCATGGATGAAAGTGTTCAAAGTTCTGAGGTCCACAAATGGTTTCCCCCCATCATTTATCTTTTGGAATAGGAACTATCAAGAATAGAGCCCTTTTCCAATATAGTCCAGTGGAACAGGTTTGATCACCCTCAGTGATAGGAGGGACTGTACCTCCTCACTCAAGAGATCCCTGTGAGAAGGGTCCCCAAAGAGGGACAAGGAAGGGACAACATAGGCCAGATGGGCCAATTAACCTATTAGGCTGCAAACCAGGGGATATTTAGGCTAAGAAGAAATCTCTAATCAAGGACAGCTCTCTTGTGAAGGAACAGACGGGGCTTCTATAAAGGCAGGGAGCTGTAGCAGAAAGGAGGTTGCAGCGGTGAGGGCTGCTGTCACTGGGTCGAGGGAGACAAAGGGATTTGGACCCAAGAGCAGGGGTTTATCTAGCAGACCCAGGAGATGGGGTTTAGCTAGAAGAGTGGAGAATGTAAGCCTGGGATAGGCAAGGTAGGAAGTAGTCCAGGGGAGTGACAGGAAGGTTCATGGTAGTACTGACCTTAGCTGCTGGACATATGGACCTGGGCTTGAACCCAGTGTAGGAGGTGGGCCTGGGTTCCCCTACCAGGCACAGAATGAGTGGCACAATCTGTGCAGTGAACTTGGAGACTGTCTGTTCTAGCCATGGAGGCAGTGGCAGAGCCATGGCAGTGGACTTAAGGATTGTCCGGGACAATGTGGAAGACTTTGATAGTACCCTAGAAGGGGAGGACTACTGCAACTTGGCTAGAGGGCTAAGCCATGAAGACGAGGAGTGTTAACTCCTGAGGAGCAAGAGAGGGGCCACAGAGTGAGAGAGTGAGATGACGGACCGAGGAACTGCGAGAAGAGGGCATCAGGCTGGCAGAGTTAATCCCCAGACATGGCCAGTGAGAAGAGGTACACAAAAAGCCTTGACAATAGTTAGTCTGATAGTGTGCTGATACCACAGGCTATTACACTGACCAATACTGTCTCACTGTTCCTTTGTATGCCCCATCAATCTGTATCCATCTGTTGTCTTTTGTCTTATACTGTGATTTCCTTAGGCAATAAGGCAATACAAACAATATCAAAGGAAACTATCTTGGGTACTTAAAACTCAGCGTGCATTTGCCATTCAACAATATATATGGTCTGCCCACTAATATACTAAACTCCCACTGTCTCCACCTTCAAGAAAACTCTTGAAACCCAGCTATTCCATTAAACTTTCAAACTGTAATGGATACTCCCCACACAGTGTATATTCTGTGTTGTTTGTATTGTAACTTCAGTACCTCTAGATTGTAAATAAGACCTGCTAGATGAAGGGTACTAATTTTCTATGGTACATTGGTGTGTCCATCTAAGTTGCTAAGCAAATGAACGATAAAGATTTATAAGCAGCTAATTATTATTTGTATTATAATAGTTCCCAGAGGAGCTCCATTATGTTAGGCACTGTACATATACATATTAAGAGACAGTCCCTGCCTGGAAGTGTTTACAGTCTAAATAGGCATGAGGGAGAAGAGGGGAAAGAGGTACACATAGGAGAAGTGACATCCTCAGTGTCGGATAGCAGGGGAGTGGTTGAGCCAGGAACAGAAACCAGAACTCCTGATTCCCAGGGCAGTGCCCTATTCAGCAGACCATGCTACCTTTCATTGCTTGCTTGCCCAAACAGTAAGCAAAAGTCTGAAGGACCTTGACAAAATCCCCAAAAATCTAAAGCTAAAATAAACCCTGTAAAGAACAACTTACAATGAGCTAAAGCTACTCCCCTCACATCTCCCAAACACCTTTATACAGATGGATCTAGAACATATTCACATCCATTCCCATAGCAGCAGAGGGAGCCTTTGGAAAGCTGGTAATTCAAGCACAAGGATTCAAAAAAAGCTAATTTTTGTTGATGAAGTTGCTTTCCCCACCATGCTGAACACATGCAGTTTTGTTATCCGGTAAACAAAGGATTATTTTAAAAAAACAACATGAAAATCTTTAGACCTGAACATCAACCTCAAGTTCTCCTTGACTTTAATGCCGCTACTCAGCAGAGAAGTGCAAACACTACTGAGTCCTAAAAGGAATGCAACTTTTGGGAAGTAAACCATGAGATATGTAGAAACATATGATACTGTACCTCTTTTAAACAGAGTACACAGCATAAGAATACATACATAAAGAGGAAACCTCAGCCTTGGCATAATTGTGCTGTGCACTGGGAAGCTCACAAGGTCCTGTGGAAAGGGAAATTTTCCTCCTCAGATCACAGAGCATGAGCACAGCCACTCCACATTGTGCTTGGCATTCCTACATGGACGAATACCTGGTGGATCCATTTAGTTGTAGATTCAATAGCCCCAAACTCCTGTGCATTGGTGCACAGGAAGTTTTCAGGGGTGGACCCCATGTGCGTTCTTGGGCATCTGCAATTATGCAGGGAAGGGGAGATGTATGATTTGCCTTCAAAGGAATAAACTTTAAAGTGAAGAGTAAAAGGAAAAACTGATCTGTTAAAAGATCTGTACAGTAATAATGTCTTGGTTTTTTGACAAACAAGAATTTCACAAATATCAGCTCCCCTGAGGCAGCTACACTTTTAGAAGAATAGGTGTTTTCAGAGCTACTTTGGGTATAAAGTTATCCATTTTAAAATGGTATCTATTGTATTGCAAGTGATGTTTAGCATTTAGATTGCAAATGTAGGTGTTCCACAAATGGTTTTTGACCTGACTTTGGTTAATGCAATCATCAGAACAATTATTGTAATGAAAATCCACCTATTGTAGCTGGTCCCTGAAAACATTATGTTGCATCCGATCAGCTGCTTCTTCCCTGGGATAAACCGTAGATCATTGCTGATTTTCATCTAATGAATTTAGGGTAAATTTTACAAATAAAGCAAAGGTGATGGAGGAAATTAATATTTGTTTGGAGAGGGGAAACAATGCCATTAGTTCTGTCATTTAGTTTAAAATGCTGAAATTACAGGGTAAGGTGCTTGAGCACCACTGCTACAGACGATGAAATAGTTTCCAGCACAGAGCTTATACATAATATCACGTCATGCTGTATTACCTCTTGAGTCATTTCTTTTGAAAGGCTTTAAAATTCATGATTTATACAGAAAGGTAAAAAGAAAGCATTCAGTCAATTGCTTCCTTGGCTAACTAAATGAGACCACAATGTAAGAGAGACAAAAACTGAAGTATGCATTATTTCTTGTTTTATTTGATGTATATGAGCGTTAATCCTGTGGATACACTAAACAGACTAAATTACAGTTCAGGATTATTGCAGTTACTTTTACAGCATATTAACCTTTCACTCATTGCTCCAGAGCCACAGTGGCAGCTGGGGAGACTTGCATTAAATTGTATGAAATCAGGTCTCAGGAAAGGAAGTGGTTCTGCTCTGTAGAACATAGGTTAACTGGAATCTAATACAACATATCTTAAACTGCTCAATTTACCAAAAGCAGATTAAGCTGCAACATTAAAAGTGTTCTGGAGGCCGTTTCTCCGCCCACCCTCTGGTTTTAAATCAGCACAGATTTAAAACCAAACCAAACCGGGGGGTACTCAATCTCAAACAGCACAGCTTGAAACGGGACCTCATGTTTGACCCACCATCTTCAGCCTGTTTCGTTATAAGAATACGGTGCAAAAAAATGCTTCAAAATGAAGACTTGGTGTGGAATGTTGTGAGGAGAAAAGGCAACGACTATGAAATAAAAACTAACAGTTTGTAAAGGTGCTGTGTAATTGCTGATCAGGGTAACATATCCATCCCATCCCCCCTTCTCAACTAGTTTATCAACTACAGTCACTGTTTTAATGGTAGGAAATGTCAGTGTGACAAACAACTTTTCTCATGTATCTGAGTAAAGTGTTGTTACCAATGCCCCAAGTGAGCAAAGCACTTACAGAACTATGTGATGTAAGTAGTCCCACTGACTTCAATGGTACTGCTCACAAGCTTATGGCCCAGATTTTTAACAGTATTTAAGCGCCTACCTCCTATCTGAAATCAATGGGAATTAGGCACCTAAATGCCTTTAAAAATCTGTCCCTATGCTATGTCCTTAAATGCTGTGCTGGATAGGGGCCTGTACAAACCATCTTTCTGACTAACTGCTCTCCCAAAATTTAAATTTCTTTAATTTTTCAAAGTAATGACTGTCCTCACTAACTTGTTGCATCCTTATCTAAGACTAAACTGTAAGATACAACTGTACAGTGCTTTGCACAATTTCTGCCCCAAACTACACACTACTGAAATGGAAATTAGGAAGTATGTTTTGTTACTCTGACTACATAATAAGAAAAGGAGTACTTGTGGCACCTTAGAGACTAACCAATTTATTTGAGCATGAGCTTTCGTGAGCTACAGCTCACTTCATCAGATGCATACCGTGGAAACTGCAGCAGACTTTATATATACACAGAGAATATGAAACAATACCTCCTCCCACCCCACTGTCCTGCTGGTAATAGCTTATCTAAAGTAATCTTCAGGTTAGGCCATTTCCAGCACAAATCCAGGTTTTCTCACCCTCCACCCCCCCACACAAATTCACTCTCCTGCTGGTGCCACAAGTACTCCTTTTCTTTTTGCGAATACAGACTAACACGGCTGTTACTCTGAAATCTGACTACATAATATACACCTGAGTTGTAAAACAATGGTGATTACTCTCCTAATATAAATATAAATATTTTGGATACTGCTGCCAAAATGCCTCATGCATCTGACCTCCCAACCAATGTGTGTTCAACTTACTAGTACATCACCAACAATTTTAACTGAGATATGCCTGAGCCACAAAGTTCAGATCGGGGTCCTATCTTGAGGTTCACGGCTCTTCAGATCTGGGGTTTGCTTCAGGCTATCTTTAAAATAAGGCTGTGGGTCATTAATCTCTTTCTAAAAAGAAAAGGAGAACTTGTGGCACCTTAGAGACTAACCAATTTATTTGAGCATAAGCTTTCGTGAGCTACAGCTCACTTCATCGGATGCATACTGTTGAAAATACTGAAGACGTTTTTATACACGCAACCCATGAAAAAATGGGTGATTATCACTGTAAAAGGTTTTCTCTCCTCCCACCCCACTCTCCTCACCAGCAACCACATACCATACAACAGAACCACTAACCCAGGAACCTATCCTTGCAACAAAGCCCGTTGCCAACTGTGCCCACATATCTGTTCAGGGGACACCATCACAGGGCCTAATAACATCAGCCACACTATCAGTGGCTCGTTCACCTGCACATCTACCAATGTGATATATGCCATCATGTGCCAGCAATGCCCCTCTGCCATGTACATTGGTCAAATTGGACAGTCTCTACATAAAAGAATAAATGGACACAAATCAGATGTCAAGAATTATAACATTCATAAACCAGTCGGAGAACACTTCAATCTCTCTGGTCATGCGATTACAGACATGAAAGTTGCGATATTACAACAGAAAAACTTCAAATCCAGACTCCAGCGAGAGACTGCTGAATTGGAATTCATTTGCAAATTGGATACAATTAACTTAGGCTTGAATAGAGACTGGGAGTGGCTAAGTCATTATGCAAGGTAACCTATTTCCCCTTGTTTTTTCCTACCCCTCCCCCCCCAGACGTTCTTGTTAAACCCTGGATTTGTGCTGGAAATGGCCCACCTTGATTATCATACACATTGTAAGGAGAGTGATCACTTTAGATAAGCTATTACCAACAGGAGAGTGGGTTTGTGTGTGTGGTGGGGGGGGAGGGGGGGAGAAAACCTGGATTTGTGCTGGAAATGGCCCACCTTGATTATTATACACATTGTAAGGAGAGTGATCACTTTACATAAGCTATTACCAGCAGGAGAGTGGGGTGGGGGGAGAGAAAACCTTTTGTAGTGATAATCACCCATTTTTTCATGGTTTGTGTGTATAAAAACGTCTTCTGTATTTTCCACAGTACGCATCCGATGAAGTGAGCTGTAGCTCATGAAAGCTTATGCTCAAATAAATTGGTTAGTCTCTAAGGTGCCACAAGTACTCCTTTTCTTTTTGCAAATACAGACTAACATGGCTGTTACTCTATCCCTTTCTAAGACACAAGCCACAATTCTCTCAGTGGAGTTGAACAGACAGAAGTAGGCAGGTAGCAAGTGGTGGGTTCTAACTTCCTAAATATTCCTGAACTATAAAGTGTATATTTTTCTTCAGCTACATTTCAAAAAACCAACATACTTCAATGGAAAAGGAATCTATATGCAATTAAAACTCCTCCTCCATCATTGTCGACAGATTGCATTAGCTTTTTTTGTTTACATTCATTCATGTAGCAACACTGAGCCAAATTAAGAAAGGGGGAAAGAAATGCAATTCAGTGAATTCGGTGAGGGCAAGGGGCGGGCTGTTTGAACTTCCTTACATCAGTTCTGAATTTGGATCACTGGATGTAGCATGTTGCTGATTGCATATGAATTCCAAGTGATCTACATGAAAGAACAAGACAAACATTAGGAAAATAAACAGTAAGTAAAGCATCGTTGCTAACTAAACTAATTCTTTCTGGATGCAAATTCAGGATGATATGTTCGCTATCCTCTCATGACAGATGATACAAAACTACTCAAGATAGTTAAGTCCCAGGCAGACTGTGAAGAACTACAGAAGGATCTCTCAAAACTGGGTGACTGGGCAACAAAATTGCAGATGAAACTTAATGTTTATAAATGCAAAGTAATGCACATTGGAAAACATAATTCCAACTATACATATAAAATGATGGGGTCTAAATTACCGGTTACCACTCAAGAAAGAGATCTTGGAGTCATTGTGGATAGTTTTCTGAAAACATCCACTCAATGTGCAGTGGCAATCAAAAAAGTGAACAGAATGTTGGGAATCATTAAGAAAGGGATAGATAATAAGAAAAAAAATATCAAATTGCATATATCTAAATCCATGGTTCAACCACATCTTGAATACTGCATGCAGATGTGGTCACCTCATCTCAAAAAAGATATTTTGGAATTGGAAAAAAGGTTCAGAAAAGGGCAACAAAAATTATCAGGGGTATGGAATGGCTTCCTTATGAGAAGAGATTAATAAGACTGAGACTTTTCAGCTTGGAAAAGAGATGACTAAGGGGGGATATGATAGAGGTCTATAAAATCATGAGTGGTGTGAAGAAAGTAAATAAGAAAGTGTTATTTACTCCTTCTCGTAACACAATAACTAGGGGTCACCAAATGAAATAAATAGGCAGCAGGTTTAAAACAAACAAAAGGAAGTATTTTTTCACACAACGCACAGTCAGTCTGTGGAACTCCTTGTCAGAGTATGTATAATAGGGTTCAAAAAAGAACTAGAGAAATTCATGGAGGATGGGCTGGGATGGTGTCCCTCGCCTCTGTTTGCCAGAAGCTGGGAATGGGTGACAGGGGATGGATCGCTTGATGATTACGTGTTCTGTTCATTCCCTCTGGGGCACCTGACATTGGCTGTTGTTGGAAGACAGGATACTGGGCTAGATGGACTTTTGGTCTGACCCAGTATGGTCGCTCTTACATTCTTATGACACAGACTGGCTAAATTACCTGGAATTTTCAAAGACACATAGGGCAGTTAGGTGCCCAACTCCAACTGGCTTTCAGTGAGAGCTGGATACCTAACTCCCATTGGTGTCTTTGAAAATCTATCCCTAGATAAAGCATTACCAGCTCCTCTGTGATCATACAATTGTACAATTCAGGAAGCAATGCAAAAATATGTATTTGGCAACCTTTTTGGATAAAAATATCTTTAGCCTAATTTTGTATTTCATGTTAACATTGCTCTGTACAACCTTTATACAACTTTCATGAGCTGCTACAGGATAATTATGATGCAACTAAAGCAGATATTTTGATCATTCAGGGCTATCTTGTGCAACACAGAGTAAACTAACCTTGCCTAGTTTAAACATTCGCTACAGTCCCTATGATGTACTGTGACCCTGCCAAAGTCTAGGATGTCATTTTTAACTGTGCAAGTCTAATTGGGATATTTCCCCATTTTTTATTTAAGAAAAAAATCTAATGTAAATAAATGTTGCTGAAAATTTTTAACTTTTGTTGACATAATATTTTATCTATGCACAATGCAAGGAAAAGCACAGTAGACTAATATTGACATCTGACGATGGGTAAGAATACCAAGTGATTCGATCTTTTATAGAAACTCACCATTGAATAATGATCTGTAGATTTTGATGGGGGATAGTAATTCAACACATTCTTTAAAAAAATCTTAATTTATGCATCACTGGACTTGGCTCCCAGTGCAAAAAGTCATAATTCCAATAAGCAAGTCTCCATAATTAAGAGTCCAATTTGACTGGCATCTGGGAAATTCAACTTGATTGTTTAAATCTTAAGACAATGTGGGAAACAGGTTTGCAAGTAACAGATTGCATTTAACTCATTTCCCTCCATCTACTGTCCTCATCATCTGGCCTTCCCTCTCTTCTATTGTTTTTACTCTTTCCTGCATTATCCTCTTCTCCTGGTCCAATATTTTCAGTAATGCATCTGTTTTTTCCCTTTCTTCTTTCTTGCTGTTTCCTTCATTTCCTAATTTTCTTCCTCTCTTCCACTTCCTTGTAGCCTCTCTCCCCCTCTAGAATTTCCATTCTTGTTCTCTTCCCTCCCACCACCTGTTTTCTCTCCTCCTCATCTTTGCCCTTTCCCGGTTTTTAATTCTTGTCACACTGCATCCTCCTTCGCTTCTATCCTGTTCTTCTCTTCCTTTATCAAAAAGCAATGTGTTTCTCCCTCACAATAATGGCACATTCTCATGAGATTTTTGTACTCAGAAAAACCTTCAAGTTTATTTAAGAACTTCTGGAGTTGTCTAATCCCAAGAGAAAAGTTCTTATTATACCTTGAGCTGTGAAATGAAACCTCACAGTTTACCTTCATTCCAAGGATTATTATGTACAGATCATAGAACTGTCTAACAAAACTATCTTTTCTGTGAAGCTTTATTTAGAAGGTCATAACAAGGCAACCTGTCAAACTGGGCCTGACAATCACACCACCTGAAATGTTTTGAGTTCCTTCATGTTTTTAAATCGTTTTGAGGACTGGGAAAGGCATAGAGATCGTGTTGGCTTTGTTGGTTAATGATCTCCTTTAGTCAATGAATGAAGATCATTGGCTAGCTGGGAAACTAGCAGAAGTCTTTGACAATATTAACTGTGAAGTATTTTTAACATAAGTGCAAACCTTGGCAGGGATGGCTGAAATTTTGCTTGAGTGGCTCCATTCTTCTCTTTTGGAGAGGACTGAGAGGTAAGTATGAGGCAATTGCTCATCTTCTGCAACGGCTCTCTCATGTGGGGTATCAGAGCTCTATCGTACCCAGTTTTCAGTGTGCATGTGAGACTGGTAGAGAACATAGTGAGAGGGCCTGGGCTCCTGTGGAGTCATCAATATACTGATGAGTCAGCTCTCCGTGGGATCCTCATGATGCATTTGCTCCACTTTCCTAATGCCTGGTCAAGACTGGGGTTTGGAGGAGAACTAGCTGGTTGAAGCTCAGTCTGGATGAAAAAAAGAAGTCATGTTGGTGGACTGGGGAGAAAAAAAGTCAATCCAAAGAACTGGTGGATGGTATCTACCCATCCATTAAAAGGTATGCTTGCCTTTTGTTATTCAGGTTCACAATCTAGAAACCACATTGGATCCCCTGCTGTTTCTGGATGGTCAGACAGCAGTGTGCTGGATAAGACTTTTCATCATTTTCATTTGAAAAAGAAGTTGCAGCCCATGTCACTTCTAGTTTAGATTATTGCAGTGTATTCTCTGTGTGGAACTACCTTTCAAAGATTGCTCAGACATTCGCTGATACAAAATGTGATGCTATTTCACATATGCAACTTATTGTACCTCAGACTGTACGGCTTCCAGTTTTTATTTTCAGATTGGACTTAATATTTTGACTTTGATATGGAAGGTCCTCTATGGTTTGCAGCCTAGGTATCTTTAGAGAGATGATCTCCCTCTTTGTATTTTAACCTGGCTGTTGAGATCAACTGAATATACAAACTGACAGTTCTTAAGTGGAATTTGCTTCCTTATTTGGCTCCCTAAATTTGAGCTTGACACTAAATTTTGAGACACAAATATATTTCTCAATCCAGCTGAGACCCTCTCTACTCAGTTCCTATCATTAAGAAAAACCTGATTAAATAGATAGGCCTTACAAAATAGCCATAAGATCAATAAACTCAGGCTTCTCAGCCTGAGATGGAAAGCAAACTTAAGATAAGACATTTGCCTCCCCCCAGATGTGCAAATTTACAGAAATTTTGCATGCATGCACACACCGCTACATTTTAAATCCACACAGAAGTTGAAATAAATGAACTACCACAATCTGCCTTAATCAAGTGGAATACGCTGCCATAAAACCACAAGCTGCACTACCTGCCAATTAGCCTTTGAGTGCAATTTAAAGTGTTCATTTTGCCCTACAAAAACAAAACAATTGGGGAACACATTTTTAAGATTATATCCTTTGCCCAAGTAACTTTTCATACTTGTACTCCATCTCTTGAAGCTTTTAAGTCAAGACAGAATGTCTTTCTAAAAGATATGCTATAGCTCAAAACAGAAATCATGGGCTTGAGGCAAAAATTATTGGGTGAGGTTCCTCTGCCGGTGTTTATGCAAGAAGTGATGATCATACTGGTTTCCCTGGTCTTAACATGTATGAATACAGAATAATCTTGTCTGTTTCTCAGTTGAGCTCTGTTACGCTATTCTGCAAAATGTAAGATCACAGGAACTGACATACATGGAGCAGTCAAAGGTCTGTCTGTCTGGTATTCTTTTTCCAACCATAGCTAATACTGAATGCCTAGAAAGAGAGGTAAAAACACTAACCTCTCTGCAAATTCAGATGTTAGAGAGTATGTCTGCACTGCAAGCGAAGGTGTGACTGTAGCAGGGGTTGGAATATTCATGCTCGCTTTAATTCTAGCTAGCACGGGTAATACTAGGAGAGAAGTAGTGGCAGGGACTAGCAACCAGAGTCCAAGCCCATTGGGGACCCTCGGTATGTATTCTGGTTGCTAGATCTTTAGTCCTATTGTTACCCGTACAAACTAGATTAAAGTTAGACCAGTCCACGTTACAGTCAAGCACATCTTCACCTGCAGTACAGACGTACCTAAGAAGTATTGATGCATTGCCTGGAGGACTGATAACAGTCTGAAGTCATGTGTCTTCAGGATCAAAAAACATACAAGGGAGAGTTCAAAAGAGTCACAGCATTAGAGCTAAGTGCAGTCAAATTGTTCCTGAGACTGCCCTCACTTCTCACAGTTGTCAGCGGAGTCCAGATCTGCAAATGTGGCTTTGGGCTTTCAAAACCCCAGCTCAGCAGAGGAGGCAATACCTACTTCAGTAATTAGGTTCTGTCACGCTCTGTATATCTAGGGCCCAGGGCTGATTTGGAAGTTGAAGAGGCACCCAGAGTGCTTTTAGAGCAATCTATTTTAGTGAATGTTGCAGTCAAATATCCTTTTCCTGAAACAGGGAAAGGACAATCACACTGTTTTCAGTTTCAGTTAATTTCAAAAGCATTGCAAACCAAAAGAAAAAGGATTGAACAGAGGGAGAAAGCAACTGACATGGAATAATGCTATCCAGGAAGAAATCCACTTATTGGATATTGCCCTATTTTTCTGAAGAGGGGACAAGTCGCATTCATCAAATTGCACATAAACCAAGCTGCACAGGAAATGTGAGGAGGAGGAGGAAGTTCTTTATACGGCTTGAAGAAGCTGAAAGGAAGCAATGCAGATCTGCAACAAGGAGTTAGATCTAGTAGGCTCTATGCAGGGACACAAGGACTGGTGAGTAAGTGGGTGCAAGGAATCTTCCCCCAGCCCTTCACTCCTAGGCAAGGTTGAAACACAAATGGTGTGGGAAATGCTGACAGTTGTGGGCTAGTGACCCAATTGGAGGGGAGGGGCAGCGTTCCTTTTTGCCTAATAAACCCAGCAGAGCTGGCCCAGTGTATGGGGGCGGGGGAGACTTGCACTTCACTGTGTTACAAGGTATTTATTAGGTTTACAAGGTTTATTAAGCAAGGTATTTTTGCCTAATAAACCTACCAGAGCCTCAGAAAGAATGCCGGCTCAATTTCTCTGGGGATTTCAACTGCAGTGTGGCCCCTTCCAAATTCCACTCCCCTTATCACTAGTAGCTGAAAGCCATAATTTGGTTCAAGTGATATTAAGAAGTAGAGTTACTAAATAGGGTATTCTGAATAAAGAGTTTCCAAAAACATCAAGAACGCCATTATCAGAAAGACTGAAGTGATGCTTTTAAAGTGTCCACATCTGTTTCACAACTGAGACCTCAGAGAAGCTACTCCCCCACCTTGCAGCCTACACTAAAGAGAGAATTTAAGAAGAAAGCAGAGAAAATAAAAACTATGTTTCTTCACCATGCTATGGCTTTTCTCCTACTCCCAACTACCCTGAAATAAAAGATGTACATGCAGAGTGTTCAGCACAATCAAACCATATCCAATTTATGTGTCCCAAACTATGATTATCCACAAACAGCTGTGCTATCCCTAGCCAGCAGCTTTTTGGTGGACGAGGGGAAACCCATCCATAATCATTAGGAAAGAGAAAGAGAAGCAGACTAATTAGCTCTCCTCACTGCTTCCTGTTTAGCACTTACTATGAAAATGAGATGCATAATCTGTGATGTTTTCCAGATAAAATGTTTAGAACATGAAGGGCTCAGGATTGGTTGCACAGTGGAATCTGCAACACAAGTCTTGGACTGTTCAAGTACAAAACAGAAATTTTTGGAGCGGACTTTAGATATTAATATATGAAATCCGCTAGACTTTTTGTCATGGAAAAAAACCAAATCATGAGTTAACTTTGTGGCCTTGTCTGTACTGGGGATTTTCACCACCAGAGGCCATCTATCCATGTAGCTGTACCTAACCCCTGCTTGAAACTCAAATAAACTGCACAAGTACAAATTGCAGCTTATAGCCGTTCTGCCTATGGTAGGGTTTGCATTGCTGCAACTACACTAGTGTCTAATCATCCCTAATGGTTTTAACTGTGGCACATCCCTAGCATAAACAGGGCCTGAGCTATCCTGTCAGATGGACTTGACTTGTTGAAGTCTGAGTGAGAGAAAAAGATAGATAATGGCTGGATAGACTTCAGCATTTTGCTTCCAATGACATTTCTTCCAATGACATACTTTGTACATAGAAGGGGTTTTAATTCTGCCCTTGAAATGTAAATGAAGGAATACTGCCAGCACAGACTTCGATTTCAAGCACATTCTGCTTTTATTGGAATCTGTGTATAATTTAGAAGCAAGGTTTCTACTGCTGCAGTGTCTCATTTGCTTGCAAATTCAGTTAGCATTTTAAGCATGTGGCAGAGATATCAATAAATAACCACATAACAACAGCTAGGAAGGTGGCCAGTAGGGATTACAGATATCACTAATGATTCTTGTTTATTCATAGCCTAAAACTGATAACAAACAAAAAGACCCTTTGGCTTGAAAGCAGATAGTTGTGCACATAGTTAGTTCATGTCACCATATAATACTGTCACAGTTACTCTCATCTTTTCCCTTCCATTTCTTTATCTGTGCATCTTGCCTTGAATTAGAGCCAGAACCTGCAATGGGGTCTTACATACAGAGCCAGTTGCAGGCACAGCTGCCCAGACAGAGCCAGCTGCAGGATAGGGGCCTTAAATTAGAAACTTCTGGGGGCAGGACTGGCTCTTACTGTGTGTTTATACAGTGCCGAGCACAATGGAGCCCCATTCCTGGAGCACTACCATTCATTTACATTTGAATAATGTGAATGAAGGGCTGAGTGATGCACGTGTTGATTATTCAGAAGATAATCTTGTGGCAGTGTTTTTCTGATTTTTGAGTACAACATTTTAGTAAGCTTTGGTGTTTCACTGAATGCATGCATGTTAGGTCCTTGGTTTACCCTGAATTAAAATGCCACTGACATCAGACTGAGATTGTGACTCAGAGCTGAGACTGAGTAATAATTTATTTCAAATTCAAAGGAAAATTCTAGTATTTTAAATAATATGCCTAATAGTCATTGGATCAGAAATCTGGATCTGATTGAACAAAATAGCAGTAGCCCAGTTCTTCCTTATTACTGCCTGCTGGTGCTGTTTGTATACACTGCCACTCTGCCTAAAGTTATGTTTTGTTCCTGGTCCCCCTTTAAGACAGAAGAGAATAATCTGATGGGGCTAGACAGTACCTACATTTGCGGTATTTACTCATATCTGCATCAACTCCTGGAGCGTACTTTGTGCATGTGTGGATTGGTTTGTTTAAATTAATTGTGTGCAATCACATTCCACCACTGTAGTAGTGAGAACAGCATTTGCACTGGGATCCTAAGAGAGGGGTGGCCTGGTGTTGAAAGGCAGTGCTGGGGAAGAAGTGGATTTTCCGTTGCGCCAGAATTCAATGATTATCATTTTTTTTCTGTTCTGAAATGGAACAAAAATGAACATGTGAGTGGTAGTAATAGGAGCCTGGTGAATCTGGCATCCAGCTGTTCAGCGGCAGTTTCCAACATACCGATGCAGATCCCGAGCTAGTGCAGAATTATCATAGCACTGTAGACTTCAATAATGCTATGACAATCTACAACAACTAAGGATGATTTTTTTTTTCCAGCTTTGCCTCAAAGACCCAGAAACATTTACCCCTTCACATAGGCTGTCCTTAAGACACATGGGCCCTTTCAGATACATGGGCCAGGATGGTCCTTCATTGCTTTGAGTCTTGGCATAAAACTTTCTAGTATTCTGCCAATCTCCACCAGAAAATTCTCTCCTTGTAAGAGTGCGACTTTAGCCACAATGGTGATTAAGTCCAGCAAAATACAATATGCCCACAAATTTGCCTGTCTTGATCTCCTTAGAAAGGCCCTTGATGATGCCACAACACCTCCTGACTCAGTTTCTGCAATACAGTCCAAATAGGTGTCAGCCAAATGATCAATTTCAGATCTCTGCCTTCGGTATCTAGCACAGTTTGATGGGGGACAATACCACAGTACAGTATAACAGAATACTCTGGCCTAAGTAGCAATCCCCTGCAGATAGAGAATGCCTCTGAAGTAGCTTGCAGTTCCCCTACAGGCATCAGTAAAAGCTTGAAGTTATTATATAGTCTTTGGAAACTTACAGAGTTGTTTGCAAATATCTTTCAAAAATAAATCCTGAAGGCTATGGTTATGCAGTGCACAAAGCCAATCCAGTGAAGAACCTCCATATAAGAGCTGGAGAAATTGGTGAGTATAGAATCCAAATAGCAAAAGCTGGAGGCTGCCTTGACAGTTTCATTATTCAAAGAGATTGGAGTCACGGGTGGACCTGATCTGATGTTTAGCAAGAGTTAACGATTGTCCCAAAGAATAACTCATCCCACTGGGATGAGATGGAGGTGAGGTGAATTTTTTCCTGGTCTACCAGTACTGGCTTCGTGCTGTGCGACCCGAGCCATTAAGTCTTTCTCAGCGACTTCCTTCACCTGAGGTACGAGGCGCCGCTTGCATTGGCCATCATTTTCAGGGTTCTTATTGGACTTGTCCACCTCACATAATGTCCAAGGCGATATTTTGGACCAGCCTTCAGAGCTTATGGCATAGCTCCAATGAGCAATCCCCTCCACCACAATACAGGTTGGACTCTGGGGGAACGGCTAATTTAGACCCCATCATTTTGTATATATAGTTGGGATTATGTTTTCCAATGTGCATTACAGGTAGTCCTCGGACTTGCAACACAATTGTTTCCTGAAAATTGCATCGTAAGTCTAAATGTTGTAACTCGGAACCACAGTATGCTCCATTGCGGGACCAAGCATCGTAAAGTCGAAACCAATGGTCATAAGTCGAATCAGAGTGTCAATTCAAAAATGTCATAAGTGCGTTCGTCTTAAGTCCGACATTGCAAAATCAAGGACTGCCTGTACTTTGCATTTTTCAACACTGAATTTCATCTGCCATTTTGTTGCCCAGTCACCCAGTTTTGTGAAATATCTTTGTAACTCTTTGCACTCTTTTGTGAGATATCTTTGTAACTCTTTGGACTTAACTATCTTGACTAATTTTATATTGTCTGCAAACTCTGTCACCTCACTGTTCAACCCTTCCCCAGATAATTTCGGAATATGCTGAACAGCACAGGTCCCAGTACAGATCCTTTGGGGACCCAGCTATTTATCTCTCCGTTATGAAAGACCACTTATTTCTACACTTTGTTTTCTGTCTTTCTGTTACTGATCCATGAGAGGACATTCCCTCTCATCCCATGACTGCTTAGTTTGCTTAAGAGCCTATGGTGTGGGACTTTATTAAAGGCTTTCTGAAAATCCAAGTACATTATATCCACTGGTTCATGCTTTTCCACATGTTTGTTGACCCCCTTAAAGAATTCTAACAGATTGGTGAGGCAGGATTTCCCTTTGCAAAAGCCATGTTGACTCTTCCCCAATGAATCATGTCCATGTATGTGTCTGATAATTCTATTCTTTACTATAGTTTCCACCAATTTGACTGGTACTGAAGTTAAACTTACTGGCCTGTAATTGCCAGGATCACCTCTGGAGACTTTTTTAAAAATCAGCATTACACTAGTTATCCTCCAGTCAACTAGTGCAGAGGGTGATTGCTCACGTTTAATATAATTAAATAGAACTAAACTCACTTATAAAATATAGTCCAGCCAGCTCACAACAGGAACAGGGTTTCCAAACTCTACACAGTGATTGAGACACCACTGTGTCACAGCACTGCTGCTGGCTCTGGGAGAGTGGCTTTGCGAGAAAATCAGTCTGAATCCGGTTTTCTGGCTCTCTTCGGGGAGTATATGCAATATATTGTAGCTTCTTTATATATCTGTCTTTTGCTTTTGGACAGGTTTGTTTTCTCAGTATCCTCTATCACAGACTCTTAAGAGGCTATATTTAGAGTTCCATTTCGTGTCAATCACTAATTTCTTCACCTCCTCTTCACTAGACTTCATTGACTACATTCAGCCCTGGAGTAAATGGATGCAATATTTGCTGACTTCAATGGAAATTGGGCCAGTTGATGCCAGGGCTGAACTAAGTCCAATAATTTAGTAGTTAAAGCTCTTTCCCTCTTTCAAGCACTTTACAGAAAAAGTAATCTTCACAACACCTCTGTGAGATAGATACTGTCCCCCATTTTACAGATCCAGCAGGAAAAGTAAAAAGACTTGGTGAAGAAAGGAGTTCACATCAGAGCTGGAATGATAATTCTGTAGTTCCTGGCTAGCAGTCTTGTGCTTAGACCACAAACTTCTCTTGATGGCTCTCTACTGCAGGTTACAGACTTTATTCTCATTTCCCCTCCATGACTTACAAGTTCCTGTGTAGCTCTCCATAAAACTGTGCTCTGACTTGAAAAGCACGGTGATCCTGTCAGAAAGACTGCAGCAGCCTGAGAAAACTGACAGCTTGACATAGATTCATGTCTTAATTGGGAGGGGAGAGGGTGTTCTTAACTCAGGTTAGCTAACTCAGGTTACAGTAGTAGTGAAGATACTGCAACTTAATTCCGCCCCCCCCCCCACTACTATTTTAACCCATGTTAGCAAACTCAGGTTAGCTACCCAGGTTAAGAACCCACTTTGTTTCAATGAAGAGATATCCTTAGATTCACCACCACAAGGACCAAATCCCTGGGGCCCAGGTCAAAAAGGGACCTGCCGCCAGTCCTGTGAAAATGAGCGAGTGAGTGAGGGTGGGGGACAGCGAGTGATGGAGGCAGGGGGGGATGTTGTGAGTGGTGTGGGGCGGGGCCTCAGAGAAGGGGCGGGGCACGGGTGTTTGGTTTTGTGCGATTAGAATGTTGGCAACCCTAGGCTGCAATGCTCCAGTCTTCGAGAGTTCAAACAGAAGCTTTTAACTGTTTAGGACTTGCTGCAGACTCTCTCTGAAACCACTTTAAACTTGTTCCTCAGGGTCAGAAGCCCACTGCCCTCCCTAGGCTTCAGAGCCTTAGCTCCAGCCCAAGTCGCAACTCCAAAGCACTGTTTACACAGTTATTTTTAGAGCACTAACATGAGCTCTGCTAGCCTGAGTCTCTTGACCCAGGCTGCGAGACTCATTCCAAAATGGTATGTAGACACACCAATACAGCCCTCTATCAGGCCTGTTGGGAGGTAGCTAACTAGTCACAGGTGAATTGGATCCTGTCAAGGTTCCTCCCCCACTCTGAACTCTAGGGTACAGATGTGGGGACCTGCATGAAAAAACCTCCTAAGCTTATCTTTACCAGCTTAGGTCAAAACTTCCCCAAGGTACAAAATATTCCCCCCCATTGTCCTTGGACTGGCCGCTACCACCACCAAACTAATACTGATTACTGGGGAAGAGCTGTTTGGACGTGTCTTTCCCCCCAAAATACTTCCCAAAACCCTGCACCCCACTTCCTGGACAAGGTTTGGTAAAAAGCCTCACCAATTTGCCTAGGTGACTACAGACCCAGACCCTTGGATCTTAAGAACAATGAACAATCCTCCCAACACTTGCACCCCCCCTTTCCTGGGAAATGTTGGATAAAAAGCCTCATCAATTTGCAGAGGTGACCACAGACCCAAACCCTTGGATCTGAGAACAATGAAAAAGCATTCAGTTTTTTACAAGAAGACTTTTAATAAAAAATAGAAGTAAATAGAAATAAAGAAATCCCCCCTGTAAAATCAGGATGGTAGATATCTTACAGGGTAATTAGATTCAAAAACATAGAGAACCCCTCTAGGCAAAACCTTAAGTTACAAAAAAGATACACAGACAGAAATAGTTATTCTATTCAGCACAATTCTTTTCTCAGCCATTTAAAGAAATCATAATCTAACACATACCTAGCTAGATTACTTACTAAAAGTTCTAAGACTCCATTCCTGGTCTATATCCGGCCAAGACGACTACAGACAGACACAGACCCTTTGTTTCTCTCCCTCCTCCCAGCTTTTGAAAGTATCTTGTCTCCTCATTGGTCATTTTGGTCAGGTGCCAGCGAGGTTACCTTTAGCTTCTTAACCCTTTACAGGTGAGAGGAGCTTTCCCCTGGCCAGGAGGGATTTCAAAGGGGTTTACCCTTCCCTTTATATTTATGACACGCCCCCCAAATCTCAGCTAGGGTGAAACACTGGCTGGGATTTCTTCCTGGAGCTCTAGGAAAAACAGAGTTAATAAGACACATGCATCTCTAAATATACTACCAAGTACATAAAGACTAACAATATTTTCCACATCTCAAGGACGATTTTAACCAGTTGATTCTGGGAAACTTTCACGGGACAGTGCATCAGCCACTTTGTTAGAAGCTCCTGAGATGTGTTGGATGTCGAAATCAAAATCTTGGAGAGCTAAACTCCACCGAAGAAGTTTTTTGTTAGTTTCCTTGACGGTGTGAAGCCACTTCAGTGCAGCATGGTCGGTTTGCAGGTGGAAACGCCGTCCCCAAACATATGGGCGTAGCTTTTCCAGAGCATAGACAATGGCGTAACATTCTTTTTCAGTGACTGACCAGTTGCTTTCCCTCTCAGACAGTTTTTTGCTGAGAAACACTACAGGGTGGAATTCTTGATCAGGTCCTTTCTGCATTAAAACTGCTCCCACACCACGCTTGGATGCATCTGTGGTTACTAGGAACGGTTTGTCAAAGTCTGGGGCCCTTAGTACAGGGTCAGACATGAGTGTCGCTTTAAGCTTGTTAAAGGCCTTCTGACACTTTCTGGTCCACTGAACAGCATTTGGCTGTTTCTTGTTGGTTAGGTCTGTCAGTGGGGCAGCGATTTGGCTGTAGTGCGGTACAAATCGTCTGTAATAACCGGCCAAGCCTAAGAAGGATTGAACCTGTTTCTTTGACTTTGGGACAGGCCACTTTTGGATAGCATCCACTTTGGCCTGTAGGGGGCTGATAGTTCCTTGACCCACCTGGTGTCCAAGGTAAGTCACTCTGTTTAGGCCTATTTGACACTTCTTAGCCTTAACAGTTAGTCCTGCCTCCCTTATGCGCTCAAGGACTTTTTGTAGATGTTCCAGGTGGTCTGCCCAGGAATCCGAAAATATGGCCACATCGTCAAGGTAGGCGACTGCATATTCTCCTAATCCCGCTAGGAGACCATCTACAAGTCTTTGGAAAGTGGCGGGTGCATTTCGCAGCCCGAAAGGGAGTACATTAAATTCATACAGCCCGAGATGTGTGATGAAGGCTGACCTTTCCTTGGCAGATTCATCTAGCGGTACCTGCCAGTACCCCTTCGTTAAGTCCAAGGTAGAGATGAACTGGGCCCATCCCAGTTTCTCTAATAGTTCATCTATGCGTGGCATTGGATAGTTGTCTGGGCGAGTTACAGCATTTAGCTTACGGTAGTCCACGCAAAAACGTATTTCCCCGTCTGGTTTGGGAACTAGAACCACTGGAGATGCCCATGCACTTTCAGAGGGGCGGATTACACCCATCTGTAACATATCCTGGATCTCCCGTTCTATAGCAGTTTTAGCTTGAGGAGACACCCGGTAAGGTTGGACCCTAATTGGGTGAGCATTACCTGTGTCAATGGAGTGGTATGCCCGTTCAGTCAGTCCTGGGGTGGCTGAGAACGTTGGCGCGTAGCTAGTGCACAGTTCCTGGATCTGCTGTCGCTGCATACGCCCAAGGGTCATGGAGAGGTTCACCTCTTCCACACCACCAGCACTTTTCCCTTCGTAGGAGACACCTTCAGGCCACTCAGCGTCGTCTCCTCCCTGGGCTGTAAACTGACAAACCTTTAATTCTCTTGAATAAAAGGGCTTTAGAGAATTAATATGGTACACCTTAGGCTTCCGGACAGGACCCCTCGGCTGGGTCCATTTTGGGGGCAGTGAGCCAGACAACCACGTCTGCACTTCACTCCATGTCCCAGCCAGCCCCAAACTGAAACTCCCCCCAGCCCCTCCTCCTCTGGGCTTTGTTCCTTTCCCGGGCCAGGAGGTCACCTGATTCCTTTGTTCTCCAACCCTTCAGCTTTCACCTTGCAGGGGGGGGAAGGGCCCAGGCCATCAGTCGCCAGGAAACACAAACATTGTCTGTGTCCAGACCCCTGCACACACCTGCCCTCTAGGGCTCTGCAATGATCATACACCCTTATCCCACCCCCTAGATACTTAAGAACTGCATAGGGGAAAGCTGAAGGGTTGGAGAACAAAGGAATCAGGTGACCTCCTGGCCCGGGAAAGGAACAAAGCCCAGAGGAGGAGGGGCTGGGGGGAGTTTCAGTTTGGGGCTGGCTGGGACATGGAGTGAAGTGCAGACGTGGTTGTCTGGCTCATTGCCCCCAAAATGGACCCAGCCGAGGGGTCCTGTTCTCTGAACCTCCGACGAGACTGCTCGGGTGTTATCCCCATTCTGACTCTCGCCTTGGATTTAAACAGTTCATACTTGTTCATGTGTTCTTTACGCATTTCAGCTGCCACCTCAGCTAAGGGTCCACTGAGCTGCGGCCTCAGCTCTACCATGTATTGGTCAGTAGAGATGTTGTACACAAGGCAGGCCCTTTCGAAGTTTTCTAGGAAGGCCTCAGTATCATCGCCTGCCTTGTAGGTGGGGAACTTTCTGGGATGGGAAGTGGTACTTGGAGAAGGATTACTAGGGTTTGTTGGGATATTCTGCTGAGCCTTTATCTTCTCAATCTCCTCCACATGCTTCCTCTCTTTTTCCTTCTCCTCCAGTTCTTTGTCCCTCGCTTCCATAGCTCTCCTGTGAGCAGCCGCTTGATGTTGTTCTGCCTCCCTTTCTTGTTCCTTCTTCAGCCGCATGAGTTCTATCTGTCTTTCATGTTCCCTTTGTCTTTCCTCAGCCTGAAATTTGGCTAATTCGAGCTGTAGTCGAGCCGCGGATTTTGCCATTCTAACCTCTCTGTTTTTAACTAACTTTACACCCGAGGTTTAGAAATAAACAAACAAAACTTGGCTGTAAAATTTTGCTGTGCTGGAATAGAATACCTATTCTCTGATAGTGATTGTCAGCCTACAGAAAAAGACAATTCCCTTGTCTCTGCTCTGGGCCCAAATTAAAGCAAAAAACCTCCAACTACTTGGAAACCTGCTTACCCAGCCCAAAGAAAAAAAAATTCCTTTTCAAACCTGTGCTCCTTGTAAAACAAAAAAATCAAAATCCTAAAAAAAAAAAACCCTGCCACTTTTGTCTCCAGGCAAATGGGTAGAGCACACCCCCCCCATTTACTTTTAGGAAGAAAAGAAAAAAAAAAACTCTGGGTTGGAAGACCGTGAATTTCCCTGCAGGAGTTAAGTACCCTGCCTCCAGGCAAAGAAAACCTGCAATTCACAAAGATAATCCCCTTTTGTCTCTGCTTGGCCACAAAGCAGAGGAAAGCCAAGCTGCTTTCAGTTTCAAAGCTGCTTTCTGGACTTCCTTTCCACAGGAAAAAAAAAATTCCTTTTTAAAATCTGTATTTCTAGTTCAAAAAATCTCAACTGGATCTCAAAATGATTTCAGGTTAATCCCACCGCTACCACCATGTCAAGGTTCCTCCCCCACTCTGAACTCTAGGGTACAGATGTGGGGACCTGCATGAAAAAACCTCCTAAGCTTATCTTTACCAGCTTAGGTCAAAACTTCCCCAAGGTACAAAATATTCCCCCCCGTTGTCCTTGGACTGGCCGCTACCACCACCAAACTAATACTGGTTACTGGGGAAGAGCTGTTTGGACGTGTCTTTCCCCCCAAAATACTTCCCAAAACCCTGCACCCCACTTCCTGGACAAGGTTTGGTAAAAAGCCTCACCAATTTGCCTAGGTGACTACAGACCCAAACCCTTGGATCTTAAGAACAATGAACAATCCTCCCAACACTTGCACACCCCCTTTCCTGGGAAATGTTGGATAAAAAGCCTCACCAATTTGCATAGGTGACCACAGACCCAAACCCTTGGATCTGAGAACAATGAAAAAGCATTCAGTTTTTTACAAGAAGACTTTTAATAAAAAATAGAAGTAAATAGAAATAAAGAAATCCCCCCTGTAAAATCAGGATGGTAGATATCTTACAGGGTAATTAGATTCAAAAACATAGAGAACCCCTCTAGGCAAAACCTTAAGTTACAAAAAAGATACACAGACAGAAATAGTTATTCTATTCAGCGCAATTCTTTTCTCAGCCATTTAAAGAAATCATAATCTAACACATACCTAGCTAGATTACTTACTAAAAGTTCTAAGACTCCATTCCTGGTCTATATCCGGCCAAGACGACTACAGACAGACACAGACCCTTTGTTTCTCTCCCTCCTCCCAGCTTTTGAAAGTATCTTGTCTCCTCATTGGTCATTTTGGTCAGGTGCCAGCGAGGTTACCTTTAGCTTCTTAACCCTTTACAGGTGAGAGGAGCTTTCCCCTGGCCAGGAGGGATTTCAAAGGGGTTTACCCTTCCCTTTATATTTATGACAGATCCATTCCTTCTTAAATGGGCCAGTCACCTGGTTTCACACTATTAAAAGGCTAGTTGTGCCTCTGTTCCCTTTGAGGTCTCTCTGAGTGCACCCCCTCAGTTCCCAGATCTTAAACCTAAAACTTAGATCGACCTACCCATGTTGCTCATGGCTCTGAAAAATTTCACCCTCTGTGCGAGGTCTAACCTCCACTGCCAACACAGCTAGGTTGAGGGAAGAATTCTCCAGTCAACTAGCTACCACCTGTCAAGGGGGTGGATTTACTACAGTGACAGAAGATCCCCTTCTGTTGTTATAGTAAATGGCTACATTGCAGTGTTGCAGCTGTGCTGCTGTAGCACTTGTAGTGAAGATATACCCTGAGACTGGAGCCTGGCCTACATCACCCTGTGTGTCAACTCTGCTTCCCAGCAGGTCTGACTGGATTCAGCACCTGTGGATCTTCCCGTCAGGAGTCTGTGACCAATGGTGTATATAGTGACCAGACAGTCTTCTCAAAACCAAAGAACTGTTTATTTTAAAACTACCTGCAGTCTATATGCATGTCTATCTTACTTAAAGGCTGTCCATCCCCTGATGGTAACCTGGGCAGGCCTAGCTTCTTCAGACATCCCAGCCTGTGCGTGTGCCTTAGTCTGGTTCCCCCAAGTTCCCTCCTATTTTGAGATGGAGAACCCCTTTTTACATTGCCATAGTCCTTTTGTTCTTCTGTGTCCCCAGGCTTTGGCACTTCCAGACCAAATTAATCTTCAAAGCAAACAGTTAGGGCCCTGCCACTTACCAGCCCTGAGGTGTTTGCTGAGAAGTGGCTTATCTCGAGCCTCTCTTTTTCCTTCCTGCTTGCTTTTTCCTTACAGCCCCCATATAAACTAAACCAATATATGCATATAGTAAACACCCCAATAACTGGTCCTCATATTACTATATTATTATTACTGAGCAGCTCCACTTAAATCAGAAATAAAATGAAGGGGAAATGAGAGTGTATCATACAGTTGCTATGTATCTATTATTACTAATTCTTTGTATTACAATAGCACCTAGAGGCCCCAACTGAAATCAGGGCTCCATTATGCTAGGCACTGTACACACACAGCCCCAGTGAGCTTACAGTCTCTAAATAGACAAGACAGACGAAAGATGGAAGACCAGAAGGACTATCACCCACAGTTTGCAGATGGGGTATTGAGACATAGATTGGTTAAGTGACTTGCCCAAGCTCCTACAGGAAGTCTTTGATAAAACTGGACACAAATCTCCTGAATTCCAGTCCAGTGCCTTAACCACAACACCCTCCTTCCTCTCCAATTTCTATCTAAATTCTTATGTAGTACCCATCTGTGTTGGTTATGTGTATCTCTCTCCCTCTCTCTACCCTCCAGGTATCAGGATGGTGGTTTTTTGGGGAAGGCTAGGTTGAAGAAATCGGTTTAGCATTTTGTTCTGAAGAAACCAAGGTTTGTGATCCTCCCAATATCTTCCTGAAGTGAGTTGTAAATTAGAGGCTAATCACTCTTACTGTTGACAGTTCTGCTGCAGTGGAATGCAGCTGCCAAAAGAGGTCGCAATTACAGAGGGTGAGGAGACCCATCAAGTAGCTTTGACCAACATAATGGAGGGCTTTGAAGATAAGGACCAACACATTAAAAGTGACCACATATTGAACCTGTGAAGAAAGAGCACTGGGATGATGTGCTCTTAGGGTCCTTTGTTGCTCAGATCAGGGGCTGCTGTATAGTTTCAGACTGCAAGATCTTTACGGACTTGTAAGACAGATCTCTGCTCTAAGATGCCCAGCAAACTTTTGAGTGTTTAATAAATAATGAAAGTGACATGACAGTGGTTTCCAGTTTGATAGTTTTTTAGGAAGTGCTCCCTTTGGTGAGCAAAATTCCAGCAACAAAGGACACAGAAGCAATGGTCCTTGTAGATTTGGTCAATGTGACAAACTACTAATACCTAAACTGGGTAAAGTTTTTAACTCCCTTTTTCATTATATTCATCAATGAACTTTATTTCAGTAGAATATAGTGGATCACTGAGGGAAAAAGTAGTACAAATACAGTATTATATATAGCCTAAATAATGAAAGAAAAGATATAGAAAACCTACAGCAAGTTTGTGTTGAGATTGTATCTTCCCATGGTATATAAAGAAATCTCTGCTCACTCAGTCAGAATTTAAGGCCAGAGGGACCATTAAATCATTTAGTTTGGCTTCCTGTATGTCACAGGTTATTACATTTCTTACAGTTACCTCTGTATTGAGCCCAATAACTTGTGTTTGGTTAAAGTATCTTCCAGAAAGGCATCCAGTCTTCATTTGAAGATCAAAAGATAGTTTGTTCCAATGGTTAGCACCCTCAATTAATATTGTGTCTTATTTTTTATTTGAATTTGTCTGGCTTCAGCTTCCATCTGGAGGTTCTTGTGTCTTTCTCTACTAGATTAAAGAACCCTGGTATTTTCTCCCAATGTAGGTAGCTATAAACTGATCAACCTGTCAAATTTCTTTTTCTACAAGAGAAACACACTGAGCTCTAAGTCTCTCGCCGTTAGGCATTTTCTCCAGGCCTTGAGCAATTTTTGTGGCTTTTTTTGTGAACCCTGTCCAAATTTTCAACATCCCTTTCAACATGTGGACACCAGAACTGTGATATTGATGTAAAAGCAATTTGTGCTCCAGAAATGAAATACTTCACTAATATGCCTTAACAATAATACCACAAGTATTAATAGGGAGCCGCTCTTAAAAAGTAGCCTTTCTGAATCCACAGACATTTATCTAGAAAAATTCAGCACTCCCAACTATTAATGCACCTAATTTCTTGTACAACAATATTCCAAAAGGGAACAATTAGAGAAAAGAAAATTAAAATAGTTACATTTAACTTCCATAATTTTCCATTTGGAAAATACTACTCTCTTTCTTCCCATCCCTAACTTTCTTACGGAGCTTAAACTAAGACAGCTTTGTTTCATTTATTCCATCATTTGTGTTTCAGCTTCAATGAAGATGGAACAGTTCAGGGAATAAGGTTTGTTTTATTAACTTGTTACTTCTAAACGGCACACTGCCGCACATCAATACTCAACGTTGTGTTTTAATGTAGGACACTGCATGTTACTTTTTAAAATCAGCTAGCAGTTAATGATCACATATTAAATGAATAACCATTCCCACATAAAGAGTATAGTTTCCTGTATGCTGAACAGTAGAGCCACAATGTGTCTCATGCTTGCTCTACACTATGGAGTTAGGTCATAGAATCCTAGAAACGTAGGACTGGAAGAAACCTCGAGAGGTCATCTAGTCCAGTCCCCTGCACTCAAGACAGGTCTAAGTATTAGTCAGGACTAAGTAAGGCCGCTTACGTCAACCTAATTATGTCAGTGTACACACTGTACAGCCTTGCTCCTCCCAATGTAAGTGTCCTACTACACCGAAATAATAACAACTCCACTGCCACGAGAGGCGTAGGTGTTATGTCGGTGTAGTTAGGGTGACTACTACTTCAGTTGTCAGCTGTCATTCTTGTCAGTTTCATGGCTCCATGTGAGAGCTGTGAAATTGACAAGAAAGAGAGGTGGGGGTGGGGGCACCCCGCTCCCTGCCAGGCTGCTGCCCAGGCTCCCCACTCTCAGGCTGCATCTGCAAGACTCCCCACCAGGCTGTCCCCACGGTCCTAGCTCCCCACTCCCAGCCAGGCTGCTGTCCAGACTCCCACTTCCTGCGGGGAGCTCGGCTGCACCGAGGCTCCCAGCTCCACACTCCCTGCTGGGAGCCTGGGTGCTGCCCTAAGGCTCCTGGCTTCCCGCTCCCCTGAGGCTACCAGCTCCCCACCAGGAACACAGCATCCACCAGGACTCTCGGCTTCCTGCCAGGAGCACAGCAGCCACCCAGCGGGGAGCCAAGATCTGGGCGTGGGGGCAGCTGTGCTCCTGGCGGGGAGCCATAAGCTTCAGGGCAGCAGAGAGCCTCATGGCAGCATGGCTCCTGAGGGTGGGGGAGGGGGGAGGAAGCTGCGTTTGGAGCTGAGAGCACAGTCTCTCAGCACCTCCACACTGCCCCTCAAGTCAATGGAAGCACTCCTGGTGAGGATACACGCCACTGACAGAAGAAGGGCAGTATGGACATGAACCATCACATTAATTACTGTGGTGGCTGTAAGTCAACCTAACATAGACACATAGACCCTCAAAGAGACACATCTGATCTTCCTTAAAGAGAGGGGTCTTCTGAGTATTAATCAATTGATGCCTTTGAAATGTTTTGAGACCTTCATGTGGTTAAGTGCTTAATGTGTTTAGCATTAAGTGTTTTTATTCTAATCCATGTCACATTTCCACAGCCCAAAACAAGGGAACAAGATGCAACATTTGGACTGGTATTCACAGAAGTAACAGTGACCACATAGCTAAAATAGAGGCAAATCCAGTAACAAAAAGGGATACGAGAACAATTGGAAACGACAACAGTCTTTAAATCTGTTAATTCCGCTTTTCACTGTTAAACCTAATGCGTCCATTTAATATTTATAAATATTCATATGAGATTCTTTAAGGGCTGCTTCCTCTCTTTAATAAGATAAATGGTATGTTATACCATTGTTAAACCAGTGTGTTGAAGTTCCTTAGTCTATCGCCACCAAAGAAACACTACCAATTAAAATGCAGTGCAAGTGATTATAAAAAAGAGAAAAGCCATTAATAAAGCAGGAAAATTGAAGTAATGCAGCAACAATTTATAATTAAGCTTTCCAAGCAGTTTAATTTTATAGTTTAACTCTTCCAGAAAGGGTGAATTTAACAGCACCGCTTTCTCTGTATTAATTAGGATTCTCAAATGTAGTACATTTGCACATAATAAAAGATAAAGCTCCCTTGATATTGAAAACCTCAAGTATATTTGAGATGGCTGAGAGTTAAAAGTAAGGAAACATCTTTTTATATCAAATGTTTATGAGATTTACTTATAGATTTATATATTTTTAAGGCTAGAAGAGACCATTACAATCATCTAGTCTGACCAGCATAACACAGACCACAGAACCTCAGCCAGCAACTACTGCATCAAACCCCTTACTTCTGTGTGTGAGCCATGGCCAGCAAACAACTATTCCCATTTTGAAGAAGAGAAAAAGTAGCGATGTTTTGAAATTTGTTTTTATTCTGCATTGGAACAAAGACAAAACCTTTCGACATTATTTGAGAAAAAACATGAGTGAGAGAGACCAAGAATAGACAATAGCCCAGTGACAGGGCACTCATCTGGGATGTGAAAGACCCGGCAGAACAGGGAACTTGAATCTAGGTCTCCCATCTTGCAAGTGAATGCTCTAACTACCAGGCTATTAGCGGCGGCGGCGGCGGGGGGGGAGGAGGGACAGCTCTCTCCTCTCCCTTTCTGCTCCTCTCTCCACAATCCTGGACCTGAGAAACCTTCCCTACACATTTTGATCTAAACTGAACTGGGGAGAGGGATCCTAGCGGGAAGGCTTTCCAGCTAGCACAGACTGCTGTAACCTTTTTGGTGAGAGAAAGCTTTTTGCTTATTAGCCTTGGTAAAGTTTAGGAATTAGCTGGCGTGTTTATCCTTTTATTTCTTTTGTAACCTATCCTGACTTATATGCAGCTATACTTGTAATTACTTAAAATCTGTCTTTGTTTAGTTAATACATTTGTTTTATTGTTTTGCCTAAACCAGTGTGTTTTGGTTGAAGTGCTTGGGAATCTCTACTTAGATCAACAAGCCTGGCGCATAGTCATTACCCACTGTTGGAATGACAGATTGCCTATAAGCTTATACTCTCTAGGAGGGTCCTGCACAGTATAAGACACACATTTCTGGGGAGCAAGCCTGGGGCATATGCGGCTCTCGCCCTCTATGTAATTCATGGATGCCTGGGCATAGCATTCATGTATTCAGCTGGGAGTGACAGTACATGCTGGTGGCTGTGAGTGAGCAGAGTCTGGAAGTGTTTGCTGCTCATCAGGAAAGCAGAGTAAAAAGCATCCCAGGCTGGAGAATCAAGGAGACACAGCAGTCCAGAATGCACCCCAGGGAATGTCACAAGGATACAACAGCCTTTCTTATAGATAGGACAAGTTTTGAAAGGTTAATATAGACGTGATATTATGCTAAACAGTGAGCATTTTAATAATGCCCTATGAAGTAACCTACATCCACTTTTATAAAAGTTACAGTACATTTATTTCATTTAATTACAGCACAGTAATTCCTAATCCTAAAGCTTATTTTTTATGGGACAATGATAAATGAAAACCATAGATGAATTATTTTACAGGTTAATACTCATGGCTCTAAATTCAATCAAGATTTTAAATGGTTCTAATAGATGTAATAGTTATAGCAGGTTCTTTAGGTGCCAAGCAATTAAAATTGTTCTCTTAGCATACTGCTTTAATTTAATATCTCCCAAGTTACACAAAATTTGACTTCTGCTGAAAAACATGCTCATATACTACATTTTCCTCCTGTACCACAATAAAAGACATTAAAAGAGAGACTAGGTGACTCACAGAAATTGATACATTGATGCCAATATATGACAAATATATGCCACTTGTCTAAGATTTAGTTTTACTTGTAAAAATAAATGGTACCTAAAGATAGGCTCTGTAGCCATATTTAGGTGCCTAAGTCAGTGGCCCAGTGGGGTACTTCTGAATGTTTGGCTTCTTATTTAGGTGACAGACATGGGCTTATGAATCTAGTTTTTTTTTAAATCTTGGCCTTGATGTATGTGATCTATGTACCTGAGAGGAGTTGTTTTTAAACGGTTGGAGACTGTACATAAACTACTGCGTAACCCCAAACTGCCACATTATCACTCTAAGCAAGAGCTGCATCAGGATGTGTCTCAGATTCACTGAGGCCTGATCTACACTACTAAGTTAGGTTGATGTAAGTCACTCTGTATCGACCTAGTTGTACAAGTCTCTACACTCAAATTTGTCTCCTGTCGATATAAGCACCCTGTTATGGCAATACAGTTAAACACCCCCACTCCCCACCCCTGCCCAATGCCATTGAGCCACGGTCAAAGTACTGTGGTCGATGCAGTGCAAGTGTGAACACCATGTGACCTATGTCGACCCTGACAGTACTCCAGCAGCAGTCCCACAATGCCAGACACTGACTGCTCTTGTCACAATTGTGAACTCCACTGCCCAGGGGTCACAGAGACTGGAAGTCACCACTCCCTACACCCCACCTTTAAAAATTCCATGTACTTTTGAAATACTTGTCCCGATGCCCTGCTTGTAGAGCACAACTTGCAGCTCTCCCTTGTTGTGTGCAACTGCCCTGCTGACCATGCCAGCTACATACTTCAGATGCATTTCTGCCTAGAATAGACAGGAGGCATTGGATCTTCTGGGCCTGTGGGGAGAAGAGACTATGCAGGAACAGTTACGGACTAGCCATAGAAAGGTGGACATCTACGACCAGACTGCATGGGGGATTCAGGTGAAGGGGTATGACAGGGTGTGACGTTATTGACATGAACTGTGACCGTATAGATCATTGACGCAATCAAAGTCCTATAGTTGCACCAAATCTTGTACAAAGGAGGTCAAGTAAGGTGTCTATAGAAAGGTTGTAATTTTCTCGTTATGATTATGCTGTCTGTATGTGTGTAAATTTTTTTTATTTGAAGTTATGAATATGGGCTATGTAGTGGTATCTCAATGTGTTTGCTTCTAAATAGCCTCAGTGAAGCATTTGGTCAGCTTCTTGAGAAAGGACTATTCTCAGTAAGTGCCCAATCAAGAAACACTTAACTGACAATGGACTTTGGGAGACGCCAATCCACATCTGAGCTTTTCTGGGAACGTTCAAACTAACATGTAAACAGTGGCGTTGGCCTGCAAAAAGCTGACTCATTCATGGACATGTGATTTGCCTAGGTGGCTACAAACTCAATCTTGTTGCTGTGATTTTGCACAGAAGAAGAAAGGGGTTTCCGCCCACAAGAGAGAGAATATAAAAGGCCCTGGAAGCCTCTCCATTTTGTCTTCAGCTGGCTCAAGAGATGGCCTCTCCACCCCAAAGAGATGCTGAAAGAAACTGGGACAAAGGGCTGTAACTACACGGGTGTGAGTGATTGCTGGACCCAGGCCATAAACCACAACGTTGGTCTGAAAAGGATTGGTCCCAGACTAGGAAGGAATCTAGTCTGTGAAAGAAGCTTATTGGGACATCTCTGAGGGTGAGATTTACCTGTATTCAGTTTCTTAATGTATTAGGCTTAGACTTGCGTGTTTTGTTTTATTTTGCTTGGTAACTTACTTTGTTCTGTCTATTATCACTTGAAACCACTTAAATCCTACTTTTTATACTTAACAAAATCACTTTTGCTTATTAATTAACCCAGAGTAAGTAATTAATACCTGGAGGAGCAAACAGCTGTGCATATCTCTCTATCAGTGTTATAGAGAGCAGACAATTTATGAGTTTACCCTGTATAAGCTTTATACAGAGTAAAATGAATTCATTTGGGGTTTGGATCCCATTGGGAGCTGGGTGTCTGGGTGCTAGAGTCAGCAGAACTTGCTAAGCCATTTTCAGAGACAGCAGAACTTGCAGCTTTGGGGGCATCGGTCAGACCCTGGGTCTGTGCTGCAGTAGATTAGCGTATCTGGCTCAATAAGACAGGGTTCTGGAGGCCCAAACTGGCAGAGAAAACGGGCTCAGAGGTAGTCTGAGCACATCAGGTGACAGTCCCAAAGGGGTTTCTGTGATCGAACCTGTCACACAGGAATCAGGAGCAGTGCCAAGTGAAAGCAAAGAAACTGTGGCAGGCATACCAGAAGGCCAGGGAGGCCAACAGTCTGCAGCTTTTAACAATGAGCTGCATGCCGTACTTGATGGATTCCCCACCAGCAATCTGTCTTCCACAAAATCATCATGTCCCCTGCTGCTGTGTTTCTTCTAGCAGCTCTGCAAATAGTGGATGATCATTCATCCTGTGTTTGCAATGCTCATGACAACAGCGCAGCACTGTATGGGCTCCATGCTTCTGCCAGAGACGGTGGGCAGCAAAAGATGCTGCATGGGCTTGTGGAATTTAAAAAAAAAGGTGAGAAAATTATGGACTATAGATGGCATTGTGGGATGGAGAACTCGACCCCTTATTTCCAGTCATCCCTGATTACTTGTTTCTGCCCCACCCATGGATTGCCAACATTTCCCAGAAGATTGGATACAATGGTGAGTGGCAAACTGGGACACCTACTCATAGTGCACTGCACCGTGTATCAGCACAAGCACTCCTGGTGAGTATGGCACAGTGCTGATGCAAGGAGTTAAGTACGCACCTCATAAATGATATGCTAACTCTGGCATCTTTACCCCAATGTAACTTGTGTTGAACCAAGTTTGTAGCATAGACATGACCTAATCCAGAATATAGAGGCCAACAGACAGAATTGGGATAAACAAACTAGCAAATGGTATAATTGACTCAAATATCTATGTATAGAGCGTATTTCTGGCGACTGGTGATTGACATTTTTGGAGTTTAGCACACTTAGCTATGTGCTCCTGTGAAAGAGGGAGTCATTTTACTCCTGCTTAGTTGCTGGAGTTGATGTTCAGAGCGATAGTGTGTGACATCCTACATTGAATATTTTATTTTGCAATTTATGAAAATACTAAAAGTTAAAGGGGGATGCTGTTTTCTACATTTTTAAAGAAAGCTTTTATTTTCTGTTCCCTCTCCCCACCTTCAAAAAATCTCCCGTTCAAGTGAAACAATTCTTGCCTATGCCCAATTAAAGCACAGATGCTGCAGGCCTGTGCTCAGAGCTCTGACTCATGGAGTCACATGATTATATCAATCCTGGTTTTAATTCAAGTTTTTAGCCCTTGTAGTTACAAGGAAAAGCTTGACAACTAAATCCAAGTGTCGCCAATTCAGTGACAACCGCTTGTGTCTGCAGACAGCCTGAAGCAATAGCTGTGAGGGAGGGACAAACTTATGCATCTCATCAAAGCGTTACCTCCAAAAGCCACGGCTATGGGGAGGACTCACCGATACCAACCCAGCACGGAACTCTGTATGTAGCAGGAAAAGAAGAGAACAATCGGCCTGGCCTGCCCACCCTTCCACCCACCCCTGCAAGCATACTCTGAGTTGCCGGGCGTAACTGTAACCCACACACCTTCTGGATGTGGTATTCTGTCCCATTTAGTGGCACTGAGACCAGAAAAAGACAGAGACAGAAACAAGAAGGGAGTGCAGGAAGCACACACTGCCTCTCTCATATATCAGATACCTTGTCTTCTTGACTAAAATATTAGAACATCTGTCTAGTTAGGGTCAGTACATGTCTTTCCACCTCTTCAGAGACCAGACAAACCTGTTATAACACAACATGTGAAACAATATAGTATACTTGCAAGTGTTGACCAAGCCTCTTGGTAGAGCACATGTGCTGTAATAAAAGGCATTATGTGTATATAGAGTTTAGAAATAAAGCTTAATTGAGAGAAAGCAGAAATGTGTAATAAAAGTGACTGAAATAAAGGATTTTGGAAGACAATTGAATAATTAACAAACTAGTTCTTTAAGACGAACGGCCATCTCAAATCACTAGATCATCCTAAAATAGACTTTACAGCATTCAACTGCCTTTGTCTACTGCTTTATGAAAAAGCAACACAGTTATAAGACCACAAATGTTAGAAACACAATATTGTCTGATTTTACAAAGATCACATGATTGTAGAGATTTCTCATTCTTGGTTCAAATTATTCTCCAAATTGTTGAATATAAAGACCACTGCAGGAAAGCTCTCAAGAATTCAGAAGCTACATAATGTATTAAATTCCACTGCTGTGTTCTTCCACATAGATTCCACCTCTTGTACCACACAGGTGGTGTTTGGACGCTTAATTAATGTTTTTAGATCACTTCGCATATCTGTGGCACTTGACAGTAGTTAGCGCTATTATTACTACAAATATGGGTACTCTGTGAAGTTCCACAATTTAAGGGAAAGGATAAATGAGTGATACAATATTCAATCATACTCCCATGTAAAAGAAAATAGCTTAGACTCCGAGAAGCAGGAGTGCAGTAGTCTGAACCAGGAGTGGGTGGAAAACAAAAATCCTGTTTTGTGAAAAATTTTGCGGTTTCAGAATTTTGTTTCATTCCAATGCTGAATGAAAATGAGATCTTTTGAAATTTTTGTGAAAAAATATGAAAGACACTCACCTCAGAATAGCCAGTAGTTTGGTGGCTGGGGCACTCACCTGTCATGTGGGAGACCTAAGTTCAAGTCCCTACTCTACCTGATTCAGAACTGCGGCTTGAACCCAGGTCTCCTGTATCCCAGGTGAGTGCTCTGGTCTAGAGAGTCAATCCCGCCTGTTGGAGAGATCTTTCTCTCCTATTTATTTGTATAATTAAATATTAATTGGGCCAGAGAGTTGGTCCCTTCTCTGAATTAAGTAAACCTTCCAGACAAAAGAGCCAGCATTCTTTTGTGGATAAATTCCTGACTAGCTAAACCTAATCTAAACCTTCACCAGACGTAGTAATGAATGAATGTAAAAAGCACAAGCAGTAATGTTTTCACTGGGGTTTTCTGACTCAAAGGAGAAGGTGGATTTTAATACTGGGAACAGAAGCTACTCCTGAACTCTAATTAATACAGTAAGAAATTAAATTATAAGAAACTTAATTTTTTGGGTCACAAATTCATATCGCTGACGTATTCCATGTTTTCTGTAATGCGTTTTGGAAACAAAATAGCCAAGTGAATTTTCAGAAAACTATGTAAATGAAATTGGTAAAGTGTCAATACTTGACTGCTTGTTTCAATTGGATAACATCGGAAAAGCTGTTATAGTATGTTCAGATTGTTACAATATTGTCATATACCATAAGTGTTCATTTGAACAGTGAGAATACTGCAGACAAAGCGTGAAGCTTGCAAGATGTTTAAAACCTTCTCTCTGATACAGTAGGATACAGTCTGAAGCAGCAGTTCTTTTAATGGAGTTAATTCTTTCATTCCGTCTCTCAAGGGGAAAGCACCATACTTTGCATTGTGGGGGTACTTAGTGATTCGCTTAGCAGGAGGTTAAATGAAGCCAAGTTTCAGACAGCAAAGAAATAAACCAGCTAATGCTCCTAATGTTTAATGTTAAAGGTTAACTGAATTTCAATTGATGAAAATTGCTACGTAACAGCTAAGTATAATTATTGAGTGGGTTAAATAGATTTGAATCTTAAGACCCTCCCCCCCCATACAGTTTCTCTCATCATGCACCTCACAAATAGGTGAATTCCTCTATATCCCCAATGCTTCCCCTTCAGCCCCTCTGATGCTCCAATCACAGACAACAGCTGGGGTTCCAGATATTTCTACATACCCATTCACACCTCTGCAACCAGGGGCATGACCACAGATGTAGGTGGTAAAGGCTGTGTTAGGTGGCAGCGTTGGTGGTTGGGCACTGTCCCAATCTGTCAGGGACACATGGAAATAGACAATATGGGGTGGAGGGAGGAATTCATCAGCCAGTAACAACCCCATGGCTGAGGGAAAACTCTCCCTTTTCTTTGCAGTGTATTGGTCCCTAGAAAAATCCATCTCTTTATAAAAAGGGATCTTTCTTCCCAAATATGCCAAAGCATATTTTACCATGACAGCATTTCTGCCCCTTTATATTTTCTAAACATGCACCAGATATACTGGGAAATTCTCATATGTCAATGACTACACAGACACACAGATCATCTAGATCTGAAGTCCAGGAGCAGTGGTACATATGCACAGACTTTCAGAAGAAAGGGAGATGAAGTGGCATGGTTATTGACCATTGGCAGCTCTTACCCATCCCCCAAGTTAGCATATGTTTATGCTGCTGTAAAATACATACAGTTAGAGCCTAGGATCAGGGATGTGTAAATTACAGGGTTACAACAGTTTGACATGCCACTTAGTAACTTGTGCATGGAACAGAAACATGAGCAGCTGGTGACCTGGCCGTTGGGGAGGCTAGCCCCCAGCCCCGCTCTTTCAGTCCGAGGCCTCTCCCCTTCTGCCCTGCCCTTCCCCGCAGGAGCCCAAAGCACACTGACCATGGGCCCCGGCGTCGGACAGCCAGGCAGCATGGTCACAGTGCCCCCTACCTGGAGCACCAGGTGGCGCAGATGCAGCGCCCCCAGCCCTGGAGCACCAGGTGGCCGAGTCAGAGCGCTGGGCGGGCAGCACAGCCCTTGTGCCAGCCTCCCCGAGTCCCCGCGGCACGTTGCCCAACCCCAGCCAGCCTGGGCCAGGGCAGAGTGCAGGGAATTGCAGGAGTAGGCCTGGGGGCGGAGCATGGGAGGGGCTACGCCAGGCTGTTCGGGGAAGCATAGCCTCCCCTAGAGTGACCGGATGTCGCAATACAATCGGAACTGTCCTAATATTTAACTCTTTGTCCTGACCAATGTGCGATCAGGATGCCATTTGTCCTGATATTGTAGGGTTGCCGGCTCCACGCAGCTCCCTCGAAGTGGTGACATCTCCCTCTGGGTCCTAGGTGCGGGGATAGCCAAGGGGGCTCTGCATGCTGCCCCTGCCATGAGCGCCAGCTGGAACCACAGCCAATGGGAGCTGCAGGGGCAGTGCCCTTCAGACGAGGCTCTGTACAGAGCGGCCTGGCCGCGCCTCTTTCTAGGACCCAGAGGGAGATATTGCTACTTCTGGGGAACCACCTGAGTTAAGTGCCTCCTAGAGCCCGTACCCCACACCTCAACCCCTGCCCCAACCCTTAACCCCCTCCTGCACCCAAACTCCCTCCCAGAGTCAGCACCCCAAACCCCCAGCTCCAGCCCTGAGACCCCCCCACCTTGCGGTGGGGGCCGGACCTGGAGCTGTGCACCACCTACCTGCGGCTTGCGGAGGGGGCTGGAGCTGGGGTTGTGTGCCTGTGACCTGCAGCTTGTGGCGGGGGCCAGAGCTGTATGCCCCTGACCTGCGGCTTGCTGGGAGGGCCGGAGCCGGGCCCGTGACCTGCAGCTTGCAGCATCCCCTGCCCCCATGTGCGTCCCCCACCCCCATGGCTCCGGTGGGGGCTGTGAGCCTGTGGCTGTCCCCCCCATGTGTCCTGATGTTTTACTCCTGTGCTCTGGTCACCCTAGCCTCCCATGAGTAGAAACAGTGCAACTAAGATCTGAGCCCTAAGCAAACAACATTTCCCCAAAGTAAGAGGCACATGCTCCACAGCCCACTGCAGTACCTATCAACCTTCCACAAGGTTAGGAGAAGAGAGAAGCCAGAAAGATTCCAAAACTATCTGACATGTATCATTCCAGTATCACAAATAGACAACAAAGTACTTTAGACGTAAACCAGCATAAAGAGAAAGTTTTTGTTTTGTTTTTAAATACCAAAACCAAAAATATCTTCTGCTATTATTCAAGTGTTGAAAACATGGTAAAAGCTCAGTTAGTCTCAGATCCTTCAAGCCTATAGCCTGGTTGTTAGGATGCTCACCTGGGAGAGGGGAGATGTGAGTTCAAGTCTCTGCTCCAGAGTTGAGATTCAAACCTGGGTCTCCCATATCTGGGCAAATGCCTTAACCACTGGCTAAAGTTATACAGGGACAGAATGGTACACACATGGCTAAAGGTTATAAGGGGACATACACACAGTTTGCTGGCCCTGAAAAACTTTTCCCCAGCTGAAGCTGTCACGTCAAATTTGCAAATACTTTCTGTCAACCCGAAAATGCATTTTTTGGCAAATAAACTATTTGTCCAAAAAGTTTTGTCCTGCTCCAGTTTCAAGTCACAGTACTTTTGCAAAAAGATTGCTACTTGTACGAAGCTCAGAAGTGTCACTGAGAGTAAATGTAGAACCTATTTCTCAAATACATTTACAGGGCTTTGTCCTTCACTAGATTTTAGTGCATCATCACCTTTTGGTCTTTGAATGCTGAATCCCCACAGAATAAATTTATTGAAAACAATTAAATTTTTTAAATGAAATTAAATAAGAACAAGTGAGAAGTGGGCTGAATTTCAAAGGGATATTTTTGTTTTGGGGTCCTGTGTTAGAATAAAGCTGAGGGAATTCTCTACTATTTTTAAACCACTGGTATAGGAAAGATTAATATAAATTGTAAAGCCTAAAAGAAGATTTTAGGCCTGTTGTCCCATGCATAATCTAAATCTTTATTAAACTGATGCTTAAACACACATTCTGTCCTAATTCTGTGGTTAGTCTTTAAATATTTACACATTTCCTCTCTAACAAATATTACTCAAGAAAAAGATTTTTTAAAAATGTTGTCAAACATCAAATAGAGCTACAACCAGAATTTAAGAAGTAACAGCATACAGAAACAACCAGGCCAACTCAGCCACTTTGTCTATGACTTCATCCAGCATTCTTACCTGGTACTCCATTTCTCACCCAATAATCAGTGTCTGTTTCACCACCATTTTCATAAATATTTGTAACATTGATAGGCTGCAGCAGCTGCATAATCTCCTTCAGGATGGCACGAGCTTTATCACTGCCTGTAAAAGCCAGGCCCATCGGCATGAAGGTACCTGAATCAGACTCCATGACGATGTCAAAGTTGGAGATGTTACCCTGAACACATAAGAAAAGAACATTTTAATATTTATTTGCAGACTATTTTTGTAAGAATCCAATATTTGCCATTAGCTACATGTTACTGACAGAGCATGCAATACCAAAAAATTAAAGAGAATGCAGACAAGATATATGTGTATATATATATGTATATGAACTATATAAAACAGAAAGCCTCATTCCTCGTATATGAATTGCTGATAAGTCTCTCCTTTCTGAGGAAACATAAAACATAAAACTGAATGCATCCGATGAAGTGAGCTGTAGCTCACGAAAGCTTATGCTCAAATAAATTTGTTAGTCTCTAAGGTGCCACAAGTACTCCTTTTCTTTTTGCGAATACAGACTAACATGGCTGTTACTCTGAAACCTGTCATAAAACAGAAGGCTTTCACAAAATAGCCCATCTGGTGGCACGAACTCATTGCACTACTAACTAGTCCTCTTAATAACCTGACCCTGATGAGACAGTTTAGAACTAGTTATACCTGAACTGTCTTGAAGGCATCTAACAGAACACACAAAATCCTCACAAGTTAGAGGTTTTGCTTCTATGCACATGTCTGGGAAATTCATGACAGCATAAGTAAGTGTTATTGGGCAGTGCTTCCCATGAATAATAGACCCATGCAAAATTGACTCACTGGTAACTATGAAAATGATCTCACACAAATATTGCCAGCAATGAATGTTCAAAACCTGTCACCCTGGTGCCACAGGTTTCCTGAAGTTCAGCAACAGAATGTGTTGTGCATGCTCAATGTACTAGTTTTAATTGCCTTATCTTGGTTCTTTCAAGATCTAAGTATTTCAGATGTGGCAAAAATAGGAGTTCCTAATTCAGGAATAGGTAGGCTAAAAGTTTTAAAAGAAAAGTCTTTGAGATATCTGAACACACGGAAGTGTCTGAAAAGCAACTTAAATAAAGACTAAGGGCTTGGCTACGCTTGCAGATGTAGAGCGCTGGGAGTTAAACCAGCCTTCAGAGACCGCAGCAAGGAAAATGCTGCCATGTGTTTACACTGTCAGCTGCAAGTGCACTGGCGTGGCCACGTTAGCAGCTCTTGCAACGCCACAAAGAGCAGTGCATTGTGGGAGCTATCCCAGTGTGCAAGCGGCTGCAGCGTGCTTTTCAAATGTGGGTGGGTGGGTGGAGTGTGACAGGGAGTGTGTTGTGTGTATGTGGGGGGAGAGACAGTGTGTTTTGGGAGGCAGAGTGTGTGTCAGCGTGCTGTCTTGTAAGTTCAGACAGCAGCAGACCCCCTTTTTCCCCCTGCCTCTCTCTCTGACACACACTCACAGCAGCAGCATTCCACAGTAAGGGTTTGCTTTGTCCCAGAACAGATAAGCAGCCGGCTGTCAGAAACAGAGCTTTGAAAGGGGATATCCGCATGCCTGCAGCAGAGTTCAAAAGAATGAGACGAGTGGCCACGTGACTTCAGGGGATTATGGGACGTTTCCGGAGGCCAATCACAGCACACTAACGCAACACGTCGTCCACACTGACACCCGGGCGTTTCAGCTGGGGCGCAGCAAGTTCTATGCTTCTCGTGGAGGTGGATTACCAGGAGCGCTCCAGCTGCAGAGTCCAGGCGCTCTACGTGCCTTGCCAGCGTGGACACCTCAGGAGTTAGGGTGCCCGGGCCTGATTTAATGCGCTCTAACTTGCAAGTGTAGCCAAGCCCTAAGTCACCTCCCCAACTGTTGGACAACAAAATGGCTAAACAAATTAAGATATTTTTGAAAATAATTAACTTCTTGGCTGAGTTGAAAAGCCTGAAAGGTTTCATTCTAGAAAGGTAAAAAAGTTACAAGTAACTGGGAACAGAGAATTAGAATGGAAGTGTCCTCTCAGCCCTATCTCCAGTGCAATGGCATAGGTCATGGGTTCTCACTCTGGGGTCACGACAACCCTCCCTTTCCTTATGGCAAGATGAGAAGAAGGACCAGAAAGTGCATTCTGTTGCAATGTGCTAACAGCACTGGAAAGGCTGAAAACCATGGGTATAGTTGATAGAATGTGTAAGACACTAAGCTTTAAATTTCAGGCCGGGTTAGCTGCCAGTGATAGTATGAGAGAGTGTTCAGGACAGCATTAAAACATTTCAGTCCCCTGGGGCATGAACACAGATGTACAAGGTGTCACAGTTCCAGGGTGATTGCACCTGTATTCCCCCTCTGTGGTCTGCTCCAGGAGTGCCCAATCAGGTCTCAGGCCTTAAGCCATCAGCTGTCTCTGGTCCCACTCCTTTCTGACCAGAGTTTTAAGGCTGCACATCCCCCTGTCATACACAGTGATATCCTCAGCAGCTCTCAGACGTATCCAGCCCCCTGCTCTTTACTTTCACTGCCAGAACAATGACAGGGTTTTTACCAGTGACCACACAGCTCTTAGAAAGCAAAGTACATTTATTTTTAAGGCAAAAGCGTCACAGAAAAAACATATAAAAATGATAAAAGGATGTAAATGCTCACTAAACATACCAGGACTCTCCCATCTTCTACATGGGAAGTCTGTTAGGTCAAAGTCTTTCCAATCCTTCTGCAAGGGTTGAAGCCACCCTACAACCAAAGGTCCTGTTTGCTGAACCAAAAGGAAGGCCCTGAGTCTGTTTAAACTCAGCCTTTTATACCAAAAGTCTTTCTTTGTCCTCCAGCCTCCTGAAAACAGTTAAAACCAGTCCCTCCTGCTCTTTCCCAGCAGGAGAAGCTTCAAAAGATGAAGAATCTACATAGCCAGGCTTGGGATTTTGCATTAATCACCTCTTAGTGATCCCAGATCCCGCTGGATCCCCCACCCCACCCCCAGTGATCCAAGATAGCACAGGAAACCACCCCCTATTTCCACCCCAAAGTGAGCCAGGAAAACACAGATACATTTGTATTGGTACAAAGGACTATTCTACCAGCTCAAACTGTGCAGCTCATCTCAGTATAATGGCTTTTTGAGGCTTTCATGCTTTCTATGTACAATACAATATGGTCCCCAAAGATACCGCATGTGGCTGCAATATCTGTCACACAAGAGTTGCCAGTTAAAAGACAATATTTGCTACAGAAACCACATTTCTCTCCTGGATTAGGTGTAGGAGGGGAAAATCTAGGTATCATTCATACCACCAAACTGGCAAATGCCAATGTTTTAATGCTGACCATTGTATCCTATTTGGCCTGGAACAGAAGCATTTCAAACACTGGCTTTTGAGCAGCTCTGCTGGATGCCTGTGAAGCATTGGCTATGTCTTCAAAACAATAACTCTGCTCAAAACAGTACTCATTTTTAGGGCCCTACCAAATTCATGGTCCACTTTGGTCAGCCATAGGACTTTTAAAATCATAAATATAATGATTTCAGCTATTTAAATCTGCAGTTTCTCGGTGTTGAAATTGTAGGGGTCCTGACCCAAAAAGGAATGGGGGTGGGGGGGGATGGCGCAAGGTTATTGTGTGTGTGTGGGGGCGGGGGGGGAAGGTTGTGGTACAGTTATCCTTACTTCTGCACTGTGCTGGCGGCGTCACTGCCTTCAGAGCTGGGCAGCTGGAGAGCAACGGCTGATGGCCTGGTATGGTATTGCCACCCTCACTTCTGCGCTGCTGCCTGCAGAGCTGGGCCCTTGATCAGCAGCTGCCACTCATTGGCTGCCCAGCTCTGAAGGCAGCGGCGCAGAAGTAAAAGGTGGCATGGTATCGTATTGCCACCCTTACTTCTGCACTGCTGCTGGGGGGGCACTGCCTTCAGAGCTGGGCATCTGGCTAACAGCCACCACTGTCCGGCCACCCAGATCTGAAGGCAGTGCAGAAGTAAGGATGACAATACCGCAACTCCCCTAAAATTACCTTGTGATACCACCCCCCCCACAACTCCCTTTTGGGTCAGGACCCCCAATTTAAGAAATGCTGGTGTCCCCCCGTGAAATCTGTATCATATAGGGTAAAAGCACACAAAAGAACAGATTTCATGAGGGGAGACCAGATTTCATGGTCTGTGACACGTTTTTCATGGCTGTGAATTTGGTAGGGCCCTACTCATGTTATAATGGGTTTCTAGTGCAGTAAGAGTGATCAATAGCATGTAAATGAATTGAGACAGACTATCTGTGGTTGGCAGAGTGAAGTGTTGGTGGGAATGGAAGAAAGGATATGGGGAAAAAGATTATCTGAAAGGCAAAATTGGCCACACCAAGCAAACTTCAATATATCAGCAACACGCGTGTGCAGAAAAGACCAGTTAACCATTGTAGAATTATTTTATAAGTAACAATATGGCATTCTTCAATTATTTTCTATTTATATAAATGTTCACATATGTTTTCAATATTAAACTGACAAAATGAACCACCCACAGTACACAACACTGCCTTTTCCCTCCTCGTTTATATTGTAACTGTTTAAATATTAGCACGTGCAGGAGGGGTATGAAAACAGAATGTCTTTGCACAGAGAAACCAGATCGGGATGGGGGTGGGGAGGAAGAAACAGGCCACAAAGGTTAGAACTGCTCTTTCTCCTTTTTAAAGCATTTTGTCCATTAGAATGTAATGAGTAATTACAAGTATATGCATAGTGGATTTAGAAAACAACAGTAATGTAGGCTCCCCAAGAGGTGGTCTGGGCTGATTTCACCACACCAACTTTAGCATTTGTAATAAGATACTAAGGTTCCTATGTATGAGGGAAGAAATAGGTTTCATGTAAGACTATCCTTTATTTCCTTTAGATGGTGCAGAGATAAGAGGCTGAGGCTGCATTTTGTTCTCATATGTAAACTGTTGACTATAACTGTAGGATTACAGAATAACTGTGGTCTCAGCTGTTCCCTCCACCTCTCCCTGTGCTAAAAATTTAATTCATATGCAAGCTTATTAAAAACTCAGGCCACTGAGATAATCACTTTTGTCAGGGACCAATGTATTTGCTGCAACTCGCAATAATGCAACATACTTAATGGTATAATTCTCACCATGGTACACAGCACAGAGAATTAAATGAAACACACTGGCCCTTGTTAATGGGAGTTGCCTGCTTAACTCTCTGCACACCAAGGACATTTATCCTTTACATTCCTGTGACTTGATCCTGTCCACAAACCATATTTAGTACAGGATGAATCTGCCACAAAAGAGGTAACTTTTTTCTGGCTTATTATGTCTATTTCTTACACTGAAACTTTGAAATGCATCAACATAGAGTTTATTGCTTGCATATGCAAATAGACTGATCCCTGCCAGTATTTTCCCAACTTTATTTTTAAATATGTATTCCTATCAACCAAAGCTAAAACACATTTTAAGCATATATCCCCTCCTCCCTTTCAACCCATAAGGCAAGCAGCTAAAACCATGAAATCACAGCCAAGTCCTTTCAATCTATAAAAGGAACCAAAACATCTGGATCTCATGAGCCTATGAAGGTATTGATTCTGTCAGAAAGGTAACAAGCCCCACTAAGGCTAGGAACTGGGAATCTTAGTCAGCCAGGAAGCCAACTGTTTAGTTAAAAAAAACCTTAATACTTAACAGGGATAATGATGCTTGGTCAGGCATAAGACTCAAACCATGTTCCCAAAGTCTCATGACTTTGAGTCACTGAATTTCCTCTTTCAGAGCTGCAGCACTGGGAGACCAAAACTCCCAGATTAAACAGGGTCAGGGGGACCAAGCTGTTCTAAAAGGCTTTGGCAGCATTTGGGCTATTTAAAATACACTTATCTCCTTTCTATAAATCTGAGAATCTTAAAGATAATTTGGAAGAAAGAAAGAAAGAAAGAGTCCAATGGCTTAGCTGTTATTGACTGGTTCTACCACCAGTCCGAATTAGAAGACTCACCGCTTTACAAGGAAAGCACTAAAATGTTCTTTTATGACAAAATATTGCCTTTGATTTGCAGGCTACATATATGTTCCAGTATATGGGACGTGATGTGAGTTTGGCAGTCTCCCTCAAGATTTCTGTTACTGAATTACGCTTAGCATTAGGAAACACCTACACTTGTATGTCAGGATTTGATCCTAAGCAATTTGGAGCTAAATATAGTATTGCAATAACCGTCTTATACCAGATATAGTCAAATGAAAATCACCTCAGTCAAGTAACTATATACAACACTACAGGTTTATTAGCCTGGTAACTAAGAGTACGGAAAATGTGGTAGGAAAATATGCTAAAAGCCTAAGTGTGTAACTTGCAGGTAAAAAAGAAAACAAGAAAACTAATTAGATTATTTTTAAAACTCATATATCACTATAATGTCAATTTGAGTTGCTATTTTTAGCCAAGCTCAGTTAATAAAGCAAAATGGCATACATGGAAACTGAAGAAAAAATTCAGAACAGCTGTTAGGAAGTAGAGATGAGCTGGTATCAGAATACAGTAGCTGGCAACCACAAGTACAAAAGCACAATTCATACTCCAAAAAAGCGAGAACTGCAAAAGTACAGGGAAGTGTGACTGGGAAAATTTCCACACAAGTGACCCTGTTATTAAATGGGAGAACCTTGCTGTGAGGCACTGTACAGGGAGGATTCTTTGCCCCTCTCAACAGTCAGGTGAAAGATTTTTCTGTTGCACTTAGTTTGACCTATGTTTTGTACCTCTAGACCAGTGGTTCTCAACCTATTTATCACTGTGGGTCGCATATTGCCTGGGCAACAGATTAAGAACCACAGTGTGCTCCCCACCCCCTCCCACAGATCCCTACGTTCAGAGCTTCCCACCCAGAAATCCCTCCACGAAGTGGAGCCCTGGGCAGGGGGCTGGGTGGCAGGAACCCCGGACCCCTCTGTGCAGGTTCAGGCAGCAGCCCTGACCCTGGACCCGGCTGTGAGGTAGGGCAGCCAGGCGGCAGCCCAGATCCCGACCTCATGGGGTTGGCAGCCCCAGACCCTGGACCCCACCGTGCGAGGATGGCTGACAGCCCCGGGCCCCAGACACCTGCTGTGTGGGGCTGGGCAGAAGACCTAACCTCAGATGCTGCGGGGCCAAGTGGCAGTCCCAAACCCGGACCTCTGCTGTACATGGCTAGACGGCAGCCCTGGACCCCTGCTGTGTGGGGCCAGCTGGCAGCCCTGATCCCAGCCCCCCAACGTGCTAGGCTGGGCAGCCCACACCCTGCTGTGCTGGGCAGCTAGGAACCCGGAACCTGCCGCACAACCCAACAGCCTTTAGCACCCAGCTGGTCTGCAGCTGTGTGCTAATTGGGCCACATGTGGCCCACGGGACATGGGTTGAGAACTACTGCTCTAGATCAGCAGTTCTCAAACTATGGGCAGGCCTCCCCAGGGAGGCGTGGGAATGTGTCAAGGGAGGCGTGAGCTGTGTGCCCTCTGAACCCCACAGTCCCAGCCTGGAACACCTTCCTGCACCCCAAATCCCTCATCCCCGACCCCACACCAGATCCTGCTCCCCCAGCTGAAGCCCTCACCCCCTACACCCCAAATCTCTTCCCAGCCCGGAGCCCCCTCCCGCACCCTGAACCCTTCATTTCTGGCCCCACCCCAGAACCCAGCCCCCCAGCCCAGAGCCCATACCCCCTCCCAAACCCAAAACCCCCTGCCTCATCTTGGAGCCCCCTCCCATATACCAAACCCCTTGGCTCCACCTTCCAGCCCAAAGCCCTCTCCTGCACTCCAGACCCCTCATTCCTGGCCCCATTCCAGAGCCTGTCCCCTCAGCCGGCACCCTCACCCCCTCCAATACCCCAATCCCCTGAGCCAGCCCAGTGAAAATGAGAGAGTGAGTGAGGGTGGGGAGAGCGAGCGACAGAGGGAGGGGGGATGGAGTGAGCGGGGGCAGGACCTCAGAGAAGGGGCGGGGCAGGGGGGAGGCCTCAGAGGAGGGCCAAGGAAGGGAGTGGGGCAAGGGTGTTCAGTTTTGTGTGAATAAAAAGTTGGCAACCCTAATCTTTCCTCCATAGAATTCAGTGACAAAACTCCCATTGACTTGAATAAGGTCCAGATTTCCCCTATAATCTTTTTCTTAATTATTACCATTTTGCTTGGTGAACACAAATTATCAATATGTCTATGTGTTTTGTAAGCGCACTATTGTTTCTCTCAGTTTGGCAACCCTCACAGACAATACAATTTGTTGTTATGTGTTTTGAGTGTCAGTCTCAATTGATATAAACGGCAAAAGGAAAAGGAGATAGCGTTAAGAACAGCAACATGCTACATACAGTAACCCTGAGATTATCCATGGCCTTATTTGTGGCCATTTTTTCTCTTTTGACCATTTTAGTATAGTAGAGAGTTTTACCAGTGAGAGATTTTTTTATTCAAACCTGGATACTTATTATATGCAAGCCCCTTTATTGTGCGGGAGTAGAAATAGTCAACATTTTCTGAATGTTATTTTTTCAATCACTGGCCTTTTTACAAACATTTTCTTCCAAAATACTGTCAACATTATTAATGTTTTTCAATGTAAAAAATTGTGGCTTTTTCATGTTACCCCCAAATTTTTATTCAAAACATCGAACTGGTTACCAATTTTTTAAATTTCCTAAATCATGGGTTTTTAATCAATGAAAATTTTGGTAACATTTTAAATAATATTTTTAATAAAATTAATTGATTTTTTGGAACAATTGAAAACAAACAATACTTTAACATTTCCTAATCTTTTGCAAAAATAGACTTTCATTATTCAACCAGTTCTGCTCATGAGCCAATGCAGTAAAATGAAACTAAAGTATTGAGGAAAAACAAAGTAGGAGCAAATAGAACATGTGTTCCTTTCCAGCTCTGTCATCTCAGACCCCTTTCTACGGGTGGAGTCTGTCTATCCCTTTCTCTCTTCGTTAGCAAACAGACAAACTTTGGCTCTTTCCACAGTCTGTCCCCAACTTCTGGACAAAGGAGCTCTGAAGTAACTGTAAAGCAGCCCATGTCTCCCAGTGACAAGATGGTAGCCAAAGCTGTGGAAAAATCAATGGCAGAATCAGTTTTTCAAACATTGTAAATGCTTATCCGATGCACATCCCAGTAGTAGCTCTACATCACCCTGCTTGTAACTTGGGGCAGAAAGCCATCCATCCTCAAAAGCTGTCTCCGTGTTAACTCCAGTGAGCCTCTGGATGGGAGAGCAGAAGAGGAAGACTTGATGGTTCCTCCAAGGAGCCAGGGTGTGTTGGAAGCTGCAGACTGTGGAAGCTGAAGAGGGATCAACAGGCTGCTTGTACACACTTTGAGGCTGTCCTCCTTGCAGCTTAGGTTTATGAACAATAAACAAATTGAGCACATATTCCCTATTAAATGTTCATTATATTTATGTTCTACTGGGCAATGCTCTCCAGGGGCCAATAGATACAGTCTACTAGGTATTACTTATATTTTTAAGTGTTTGTCAGGGGTACCCAGGAAAGGGCACTCATATAGTTAGTACAAGTCCCACTAAAGTGGTACAATAAGAAGCCTATGGGACAGATTCTCCAGTCTGCCAAGTTTATCTTGAGGCACTTGTGCGCAAAGTGAATTTAAAGCATACATAGGCTTGCACTGGAGAATACCCCAGGTTTAGGTGGATTCTCTACCCGTCCAAAGCTAGCTGAGGTGGCTTCTGCTACCCAGAGTAAAGGGAGGGAAAAGGTGTATTGCAGCGTAGAGGAGTGGGGAGGTGGGGGAAGGACAGGTCAGAGGAAAGGAGGGGAGGGAAGGAGGCACGGTGGAGCGAAGTTCTACTAAACCTGATTCCCCACTGGCTTTGAGTACCTGAGGGGCATTTTGCCAGCAATGTAAATTAAAACTGCCCACATGCTGCTTAATTTATGCTGGGACTATGCAGCTGAGAATCATACAGCCACGACTGGCTCCTTGTCAGTCCTCATTTGGGTACAGCGGAGAATCAATCTCTTTTTGTGTTTTATAAAAGCCTGCTTTTCCATTAATGTCTCCTTTGGAAAAAAAATCACAATTTAATATTAAGAAATGTATATTATACCTCACTAAAATCACTGTCATGCAAATATAATTGTTCATGTAATTATATCTACATTCAACTCATTAGCACAATAAGTGATAGTAATAAATATTAACTGTGATTGTAGAGAATTAAGTAGAAGTGGCTTTTTCTTTTTTGCATCTTTATGTGTGAGTTTCAGAGTAGCAGCCGTGTTAGTCTGTATTCGCAAAAAGAAAAGGAGTACTTGTGGCACCTTAGAGACTAACAAATTTATTTGAGCATAAGCTTTCGTGAGCTACAGCTCACTTCATCGATGTAGCTCACGAAAGCTTACGCTCAAATAAATTTGTTAGTCTCTAAGGTGCCACAAGTACTCCTTTTCTTTTTATGTGTGAGTATTTTTTCTTATCCGTTTCTTTCATTCTCATCCTGATGACTCACAAACGAATGCTTAAATAGAGATATCAAACTGATCTCCCTAATTCAGATCTCCATGTTACATTATTTGCCTAAAACATATAGGACAATATAAGTGAGAGGGAGGTCATACCATTGCCAAAATAAGCACTCAAGAAACAATTAGCTGAAGCCTGAGGCATAAAACCTATTTGTCTTTCATTCTTATCTTTTTTCCTCTCCTGCACTATTATCTTCTCCTTTACTGCAGCAGCCATGTATTGATAGAAAAAAACTCTTCCAATTCATTTTAAAAAAAGTCACCCTACCTGTTTTTACAGGTACAGAACCACAACAAACACACACTTCTATGCAACAAGATATGAAATAACATGCTCATTGCGAATCCATAGCACACACATCCTGCTTTCTTAATGAAAGGAAACATCTCGTAAGCAGGGGTTATTAGATTCTTAGAGTTTTCATCAAATACCTAAAAGGAGAAATCCTATTATCCTCATCTCAGCAGCAAGAGAGAGCAATCCTCCTTACTCTCAAGCCATATGATTCCCTTGTGAGCGTGCATGCAAATAAGGACCAAATTTCAGATATCAAAGTTTTGAAATTTTCTGTTAGCAGAAATAACCAAGTAGGGCAAAAGATGAAATCTTTTTTCTAGTAAGTACAAAAGTAAATCAAAATAAGTTGTTCCCATTAGTATCTTTGATACAGTTGAGTCTTAATCTAAATGTTACAACCATGGATTACGGGCTAAATAGTTTTACATTACTTAACTAGAGATAGCAATACTACTACAAAGAGTTATTGTAAGAAAATTTTCTTTAAGAGGATTTGAGTTAAATTTACACTTGATGTAATGCTTCCAATGATTTCAATGGAATTACAAGAGTATGAATTTGGCCTATTGTCTCTTAATTGTAATTTTCTGAATTTTCCAGTTGTAGAGATTGTATTCAGTGTTGTTGTAGCCAGGTTGGTCTAAGAGGATATTAGAGAGACAAGGTAGGTAGGAAAAACAATTATTTGTAAGCCCAAAAGCTTGTCTCTCTCACCAACACAGGTTAGTCCAATAAAAGATATGACCGCATCCACCTGGTCTCTCTAATTGCAGAGATACTTAGTTTCCCTTGGAGTTTTCCTCTATTCCTAAATAAATATGATTTGCCACTCATGTTTTCTTAAATTTATCTACAGAAAGAGCCACAATATGGGTGCTGATAACCCTTCTTATGACAAGTTCCTTCCTCTTAGCCTATGGAATTGGGAAAGAATAGCAGTATTTGTGATGTTTTGTGTTTTTAGAATTTTTTTTTATTATTTGTATAAAACCTAGGGGCTATACAATCAGGGCCCCAGTGCATTAGACACTGCACAAACACTAAACTCCAGTCCCTGCCCCGAAGACTTAGGGCCTGTGATGGGGTGCGACTTATCACTGTGCTGCCTCCTGCTGGCTGTCCAGGGAATTAGTGCTGCACCCTCTCTTGGTGGTGTCTCGCCCGCTGTCACCTCCGTTCCTGGACCCACATCACTCCCAAGACCACGGCGTCCACGTCAGTGGCCCTGCCCTCCCACTGTGCCACACTCTATGTTCCCCTCCTTCCGGGGGGACCTGCAGTCTACTGTCCGGCCACTCCCTTCAGTGGCAAACTGCAGTCCACTGTCCAGTCACTTCCTTCAGTGGCTCTAGCACCCTCTTTGCCCTTGCATCAGGGCCTCAGACTGCAGATCCCTGTAGCCTGACTGGAGCTGCCTTTAGCTCTCTGGGTCTCTGCCTCAGTGCTCTGTCCAGGGTGCTTGCTGCCCTTTGCCTGCAAGGAAGCCAGTCCTCCTCCCTTCTCAAGCTCCAGAAAGTGATTAAAATGCTCTGTCCTGCATTCCTTCTTATATGTGCCAGACTGGCCCTGATTGGCTGCTCCTATAAGCCCTTCTGTGATTCGCTGCCTCCTGCACAGCCTCCCTAGGGCTGCTTTTTACTCCTTTTCTGCCAGTGTGGGACAGGTGCCCCATCACAGGGCCTGATTCTCATTTACACCACAACTGCCAGAGTAAAGGGGCCTCAGTGAAAATGAAAATCCGGCTCTTTAAGATCTAGGAATCAGTCTCAACTTAAATGTAGCAACTAAAAGCAATGACCATTTCAGCTGGTAATACTTTTATGAGCAATGGTGCTGGTGATTCAGTATGCAGACATCTACCCTTTGAGTCAATACTGACCAAGTGCCTTAGTATGGTGTTGGTAGGGGACACTGCACTGTTGGAGGTATTGTTTTTCAGAGGCAACACCTGACCAGCTATATTCATATATTAAATATGCTGTGGCAGTTAACCCTGGTGTCCTGGCCAAAACCTTAGGGATGCTGTGATGGGACTTAGCCCTATCACCTATTAAAAAATATTCAAAAGCCCTGAGGTATGAGGATGCACAGGGAGTAGCTTAGGCTCCTGTGAAGGAGGCCCTGAGGTAGGGTCAGTTAAGAATACTTTAGCAGAGCCCAAGAGGTATGGAAGAGTGGTTAGACCAGCAAAGAAAGGAGAAGCTTGGAGGATCTAGGGAGAAGCCAGAGAATCAAAGGGAGGCTGAGTTAAACACAAGCTGTGGGGAAGCAGCACATCGGGCTTGGAGGTAGGAAGTAGCCAAGGGAACCAGTAGCATATCTGAAAAAGCAGACCTAGCTCCTTAATACAGGGTCCCTAGGCCACAACTCAGAATAGAGGGTTCCCCTGAGGAAGGGGCATGCCAGCCCAAGAGAAGAAATATTGAACTAGGGTGGAACTGAAGACTGTCCCCAAAGGACAAGTCAAGGAATAGCTGGGGGTGCGGGGGGAGGCGCTTTTGTGTTAGGATGCTTTGTGAACTTTCAAGTTGGACCTTTCTGTTATTCTGGAAGGGGACTGAACTTTGTGAGACTTGGCCAGTAGTGTGAGTCACAGAAGACCCAGTGAGAGACATTGGCTTATAGGAGGTGCCAAAGACAAGGACCTCCAGTATCATCACACCCTGACACAAGAGGGCACAACAGGTGATGAGTACACTACTTTGCAGGCGCCATTAGGTCAGCATGCAAAGGGAGTGAGAGACCCTCTCCATAGAGCACCAAATAGCCTGTACACCCCGTCATTAATGCATCTAGTGCGCAGATACTGCAATAATGGGTGCCACATAAATACTTAAGAGTGTTACAAATAAAACTGTACATAGGTCTATGAGTTACTTACTACTAAAACATTATCTCCCTAGTAGCTATATCATCTTTATTCTGTTACTACATCAACTATGTCAGAACTGTACGATTCCCGCTATAGTAATGTCACCCTTCAAGGGTCTATCTGCCAGAAAATAAATATTCTTGGAACCGAAAACTAAATTGACAAAGCAAAAAAAGTAATCTATTCAATTCCATTTTATGCAGCTAAACTGTACATACAGAATCTTTAAAATCATACATCTACAGTACTTATACTTGTTCAGCTCTGTTATCTTCATTATTCTACCCTGCCACATGGGAATAGTGCATTTGCACTCACACAAACACATTTCAATTTCAAAGAAAACCAAGTCCTGTTCTGTGCTGACTTACAGCACCTTTAAAATATTTCTTTTATTTGACTTTTAATTATAACCACCAAGAAGTAGTTCATGCTATCATAATCCTATTGCCCGAAATCAGCACAATAAATCATTAAAAGGTTAAGATATTTTTCATGCTCAAATAGAATGTACAGAATTAATCTGCTTTATTTGGTTACTATGTATAATGAGGATTTCTTGTAGCTAAATTATCAAGAAGGGGAAAAATAAATACAAATGAGGATATGATTCTTACTTATTTTTTCCAATTAAGTATTAAATGCATATTAGGTTAAACTGTGCAGTCTTCATAAAACAACATCCAGAGCTGAACCGCAGTGGCATAACAAAAATTAACATAATTTTTTCTGCCAAATTAAAAGTGAGTTAGGTATCATTCACCCCCTTTATTTACTAATTTGATTATTAAATGTAATCATTGATAATATTTCTCAATCTACACCTAAAACCAAACAAGACTAGCCACAGCAAACAAGCACAGACCTCTTGGCAAAGCATGGGAACAGAATGACATGATTCCATATAGTGGTAACATTTCTTTTTTAAGAGACTACTAGGCTAGCCCTGGCAGATCCTATTCTCTTTATAGAGTGAAAATGGATGATAACTTCACCATCTGTTTTGGCAATGTTCCCTTTACCAGCATCATGCATACAGTACAGTGTGTCTGCTGTGTCTCCATCTCCTGCATACATAGATTTTTGTAAAGGATTTATATAAAAATCTTGTTATATAGTCTCCTGTTTTGTTACATCTTAGTCCATCTGAACACCGTAGCGTCAGTGATCAATCCAGCATTTAAGAGACACTATCCTCCTCCAATTATACCACAGCAAGCCTGTCCAAGTGTCCTCTTTGACATATCTACCAACTGAGGGCTTGTCTACATGGGGAGTTTAATTCACAGTAAGCTACTGTTTGTCAATAAAACTGTGTAGTTTAGACATGGCCTCACTCATGTTACTGAAGGTTAAACCACCCCCTTCCCATGTTGACAAGCCTTGAGAAGTCTAAAATGTCCTAATAGCGTTGATATAATAGGTGCGTAGGAATCCACATTATCCAATGCCTATTTTAAAGCATACTAGTAAAGAAGCAAATTGGGACCCACTCCCTCTGTTCCTTATATGGCACCATAGTGATGTTAACTCAAGCCACTATATCATTGCTTTCCACTACATACAATCTGATTTAATTCCATTTATTTTTTCACAGTGAATTTTTAATTCTGTGCCTCCCTCTCAAAATGAAACTTCCAGTTATTTGTTCTTTTAAGTTAAATAATGTTATGAGCTAAGTGAAACCTTGTTATGGGCTGAATTAAAACCTCATTCACATAGATGTATGAATGAATCCCCCATTTAAGACAGCTGTAAGAGACAGTTAAGGGGCCACACCTCAAACAAAAATTTTTAGGATCTACCCAGAAAGTAGGTCAGTGGTGGTGGGTTCAGGTGTGAAGAGGCGGATGTGGAGGGGAGAGAACACACAGAAAACTGAAAAAGAGATAGACCGAAGGAGCTGCTGAAATCACAGTGGCTGACTAGAAGAAACCTGGGAAGTGGTTTTTGAGCAAGCTGAAAACAGCGCAAGTTGAAAAGAGTGCTCTTGGTGCTGTGAGCAAAAAGAAGCTGTTTCCTGCTATTTGATTCCTTCTGTGTTCAGAGACACAAGACTTTGTGCATTCTTTTTAAATAAACAAGACTTCATCAGAAAAAATACCAGACTCCATCTACTTCTACATCCCCTGAGCCCTGAAATTCAACTAACTGCTGGGATCAAAAAGGGGCAGAGAGGTGTCAAGAGAGGGATCCAGCTTCCAGGGAGACAGAATGTGAGCTGGTATTCCTGTTGACCGAAAATGGAACAAATAATGGAGATGCTTGCAAAAATCAAATATGGCCAGTGGGATTTAAAACAAGATCTAAAACAAGAGCTGGTGAATTTTCAAAAGGAATTCAGACAAGACCTGCAACAAAAGCTGGAGATGTCCTGGAAAAGGCTCAGAGAGGATTTGTAGGCTGAGATGAGATCTACGTTGGAGCAACAACTACAAAGTACCTGGACAGATTGGGAAACCCAGCTGCAAAATACTCAGGCTGGGACAGTAAAATGGATTCATGAGGTGACCAGCAAATTATCTCAGTCATACACCAGAAAAACTGGAGACGAAGCACGTTTCAACCAACTTGGAACTTGCTAACAGAGATGAGCTGCAGCAAGGACTTATGGAGCTAAAAACTCAGATACATAAGGAATTCAAAGAGTCGATGATCATACAGATACATAAGGAATTCAAAGAGTGGATGGCAGCTACCTGGATGATTAATTGAACCAATCAGATGACTAGGGTTAAGATTGGACATTAACAACAGTTTTCTACCTTCTTTGTTACTCACAGAGGCCCAGAGGGGAGAGGTCAGGCTGTCCCAGCTCAAATAATGCAAAATCCCACTCACTATCTTTAAGGGAAAAACTCCCTGGAGGTTATTTGGTTCAATTCAGTGTTCTACAGTAGCTCAAATGAATGGCTGGGAAGAAGGACTAAAACAGGAGGGTTACTAGCAGCCAACATTGGTGGCCCAGCTCTGACTGTACTGCAGAGCTTACCACCAGAAACGAGACTGAGTTATCCAGATCCAGTACAAGCCCTTGACATGCAATTTGGAGTTAGTCATCGATCTAAGCTGTCAGGGGCACAGCTAAAAACTAGAATGAGAGGACAGAAGAAAACCCACCTGAACTGGCTGAGGACTGGCAGAGACTTGTGTTCCTGTCATACCCAGATACCACCAAGGCCTTTCAGGATAAACTAGCGCTAGATAGAGGACAGCAACAAAAATGATAAAAGGTTAAGAAAACTGGGCACATTTAGTCTTGAGAAAAGAAGACTGAGAGGAGACCTGACAACAGTCTTCGAATATGTTAAGCGTGGTTATAAAAAAGATGGTGATCAATTGTTCTCTATGTGCAATGAAGGTAGGAAAACAAGTACTTGGCTTAATCTGCAGCAAGGGAGATTTAGGTTAGATATTAGGAAAAATGTTCTAACTACATGGGTAGTTAAGTTCTGGAACAGGCTTCCAAGGGAGGTTGTGGAATCTTGATCACTGGAAGTTTTTAAGAACAGGTTGGACAACACCTGTCAGGGTTGGTCTAGGTTTACTGGGGCCTGCCTCAGTGCAGGAGGCTGGACTTGATGGCCTCTTGAGGTCCCTTCCAGCCCTACATTCTATGATTCTAACAGTTCTGTTAAAAGCTGGTTGTGACAGTCTGTACCTCTAAGTTCATTCCTTTTACAGACTATGTTAAATTTTTTACAAGTTGCATTTTACCTTTTACTTCCTTGTAACCAGTTCTGACTTGTATGCCTCATAATTTGTAGTCACTTAAAATCTGTCTTTCTCTAGTTAATAAATTTGTTTTGTTGTTTTATCTAAACCAGTGTGTTTAGATTGAAGTATTTAGGAAACGTCATTTGGGATAACAAGATTTGTGAATATCATTTTCTATTAATAAAATGACAGACTTTATATGAGCTTGTATTGTCCAGGAGGGTGCTGGGCAGTACAAGACGCATATTTCTGGGGGAAGTCTGAGACTGGGAGTTTGCTGGTGTTTCCCTGCAGTGTAATTCATGGGTGGCTGGCTATAGCACTCATACAGTATAGCTGGGAGTGATTTACATTACATACAGCAGACCAGTGTAAAAGGCACTGCAGGCTGGAGAACTGAGGGGACACAACTATCAGTCCATATTGTACCTGAGGTAACATCATGCTAGTACCCTCCCACAAGTGTCTAGAGAAAGCCTCCCTCCCAGTTCAGGAAACAAGCTGAAGGGGCAAAGCTTGGAGGTTCGAGGATCAGTCTCACAGTTTTTGTTTGTGACTGGACAGTTAAACAACAATAATGGGAGTTTGTCTATACAGTGTATAATAGGATCTGTGAGGTGTATAGGGATAGTTGATACAGGTTCAATCATAAAAGAGTTATTAGACCAGACATGATGAAAAGATAAGGGAATAGGGGATCCAGAACTGAACTAATTGGTCTCTCATGGAGATAATGACTGGCACAACAGCACCCATCTAAAAATTGGGTTTGACAATTGGACCTTAAATTTAAGCAAGAAGTCTGGGTGGCTGAAATAGTGGATGAGCTAGTAATTGGCTTAGATTCCATTATGGCTGATAACTGTAATCCATGCCAGGAAAAGGGTCTTACAGATTCTGTCTGTGGAAATTGCCTTTAAAGATATGGCCCAGGTGGGACAAATGGTTTGCAGATAACTGGTTTGCAGTGAACGGATTGTCCTGCTCCGGGGGCATAACCCATTACAACAGCTACATGCTGTGGTAGCTTTCCAGCAAGGGAAAGATGGGGAGTGGCTGAAAACTGTTCTGAGAGCCAGAGTTTCAGGGGAATCTTAGCTGCTAAAGCTCTTGTGGATACGAAACAAGAATTAATCCCTGTTTGTTTGATTAATGTTTCTGACAAGCAACAAATAGTAAAAAAAAAAAAAGGACTGCAGTCTCAAAATGTGAACCAATGGATCTGTTAAATCCTACCATAGAAGAAAACTGCAAGGGGAAAGGTGAGCTCCCAGAGTTTCTACTGTACTTGTTCCTGAGCAGTGCTGTACACTTAAATGGGGAACAGCAGAACAGTCTAAGAGTTTGTGGTTAAGAATCAGGAGTTGTTCTCTTGAGCCAATAAAGATATAGGTTGTACTGCACTGATTCAGCACAAGATTGATACTGTGGGAAACCAACCTATTGATCAGCCACCTCACCAGTTGCAAATAACAAAAAAGGGAAGAGATACTCCAGGCCATTGAGGAAATTTATCACGAAGGCATAACTGAGCCTTCAACCAGCTCCTGGGCCTCACCCATAGTGCTGGGTAAGAAAAAGGATGGCAGCACCCAATTCTGTGTGGACTATAAAAAATTAAATGAAATCACTTCAAAGGTTTCTTATCCATTACCACAAATAGATGATACCCGGGATGCAGTAGCAGCGTCAGTCTGGTTTTTCACAATGGATGTTAAAAGCGGGTATTGGCAAGCAGAGGTAGATCCAAACAACAGGGGGAAAAACTGCTTTCACAGCAGGACAAGGCTTATGGCTTAGAGCGATGGCTTTTGGCTTGTGCAACGCATAAGCCACATTTGAGAGGCTAACAGAGATGGTATTATGTTGCATGCCCTTCTCAGCCTGTTTGTTATACCCAGATGATATCCTGGTACATGCTAAAACCTTTGAACAAGAACTAAAATATTTACAAATGGCCTGTGATAAGCTGAAGATGGACAACTTGAAACTGAACACAAAGAAATGTAAGGTGTTCCAAAGAAAGTTAATCTACCCCAGACGCACAATTAGTGAGGAGGGAATGTCCACTGACAAAAATAAAACTGAGGATGTAAAAAGCCAGACAACTTCCCAGACACTCACAGATGTGCAGAGTTTTATAGGCCTCTGCTCCTGTTACAAAAAGTCCATTTGTGGGTTTGCCAATATTGCAAAATACTGCATAGGTTGTGTGAGAAACGGAAACCATTTCAGTGGTTAGCAGAGCAAAGATGTAGCATTTTGAGAGTTAAAAAAGGCTCTACTGACCACTCCTGTTTTGGCCTATCTGTGTTTCAAACCCTTTTCATATTTGATACAGATGCTAGTAACTAAAGTCTGGGGGCAGTATTGGCACAAGACAACAAGGGGCTTGAGAGGGTGGGAGCTTACTATAGCAAAAATCTAAGTTCTCCTGAGAGAAATTACTGCACCACCAGAAAGGAACTCCTAACAGTGGTTGCATCTATAGAAAATTTTCATCATTGCTTGTATGGGACGAAGTTTCTGGACAGGACAGGACAGGCTTCCTTGCAATGGCTCATTAGATTCAGGAATCCTGAGGGACAGCCTTTGCTGTTGGTTGGAAAAATGTCAGGGTTAGGATTTCACAATCAGACAGTGGTTAGGTCATAAGCATGGTAATGCTGATGCCTTGTCCAAACAGCCTTGTTGGGAGGCTAATTGCAAACACTGTCCCAAGCAGGAGAGCAAGGAATTAGTTGCTCAAGGGAATGGATGTGGCTCTCTTTCTTGATTTTTCAGAAGTACCTATGTTCTTAATTCATCCCTGGAACAATGGGGATGGAGCTGCAGGAATGGACCCCACAGCAGTTAAAACTTTCCCAAAGAAAGAATCCTCATACGGCGATACAGTGTGAGTGGAAAATCAACTGGCAAATGCAGCCAGCCTAGAATGCAGTGTCCCCTAACACCACCACAATAAAAGGTTTCTGGTCACACTGGGAAAACTTGGAATTTAAAGTTGAAATATTGTACAGAAGATGGGAGAAACCAGTGGGTGATGGATACAGGCACCAGCGGGTTGTCAGATACATTGAAAAAAGAAGTTCTGAGGTTATGTCATGAGATCAAAACTGATGAACATTTTGAGGTTGCAAAAACCTTAGCCAAGCTAAGGGAGAATTTCTATTGGGTAAAGTTCAGGGAGAATGTAGAAAGCTGGTGCAGGAAATGTGATGCTCACATTGCAAAGAAAGGCACTGGGAGTACCCCTTTGCAGCAGTATCTTGTGGGGACACCAATGGACTGCATTGCCATTCATGTTCTTGGGCCCTTGCCTGAGACAGAGACAGCCAGTCATTATTTGCTGGTAGCTATGGACTATTCACAAAATGGCCTGAGACTTACTTATTAGGAAATTAAGAGGCTGTGACAGTAGCAGTAGTTCTAGTGAATTAATTCTTCACCAGATTTAGGGTCCAGGGGGAGGTACTCACTTTGAATCCAAAGTGTTTCAACAGGTTTGAGGGATTCGGGGAGCCACAAAACTCCACCATGCCTTTATATTCTGCATGTCTGGGGTGGTGCAAAAGGTTCAGTAGGACTTTGGGGTTTAGCTGGTAACCTTTGTAGAACAGCACCAAAGGGACTGGAACCAGTATATCCCATTCTTTCCGATGGCTGATAGAACAGCAATGAGATTACAGTGTGCTCCAGAACTCTTCATGTTTGGGCAGGAGCCAAGGAACCCAGCAAACCTTTTGTACGGAGTTTCTGAAGAGGAATAAAAGGAATTGGACCATTTGGACTACACAGAAACCCTACAATACAAAACTGAAAAACTTCACACCTTTGCTACAGAAAATTTTTGGATAGCCTCTGATAAAATGAAGAGACTCTATGATGTAAGGTCATATGGGGAAACTTTTAAAAGAGGGAACCTTATTTGGTGAAAGAAGGGTAGGAGCCCTAAGAAGGGTAGGAACCTTGGGAGGGACCCTATACAGTAGTGATGCAAATAAAGAAAGGATGCAGTTGGGTCCCAGGACTAAACCCAAAGTTATCCATAAAGGCCATTTAAGGCGATATCAGGGGGACAGGATTTCAGCATGGCTGCTCCCTGAATCTGACAACTGAGGATCCTGAGGCTGGGAAAGTTGTGACCGTAATGAGTCTCCCCATTCTGACAGAAAAGAGCAGGAATTGTTCTTGGAACTGTTACAGCCACCAAGTTCCACAGAAACAAAAGACATACCTCAGGAGCACAATTAAAAGAAGTTCATGGAGAGAAAAGCCCCAAAGCCAGGTTTGGGCGGGAATCCAATCCTTTTCTGTTTGTGATGTGAAACTTTCTTGACAGAAAGACCCTGAACATATGTAATAGTTAAGTGTGTATCATTAGTAATTTGTTAAATTATTTCTTTTCTTTCTGTTTGGGATGGGTTATTGCGGGTCACCATTTTAGGCCTCATCGAGATGATGGGCAAAGCTCAGGTGGGGAGTATTGTAATGAGATGGGTGAAACTTTGTTATAGGTTAAGTTAAAACCTCATTCAAACAGATATGCGAATGGGTCCCCCATTTAAGACAGTTGTAACAGACAGTTAAGGGGCTACATCTAAAACAAAGCCTAATAAAGTCCACCCAGGAGCTACCACCAGGTGAGTGGAGAGTTTGATAGGATATCGTGGCCAGGTGGAAGGGAGAGAACACTGAAGGTACGTCTAAACTTAAAATGCTACTTCAGTATAGACACACTATGGCAACGGGAGGGGTTCTCCTGTTGTTGTAGTTTATCGCCTCTCAAGGAGGTGGACTGCTAGGTCAACAGAATTCTTCCATCAACCTAGCGCTGTCTACATGGGGGATTAGGTCAGCATGGCTATGTCTCTCAGGGGTGTGTATTTTTCACATCCCTGAGAGACTTTGCTATGCTGATATAAGCTTTCCTGAGTAGACCAGCCCACAGAAAACTGAAAAAAAATGACAGAGTGAGGAACAGACTGAAGGAGCAACTGAAATCATAATGACTGTCTCCGGAAGAAACCTGGGGAGAGGTTTTTGGGCCAGGGTGCAGGCTGAAAAGAGTGCTCTCGGTGCTGTAAGCAAAAGAAGCTGTTTCCTGCTATTTAATTCCTGCATTCAGAGACACAGGACTTTGTACTTCTTGGTCAATAAATAAAACTGTATCAAAGAAAATACCAGACTCCATTAATTTCTGCTTCCAACGAGATCATCAATGGAATCCTGAAATTTTACTAGCACTTGGGTCAAAAAAGGAGCAACAATAACATCATAAACGCTCTGCCAGGAATTTTTATTGCAAGACATGGATTCTGAAAAAACCTGCTGTCATGGTAGAACAAAAACTTTAAACACATTTTTCTTCATCAATTTCTTGGCTTTGCATTGCAGGTTTAAGCATTGTTGAGATTAACTACTACCAAATAAGGGATCACAAAACACAGATAAAAATCAGGAGTTAGTTATATGATTACAGGGTTAGCTTCCTACAAAATGTTTATATTTTGAAAATTGTTGGCTCCAGGACAGTTTTATGAAGTTATCATTCATGTCATGCAATCCTTTGAAGAGACAACTGTGCACAGCTAATATGGAAATAATATTATGTGATATTTTCAGCCTAATTACCAGTCCTAAAGAGGAGTTTTATAATTTTACTTAGCATAATCAAAAATAGCTAGTGATGGCATTTAAAATGTCCTTGATCCCATACAGTAAACAATAATTGGCAGAAAGCATTTTAGGTCATACTCACCATTAAAATGTTATATATCTGTGCTTCCAAAGAGAGTTCTCTCTTTACTAGTTTATTCATTACATTTTAGTGGACTATGCAACATGCAGTGAAACAGAAATGTAAAGGGTAAATTAAATGGATTAATATTGACAAAGTGTATGGATTGCTCACCCCATTTGAGGGCAGGCAATTAGCTGTTTTTTGAAAGCCACAGCAGATATCCTCATGAAATATTCGCTTCATAACAGCTTTGTGACATGGTATGGTACATCAAGTAAAGTACCTGCAGAGGTTATCATACCTATTAACTTTTGACCTTCAAATGAGAAGTCCCTACCATTTTCCCCTTTTGCAATTCAAATGAATGTCTGAGTCAGAGAGTTACATTAACAAACCAATGGAAGAGAAGCACAAGAGGATGGAACTTCCTTTTTTTCTAAAAGGACTATATTAAAACACAGAGTATTTCACAACATCTTGCACATAAAGTTGTGCCTATGTATCTGCAGGCAGAACTGGACCCTATATGGTTAGACGAAGAGTCTGACATTTTGAAAATCTAGTATTCTCAGTCAAAAAAGCAAATACTATAACATGGATCATTTTATTACATTATTTACCTTGTGTAACTGGTAGTACTGCTCAGCACCCACCCCTCCTGGTTCTTCTGCAGTCCATAGCACCAACCGCAGAGTTCTCTTGGGGCGGAGCCCTAGGACATACAAAATTAAATATGGCTTTTAGTCCCAAACGTTCTATTTGTTGAAACAATTCATGTGTTGGCCTCCATTTTCCCAGGGCAGCTGCATATGAATTTCCATCAAACAGCCACCTTTGCTCTATGACCGCAACAAAAAGCGAGCATTAATACTTTTACTGCTGCAGAGTAGAAGATGTATAGCTGGGGCCACCATTAGTGTGGTAGCAGGGGAAGCTGCTGTGTGTTACAGCCATCTGTACAGGCCTGAACAACAGAGGCTCCATGGTCACTTCCTTACCTAGGTCTCTTACATGGCAACATGTACTACTTCCCCTGCCATGCCTGAAATCAATCAACTAATCATACCGCTTTCAGCGGACTTGCTGCTAAGGATCCTCATTACCATCACCTTAATTGAAGATATGCTATCAGATTTTTATGAGAAACTCTAACGGTTTTAAGTACTAAAGGACAGTAGGATATAATTTTGCCATTCATTACACATTACTAAGAATGAAATAGCAGAGAGAGCTGTACTTTAGATCCTGACATACAACCAGCTGCTGAGCATATGCAAAGCTTTTTAAAGCAAGGCAAGTGCAGGACAATTCTGTGAGAGCAATGACAAAGGAGAAGGAGAAGGAGAAAAGTAGAGTCTACCCTGCAAAAGAGGGTATTCCTGTAACAGATCCAGGCAGATATAAATTCTGGTCTTTGATTTATGGTTAATTAATTCAGTTAATTAAATCTGGTAAATCAGTTCATGAATGATTATATTTATTCTGTGCATCAACATTTAACACTTAAAAAAAAATGCTTAGAGCTCCCCTACAGTATAATTTTTAAGAATGGTCAAGAAAAGGCATAGGGGGAAGCTAGTTGTGAAAAAGTTGTTGGAACGTAGTCATGCACATCTCTTTCACTAATTATAACCACCACCATCCATTTTTCCCCACCTGAAAGAAATCAGGAATACAAACAGATCTGACCCCCCCATTAAAGTTCACTTTCAACATAAATGAAGAGAAGCAAAAGGTTTGCTATTAGAAATAACACATAAGGGACCCTAATAATTGAAGACAGACAACAGAAACAAAATATGAAAAACTTACACTTTCCATTATTCTGTAATTCAGGAAGTACAAACAATAGAATCCAGTAATTAAAACTACATTTTCTAAATGCAAGTCACCTGACTCTAAATGCAGAAGAACCCTCATTTTTTAAAAACAACCCCCCCCCACAAAGTTATTACAACACAGGATTAGTCTCCTTCTTATTTCAAATCAGCCAGATGGCCAATGATGTCATATTATGACAATAATATAGATATCACATTGAAGTTAGCAAGACTATGGCCACAAAATAAGCAAATGTGGCAGCAGCTTGGTTAATAAAAAAGGCCACTCTAAGTCATAAATCATTATCTGGCCCCAAAACCACATCAGAAGAGTGTGTGTCATGTTCCAAAGGGTGCTGAAGGTTAAGACTTAAGTGACAATTAGATACGATATTTGAAAGGTTGTTTTTACTTAACTATCACGTCACAAAATACTACACACGGAGGGCCAAGTCTTCGTCCACTGCATAAAGTGTATGTAAAAGGGCTCTGTGTAAGGGTATCTCTTGATGGATGGAACCAGAATTTTCTCTCTCTCCCTAGGCCGTGGAGCACCAGCACAGCTGCTGCTATACTGCAGAGACTTGTAGTAGCCCCTGCTGCCACTAAAGTTGCACTACATGAGTGAAGGGTTTGGCCAGTAGCTTCATGTGGTCATGTTCAAACCTGCACCCCTCCAATGGCTCACCCCTCATACTGCTGTGGTATGAGCTACTGAGGTGTTCTGTTCCCTGGCATAAAAGGAGTATGAGACCCTAGTGTGTGGCCCCTTCTTAGGCCTGTCATTCCACCTCTCCAGTGCAGTGGAAGAATAGTAGCTACACTGAATCTGGGTCCTTCCACGTCTGGAAGTGGGGAGAAAGGATCTAGCATTGAAGGCCTAAGAGGTTGCTGGGAGACAAAGATTTGGTTGTGTATTCTACTGAATTGTAAAGTACATGTTAAAAATATAAGCTATTCAGGTTTGGGTTTTTTAAAATACAGATGAGGTAATTTAAATTCCCTCATTATCAGACTGTAAAAAGTCAGACTGTAAAAAGATAACAAATATTTCTCTACCTGATATTCAAAAATAACTCTTGTGACCACAGACTATCAAACAAATCCAATATTCACAAGTTAGCAGAATTGCAAAGAAAACTGCTCTGTGCCTGCTGTTATTAAAAAGGAAATTATTTGTTTAAGGCACATTCTTGTTAATCAAGTTTACTATGGCTTAAATAAGGGTTTTGTTTTAAAACACTGCTTCCTAGTAAGGTATAATCCACCAGAACAGCAAGAGATTTTTTTTGTTGATTAAGGCACAATATCATCTAGTAAAAGTATTGGTAAAATGTAATTTAGCCTAGAAAACCATGTTCTGTGATGATTAGAGTACACTATATGGAGAACTGTATGGCAAACTTCAAGCCAATCACTGCTTTAGTGCACAGAACAAAAGCATAAATAAAATAATGTGTCTCTGCTTTTCCACCTAGATAAATGATAGAACATACACTTTAAATAATGACAGTAGAAAAATAAGATTTTTTTATTTAGATGTTATATAAACATAAAATAGGTCACTCTTGCAATCTGTAGCTGGTTATAACATTATTTTCTTGATTTATTAATGCAGTGATCCTATTGTGTCCTTACTGATGCCATGTATACCTAATACCAGTATGCAATTCAAATGAAAGTGGAGGAACCTGACATTTGTTCAAACCATACAAAGTCAATATTCCTCATTCTGAGAGATGTAACGCATCCAAATAAGACTGTCTAGCACTGGAAGAATGTGGGTGGATAAGACAAAGATGATATCCAAAAGGGGATGGAAGGCACCCAAAGTAATAAATAATCTCTGCTTAATCATGCATAATTAAGAACACATCCAAGGTAACCACAGAACCCTCCTCTAGGAACAGATTAATTCAAAAGTCAGCCAGGTTCCAATACAGCAGAAAATTAACTGCACTGTGTGGAATCTCACCTTTTACTAGGAAAAGTGTTCATTCACTCACATTTTGAACAAGTCCCTTGACTTTATTCAAACACATAGGGCCTGATTCTGATCACATGTTTCAATGGAGTTGTTCCTGATTTACCCCAATGAGAGTAAGAGAATAGCCCCATACTGTACAAATGCTTGTCACACAACCTGGTTACCACACTAGCTTGGTAAAATGTCACAAAAATGCATTTTACTTGGGGTGACCAGATGTCCTGATTTTATAGGACAGTCCTGATATTTGGGGCTTTTTCTTATATAGGTGCCTATTGCCCCCCTTGTCCCGATTTTTCATACTTGCTATCTGGACACCCTATTTTACCCCTAGTTTCTATACCCACATTGCCCACTCTGGGCAGGAGAAATAATAGAGGGGCCAGGCCCTCAGGATAAATTTTAAAAGCCATTTCAATCTACCTCATTTTTAGGGTGACTAGAGCTAAGTTCCCTCCAAGCTGCACAGCTGTGCAGCAGGCTATCAAGGGCCACGCAGGCAGGGAGAGGTGTCTCTCTCCGGCACTGGAGCTGCCCCGGTGGGGAGAGGTGCTCTCCTTTGGCCCTGGGCTGCTGAGATGAGAGAGTGCTTGCGGGAGTCCTCTCTCTTCACTGCAGCGCTGGGGCAGCCTCCATCCCAAACCCCTCATCCCTGGCCCCACCCCAGAGCCCACACCCTGCGCCAGACCCCACATCCCCCAATCCTCTGCCCTAGCCCTGAGCCCCCTTCTGCATCCCAAATCCCTCATCCTCAGCCCCGCTCCAGAGCCCACACCCCCACACACCCCAACCATCTGTCCCAGCCCTGAGCCCTCTCCCACACTCTGAACCACTCGGCCCCACCCCCACCCCACATCACCTCCATATTGGTGCACATGGTGCAAATTCATTCCACATATGGATGTAAAAAAATTAGAGGAAACATTGGACTGGAGGTAGAGGTGTGTGTGAGTTTCATGCCACCACTTCTGTCCTATTACATCCTAGATGCCAATGCAGTTAGTCGGCATTCCTCAGCATCCTTTCATTGGACAGTACTTTACTGTAATCACCCCCAAACACTGCAGTATCACTAATGTAAGATGCAATCCTTATTGATGTCATGTTCTCTTATCTCACTTAAGCAATCCTAAAGCATGCACCAACTTCAGTGGGAACAAGATCAGACCTAATATCAAATAACCAAACCAAATGAGTACATGAGAACCATTAAAAACCTGCCCTGTAATCACATTGAAAGTGTTTGCTGGATATTCACAAAAGTTAGTTTTATAAGATTATCTTTGATCTGAGTGGCCTCCCACACTGCAACCAAATGCATTAATAGCAGTGTTTATGCCATAATTAATTGAAAAGTTGATTGCTAGAAATATGGAGACATGTATATATGCACCATTTGTTAATCTTGAGTTGCACCTGGATGCATTATATATCTTGATGTGCTTATTGTTACCCCATATATGTTATTACAACCCTGGATTAGTTCCCCAGGTGAAAATGCACCATGCTGCTGTACTGGACCGAAATCACGGATCCCATGTGCTCCTAGTTTGGTGGAGCTGAGCAGAGTTTAGGTGCTGGGCCTCTAGGTACACATCCCAGGTACAGACACCCTTCTTGGGAGTCCAATTGCCTAGACCTTGAAACTACTGCTTTTGCTCCAAGCCTCCCCAGTAGCTGCTACACTTTCACAGAGTTCTAGTCAAGCTGCGGACCCTGTGGTTTACAGTTTCCCTCTTCAGAGGCTACATGACAGTAAAAACAAGTAATACAACGACTCTGCAGAGGAATGTTTAAACGCACATATACTTAGACAGCAAACGAGCCATACAGGTCTATGGAAAAACAACAAAACCTGCACACAAATCCCTGCCTCAGTTTCCTCAGTTTCTCCAACAGCCATGTGGGATTTAGTTAGTCTCTCTTCCGGGGGTTCAGGATTTATCTTCTCCTCCTTCTCAGCCATGTCTGCTTCTGATCTTAGTCTTCTCCCCTTTCAAAATGGCCAGCGAGAGCACCTCCCTTTTATAAATTTCCAATCCTCCCCGCCCCTCCCCTGGCCTCTGCCCTTGTCAGATGAATCTCCTCGGTGACTTCAAGTCCCTCATCAAGCAATTGCTTGGCTGGTTACAAGCTCGCTTAGGGTATGTCTACACTGGCAAGTTTCTGCGCAACAAGTTATACCTCTTTCATTAAAGCGCTGGAATTAAAATGCTGTTGCGTGCCCACACTGTGCTCCTTGTGACCCTGGAGCGCATCCACATTAGCAGCTCTTGCAACGACAAAGAGAGCAGTGCATTGTGGTAGCTATCCCACTGTGCAACTGGCCGCAGGGTGCTTTGGGAAGGGTTTGCAATGCCTCATGGGGAAGGCACAGCGTCACATGATGCAGGTTTCCCAATCCCATAGTTCCACGGGCATCCTACTACATTGCCAGCTGCTTTTCAACTGAAGTGTGCGGGGGAGAGTGTGTGACAGAGTGTGTGTGTGTGTGTGTGTGCGGAGGGGGGGAAGAGAGACAGTGTATTTCGGGGGACAGAGAGTGTGTCAGCATGCTGTCTTCTAAGGTCAGACAGTGGCAAGAAGCAACACACACACAGACATACCTGCCTCAGGGTTCAACAGCACGAGCATTCCACGTTAATGGTTTGCTTTGTGTCCAGGAGCACAACATGCAATGACTGTCAGAAACAGAGCTTTGAAAGGGGAGAGGTGCCTGTCTCCCGGGAAGCCGAGTTCAAAACAATGAGCAGAGCAGCCACTTGAGGGATTATGGGACACTTCCGGAGGCCAATTGATTGCTTTCTGGGCTGTAACGTGTTTACACTGCCAATACAGCGCTGGAGCCTCTGCGCTTTGAGGCTTACGACTATCGTCGAGGTGGTTTTTTTGCAACGCTGCAACTGGGGAGTTTCTGCGCAAAAGTGGCTTGGCAGTGTGTACACGTCAGGAGTTACACTGCAGGAAGCTGCTTTACTGCGCAGTAACTTGCCCGTGTAGACAGGCCTTAGTTGAATGGTTGCATGGGAGGCTGCTAGCTTGCCACTTATATGAGTTCATTCCATTGGTAGGGAGAGCACACTGATATTTCTCCCTCTCTAGCACAGCAAGCATAAGGGCCAGGCAGAATTACAGGCGGAAGTCAGCTGCACCTAATAAAAAAAGCATAGCAGCAGATGTACAGATTGTGCCTGGGAACTCTGGAAGCTGGGATGCCTCCCAGGGCTCCCTCTGGGGTATTGCAGCTCCACTACCGCCACAGGGCTCCGCCTAAATGGAACACTTAAGTCCCCACTGAATACCAAACTGGTACAAATTACACTACATGACTACTTACTCCACTGTTTAAGCTACTGCTGTATTTGTTACAGAAATTTCCATGGAGCTGCACTTGCTTACACCAGCTTCAAGTTTGGCCCACTGTTAAATTTAGCATTTTTTTCCATTAGTAGCCTACAGTCTGAGTCTGCTTTTATAAAGTACATTTACGTATCTGAAACAAGATACAAAATGTACAGCATGTTCCATTGTTGTTACTCATTAAATCCTTACTGCATCCTCTATGTTGTTCAGGTTTGTAGGGTGATCTGGTTTCATTAGAATAAAGAGATTCACTGGATGACACTAGCATTTAAAGGCCTGGCAGGAAACTTGAGACATCTTTGAAAAATGCCTGATGCCAATAAAAGAGGAAGATCTAAATTCTCTGTGTAGAAAACACAAAAAGAAATGTACGACTACATGCTTGGTTAACAGAAGCCTCAGAATTAGGTGCCAAATGCATTCGTAAGATTTGTGTATGTTCAGGCACCAGCATGGTTTCCCTAAGTAAAATTAAATGGTACACTAAATATGATTTCCTATGGGGGTTCTCACTGTGATATTAATGAGTTGTTTTCATAGTAGTTTTCTCCTGATTCTACTCATTTACAAAGGTGTAAGTTAGGAAAAACTCCACTCATCACTAGTTTGAATTCGTTAAGCAAGATAATAATCTTACATAGCAAAAAGTCTGTGTCTCTAACACCAGCATACTATTTGCGTCTGTGTCCCATCATCACTCTACTGTTCCCCAGAGTTGACACCTATGTTCTCCTTGTCTAATGGTTTGTATCTAGTAGTTTGAGGGCCCATTTATTTTCTCCCAAACACATAGTGCTGAGGATTCAACACTATTAATTAATATGCTGTACATCGTGCCATTCCTCTAATTCAAACAGCCTAATACCAACAATTAAAATTAAGTGCCTGATGCACATCCGATGGAAGTTCCTATTTATATTTGTCAAATGATAGTGGCCCATTTTAAAAAGGAATCCTTTGATCCTGGGTATGAGTTTAGAATCTGAAGTTGAACACAACCTCTTGCTTACAACCAGTTAAGAATTCATTGCAGGTGCAGGAAGGCTAGGAAACTGTCCCTTTTATGAGAAAAATCTATTCACATTAGAATAAAAGAAAAGGAGTACTTGTGGCACCTTAGAGACTAACCAATTTATTTGAGCATAAGCTTTCGTGAGCTACAGCTGCTGTAGCTCACGAAAGCTTATGCTCAAATAAATTGGTTAGTCTCTAAGGTGCCACAAGTACTCCTTTTCTTTTTGCGAATATAGACTAACACGGCTGTTACTCTGAAACCTCACATTAGAATAGCATTCACCTGATTGAATGACAACTTTAGGAGAACAGATAGACAATATTCAACTAAGTTATACAACATATACAATTCTTTTGCATGGCAAGCCCCTACCCTATAACAAAACAGAAGCTTTCCATTGACAGTCAATAGAACTAAGCACCCTAGGTGTTTTTGGAAATCCCACCTGTTCTGATTTTAAAAAGTCTCTTTGCATAATTGTGCAGAAAATTAGCAGGTGGGAGAAAGAAGGATTTTTTTCTTCAAAATTAAGGGAGAAATTTAAAGGGTTATTTAAAACCATTAAAAAGAGAAAGAACTTGATGGAAAAACACATTTACATATTCCTATCCTTTAAAGCCCAACTTTGGATTACCAATATCCCAGTTAAGTTAAAAAATGGGAAAGGAATATACCTTTTTGGGTTGGAAAATGTAGCATGCGTGTGTTTTTTAAAGTAGATCATACAAGTTGCTTTGTTTGTTGCTGCTTTTGCTTTGTTTGTGTGGGTTATTTTATTATATTTTATTTTTGTTATGTTCAGGCCCAAAAGCAGGAGTAGACAGTGTTGGAGAAGATATTAATGATAGGAATCTAGCAAAGACGCAGTGAATTCTGAAGATGGTTTGAGGGAAGAGACTGAGGATTCTTGGACCTCAGGAACAAGGGAGGCTGTTGCAGTCATATGGGTTAACTTGAAAAGAAGCAGAGTCATGAGTGGGAAAACCCCACCAAAGGTGTAGTAGGCAGAATGTAGAGGAGAAGAAGAGGGAAAGGAGGAAGTGAAAACTGAGATATAAGCAGTGCTGATGAGAGCTCTGGAAGTGAGGACAAAGTTTAAATGTGATCTGGGAAGAGTCCAGTGAAGGGATTATAATGTGTATGTTCGGTGAGAGAGAGGAAATTACACTGTCAGAGTGATGGGACAGGAAGATTATTTCAGCTGAGCATTCTGGATACACTTCAGAAAGGAGGCTGGAAAGGAGGAGGCAGAGCATGAGATAAGGAAAGTACATGGAGTACGGACAGAACAGGAGGGTTGGATTTTAGAAGTCATGTAGAGGAAGAAGGGAAACTGCATTTGGTTACAGTGTGAATGTGGGAAGAGAAGGACAAGGAGAAATGGAGAATACTCCAAAGACTGTGAGCTCAGTGGCAAGCTGCGAGAGAGAGGGGGAACCATGAATTTGTCATTTGTTATAGAGAACAAGGGGAACAGAGATAGGGGAGGGTTTAGGAAGGAATCATGGGAAGCTTACTTTTGGCATGCTTAGTTTTGGAAAGTGATGGGATATCCAGGAGGAAATGTTAGAAAGGCAGCTCCTTATGCAAGACTGGACAGGACAAAGGAGTAGATTTGTGAGTAATCTGTAATCATGGTCAGTGGTGGATTAGCCACTGGGGCCCGTGCCCAAGGGCCCCAGCCAATTGGAGTGCCCCTGCGCCCTGACCTGCTCTGTCTGCCCGGCATTCCCCAGCAGGAGCGCTGGGCGAGCAGAGCAGAGCAGAGCAAGCCCCTGCACCCTGACCCTCTCTCCTGGTGGCAGTGCTGGTGGGGGGAAAGACTGCAGGCGGAAGGGGTGGGGAGAAGCCCCCACTTACTCTGGTCCAGGGCCCCACAAAACTGTAATCCACCCCGATCATGGTAGCTAAAGCCATGTGAATGAGATCACCTAGGGAGGGGGCCTATTGGAAGAGAAATAGGGAATCAAGGACAGAGCCCTGAGATCTCACCTGAAGAGAAGGACATTGAATGAAAATGGTGGGAAGAACCAGAACAATGGAGTCACTGAAGCTAATGCTTATTTAAGGTGCTCTTTTTACAGTGACTACAGGGCCAGGTTAAGTGAGTGTTACAGAGCAATATACTGAGTAGCTGTGCCTTCCTATATCTGGGGTTTTAAACAGAGAACCAATTAGTGCAGTGCCTCAACAGCAATACAATTCACACCCTCAAATACTTCCTATTACTCTCTCTTCCTGACTAGTAGCCAGTGTACATTTAAAACAACCCCCCCCAAAGTAAAATTATACACATAAAAGACCGAAGTGCAGTTTCAGCCACCTCCCTGCCCCTATGGAAGGTCCAGGTTCCTGAGCAAACCGCAAGAAGCAGAGAGACATTCTCCACCTGTGATGTTCATTTTTTTCCGCTTGAGTTATCTAATTTGGGGACTCCCGTCCTCTCTTCCAGTAGCAGATTATTAGAAATACAGGAAAGCATCGTAAAAGTCTTGTAGAGCAGAAAATACCATGTCCTCTCACTCTCGTTCCAACACTTTACGAAGAGTGGCTGGGATGTTAAAGTAGTCTCAGCTCTGCCTCTTGCCTCTGTTGTACTTTATGTTTTCGAAAAGTAGATTGGAAAAGCAGCTCAGCCCACACTGCCTTTATCTTCCCTCAGTCTTGATGACACAGACACCTGTCTAGTGCTAGGCTAGGCTAGGCTATACTGAAAATATATAAATAAAAAACACCAAACAATGAGAACAAGATGATGCAGTGACCTCATTCTGAATGGTTCTTTGCATTTCAGTAGCTCCATTGGGTTTTGCACTTCGAAAAGGCTGAATTTCCCTCTTGCACCAAGCTTTTAAGACTTTTTTTTTAAAATATAAATAAAGAGCCGTTCTTTCATTTGAAGCTAGTGAGTACATTTGAGTTTGCAGTGAAGAGGAAGCCAACAGAAGAAAGGACAATAAGCATATAGGGGTCTGTTTGCCTAAATTTACCAAAGCAGCAAAATACTTTATGGCAGGACCACAAATATAATCATTCCTTTAGTATATTGTATTAACATGGGAACTAAGTATTCTGTTATTTTCTAGATGTGCAGTTCAGCTTGGATGTTAAAATGAAAGCATGAAGTTACTTTCCACACTTAAAATAAGAGCAGCACAGGGAAAGGTTTTTCCTATTTAGCAGATTCAAAAGTTACTTTCTCCTTATATAAAAAGCAGTCACATACCAAAAGATGCAACTTTTGGAGGGACAGTCTGTCAGAACAAGGAGGTAATATCAGGGATGCAGATATTTTAATTAAAAAGTAACTATTGTAAAAGGTTTCAGAGTAGCAGCCGTGTTAGTCTGTATCCGCAAAAAGAAAAGGAAGACTTGTGGCACCTTAGAGACTAACAAATTTATTTGAGCATAAGCTTTTGTGAGCTACAGCTCACTTCATTGGATGCATTCAGTGGAAAATACAGTGGGGAGATTTATATACACAGAGAACATGAAACAATAGGTGTTACCATACACACTGTAACGAGAGTGATCAGGTAAGGTGAGCTATTACCAGCAGGAGAGCGGGGATGGGGGAGGGTGGGTGGAGCAGAGCAAGCAATCTAAAATTATGTTAGATGAAATAGAATATTGCACCAACAGAAAAGGAATTACTTCAGTAAGAAGCATTTTAAATAGATAGCTTCAGTCCTCATGTATTAAGTCAGCGAATATGAAATAAGAGAATAAGAATAAGAGAAATGTGAATTGACACACGGGCTACAGCAAACGGAACAGAAATCTATTCTATGTAATACTTCCTGACTTATAGTTTTCCAGACACATTAGCCAAGGCCATAATTCAGGAAACAATTTCAATTACAATTTTAAAAAGTCTTAAAGGGACACTGTCAACTCCCATTCTTGTGAGTTCCAAAAATTTTAATATAGGTAGGACCTTGCAGTTCATGCCCATGATGTTTTTAAAACATTCTTTTCAAGTGTAGTTTTCTCTGGGTTTGTCCACACTAGGAAACAGGAGTTTAGTTTTACCAGTGCTGACCACGGTTTGTCCTTGTTAACATTTACAGCCAATCCAATTGCTGAAACCATGCTATTTCTCATTGTACACATGGTCTCTCACATGTGTATATATATTGCACCTGTCAGTGTAGTTTGTGTGGGTCACACAGCCAGTGAGCGCATGCAAGCTTTATACGCAGGGATCCTAGTTTTCCATAATAAACCCCCCATAATTCTCTGATTAAAACCCCCCCATAAAAATCCATGTTTTCCACGATTAAAATGAAACGCTGAACTTTAGTTCCCTAGCCATAGTATATATAGGTATCAGTTGAACATATTTTATTGATATATTTACAATTTTTAAGCAAGTTCAAAGCTTACCAGTGCCATCAATCATTATAATAAAATAAAATTAATAGAACTGCCATTTGTATTTGTCTACCTTCAAATGTCATTTACAGCCTTGCTGCATAAAGTACAGAACAGAACATTACCATCAATGTGAAATTTAGTCCTTGCCAAACTCAGTGACACTGTCTTTAAGGGTGATTTTTAACATTTTTAGAACCTTTTCATAACTTTAATTACTCATGTCTGGAGGCTGAAGTGAAATCTGAGCTGCATTAAAACACAACCCCCTATAGGTTGTCCAGTAACCTCTATACACCAGAAGCAATTTATTGGAATATGTTTAGCTAGGTAAATTTAAAGTGCATTCAAAAATCAACTACAAGAGGAGGAGGTTGCACGCACTGAATAAGTGACACTGGTATTTTCAGTAAAATTTAGTTAATAGTTAATATATGTGTGACACTACACCCCATATTCATGCTAGTAATATTATGATATAATTATGCATAATTGTGATGCATTTTGTACAAGATGGGTCTTATAATGTGTCGTTGGAAAAGTTATGATTCACTGAATATGATTATCCTATTTGCATGTGTCAAGGTTCCTTCCCCACTCTGAACTCTAGGGTACAGATGTGGGGACCTGCATGAAAACCCCCTAAGCTTATTTTTACCAGCTTAGGTGAAAACTTCCCCAAGGTACAAACTAATTTACCTTTTGCCTTTGTACTTTATCGCTGCCACCACCAAACGTCTAACAGATATATAACGGGGAAAGAGCCCGCTTGGAAACGTCTTTCCCCCCCAAATCCTCCCAAACCCTACACCCCCTTTCCTGGGGAAGGTTTGATAAAAATCCTCACCAATTTGCATAGGTGAACACAGACCCAAACCCTTGGATCTTAAGAACAATGAAAAAGCAATCAGGTTCTTAAAAGAAGAATTTTAAAAGAAGAAAAAGTAGAAGAATCACCTCTGTAAAATCAGGATGGGAAATACCTTAAGGGTAATTAGATTCAAAACATAGAGAATCCCTCTAGGAAAAACCTTAAGTTACAAAAAGACACAAAAACAGGAATCTACATTCCATTCAGCACAGCGTATTTTCTCAGTCATTTAAAGAAAACAGAATCTAACGCATATCTAGCTAGATTACTTACTAAGTTCTAAGACTTCATTCCTATTCTGTCCCCGGCAAAAGCATCACCCAGACAGAGTGAGCCTTTGTTTCTCCCCCCCTCCAGCTTTGAAAGTATCTTGTCTCCTCATTGGTCATTTTGGACAGGTGCCAGCGAGGTTATCCTAGCTTCTTAACCCTTTACAGGTGAAAGGGTTTTTCCTCTGGCCAGGAGGGATTTTAAAGGGGTTTACCCTTCCCTTTATATTTATGTCAATTACTATTAGACAGAGGGGATTTGGGGATCCAAACCCATTCTCCTTCCATTGTATTGTAGTTCAAATAAATTGCCAAAATAATTGAAACCAGTGTGATTATATTGTGTTATTTTGACAAATAAAATATGCAGAATTTTATAATATTCTACGCATAATTTCTAATTTCTTGGTGAAGAATTCCCCCAGAAGTAAATATAACTACTACTGTGAGTTATTGTGGGAGCACAGGACAGCACATGGAGTAATATGGTTGTATTAAATTGTATGCAGTTCACTCTGAAATTAGTATTCACCTACAGCTATCTGCCATGGATCCTATTTAGTTTCCTTGTGTGAGCCCATGCTCATAAGTAAGACAGTATGCAGTACACCCTTTAAAGTTGATATTTTCTTTCTTAATTGTGTATATCAGTGGTTCCCAAACTTGTTCCACCTGACCAGTAACTGCACAAAATAAAGAGATCTGGTTTCCATTCCTACCTCTGCTACACACTTCCTATATGACTTTGAGCAAGTCACTTAGCCTCTCTGTGCCTCAGCTCCCAATCTGTAAAATGGGGATAACAGCACTGCTCTGCTGCACAGGGTGCTGTGAGGAAATAAATACATTAAAGGTTGTGAGGCACTCAGATACTGTGGACATAGGGGCCATAAAAATACTTGACAGATAAATTTTATTATTTCATGGGCTCTTGTTAAGAGGTGCAGAGATACCTGGTTTACTTAGCAAATACTTTCAGAAAGTATATACAGTTAAAAGCTGCTTCAAGGATATGACAAACAGCACTTAACCTCATACTTAGAGCTCACTCAATTATTTTGTTATGAAGCTAGCCTTTTTTTAAATTTAGGAAATTGTTTACAAACTGATATGATTTTCTTTCAATATTTGTGTGAGGCCAGTGGATTCACAACTACTTTACATTGGTCCTTTGGCCATTCTCTAAGTATCTTTTTTAATCTTACCCTCAGGAATTTGATAACTCAACTGTTTCAGTTTTACCAGTCCTTCCACCTTCCCCTTCCCTCAGAAAAACCCAAAAAACAAAAAATAAAAAGACAAACTGGAGCTAACAAGCAAATCAGCCAAACACATATACACAATGAACAGCTGAGAATTTCTTTATAAATACAGAGCCTTCCCATAGCTAGCACATATAATTAGTGACAACAGCAGATGCAAGACCACAACTGTACCATGGCTAGGTTCTGTTAGATCAATGGAAAAGTTTACATAGTGTTATTATTCAAACAACTTTGTAATAGAGTCAATGAAAGTGCCTCATTTTAACAGAATCAACAGTGTACAACAGCTCCATTATATAAACAATCAATCAATAAATTATTCTAAAATTCATAACCCAAAATGCTCACCTCCCTTTAAAACAGTCTCACTTTGCCATTGGTATTGGAAAGCTAGTTTTTATACTCATACATATGATAATTTACAAAAAACCAACAAAGCAATGCTGAGATGTAGCTTTCTATATCTAGAGAGAGAACCAAGACAGCACATTAGGAATCTACAGTAAGCAATAGAACTTATGCATGTGCAAACAGACAAGTCAAATTATGCAGTGCTTTTATATCCTCTCTGGACTAGACTGAGATCACAAACTCATTTCATTGGGATCCAAGCTGGATATGAAGGAAGGTCTTCATGGTTCAAAAGTAGTGTTTGAACTCACTGTTCTATAGCTAGCCCCAAAGTTAAACCATATTCTGTGTGTTTCATTCTAAACAAAGCTCAGCTTGGTTCAATAATTTATTTGTCACATAATTTATGCATATAGAATTTTGCTGTCATTTATTGTGGAATATTCTGTTCTGTGCATCTGAATTCGTAAATCTTGCATTAACAAACAGGCATGGGAAGGTCAAATGCACACTATGTTGGTATAACAAGAACTTATGTAATGGCAAACCAGAACAGAGGTCACCAGCAAAGACTCTAATAATTCCCGACTGAGAAAAATAGGACTTTGCCACAGGTTTTACAGTAAACAAAAATGCCACCCAACCTACTACCCGAGGAAATCAAATATTTCAACGAGGAGTGAGCAATGCATTTCATTCTTGCATGAAAGGAAACCTACTGAACAAAAGTTATACGACGTCACTAAGAACTTGCCCTTAGCAGATACAAAACAGTACACTCTAAAGGGCAAAGTCAGCAAATAAGAAACTTGATATTATTTGGGGTGGGGGGAAGGGGAGGGACTATACATGATTTTTTCAAGAATCAAACAAAAGATGACAAAAAACAATTTGAAAGTAACTAAGAATTCCCCCATAGAAAAACTGAAAATGATTTTACCCCTCCTTCTCCCCAAAAAACAAAATCAAAAACAAAAAATCCCCAAAGCCATAAGCTAAATTACTTTTAGTCACAGACTTTACTCTATTTAAATCTTCTTTCTGCGGCCAGGAAAACAAGAGAGAAAGGTTTCAAATAAGCAAAAGGAAAGATGTGCTTATTTATTTATTGAAGTGTCTGGCACTTGTCATCGTTGTAGTATATGAGTGGCTAATAGCATAACAGAACACTTAACATCCTTCTCCCCCCATTACTTAAAGCTGCACTATACAGAGAGTATACACAATCTGATGGTTAGAGCCCCAGATAAGCAAAACACTTAAGGACTTAGACCCCTGGGACTTAGACCCCTGAATAAGAACGGAAGAAGATGCTTAAGTTGTCTGCTGAATTGGGGCCAAAATGCAGAAGTATTTTAAACAAGCTAGTTTTCACAGTTGTGATGCTATAGACCTTTTATGGGCCAACTTTGAGCGAATCCTAAAAGTACCATCCTTTTGCAAGTGAGGCACATAGATGTAAGCAGTGTCAGGATGAGCTCCAACCTGACATCTGGTGGTGAGGTGTGGCAAGTTGTGGAAAAGAACTTCAGGGGCCGATCTCATTTGCATAGGCACACCCACCCTGCCTAGAATGAGGCCATAGCTGCCCAAATGGTCACTTTGGCTGCTGTGGGATCCCCAGTGTCTCTGTTATTGGGGCAGGAAGAATAAATTGTTATTACCCTGATTATGGGAACTGTGCTTGGAACTGTACTTGGCCTTTTGTTATGATGGAGGGACTCACCATCAACTAAGTAGCACTCGCTAGGCAAGGGTCATGGGTTTTAAAACTCTGTGAATTGAGAGAGGCTGGGGACAAGTATTAATACTTGGTGGCATGGGCCCCTTGGTGAGGGCCTTACATGCTAATTGCACTTCCTCCTCTCTCCACTGTGGAACATCAGAGCTAATTTTGATTCCATTAGGAGTCTAGTTACAGGCTGCTGAGCTCACTTTGGGCTAATGGTGCACCAGCACTGAGGCTCCCCTACTACAAGCTGAATTCACCAAAGAGCTGAACTGACTAAGAGCTGAAATCACTGAGCGTTGTGTTAAGTAGTGGGGGAGCCTGAATATATATTGTGGAGCAGTTTGCGGGATGGCTGGAGTGCCTTGTGGACAGGCTGGTGGAGCAGTTTGTAGGATGGCAGGAGCTGTTGGTGGGATGCAGAGCAGTTTGTGGACCGGCTGGTGGAGCAGTTCGTGGGACGGTGGGAGCTGCTTGTGGGCCGTGGAGCGGAGCTGAGCGAAGGAGTTCGTGGGGCGGCTGGCGGAGCGAAGCGAAGCGAAGGCCTATGGAGCTGTGGGGCGGTCAGCTTCAGACCATGTAAGGTGCCTCTTACCCCCGTCCCATCTCCACCCAGGTTGGGAGGTAAAGTTCCGCAGATAAACTTTCGAACTCTGGGGCTGCCCTGACCAGGGACAGAGACTTTTGGGTCATTGGACTTTTGGGACTTTGGGTGATTTTGGGTTGCTGGACTCAAGAACCAAAGGGAAAGAGGCTGGGGTGGGTTTTTTTGCTCATGGGTTGTGTTATGAATCCTGTTGGTGGTGTTTCCCCAACATAATGCCACTTTGTTTCTCTCTGTTATTAAAATGCTTTTTGCTACACTCAGACTATGTGCTTGCGAGAGGGGAAGTATTGCCTCTTGGAGGCGCCCAGCGGGGGTGGTATATATTTGTCCCAGGTCACTGGGTGGGGGCTCGAGCCGGTTTGCATTGTGTTATTGAAATGGAACCCCTAGATATTGAACCCGGCCCTTGTTGCTGCCAACTCTGACGGGCAGAAGGGTTACATACATAAAACTAAACAGCACTTTCTGAATCTGACAACAAACACATTTCCAACAGTTCTGAGACTGAACCTGATTGAAGTAGTGTAAGGGCATTTCAGCAAAGGGGATTTTGTATTGTTTTATTTTCAAGCATCTTGAATGGTGGAACTACAGACACCATTTTGGAGTCACTTTTTCAGATGAGTACCCATGGGCACGGCTACTTTCATAATTTCCTTTTCTTTGCACTCAGAACTTCTGTTGTAGCGGAATGTCACAGTTTTCAAAGCACAGAAACACCATCTTTTACAAATGACAGCACTATACGGTTACAAGGTGGGCGAGATAATATCTTTTATTGGCCCAATTTCTGCTGCTGATAGAGACAAATTTTCAGGCTACACAGAGCTCTGCCTCAGGTTTGGGAAGAATGCTTAAGAGTCAGGCTATGTCTACATGGCACAGCTTACAGTGGCACAGCTGTGCTGCTAACGCCTTGTCGCTGTGAGATATACAGTGTGGCTGCTCTTTGTTGAGCTCTCTCCTGCTGAAAAAATAAAACCACCTCCAAGAGGACAGCTCTACAATCCCTGAAATCTAACCACCAGACAGCGATCAAACCAGCAAACAAAGGGGGCACCATTGTAGTCCTCAACCATGACGACTGCGTGAATGCAGCCAACCAATAAGTCTCCCACACCACCTACTATAAAGAACTCAAAGAAGACCCCACACCACAATTTACCAAGGAATTTAAGGATATCACCAAATCCTTCCCCAAACAATTCCAGGAGAAATTCTACTACCTCATCCCCCACAAGCCCACCCCAGTGACCTTCTACATGCTTCCCAAGATACACAGACAAGGGAACCCAAGCGACCCATTATATTGGGCCACAACACTCTTACTGAAGGAATACTAGGACTCATAGAAACCATTCTGTGATGGGATATACTCCCCACACTAGTCCTGAGAGGGCTAAATTAGGCCAGGTGGGCCCAATCACCCAATTAGGCAGCAAATGAGGAAGACTGAGGCTGAGTAGAGAGCCTTGATTACAAAGAAGCCCACCTGTGAGGGAACAGGTGGGGCTTTGATAAAGTCTGGGAGCTGATAACAGATGGAGGCAGCAGAGAAGTAGGCTCCAGTCACTCCCTGGGGGAAAGGAGTGTGTGTTTGGAAACTACAGAGTGTAAGAACCCAGGAACTACAACCCAGATCTGCAGAGCCTGGGATGTCTGATATTCATGCAGTGCCACTGGAAGGCCATGCAGAAGGACAGCCAGGGAGCACTGTGGAAAGTAGGCACTGCAGGAAGTACCACCCACAAGACCCAGAGTGTCAGTACCCTGCGGCCCTCTGACTGGTCAAGTGTCCCTACTTAACCACAGGGGTTACTCCAGGAAGTTGTGTGGGCAGCCATACAGACCTTGGCTTGCTGCAATGCCAGACTTTGCCTGGTCTCCAGTCTCTCCCTTCAGCCTGACTTCAACCCAGACTCCTGCCTCCAATTCTAGCCCCGTACTGTCTCTGATATCCACTCTCCGACTTCAGCCTGACTCTGACCTTGATTCCTCCCTATCGATTCTAAGATGGTACTGCCTCTGATCTCCGACCCCATCCTGACTCTGACCCTGACTCTTGTTTATGGGACCTGGCCTTGCAATTCCTCCAACTCCTGCCCCAAAACTCCCATCCCTGGGGGGCAGACCTCCGCCCAGCTGTTACTGCTAGGCCTGACCACCTACACCCCGGTCCCTTACACAGAAGCAGGTAGCCTACAGTCACTCCCTGGAAGGAAGGAGTTGGAAGGCTGGTAAACCCAGAGTGGGTAGGAAGCCAGACATGTAGGCAAGGCTCAGGGAAAGTGGCAGCAAGGTCCAGGAGGGAATAGACCTTGGCTGCTGATTAGAGGGACTCTGAGCTGGAACTCAGAGTAGAGGATGGGTCTGAGTTCCCGCACCAGAGGAAAACTGCCTGAATCTGTTCTTAAGAGACTGTTATACCCCAGAAGGGGAAACCTTTGAGTGACCTGGCCAGAGGGCCAAGTCACGAAGAGGCAGCAGCAGCTCCTGGAGCGAAAGAGGGGCTGCAGACAGAGAGAGAGGCAGAGAGATGGGGTGCAACCGCAGGAAGGGGCGTCGCTAATCCCCAGGACAGCTAAGAGGAGGCTCCATCCTAGCAGTGAGTAAAGCACCCCCACCACACACCCTCAAACCAGTCATCACACAAAGGGCTAGCTTCTTCCAGGACACAACCGACTTCCTCCACAAATTCTGCAACATAAACAACCTCCCTCAGAACACCATCCTATCCTTGCCACCATGGATGTCACTTCTCTTTGCACCAACATTCCTCACAATTACAGCATTGCTGCCTGCCTCAAATATTTAAAAGACAATGGACAAGCCTCAGAAATCCACCCCAAACACATCACCAAACTCATCCATTTTATCCTCACTCTCAACAATTTTACATTCAACAACAAACACTTTTGTACTAGGATGGCTCCCCAATATGCCAGGCGCTTCGTGGGCCACCTTGTAGAAGGATTTCTGGAAAAATGCACCACAAAACTAACGATATACCTGAGATATGTCGATGATATTTTCATCCTCTGGACAGATGACAAACTCCCTCATAGATTTCCACCAAAATTTTAACCACCACCACTTGTCCATTAAACTCTCTCTGGAACATACCCATGCTAGCATCAAATCATGGTCTTAACAAAGAGACTGCATTTATGGCTTATTACAACAATCTGTAACCACTCACTCCCCTCTTTGTCCTATGACTACAGAGGTGTTAACACTTCACCCTGAATGGTCCCTTAGAATATGTTCAAACTACTTATGTTAAACTATCTGTTTGATAGTGCATTTAGCTGATACTAAGGCTTTGCCTACACTACAGAGTTTTGTCAAGGCAAGTTAAGCAGACAATCAAAAACTGGTATAATTACAACACCTGTGCATGTTCACACAATGCTCCTTTTGTTGGTGGAGCATGTCCACAGTTGGTACTCTAGCACTGACAGAGAGCAGTGCACTGTGGGTAGCTCCAATATGTTTGCATGGCACTGATGCGTGTCCCGTTCCTAGCCCGTATCCAACAAGCAAGAGAAAGCTGACTGTAGGTATTGAAGTTCCTACGGCTGGAGAAGAACTGGGATTGCACAGCCTCCTCTCTCCACAGTGCCAGCAGATCCAACAACTCAGGTGTGCTCCAAGTGGGAGAGCGCTTGCTGTGTGGAGCCACCATGGTTAGCAGGGAAGATGCAATGTGAGTTGTCCACACTGAGCAAACAGGAAGTGGAATTTCAAAAATTCCTGGGCCTTTAAGTGGGGTACGGGAGCAGGGGCACTGATGCCTGCATACCTGACTGTGGGGCAGCCAAGTTCAAACTGTTGACCAGAGTGGTCAGGATTGGCATTGTGGGACCACCTCCTGGAGGCCAATTATAGAGACATCCCCAAGCAGAGTGTCTACATGGACACTTTGTTGATACAACTTTGCCGCAAAAAGCTCTATGCCTATCATTTTATTTTGTCGGCAAAGCAGGAGAATTTTGTTGGCAGAAGGAACATTGCAGCGTGTACAACTCCACTGTTTTGTCGATGAAAGCTGACTTTTTTGTCAACAAAACTTTGTAGTGCCTAAGTATCTTTCCCAGACCTGAGGAAGAGCTCCATGTAGCTCAAAAGCTTGTCTTTCTGACCATCAGAAGTTGTTCCCATAAAAGGTATTACCTCACTCACCTTGTCTCTCTAATATCCCGGGACTGACACAGCTACAACAACACTGTAAAGCACTATAGAGTTTCTCTCTGGGGTACTGTCAATAGTTCATTCATTTTTTTACTATCTTTCCCAAAGCTTAGTGTCCAGGACAATCACAGCCAGACCCCATGAATGTTGTTCCTTCACTTTACCAGCAGTGGGACTGTAGGTTTTACTGTTCAGAATGGATCTGTCCCCCCACTTAAATGGTGAATACACAGTTAGAAAATTGTATTCTAATTATTTGAGCTGTCAAGCCAACAATATACATATCACAGAGTGTCCTTATTCTAACATACATTTATTTACAAACTTTCATTATATTTTGGTGATGGCTATGAATATTCAAAGCACTCTTTATGCACTCTTTTTTATTTTGGGAAGGTGACTAATTTGTTCAGTCTTCTGAAGAAGGTGGCATAAGAGGGAAATCTTTAGGAATATTTTTCTGGATGGTGACTATTTGTGCTCAGAATGGTAGAGCTGATGACTATCTTCAGTTTAAAAAAATTACACTGAGAGTCTTAGAACCTTACACATTAGAACATTTCTTTAAATAAATATTTACCAAGATCCTTAATAAGAGATAATGCTTCCCATGATATAAATGCTCCACCACCGTCATCCATGGCTCCCTGCCCAACATCCCAGCTGTCCAGATGTCCGCTGACCACTACAACCTAAAAATGCAATCAGAAAAGGACAGTTATATGAAAATATCAAACTAGATAAGTCATACAAGGTGCTTCTACCTATTGTGGTACAAGCATTCATGGGGTAGATATGCCCCATGTTGTCTAAAGATTTTCAGAGTTCTGCTTTTTAGTTTAAGACAAGCATAAATCGAGGACCACAGTACTTGCCATACTGGCTCAGACCATTGGTTTAATCAAGTCTGGTGTCCTATATCTGCTAGTGACTAATAACTAATGCTAAGTGAAAGGTTTAGCCCCTCACTGCATGTCTAGTAATCTTTAGTGATCAATTTAAACTCTTAAGCATGAAAACCATGATTAACCTTATTTTAGGATGTGTAACTAGTAAATATGTACTTAGATTGTAGGGTCCCCCAGGCAGACACAGTGATTTTATAACACTTTTGTGCAATGCCAAGCACAGTGAGGCCATGGTCTATGATTGGAGCCCCTCCCTGCATGCTACCACAATATAAAACACCACCACCCATCTACCCCCATCACTGTGCCAACCTCCAGCACCATGTAGTTTCATAATTACACTAGTCAAATGGAAATTTTAAAATAAATAACATATGAGTTTAGAGTTTTAGGAAGACCCTTAAATTATTATAAGTAAATATTTGTCAATATTATCCAGTTCTTTCTGATCCTTATAACTAAAGTATTTAATTCTAATATACTATAGCTGTGAATATCTTAGGTTGGCTACACACTGCAGATGAAATCTACCCTACACAAAGCCTGAGTAACAGCTTTGAGCAGGAGACAATTGCTTTCAAACATTTCAACTGAAAAAGGTATTCACCAACATATTTAGAGATAGGGTATGCAGTACATGTGGTGACAATGACCGTCAAAAAAAGAGTCAAGGGTCTCTGGTATGCAGACTTCATGAACTAATACTGCAGCTAGATTGGCATAGGTTCATTACTGTCCACTGGATCAGTGATCTGCAAACTAAGAAGATTTTAGAGAAGAGATGTAAGAGCTCTGAAGGAGATGTTAACTTTCTAGAATGTCAAAAATTGTCTGTGCCACAACTTTAACATGGCCATAGCATTTTAACCAACAATTGGTTTTGGAAAGATAAATATTCACTCCTGGGAAATATAACTTCTGGCTGAAGTGAATTGAGTTTAAAGTTTAAAAACATATTGAAAACTGACTTAATAGATGTAATGCCTTAACTTCAGCAGTGAAAGAATGCCTCACTAACACAGGATGATGTTCCCTGGCAACAATCTCTACACAAGAGTCTGATAGGGAATTACTTCTCATTCCTCTGAAATAACATATATTGCAACAGCAGGAAACTTTGAATGAGACAATGGTATAATCCCTTTTGGATTACAGAATCTAATCACAAAGCATCTCTCCCAGCTTCAGAACATTACGCCAAAACAGGCTAAGGTTCAAGTGGATTGAGAAAGTCAGAGTATTTTATGGATGAACTTTTACTTATACTAATGCCAAGAATAATTAAGTAAATGCAATCAGTGTACTTCTAAGAAATTTTACAGTATACAACTGACTTTTAACCAACCACTTCTACAGTAACCACTGTTATGGAGAGTCCCTCTAGGAATTCTCTCTGCACTGTTCAATGGTTATACACATGAACACACATTTATTTTGATTCGTAAAATATATTGTAAAAGGTGACCAAAGCTCTAGGCACTTTTGACATAAGTTACAAAAAATGTATAGCAACTCAAGCTATCAGCCAACCTCCACTGAGAGCTTCTCCAACCAAACAATCCCCAGGACTCTCACAAAAACACTATGCCCGGCCATCCTGATATATGCCCATCCAGACATATGGGTAAGGGTTACAGATGGAAACATTGCTGCAGGGAGTTCCCTTTTAAAATAATATGGCAGTCATTTGAAGTGGCTTAGGGGTCTGTGGATGCATTTGTGGACTAAGGTAGTTCAGGCTATCAAGAATGTATGATAAATGAATTTGTCACATACCTTTCCAATTTGTCACATAGCTGTCACCTCCACAGATGTGCTACATACTTTGTATATGTACATACATATAAAGATTTTTAAATTTGCACCAAATTTCCATATATAACTGTCTGCTGGTGCAGATAGAACGTAAGCATGATACAATGATATAAGTAATCTATTCAGTTTCACTAATAGAGAAACCACAAACATCTGCGTAAAATAGCACTGGACTACATGCGCCAATTCTATAAAGATATTTTTAGGATTAGATAGGTTTCCATGCAACATGACAGTCTGAGCTTTGGCTTTTCTGCAGTTTCACCATGAAGGAACTTTCTTTCTACCACAGAATCCTTATAAAGGGCAGTAGGGAAAGAGAAATGAAACACAGGAAATGTTATTCTATTTTCTTGCAGGCCAGCATTGTTGACTGATACCAGATGCCTACCAGTCATATACGGAATTCCTATAAATCAGGCTGCACTTAATATGAAAGCTAGGCAGAATCGCTATCTAGCCATACATCCATCAGAGCACTCTCCTTTTCCACGTCTGAGTGCCTTATGACACTACAAAACAATTCTCCATGCCATATTTGCTCAGACCTACTCCAGTCATTATGCAAAAATTGTTTGTAAGCAAAATGTCAACATCTCCAGTAGGAAGATAAGGTAAAAGCTTCCATTATGTGTGCCACTTTCAGACTCCTCTCAAGAAACCCTCTCTTGACACTGATACTCTTCCCAATTACCATCTTGTCTCAAATCTTTCCTTTTTGAGCAAGGTGTCTCTAATAGTTGTGGTAGAAGGGACTCTGCTGTGACCTGGAGTCATTAGTTTAGGCAATGTGGGTAACTATGCCTAAAGTTAAGCTTGCTCAATCACTTGGCGTGAAGTTTTTCCATGCCTTGTGTCTGTTTCAGGCTGCCTTTTTTTTTTTTTTTTTTTTTTAATTTCAGCTAAAAGTGCTCAGCGGTTTCTGAGAATGAGTCGAGGGGGAAATGTATTGTTTTGCCCATATCGAAATATTCTTACAGTTTCATTAAAATGCTCTAGAGCCTCCGTGCTTTGGAACAGAGGCTTGAAATTAGGCAGGGGAGGGAGAGTGGCCTGATATCAGGGATGTGCCTTTTGCTGCCCCCATGAAAACTTCAGTTGACACATGTTCAGTAGAGACTTGTTAGAGTTGGAAAGCTAAATTCTCCAAACATTCTGTCTGCACTGAGCGTGCTCCAGTATGGGGCTGCAGGACTTTCCTTGCGATGGCTGGCATGGCACCCTGACTGAAATGCAGCGGGTTGACTAGATGAGGAGAGAGCATGTATGGGTGGCTGGGAGGAGGAGCCAAAGGTGGAAGTGGGGCAGGAAGGCCATGGGCAGACAGGTCGGTAACTGAGCCCTGGTCTACACTGGGGGGAGGGAAATCGATCTAAGTTACACAACATCAGCTACGTAAATAACGTAGCTGAAGTAGAAGTTCTTAGATCGATTTACTGTGGTGTCTTCACTGCAGTGAATCAACGGCTGCCGCTCCCCCGTCAACTCCGCCTGTCTCTCTCACGGCGGTGGAGTAAAGGAGTCGATGGGAGAGTACTCAGAGGTCGATTTATCGTGTCTAGACTAGACGCGATAAATCGACCCCTGCTGGATTGATCGCTGCCTGCTGATCCTGGAGATCCTGGCCAGCTGCTCCCAGGAGCCTCCTGCTTGCTGTGCAGAGCAGAGTGGGAGGGGAATGCTGACGTCAGGGTACCCTCCTCCCCCCCTCCTTTGCCCTTTTACCCTATCTCTGCACAGCAGGGGAGGGAGACATGACAGGGCTCAGGAGTGGGATGGAGGAAGCTTGCTGGCGGTTGCTGCTTGTCTGAACAAGCAGGCTTCAAACTGGTGAGTTCCAAACTACTTAAAAGGGCAGCATACTTAAAGGGACAACACATCTCTCTCTCTCACACACCACATTGTCTCTCTCCCTCTCACAAACAACACACTGTCTCTCTCTCACACTTGCATGTTGTTGTTGTTGTTACTTCTTGATACTTCCTGCAATGCACATATATTCTCTGTAATTTTATTCTTTCAAAGTGTGTTATTTTAGTTTTTTGACTGGTCTATGCATTTCATAATTTTTATTTCTCTCTTATGCTTAAATTTAATTCTTTGAGTTTTAAGTTCTAAAATGCCTAACTTGTCCTGGCTGGAGTAATTATCCCTATGACAAATTTTTAAAAATAAATATTTCTATTATATCTAGGTTTTTTGTTTCTACTGGTGGCACACATCCATACATTACCTTGATATTGGTGCACATAATAAAATTCATTCTGCACATGGATGGAAAAAATTAGAGGGAACATTGGTCTGTAACCATTAGAGGTTACTCCTCTCAGAACCTGGAATAGAACTCAGGAGTCCCAAGTCTCTGCATGCCTCTGCTGTCAGCAAATAGACTGTGCCAGCAAGTTTCATAACTATATCTCATCCCCCTTTAGTGGCTGATCAATATACTCACTCAACTACTGCTGTCAGTGACTCTCATATCTTAAGAGGCAGAGGTCTGTGCTGTGAATCTAAAAGGTTCTAATCATGCTGATGTATCATCTTGGAGTCAATGGATGAAATCTGTAGTTTTTTCAGTTTGATTTTTAAAAAAAACCTAAGAAATTAGATACCAAAAGCTACAAAAGAAGAATGTGATAGTTGCAAATTCAATCACTCATAACTTAGGAAGTACCAGAATTAAGGTTGTTTGTGCAACCTTAATTGTTGGTCCCCTTGTCGTATACACATTAAAATAAGGTCTTTAATTATATTATCATATTTTTCCCCACAGGAATCTTCCACAAGAAATCAGAAAATTTGCGAAGTAACTTCCATATTGGCACACCAAATGCAGTTTTTTTGTATGCAAAATATGCAGGTTCAATTTTTGAAGGCAGCTTGAGGCCATCTGAAAATTCAGATCACTAGATTCAATTCAAAAAAGTACTTAAAAATTTCTTTACCCCCATTTCAGAAGTCCTTCCCCCTTCCACAAATCAAACCAAACATGATACTACTGTATTTCATAGCTAGGACTTAAATATTGTTAAAACAACTCCTCAGATGGACTCTTTGCCACTTCCTCAGATAGAGGAACCCACTTACAAATTGTGTCTGTGTGTTTAAGAACGTACATGCATAAAGTGTGTGTGTCATTATTTATTTGTGCCGTAGTGCCTAGGAGTCCTATTAATGGACCAGGATCCTATTTTGCTAGGTGTTGTACAAACAGAGAAGAAAAAGAGTGTCTTGTGTCCTGGGTAATTTGTCCACTCTGCCAGTATGGCCACCGTGAGCAGGCACATTTCTGCAATTTATAAAACTCCAAGGATTCTCTTTGTTTTAGTAATCTACAAGTTTATGAGAAATACCAAAAGAGCAGGGACAGAATGTTATATGCATTACCAACAAAAAACTGATACATTTAGGCCCACCAGAGTCAACAAAGTCCTCTAATTAGTACAACATCTTCATATACATGGAGTACAAATGTGACACTGCTCTCAGACACTCTTTAGAATATATCATTTATAATATTAGTAGCTTTAAATATGGGAAACGCTGGAGTACTGTATTGAAATATAGTATATAGACAGTAGTATCCATGATCATCTCTCTCTCAAATTATTTCCTAATCTATTGGTTGTAATATAAAATATGGCCTCTGCTTATTTTGGGTTAGTTTACACTGTTGTCTTTTTATGCTTTTTTGTGCATAGACTTTTACCCTGCCCAAAAAAACAAAACTAAAGGTGGTCTACCCCATTGCGGCAACCCTCCTCAATCCATACAAAACAACTTCCTGTCACAATACCCTACATTCCTCATCTCCAGACCAGTTTTTAACTCTATTACAATAGTTCCTTATGTGTATAACGCAATGACATTTTGTAAATCAGTCAGCTGTCTATTCCATCAAAGGTCTTCCTGAAATGCAGATAAATTAGGTCTTTTCTTTCATCCTTCTCCAGCCTGATAATGTGCTTGAAAGACTTGAAGTGAATTTGTCAGGCATGTTCTTCCTTTCATGAAACCAATCTAACTGTTCCAAGAACAGAAGAGACATTGGTGGATGAAAGAAAAAACATCCGCTATTAGCAGACTGTTTCAGGAAATGCTGCATAATGATTGTGACCATTCAAACAGACAGCATATTTGCTTTTGAAAGCATGCAGCATTCTACACCATTACTATCAGTAGTTCTTAGCAAAGTTTGGAGAAGATTAATTTAATTTTAAACATCTTAAGGTGTAAGAGGAATTTTATGACTAGTATTGTTGTCCCTTTTTGACCCAAGTGGCTGGTCACATTTCGGGGCCTTGGGGATATTCCAGTTGAGAATAGAAATTTGTGGTAGTCAGGTATTTCTTTGATGCATTTTTATTTACAAAGAAAGTACAGAGTCCAGTGTCCCTGAACACAGAGGGAATCAAGAACTTAAGAGGAGTAGTTTCTTAGCTTATAGTCCCCAAGCCTCTTTTGCCAACAGAAGGCCCAAAACCTCATTCTCATTTTCTAGCTTTTTCCAGGGTCACACTGTGTTTGCTGCTGCTTGGCTTTCATAAAATCATTGAAGATTAGGATTGGAAGATACCTCAGGATGTCATCTAGTCCAACCCCCTGCTCAAAGCGGAACCAGCCCCAACTAAATCATCCCAGCCAGGGCTTTGTCTAACCCTTTCTTGCCTCCCCTTCTCTCTCTGTTCTTTTCTGAGCTTTTTATGTGTTTTTCCAATCCCCCATCCCCATCCTTCCACACACACACCTAATAACAATACCCAGTCGAACCCTTCCCTCTCCCAGCATGGTGCTAGTTTCTGGGCAGACTCAATTAGCATTTGTTTAGGTGTGCCCCTTTAATGGTCTCTTACAACTATCTTAAATGGAGGACTTGTTCACACATCAGTTTGAACAAGTTTTTAATTCAACCCATAGCAAGGTTTCATGCAGCTGATAACAATATGTTGCTAGTGGACAGCATTACATATATCACTAGATCATCATAACACAACATACTTGTCAAAACATACATGAGCTCATTTCTCCATTGCCTTACCTTGTGCAGAGTAATGTAATAAGCTACTACTAGAGAAAGACCTTGTCTAGACATATTTAAAACCTGGTTTATTCATCCACAATGTAATTCCATTGACTTCAGTGGATAAATTCAGCCCATAAAGGGTGGGTGTTTAGTTTTTCGTTTTGTTTTTTAACCTTGAGTTAATCAATTGCCAATTAACTCAAGGTAAATAACTCTTTTATAAAGGCCACCCTGGATATTCTTCACTTGTTTGTTACAGGCTTCAAACATTTGTGATTTACCCTGGGGGTCAGCCTAGGGTAAATCACAAATGTTTGTCGCCTGGAACAAATGTTTGGTGAGTGTCCACACTATGATTTACAAGGTGTTAACTAGCTTGAATTAATTAGCAGTTTACTCAAGTAAAAAAGTCTAATGAAGACATGCCCTAACTGTAAATCGAGAACATTAAAATTTTTAATTGATTTTATTTGTATCTAAAACAAATTTTCCTTCAAATTCAGTTTTCTGCTTTGGTCTCCAAATAATATGACTTCACCCTATAGCCCCTTTTATTAAATTTCACAAGCATTCAGAATGGCTTTCAAACAATCAGCCTAGCTGTCTTAACCAATTTGCAGTCCTACAGATACGGTGATGTTCAGAAAGAAAAAAATGCTTAAAATAAAAAAAACCCTGTCTATTCTATTTAATATCCAGTGTAATAAATCTCAGCTTCCAGGCTCCTGATTAAATGACATTTCTGTTCGTGAAACAGAAATGACACACTCGGTTGCACAAGAATCAAAAACCATTACTGCTAAGAAGCTGACTAACCTTCAAAGCGTCTCTGTATCACAACATACATAAAACATTTTGTATGTTGAAGTTTACAAAACATGAAGTGATTTGAAGTCTGGTGCTACCTGAAAGTATACTTTTCCCATAAAATATTGTAACTAAACCTCTTCTTAACCCTATTAAAAGAGAATCTCAAAAACACTGAGCTGATACCATTTGTGACAAATGGGAAGGTCTGGGAGAAAATTAATCTAAATTTGTCTAATTAGAAGCTGTTAGCTGATAAGGGACATGCAGTAAAGATAGGGTCGGCAGAATTTGATTTTTTAAAATATAATATTGACAGATATTTTGTTTGTTTTTAAGCATTTTAAATTTTTAAATCAATTTAAATTTTCATTGCTGTGGGAAATTATGGAGGGGGTCAGAAAATAATTATTTAGTGACACTAGGTGTTGAGCTTTCACCATCAAAACACAAATGGTCAACATCATGTATTACAATATACAAAGTAAGTATCCTTAGATCAAACTCTAAGTTCTGAAGCAGATTTTTCTTACTTTGCCTAATTGTAAATTTTGATTATCATCGACAGAAATATATTTTTTCTGTTGGTATATGGTGAAATTGATTTTTAATGACACTTACTGACAAAAACCTAATCCTTTCAAGCTTAAGTAAAGATAACAAGACAGAGACTAGATGGAATTTCTACTTAAAATTATTACCATTTTCCCATTAAATGCTGGATTTTAAACCTCACCATTTCCATATGCTTAACATAGTTTAAAGTTTATAGTTGCCTAACTCAATATTTCCTAGAGCTCTTATGTTTCAGAAAGATTGGGTGGTGTGGGTGGCCTGTGATATACAGGAGGTCAGACTAGATGGTCTGGTGGTCCCCACTGGGCTTAAACTCTATGACATCAACACTGTTTTAAAGATAATTTTTCCAAAAGGCATGACGTTTACACAGTTAACTCCATTTTAAATACCGCCTTGTCTGGGAATAGTATGAAGAATAACATCTTAGTAGTAAACAACTAATCATAAAGGAAATATCACAGAAGTGAGATACTTTCTCTCATTCAGAAATGCCAGTAGCCACATATTACTCATGCTCCCAATTTAAGGATTAGCACAAGCAGAGTGTGATGAGTGTTCTGAGCTGGAGTGTTCTGATGAGTCATTTAAGGCAGTTACCCATGAGTCCCAAAGGTTCAGCCAATCCACAAACAATGGTGTAACTATGTGACATCACCCCCCCCCCCCAAGGTACATATACAGGCTCCAAAAAAAAGCATCCTCAATCCAGTCTGCTCAATGTTGCTACCTTGTTGGGGATACGCCCAGCTGCCTGGTAATTGTGATAGACTACTTCCACTCCAGCCAGAGCCTGTTTCCTGCCCCTGATCCAGAGATGGACAGTTGTCCAGCCTCTCTTGACACAGAGACTCTGCAAATGCCCCCATGTAGAGGCAACAGTTATCCCTGAACTAATTTGCAAAAAGGCGCAACTACCACTTCGGTTTTAACTAAAGGTGACCAGGATTCCTGTTTTGATCAGCTCTAGTTAAGGGTTACCCGAGTGTCTGGGTCAATAATTTCTCTGTTAATCCCCAAAATTCTAAAAAAAAAATTTCCTTTAGGGATATATATGATATCTTTCTCTCCTCCAGTCACACAAGTCACTGATGTGAATTTGCTCTAGGTTTGTGGTGACTACTAGCTGATTATGGATGCTTGGCTACTGTGTGTGGTCGCAAGTCTAATTCCTAGTGGACAGATGTTTATATCACACTCATCACCCACATAGGCAGTCTAAGAAGAGAGGCAATAGACTTAATGGCCATGGAGAATAAGCTAATCTTACATTCACAGACATGGTCCCTCCAAACCAGGGAGAAGGCACCGTGACAAGGTAGCATCCCTTGCAATGCCTCTGACCATACTGTTTATGCTTTGTGGATAGCAAGGGGCAAGGGTCAGCAGGGCTCTGGCCAGCTCTGCAAAGTGGGGTCCATGGAGGGAGCGCCACCTCCATCCCCGACTCACCTCAGCAAGCCACCACCTGTCTGGGGCTGTGTGCCGGTGGCTACTCCCCGAGGTCTCTGCTGGGCTCAGAGCTGCCCGGGCAGCTCTGACTGGCTGCGTGAACACTCAAAGTGGGGGCTGGGAGCTGAGGAGCAGCTGCAACCCTTTGCACCAACAGCGGATGGGGGAATGCCACGGCTTCCCATTCCATGGCACCACTAGCTAGAAGAGCAGCAGCCTCACACTGCCTGGCTCTGGCTTTCTGCCAAGGACCCGGCCAGAGGGCGGGGCCTGAGGGGCGCAGGGAGAGGAGGAGGTGGGGGTGGAGCTGCCCCCAGGACTACCCCACTTGGTAAGGCACTGCAGTTTGGGGGGGCACCCCCCCTTCCAACGCTTGAAGTTTCAGCCCCACGTCGCTCCTGGCTGCAGCTGGGGGGAGAGGGGAGCTTGGCAGGCTCCCCCCTTTCAGCCCCGCTTGTGGACTGGGTTTCAGCTGCGGGGCTCTGCAGACCATGCGAAAGGGCTTGTGGATCCCCGATTGAGAACTGCTGTTCTAATCTACATGAAAGACCAAACTAATGGATCGGGGAGCATGAGCTGGTGGTGGCAATTCCCCAGGTGCAGCTTAGCTGGACCCAGGTATCAGTGACCTGGAACATTATGAGATACAGTATCTCATTAAACTCTGTTAAATAGTTCTGAGAAACTGAACCAACAGCTTTGTGCTGACAACTCACTAGTCTAACTCATCATTTTTGAGCTCCCTCCCTAACAACCCTGCATCTATAAAGCTCTTAAATATCTCAGTCAACTTAAACTTAACACTTCACAGATAGAAAAGCAGTACTTGTGGCACCTTAGAGACTAACCAATTTATTTGAGCATAAGCTTTCGTGAGCTACAGCTCACTTCATCAGATGCATACTGTGGAAAATACAGAAGATGTTTGTTTTTATACAGACAAATCATGAAAAAAATGGGTGTTTATCACTACAAAAGGTTTTCTCTCCCCCCACCCCACTCTCCTGCTGGTAATAGCTTATGTGAAGTGATCACTCTCCTTACAATGTGTATGATAAACAAGGTGGGCCATTTCCAGCACAAATCCAGGGTTTAACAAGAACGTCTGGGGTGGGGGTAGAAAAAAACAAGGGGAAATAGGTTACTTTGCATAATGACTTAGCCACTCCCAGTCTCTATTCAAGCCTAAGTTAATTGTATCCAATTTGTAAATGAATTCCAATTCAGCAGTCTCTCGCTGGAGTCTGGATTTGAAGTTTTTCTGTTGTAATATCACAACTTTCATGTCTGTAATCGCGTGACCAGAGAGATTGAAGTGTTCTCCGACTGGTTTGTGAATGTTATAATTCTTGACATCTGATTTGTGTCCATTTATTCTTTTACGTAGAGACTGTCCAGTTTGACCAATGTACATGGCAGAGGGGCATTGTTGGCACATGATGGCATATATCACATTGGTAGATGTGCAAGTGAACGAGCCTCTGATAGTGTGGCTGATGTTATTAGGCCCTGTGATGGTGTCCCCTGAATAGATATGTGGGCACAGTTGGCAACGGGCTTTGTTGCAAGGATAGGTTCCTGGGTTAGTGGTTCTGTTATGTGGTTGCTGGTGAGTATTCGCTTCAGGTTGGCGGGCTGTCTGTAGGCAAGGACTGGCCTGTCTCCCAAGATTTGTGAGAGTGTTGGGTCATCCTTCAGGATAGGTTGTAGATCTTTGATAATGCGTTGGAGGGGTTTTAGTTGGGGGCTGAAGGTGACGACTAGTGGCGTTCTGTTATTTTCTTTGTTAGGCCTGTCCTGTAGTAGGTGACTTCTGGGAACTCTTCTGGCTCTGTCAATCTGTTTCTTCACTTCCGCAGGTGGGTACTGTAGTTGTAAGAATGCTTGATAGAGATCTTGTAGGTGTTTGTCTCTGTCTGAGGGGTTGGAGCAAATGCGGTTGTATCGCAGAGCTTGGCTATAGACAATGGATCGTGTGGTGTGGTCAGGGTGAAAGCTGGAGGCATGTAGGTAGGAATAGCGGTCAGTAGGTTTCCGGTATAGGGTGGTGTTTATGTGACCATTGTTTATTAGCACTGTAGTGTCCAGGAAGTGGATCTCTTGTGTGGACTGGACCAGGCTGAGGTTGATGGTGGGATGGAAATTGTTGAAATCATGGTGGAATTCCTCAAGAGCTTCTTTTCCATGGGTCCAGATGATGAAGATGTCATCAATATAGCGCAAGTAGAGTAGGGGCGTTAGGGGATGAGAGCTGAGGAAGCGTTGTTCTAAGTCAGCCATAAAAATGTTGGCATACTGTGGGGCCATGCGGGTACCCATAGCAGTGCCGCTGATTTGAAGGTATACATTATCCCCAAATGTAAAATAGTTATGGGTAAGGACAAAGTCACAAAGTTCAGCCACCAGGTTAGCCGTGACATTATCAGGGATAGTGTTCTTGACGGCTTGTAGTCCATCTTTGTGTGGAATGTTGGTGTAGAGGGCTTCTACATCCATAGTGGCCAGGATGGTGTTATCAGGAAGATCACCGATGGACTGTAGTTTCCTCAGGAAGTCAGTGGTGTCTCGAAGGTAGCTGGGAGTGCTGGTAGCGTAGGGCCTGAGGAGGGAGTCTACATAGCCAGACAATCCTGCTGTCAGGGTGCCAATGCCTGAGATGATGGGGCGCCCAGAATTTCCAGGTTTATGGATCTTGGGTAGAAGATAGAATATCCCAGGTCGGGGTTCCAGGGGTGTGTCTGTGCGGATTTGATCTTGTGCTTTTTTAGGGAGTTTCTTGAGCAAATGTTGTTGTTAACCTATCCAACTACACTCTTAGCCCAGCAGAAGCAGCTTTCCTATCTCGGGGCCTCTCCTTCTGCCCCTCCACCCCGACGAACATGATACAGTTCTGTGGTGACCTAGAATCCTATTTTCAATGTCTCCGACTCAAGGAATATTTCCAACACACCTCTGAACAACATACTAATCCACAGAGACCTCCCTACCAACACTACAAAAAGAAGGATTCTAGGTGGACTCCTCCTGAAGGTTGAGACAGCAGACTGAACTTCTACATAGAGTGCTTCCGCCGACATGCACGGGCTGAAATTGTGGAAAAGCAGCATCACTTGCCCCACAACCTCAGCCGTGCAGAACACAATGCCATCCACAGCCTCAGAAACAACTCTGACATCATAATCAAAAAGGCTGACAAAGGAGGTGCTGTTGTCATCATGAATAGGCCGGAATATGAACAAGAGGCTGCTCGGCAGCTCTCCAACACCACTTTCTACAAGCCATTACCCTCTGATCCCACTGAGAGTTACCAAAAGAAACTGATAAGAAAATGATAAACACCCATTTTTTCATAATTTTTGTGTATAAAAACAAACATCTTCCGTATTTTCCACAGTATGCATCCGACGAAGTGAGCTGTAGCTCACGAAAGCTTATGCTCAAATAAATTGGTTAGACTCTAAGGTGCCACAAGTACTGCTTTTCTTTTTGCGAATACAGACTAACACGGCTGTTACTCTGAAACACTTCACAGATGAAGCTCCTTGTGTTTCCTCCCAAGCCCTGCCATTTCCCCCATTCCCTGACACTACTGACAACACCAGCATCCTTCCTAACTGGGAGCCATCTCACTTTGTCCTCTCTTGCTCCACAAATCGCTGCTGTAACCAAATTCTTATAATGTTTTTCATAGATTAATAGACTCTAAGGCCAGAAGGGACCATTGTGATAATCTTGTCTGTCCTTCCATATACCACAGGTCATAAACTTCCTCAAAATAATTCCTATGGCAGATCTTTTACATATCCATTACAGTGACGATCTCATTATCCAAAGTTCTCATCCAGGCCTCATCATCTCCTCTTTGACTACAACCTCTTTTTCTCACCTTGCTTTCTCCCTGTAGGGAGGCGCATGCTGGGCTGCTCTGGTTTTGGCCCCTGTTGCCTTCTCCAATCAGTCAGGAATGCTTCAGCTTGATGCAACACCAGTGTTCTTTATTTACAGTTGTTTTCCCACCACCACTTTCCACCTATGTACAAGTTTTGCAGCCAACTGTGCCAAGTGCAGGCCTGGCCAGCAACAGACCAGAAGGCTCCCACCTCCCTCTGTGCCTAGCCTTTCTCAACCCCTGCTCCCCTTTCCCCTAGCTTTCTCTCAGCTTTTATAGCCCTGGCTAATAAGGCTGGCACGTGCTGCCTGTTACCAGGCAGACATGGGGCTATCCAACCAGCCCCAATCCATTCCCCTAGATTGGGGCTGGAGTGGCAGAGGCTGATTAAGTGCTTCTCACTCAGCACCCTGTCACACCCCCACATAACCTACTAAGGTCCTCTCAAAGAGCTGCTGGCTAAGATCAGCTTTCTTGGTTACTGCTGGCTATTGGGGATCACTGATATGTATTATTTTTTAAAATTAGTTATATTGACTTCCCCCCACCCCTTGTTCCTTTATATCAGTGGTTCTCAACTCTGGTCCACCGCTTGTTCAGGGAAAGCTCCGGAGCGCTGGGCCGGTTTGTTTACCTGTCGTGTCCGCAGGTTCGGCCGATCGCGGCTCCCACTGGCCGCGGTTCGCCGCTCCAGGCCAATGGGGGCTGCAGAAAGCACGTGGGCCAAGGGACCACCGCTTTATATGTTGCTTCTCTCCTTACACTGTAAGCTCTTCACAGCAGGGACTGTGTCTTCACATCTGTTTTTGCAGGGTGCCTAGCACATTGTGGGCAGTACTAGAATGAAAATAATAATAATGGAAGCATCCCAATTTCATCTATTTCTAAGTCAGACATGACCAGTAACAGAAAATCACTGGCCATTTCAGAAGCATAAGAATCAAGCTTACATTTTCTGTTTCCAGTAGAATCAGGACCTATATAGTAATACTAAAGGCATAGCAGTTTGTCAGAAAGCTTAGCAATTACTAAATAACTTAGCCCCTGTGCAGTCTTGTACTAAAGATTTCACAGTTGCCATTAGTGGTATTCCACTTTAAATAAAAGTCTAGTTATCCTATGATATATGGTTTTGAGTAACTGAATAGAGGCCAATATGTGTCAAAGTTATCTTATATGATAAAATATTTTAAATGGGAGCCCCTTTGTAATGAGGACATTGATTTCAGAATTAATAATCCACATTTTTTTTTAGTTCCACACTAAACGTTGTTGTCAGTGAAAGAAAGCCGTTAAGTAGTACAGAAATTAGGGACCAATTCTGGAAGGTGCCAAGTGCCTCCCTATGAGATCAGGCACTTAAGGTACAATTGCAGCTGTCTCTCTGGAGTATTTTTACTGTGTAATCCAGTACTGAAGCGATCACAGGCTCCCAGTTCTACTTACTGTAGTCTTTATTGTGGTGCAGAATTATGTGTCTTAAAATTCAGTTCAAAACAACAAAGTTTAGGAAGCATTTGGAATTTTTGTTTTATAAATCAAAGTGAAAGCCCATGAAATGCTGCCATTTTCTATTTAGGGAAAAATACAAGACAGTCTCAATCACATTTTTATCTACTTACTAAACCACACTTTTAGGATCTCAACATAATTAAATTTTCAGCTGGAAAGCCATAAAAGGTGAATATTCTTTCTTCCCCAGTAGTTTTCTTTATATAATATTTCTATAAATGACTACAGTACTTGTGAAATGTCTAGTGGATTGAACATGGGCTTGGCAACCAGGTGTTTCTCATCTGGGGGGCCTTGGGTGAGATTGTTAACTATGCTGCCTCCATTGCCCCTTCTGTAAAAGTGGGATAATAATTTCTTAACATAAAGGGATACTTTGAAGAAAAATTTATGTTTGAAAATGCAGAATGAATATAAAAGTGCTAAAAAATGTAGATCTAAATTCCCTGCTGTTGTAAATTGAAGATAAGGGAGCTGCACCGATTTACACCACCAGAGAACTAGGTACATTATTTTTAGTGTCTATCCACAGCCCTGGGAACTAAAGGCCTCTGCCTCGAGAGGCATATTAGGGGCAGCACTAGCAAGTAACACAGACAGGTTTTCCCACACTATCCCATCAACATACTTCAGCAACCCTGACTTGGAAAGATCCCCTTTAGATATGAGATGATGGTTCACTCTCCGTGTTTATTCAGTTTTGGGCATCTCTGCTTAAATACTGTGGTAAAGACATCAAGGTAAGAATCTAGACAGACAGACCAAACAAAGGTGTCAATTAGTGCCAAGTGTGAAGGTTTGGGTGATGTGGAAAACTTATTTTCCTAGGCCATTAAAGAATTATCAAATAGTGATCACTTCTATCTACTGCCATTCTAGGTGGGATTTGAACTGCTGACCTTCAGTTGGAAGGTTCTAAATCCCATGATGAATCCCTGGAGTCACCTCAGCTCCCAACATATTTTTTTTTCTTTTTACTTAATGCTGCTGCAGTAATAAATACCATAAATTAGTTATTACTTAATTTCTTTCCCCCCCAAACGCCACATGTGGGATGAGGCGTCCACACCACACAAGGCCTGAAGGGGTAAATTAGACCAATTACCCTATAGATTGCACCTGGAGGAAAGCCAGGCAGGCTAATGAAGTCCAGCTTGGGGGAGGAGCTGGGCCTGGTATATAAAGCCAGGAAGCTGGCAACAGAAGGGGGTTTCAGGGAAGCAGTCTGCAGTCACTGTGTGGGAGAAGGAAGGTGTGTTTGGGACGACAGAGGGTAGTCTACAGTTACTCCCTGGGAGGAGGGAGTTTAGGCTGGCAAACCCAGACAAATGGAAAGGAGCAAGGAACAGGATAGTGCAGACCTTGGCTGCTGATGAGAGGACCTCTAAGTTGGAACCTGGAGTAGAGGGCAGGCCTGGGTTCCCCTACCAGCCACTGGGGAATTGGCATAGACCAAGCAGTGGAGAGTGGACTGCCTGAGACAACTCATGCTGGAAAACGTTGATACCCTGGAAGGGAGGAACAGGCTGAGTGACCTGGCTGGGGGGCTGAATTGTGAAGAGGAGGCAGTGGCTCCTGGAGTGACAGAGGAGCCACAGATGGCGAAAGACAGAATGTGGCAGAGGGTAACTGCAGGAAGGGGTGTCGGCCAGCAGAGCTAATTCCCAGTACTGCCAGGAGACGGCACCCTCCAGCGTTGAGTAGAGTGCCCCATCACAATATGCAATGTTAACTTCAGACAATTTTTAAATGTTGGCTGTTGATCAGTTTAAACATCCTGATAGCACCTATGTTAGTGATATCGAGTGCCATTACCTCCATCCTCAACAGCCTCCAAAAACCAATGTTATTTTAATACAGAGACTTATTCTGCCAGGACAGCTGGGTCCAACACAGATTGAGTTTTCTTAAATGAAGATTTTTGTAGTATACTTAAATTGCCATTCCTTTTCCATTTGTCCTTCATTTCATGTCATGCTCTGTGGTAAAAGGGATTTAATTTTACCCCCAGGCTGTGTTCTCATGGGCTGTTATTGAAGCAATATTAATATTTGTACCTACAGTTTTCACAATTTAACACAGAAATATGCAAAACTGATACATATTGGATTAATTACCTTGAAGTGCACAGTTAGCTAAGAATATCAAGGGACCTTATTTGTTAAAATATTTTAATGCTTGGATGTTGAGTGTGACAATTACTTATCCTTTAAAATAAACTTTTGACAAGACTGAAAGCATAATGTTAAATATTAACACTTTTTTCCTGTATGATACTTTTTGCAACGCACTATTACATAAACACATTTGCAAGTTCAGAGTAAAGCTGGATAGCCATTTGATTTTTATAAAGAATTAGCTGTAAACTATCATTAGCTGAAGAATTTTACTTTTCCATACAAATGGAAAGTAAAATTTCCTAAAATAGGAGAAAAGCTAATAACGTATAAAAATCAGAATGTTGAAGGTTTATAATTAAAAACCTCAGTCATATCCTACAATAAAGTATATAAATATAATGTGTGTATTCCTTATAATATCTCTAGTCATGAATAATGTAACTATCAAATTTAAGGATAAATATCAGTCCATATTTCTACCTGCAATCTGAAATTAAAATAATTCAGAATAACTATGTACATTAGTGTGACCCTTTTTCTATTGTGATTGATACAGTATTATTTTAATACACTTATATTTTAAAGTATGTATTTTTATTACAGTATTTCTATTTTTCGTGTACAGCAACATTTTCCAAAAAGCGGCCACTGATTGTGGGCAGCTGAGTTCTTGGGTGTCCATCCTGAGACAAACTTGGGCCTGATTTTCAGAGGTGCCCAGTACAAGTGTCATATATTCTCTCTTGCTTATCAGATGGATCCTGAGTTACCAAGGGACAACGTGCATCTCCAAGCCTTGCTTACCCTCTCCTCCCTTCCACCCAGACTCTGCCCCCTTCACCTGCAGAGACCTCAGATCCAAGGAGCACCATCCATAATATCCAGGATGCCTGAGAGAGAACTTGTGCCAGAAAGATGGCTGACATCCCTACCATCTTCTGCACAGGAGGGTAAGATCCATGCGCAGAAAGTTCCCTTTAGGCACGGATCTGGATGGGGAGGAATGTTGGATGACCTGAGATGACACTGCATTTCTTTCTTTAAACTAGGTAACACCTGAGGACACTGAAATATGGCTTTACATAAAAAAGAAACAGCTCTCCACCCTCACAAATATCCATGTTCATAGATTCGTGGCTTTTAAAGCTAGAAGGGACAAGTATGCTAATCTAGTCTGATCTGCTAAACACAGGGCAAAGAACCTCACTCAGTAATATCTGCACCAAGCCCATACTGACTGTTTAAGCTACAGCATATCTTAAAGGAAGGCATCCAGCCTTGATTTAAAAACTTCAAGTGACAGAGAATTCATCACATCTCAAAGCAAATTGTTTCAATAGTTAATTGCTCTCACTGCTAAAAACGTGCACCTTATTTCTAATCTGAATTTATCGCTTCAGCTTCCAGTCATTGGATCTCATTATGCCTCTTTTCAAGTAGATTAAGGAACCGTCTACTATCAGAAATCTCTTCCCCATGTACACCTTTATCAAGTTGTCTTTAACCTTCTGTTGGGTAAACTAAATATATTGACTTTTTGAAGTCTCTCACCATAAAGGCAGGTTTTCCAGACCTCTGATCATTCTTTTAATTCTTTTCTGAACCTTTTCCAGTTTGTCAGCATCCTTTTTGAAGTGTGGACGCTAGAACTGAACACACTATTCTAGTAAAAGTCTCACAAATGCCATATGCAGAGGTAGTATCATTTCCCTACACCCATTTGATATTCCCTTGCTTATGTGTCTGAGAATTGTGTTTACCCCTGTAGCGCTAGCATCACATTGGGAACTTACACTTAACTCGTTTTCTACCGTGACCCCAAGTCATTTTCAGTGTCGCTGAATTACAGCATACAGTGTCTATTTGGTAAATGTGAATGACGTTCTTTCTTCCTAGATATGTGACTGTACCTTTCGGTATGTCTACACTTCAGGCCGGAGGCTAAATTCCAGCTTGCGGAGACAAACCTGAGCTAGCTCTGATTGAACTAGCACACTAAAAATAGAAGTGTAGCTATGGTGGTGAGTGGCTAACTGCCCTGACTACATGCCTGCTATCTTGACAGGACTGTACTCAGGGTAGCTAATCCCTCCTACTGCCAGAGCTACCCTCTATGGGTATAGGTACGTCTCCTTGATCTGGAAATTAGATGTCTAGCGCAAAGTGTAGACGTAGCTTTTGAGTCATAGCTGCCTAGTTACTGTCAAAAAACCAAAATCCTACTAGTGTCAGCTCTAAAAAAGTATATATATGGAGTAAGATGTATAGCATCCCATTCTCTTTCATGCATCAGTAAAACTGATAGCTCAGTTCCTATTTCCAAAGCTGTATTACTGGGGATGGTTAGAGCAAAGAAAAGAAGGAATAACACAACTTAATTTTCAGATGCCAGGTTCAACTACAGTAGCACTACTGATATAAAATTGCCTGTCCTGACAAACAAAGAGTATAAATTTGACATGGAAGTCACTGAGGGAGAATAACTATGAATGTTAAGGTGCTATTTTTCTCTCTCTCTAGCTGCTCTTTAATATACTGCTGAGATAAAACTACCCAAAAGCTTAAAATGCCTCATACAAAAGTTCACAATTATTTCTAATTAAAAGTAAGTTTTAAAAGTTTTGTGGAAGAAGTTAGGAAGTAGTAGAAATACTGAAGCAAAAGACTTCAGTAGGGTAAATGGAGTACTGCAGAAAATACTTTGTTGGGAAATTCTGCAGAAAATATTGACACAATCATTTATGTCACCCAGAGTTGTCCTGATTCACTGCCAGTACTATATATTCAGGGCAGCTCTTGAGACTTTGAGAGGAAGAAATATAGAAATTGCTGCTTGGGAACCGAGCCTTGACGCTCACATAGTGGCAGGCAGTGTTTCAGCATGTCATATGCTCTTACTCTGCGGATGTCACTACTGCAGCTGTGATGGAATACTGAACGCATCACAAAAACTTTAAAAAAGACACTATAAGTTAGGTAGAATTGCCACAACCAAAACCTATATTTATTAGGTTACAGTGGAGTCTTCTAACAAGGAAAGAATCCCTCTCAAGAACTCTGGGGAAAGACTGAGAAACAAGAGCAGAGCTAAAGAGAAGACCTACAAACTGTGTCGTAAAAAAAGCTTTCAAGTAGTTATGAGAGAATTAACTTTCCTTTGGGAATAAAGATGAAGAATGATGAAAACTCAAAATACATTGAGCAGCAATTGTGCGGGCGATGGATGGAATACACATAGAGATTGTGTAATAACTGTAGTCACTCCATAGTTATATTGGTCTGTGACTTTCCATCAAAAACCTAATTTGGCTGCCTTGGTTATGTGCCTCACAACAGCTTCTTTAAGAGCTGCTGGAACCTGGCCCGTACCCACATCCCCGTAGGGTCACCTGACTATGTTGACGGACAATGGATGCTGTACTTCCCCATTGGCCTTCCCCAACCAGGAGGGACAAGGATCTAGCTCACAGGTTGTGACACTAAGCTGCCTCAGCACCTTTAACATCAAGGTGAAATTCTGAATTAATGTTAAACCGACAGACCAAGCGTTTGTCCCCCGCAAGACATAGTTCTGCTTCCATGTCTCAGTCTAAATGAGAGAGGTTTTATCAGAAGACTAACAAAAAACTATTCACAATAATAAAAACTCAACTCAACAACCAAGCAGAAACTGCAGAGATTAAAGTTTAAGGGCTTTCATCACTTCCTTGGGAAGTTACTCGATTATCAAATAAATCTTATCATTGAAAGTCTCATCCCTTCGCCCCCCCAATGTTCAACTTAAAATTTCCTTTCAGTTAATTCAGCCCTTGAATTTTAGGCCTCAGCAAGTGAGGCAGGAAACACCTTGCAGTTCAGAAAGACGTGCATCTTCAGGTATTTGTTGTATTCACATTATACATTTTGTTTATCATGTTTTCAAATGATTCTGTTGTCACTTTAGCTACATTCTACACTGTCAGCCACTGAAAGTACACAAAGTTAGGTAGGAAATACAAATTGGTTTATGAGGACTATATGGAAGCTCTCTCTTCAGAGGCTGCAGTTCCAATTTTTATATAACAAATGCTGGACATGAATAGAGGCTAAAGCCCTATCTATCTGCAGTAGTTATATGGCTCCCATTACCATAGTATCTCAGCATCTCACAATCTCTGATCTATTTTTCCTCCCAACACTCATGTGAAGTAGGGAAATGTTATGTCCCTCTCCATTTTACAGAGCTGCGAACAGAGGAGAAGCCAACAGAGGGAGGTCCCCTGGGGGGAGGTCCCACAGAGTTTTTGCCTTTCAGGCTTCTGTGAGCAGTAAATACAACATCTGAAGTGTCTCTTGGAAAGTGAGTGATCAGCTCTTGTGACCTGCATAGGATGTGCCATATTTGTCTTTCTCCCAGAGGATAGAAGTGACTTCATCCATACGAAGTGCAAGCTGGTCTCCATATTGGAAGAGAAGGTTAAAGGACTGGAGACCCAAGTAGCAACCCTGCGTTGCATCAAAGAAAATAAAGACTTTCTGGATAGAAGTCAGTGTTTGGTACTGCAGGCACAGCATGCTGAAGAATCAGAGAGGGCAGAACAGGGAAGAGAATTGGCAGCATATGACCTCCAGAAGAAGAAAGAGGAGAACCCATGTACCTCCAATGCAAATAGAGGTAAGAAACCGTTTTCAGGCTCTCTGCACAGGTACTACGGTGGAGAATGGTTTGAAAGAGTCATCTGAGGGAAGGGATCAGAAGGAGACCCCATCGATCAGAAGGCATGGGATGCATTGTCCTAGGGATGGGGGTTCCACAACCACCATTCCCCAAAAAAAGGAGATGGGTGGTGGTGGTCAGGGGACTCCATCCTAGGGAGACTGAGTCATCCATCAGCCGTCCAGACTGGGAAACTTGAGAAGCGTGCTGCTTGCCTGGAGCTAGAATTCAGGACGTGATGGACTGTCTGCAAAGACTGATCAAGCCCTCGGACTGCTACCCCTTCCTGCTTCTCCACGTGGGCACTAATGATACTGCCAAGAATGACTCTATGTGGGTCACTGCAGACTATGTGGCTCTGGATAGAAGTATAAAGGAGTTTGAGGTGCAAGTCATGTTCTCGTCCATCCTCCCTGTTGAAGGAAAAGGCCCAGGTATGGATCATCGAACTATAGAAGTAAATGCGTGGTTACACAGATTGTGTCGGAGAGAGGGCTTTAGAGTCTTCGCCCAAAGGATGTTGCTCCAGGAAGGATTGCTAAGAAGAGATGGGATCCAAGTAATGAAGAGAGAGAAGAGCATCTTCAGAGGCAGGCTTGCTAACCTAGTGAGTAGGGTTTTAAACTAGGTTTGCTGGGAGATGGAGACCTAAGCCCTGAAGTAAGTGGGGAAATGGGATACTGGGAGGAAACACAAGAAGGAGGGTACAACAGGGGAGGCCTCCTGATTCATACTGAGAAAGCAGGGCAATCAGCTAGTTATCTTAGGTGCTTGTACATGAACGCGAGAAGCTTGGTGGGGTAACTCACATGACTGGAGCACTGTCATGGATGGGTATACACTCTTCAGGCAGGATGGGAGGGGGAGAAAAGATGGAGGAGTTGCACTGTATGTAAGACAGTAGTATGGTTGCTCAGAGCTGCAGTATGAAACTGTAGGAAAGCCTGAGAGTCTTTGGGTTAAGTTTAGAGGCGAGAACAACAAGGGTGATGTCGTGGTGGGCATCTGCTATAGACCCCCAGACCGGGAGGATGAGGTAGACAAGGCTTTCTTCGGACACCTAACAGAAGTTCCAGATCACAGGCCCTGGTTCTCATGGGGGACTTCAATCATTCCTCTGCTGAGAGAGCAATAAAGCAGTGCACAGACATTCCAGGAAGTTTTTGGGGAGTGTTGGGGACAACTTCCTACTGTAAGTGCTGGAGAAACCAACTAGGGGCCATGCTCCTTTTGACCTGATGCTCACAAACAGGGAAGAATTGATAGGGGAAGTACAAGTGGGTGGCAACCTGGGCAGCAGTGACCATGAGATGGTAGAGTTCAGAATCCTGACAAAAGGAAAAAAAGAGAGCAGCAGAATACGGACCCTGGATTTCAGAAAAGCAGACTTTGACTCCCTCAGGGAACTGATGGGCAGGATCCCCTAGGAGGCAAATATGAGGGGGGAAGGAGTCCAGGAGAGCTGACTGTATTTTAAAGAAGCCTTATTGAGGGCACAGGAACAAACCATCCCGATGTGCAGAAAGAATAGCAAATATGGCAGGCTTAACAGAGAAATCTTCGGTGAGCTTAAACACAAAAAGGAAGCTTACAAGAAGTGGAAACTTGGACCGACTACTATGGAGGAGTATAAAGATATTGCTCAATCATGCAGGGGTGTAATCAGGAAGGCCAAAGCACAACTGGAGTTGCAGCTAGCAAAGGATGTGAAGGGTTTCTACAGGTATGTTAGCAACAAGAAGGTGGTCAGGGAAAGTGTGGGAACCTTACTGAATGGATGAGGCAACCTACTGACAGATTATGTGGAAAAAGCTGAAGTACTCAATGCTTTTTTTGCCTCGGTCTTCACAGACATAGTCAGCTCCCAGACTGCTGCGTTGGGCAGCACAGTATGGGGACGAGGTGAGCAGCCCTCAGTGGTGAAAGAGCAGGTTAAGGACTATTTAGAAAAGCTGGACATGCACAAGTCCATGGGGCCAGATGCAATGCATCCGAGGGTGCTGAGGGAGTTGGCTGATGTGATGGCAGAGCCATTGTCCATTATCTTTAAAATCTCGTGGTGATCAGGGGAGGTCCTGCACAATTGGAAAAAGGCAAATATAGTGCCCATCTTTAAAAAAGGGAAGAAGGAGAATCTGGGGAACTACAGAGTGGAGAGCCTCACCTCAGTTCCCAGAACAATCATGGAGCAGGTCCTCAAGGAATTCATTTTGAAGCACTTGGAGGAGAGGAAAGTGATCAGGAACAGTCAACATGGATTCACCAAGGGCAAGTCATGCCTGACCAACCTGATTGCCTTCTATGATGAGATAACTGGGTCTGTGGACATGGGGAAAGTGATGTACGTAATATACCTTGACTTTAGCAAAGCTTTTGATATGGTCTCCCACAGGATTCTTGCCAGCAAGTTAAAAAAGTATGGATTGGATGACTGGACTATAAGATGGATAGAAAGCTGGCTAGATTGTTGGGCTCAATGGGTAGGGATCAACGGCTCAATGTCTAGTTGGCAGCCGATATCAAGCGGAGTGCCCCAGGGGTCGGTCCTGAGGCCGGTCTTGTTCAACGTCTTCATTAATGATCTGGATGATGGGATGGTTTGCACCCTTGGCAAGTTCGTGGATGACACCAAGCTGGGGGAGAGGTAGATATGCTGGAGGGTAGGGATAGGGTCCAGAGTGAACTAGACAAATTGCAGGATCGGGCCAAAAGAAATCTGAGGTTCAACAAGGACAAGTGCAGAGTCCTGCACTTAGGCCGGAAGAATCCCATGCACTGCTACAGGCTGGGGACTGACTGGCTAAGCGGCAGTTCTGCAGAAAAGGACCTGAGGATTACAGTGGACGAGAAGCTGGATATGAGTCAACAGTGTGCCCTTGTTGCCAGGAAGGCTAACGGCATACTGGGCTGCATTAGTAGGAGCATTGCCAGCAGATCAAGGGAAATGATTATTCCCCTCTGTTCGGCACTGGTGAGGCTACCTCTGGAGTATTGCATCCAGTTTTGGGCCCCCCATTACAGAAAGGATGTGGAAAAATTTGGAGGAAGTCCAGTGGAGGGCAACAAAAATGATTTGGAGGTTGGGGCATATGACTTATGAGGAGAGGCTGAGGGAACTGGGCTTATTTAGTCTGCAGAAGAGAAAAGTGAGGAGGGATTTGATTGCAGCCTTCAACTACCTGAAGGGGGTTCTAAAGAGGATGGAGCTAGGCTGTTCTCAGTGGTGGCAGATGACAGAACTAGAAGCAATCGTCTCAAGTTGCAGTTGGGGAGGTCTAGGTTAGATATCTGGAAAAACTATTTCATGAGGAGGTGAAGCACCGAAATGGGTTACCTAGGGAGGTGGTGGAATCTCCATCCTTAGAGGTTTTTAAAGCCTGGCTTGACAAAGCCCTGGCTGGGATGATTTAGTTGGGGTTGGTCCTGATTTGAGCCGGGGGTTGGACTGGATGATCTCCTGAGATCTCTTCCAACTCTAATCTTCTATGAGACTAAGGATGCATCCAAGATTATAAAGTCAGTTTGTGTCACAGAAGGGAACTGAACTCAAGTCTCTCAAATCCCAGGTCAGTGCCTTACACTGGATCATGCTTCCCCCATGAAGGAAGCTTGAAAATGTGACAGTGGGACTTACAGATTGCTGCAGGCTTAGGGTATTATTGCCTACTAAAAAAGTTTTAGACAGCACTGGAAATGAACTCTTCTGAGAGGATGAAGCACTATACTGTAAAACATAAATTATCAAGGCCTTAGGGGATAATTGGAATTCAGATAATCAGAAGCCAGACAGCAAGTTTTGTAATCTTCACCCAGTCTTGGGTCAAGATCCAAGGAGAGAAGGGGAACTCTGGGAATCTTGAAGGTCTGCTTCTGGAGAGTTTCTGAGCAACCCAGGAAAGGAGCTTGTCAGCCAAAATACCTCTTAAAACAGACCTTCAGTTAACTAGGGTTATATTGCATTTCCTGTAGCATATATGTACACGTTCAAGTCATTACATTTCTAGGCTATTTAATCTTTCAGAAGCAAATTTCTTATATTCAACCCTAAGGCTTCAAAAATCTGAATCAATAACACCCTAACATATAAAGTAAGAAGCACGATTTTTCCAAAGTCTATAAACATAAGGAATGTGTACACACACACAAAGCACAGTACTATTTCTTGGGTGTTACAAGATTTAGGTTTCCTTATTGTGAAATTCATAGCAAATACATTTTTTTAATAAACCTGCAGCACTTTGAATTATATCTAGTCAAAATATTAAACCTTCTCATACTTGAAGACGAAATATTGTGATAGGTCACCTAGATCGGTATTAACAAAGTGCTAAAGAAAAATAAATACCCTACGTTAAATACTCTCTGATTATGCTTAAATAACCAAAAACTATTTCTGAGAAGTATTTGTCCCAAACTATTATGCAATGAAAAATGGGTCATCAGTAAAGCAGCAGCATCAAGTGTCAATATTCATGGCTTTATAGAAGATATCTTCTCCTCCTGTTCTTACATCTAGTAAGTGAGCCTTCTTAGATATTTGTAAAGGAATTTTCCTCCTATCAATTCTCTTTCACATTAGAAGCAAGGGTGAACCATGGCAAAAAATAATAATAATTAAAAAAAAAATCAGTTTTCCCCTGAGGTATTTTCAGTAGAATTGAAACACATCAAAAACAATTATATTATTACCATATTTAAAGAATTTGTTAATGGTGATGTTAAGGTTAATGCCACATTATCAGTGGTCTGAGTCACAATGGGCACACATTTATGTGAAAGGGATAAAAATTATACAATCAGATTTCAGCCCTAAATATTTTGGACCCAGATAATGGATTATAAAAAACAGAGTACTCGGAAAGGCACATGTGAGCTAAACATACTTCATTCTAATTGCCCCATTTTCAGTCATTTGTAACTTTTTCAAAAAGCTCTTAGCTGGTCAACATGATTTGCAGGGTTTGGAACTTGTTTTGCCTTGAAGTCATTTTCAGCCGCCCTCCCCCCCTCCAGTTTAACACGCCACCTAAGATTTTTCTTCTATTTTATTTAGGTTCCATCACCATGGTGTCTGAATGCTTTCCAATAGTATGCAACTGTCATGTGGTGTTCTTCCGTTTCTATCCACAGGGGGGAAATTGTTGAAAAAAAGTTAATGACTACTATGTTTTGCACATTTCTATTAGTAAAGGCAAAGTCAAAGGCACTTTGCACTTGGAGGGGATGGTTGTTATTCTGGAATGATTCAGAGTTTTGGACCAGTCCCCAAGAAAGCTTCATCTCCTGCACAAGTTCTACCCTTGTATACACATCTCCATTATGCCAGAGGATAGCAGTTGTCAACCACACTACTTGTCCCAGAGCTTTAGGTCATCTTTTAAGTATCGCAGGCCTAGCTCATTGATAACCTTGAAAAGAACGGAGATCTTGAGCCTGATGCAATATTCTATGGGGAGCTGGCACAGTGAGTGGATGACAAATGTGATGTTTTTGTTTCTGAGGGTGGTATATTATTAGATTGGTTTTAATGTTTTTATCATGTTCTTATACATTTACAGAATTAAATTATAGCTCAAAGCCCCAAGAGCCTTGGCAGAGGATGTTTTATAAACTGAATTATTATTAGTTAGGTTTTATACTTGAAAATACCATGGAACATGTTAACCATACACACAAACAGGCAATTGTGCATCTACATGTTTTGTGGCTTTCTCTGTAGTTTCCCCTCTCACTCCAGACAGATGCACTATTCTAATATGAAGATTAAATCCAACCATACCACGGCCACACACTTAAATCACATGGTAGATGGCAAATCAACTAACGTCGCCTGAACCAAAACTACAATGCGTAAACTTGAACAGAAAAAAAAAAGTTTTACAGATTGCTGCATAATTTAAATCTTCTAGGACATGGAGGGCTCAGAGCTAGAAGTGCATGTCTGCAGTAGACAATTGTGGATGGGAGCAACTTGCCTGTTATGAAAGGAGAAGCATAAGTGAGAGAGGACTGGAGGAATAATGTGTGGAAAAAATGATGCGAAAAAGTACACTAATGACAACTGAGTGAGAAGAGAAAGAAAGGCACGTTTTTTTCCTCAGGGCTACAATGAAAGAAAGCATAAAAAATTCTGTGTCTGCTTAAAGCCTTTGAAGCTAGATTTAGGCCCCTCTACAATTTACTGAACCTTGTATAAACCTTGTATGCACTTCCAAGTAACAGTTTAAACATGGTTTTGGCTAGCAAAGATGAACATAGCCAGACTGAATGCTGTTCAGAGTATTTATTATTTATTTCAGTTTCCAAAATGAGTTCTGGTTACATGTACATCAGTATACAAACAGCAGTTAGGATCAGTGTCCAACAATTAGACTCTCCACAAATTCCCAGAATTCTCCGGGCAACCACACAACAGACACCCAACTCCTCCTACTCTCTCCCTCCTTACAACAATTCATTCCTCCTCCACATGAGAGAAGCTTATATCTAAATTAGTTAAATCACACCTTAACCCCCACCCAGGCTAGCTGGACCAACTGTTTAAAACAATTTAGCTGCTTTAGCACAGTTCAGCAAACTGTTTCTGACAACACAGGTGAGGCTTTAATTAGGAGAAGTAGTAGCGACAGAGTATGTAAGCCACAAGGGCTTGGTTTGGTCTGCCAAGAAGAAAAAGTCGGAAAGAGACAAAAAATAAGACAATTCCTACATTAAGTCATGACAAACACCAGATATAAGCCTGGTGAGAATAGATTCTCTCAGAAAGAGAGTCCTCACCCCCAGAAAGCTGCTCAAAGCATTCAGGTGAGTTAAATTCCACTGAAGCACAAGAGACTAAAGAATTTGATGGCTAAGAGCAAAACAGGTTAACTACAAAATATGAATACTTAGAAACAAGAGTCATCAAGGATGTATAGTATTCAAAGTGCAAGGCCAGGACATATTCAGCCAATTCCGAAAGATTGTTAAAGAAGTCTTATTTTTTAAATGCATTTTTTGCCTAAAGCTGATATTAATAATACCACCTAGCTTTTATATAGTGCTTTTCATCCACAGATCTCAACACGCTTTACACAGGTTGTCAATATCATTATGTAACTATTGTCCTACCACATATAATACAATTACATACATTGTATGTGGCCAATTACCAGGCACAGGGTATTCTCTTACAGATCATACTACAGACATTTTGGGAGTCCCTCGGTTTTTCATTAGTGCATTTTCTCCCAGCCTCTTCTAGGTCACGGAAACATCAGGCAATTCACTTTAAAAAGACATCTGCCTTGCTAGAAGGAGCCGCATACAAGATTACACTGTCAGACAAAAAGCAAAGCAGACACAAGGAAACAATACAGAACCAGCCTTAAGCACAAACAACTATTCAGGCAGGAGTCCTCACTTTCTGAGGCTCATGCATTAAGTAGATCATGGTGCACAGGTCCACGAGAGACGTTATTAAGGGAACAAGAGCAAACTATGACAATGCATAAGAAAGATAAGAAGTATCATAAGAAGGTACCCTGGCTTAACCTGGACATCTTCAATGACATGAAATTCAAAAAAGAGTCATAAAAGAAGTGGAAATTAGGTCAAATTACACAGGATGAATATTTTAAAAAAACCACCATGACCATGTAGAGACAAAATTGCAAAGATCAAGGCTCAAAATGAGATTAAACTAGCTAGGGACATAAAGAATAACAAGAAAGTATTTTACAAATACATGGGAAGCAAGAGGAAAACCAGGGACAGGGTAGGCCCATTACTATATGAGGATGAAAAGACTAACGGAAAACACAGCAATAGTCAAACTGATAAATGTCTTTTTTGTTTGTTGTCACCAAAAAAGTTAGCAGTTATTCGACAATTAACATCATAAATATCAGTGTAGATGGGGTAGAATTTGAGATTAAAACAGGAAAAAAACAAGTTAAGAACTACTTAAACAATCTAGATGTCTTCAAGTCAGCAGGGCCTGATGAAATACATCCTAGAATACTTAAGGAACTGGCAGAAGAGATCTGAGTCATTCGTGATTATCTTTGAGAACTCATGGAAGGTGGGAGGGATCCCAGAGGACTGAAAAAGCACATATAGTCTCTATCTATTAAAAGGAGAACAAGGACAACTGGGGAATTGCAGACCAGTCAGCTTAACTTTGGTACTGAGAAAGATAGTGGAACAAATAATCAAACAATCAGTTGGCAAGTACTTAGAAGATGATAAGATAAGTAACAGTCAACATGGATTTGTCAAGAAAAAATCATGTCAAACCAACCTAATATCCTTCTTTCATAGGGTAACAAGTCTTATGGATGAAGGGAAGCAGTAGATGCCAAATCTTGACTTTGGTAAGGCTCTTGATACTATCTCACGTGAAACTTCCCATAAACAAATTAGAGAAATATAGCCTAGATGAATCTACAATATGGTGGGTGCACAACTGCCTGGAAAACCATACTCAGAAAGAGTAGTTATCAATGGTTTACAATTGAGCTGGATGGGCATATCAAGTGGGATCCCACAGGGATCTGTCCTGGGTCTGGTTCTGTGCAATGTCTTCATAAATGATTTGGATAACGGCATACAGAGTACATTTATAAGATTTGCAGATGATATCAAGCTGGAAGGGGTTGTAAGCTCTTTGGAGGCCAGAGTTAGAATTCAAAATGATACTGACAAACTGGAGAAATGGTCTGAATTAAATAGGATGAAATTCAATTAGGATAAATGCAACAGACTACACTTAGGAAGACATAATACTGGGCTAGATGGACCACTGATCTGACCCAGTATGGCCTAATGTTCTTATGTTCTAATAATTAACTGCACAAATACAATATGGGAAGTGACTTCCTCGGAAGGAGTACTGCAGAAAAGGATATGAGGGTTATAGTGGATCACAAACTAAATATGGATCAAAAATGTAAAACTGTTGCAAAAAAAGCAAACATCATTCTGGGATGTATTAGCAGGAGTGTTGTCAGCAAGGCACGAGAAGAAATTCTTTCACTCTATTCAGCACTGAAAAGGCCTCAACTGGAGAACTGCATCTAGTTCTAGACACCACACTTTGGGAAAGAAGTGGACAATTTGGAGAAAGTCCAGAGGAGAGCAACAAAATGATTAAAGGCATAGAAAATATGCCCTATGAGGAAAAAAATGAAAATATTGGGTTTGTTTAGTCTGGAAAAGTGAAGACTGAGGGGGGACATGATAACAGTCTTCAAGTACATAAAAGGTTATTATAAAGAGGAGGATGATAAATTGTTCTCTTTAACCACCGAGGTCAGGACAACAAGCAATGGGCTTAATCATTGGAGGTTTTGAAGACTAGGTTAGACAAACACCTGTCAGGAATGGTCTAGATAATATATAGCCCTGCCTCAGTGGAGGGGACTGGACTAGATGACCTGTCGAGGTCCCTTCCAGTCCTACATTCTTATGATTTCTGCATATCATAAGGCTGCTCCCAAACAAGTAGAAGAAAGCTAAGCAAAGCACACTTTATCTGAAATGAACAAAGGAAAGACAGGATGTTCTACCCAAGTAACAGCAGGTTTAAATGACAAAAATGCCTCCAAGTTAGAGGTGGATAAGACCTATTATATCATTATTATCCATTACATCCAGTGCATCTGGTGCATTTTTGATGACATTTACCCTAAATTCTCCCTTTCTTAATTTCATTCCATTGCTCCTAGTATTTCCTGGTATCTCAAATAGTTACTTATTCTGCATACTCTTCTTTCCCCACAAAAAACTGTCTCCTAGCCACGCTATACATAACTAGCTACTTTTAATACTTCCTCACTGTCAGTCCCTCCAGTCCCCTCTTCATTTTTGTTACTTTCCTCCAAACTCCCTTCATTTGGCCTATACTATCCAAAGCTGAATGCAGTATATTTTGGATGAAGTCACATCAGAACCCCTGTAATGTACAATGATGGCTCAAGGGAATCTTGTACAGCTATTCTACGTTAGCTAGGAGAAAACTGACAAACTAAACATCTGGAAGCTCTTAAAAGCTCCATGGCATAAAAGGGCACTGTGTATTTAGAATTTTGATCCAGCTGTAAACGATGAGAGTCGTGCAAAGAACCAAGGAGAAGTATGCATCACAGGTTCCGTCTACACTAGCGACTGTACATGTGTCCCTGTATGTGGTTGTGCCATAGCTACCCTACTGTCCACTTCTAAACCCCAGAAGCACATAGAACCATAGAATATCAGGGTTGGAAGGGATCTCAGGAGGTCATCTAGTCCAACCCCCTGCTCAGAACAGGACCAATCCCCAACTAAATCATCCCAGCCAGGGCTCTGTCAAGCCTGACCTTAAAAACTTCATAGGAAGGAGATTCCACCACCTCCTAGCGAACTCATTCCAATACTTCACCACCCTCCTAGTGAAAAAGTTTTTCCTAATATCCAACCTAAACCTCGCCCACTGCAACTTGAGACCATTACTCCTGGTTCTGTCAGCTGCTACCACTGAGAACATTTTTGAAGGCAAGTAGCAGGTGAGTAAGCTAGCACGCCTGAGGGGTGTTGGTAAGTACATTCCTCAGGCTATGGCCCTGTACCTGTGCCAGTGTGCAGCATGAATGGGGGCAAGAGTCGTATATCACATCTCAGGTTTCTATAGTCCTCCACCCCCAGTTCCACAATGCACTGAACCCTTTTCTTCCTGACCTTTACCCAAACTATAAAGGTCCCTGCCCTCCAATTTTCACCAGTATTAACGAACTGTGCTGACTATATCAGAACAGCTTTCTGCTGCACTCTGTAGATCAATACAGGTGAACATATATCCTGTTCTGAGAGTAGCCACCTGACCTGCCAACCACACCCCAAACATTTGTCCTGCAATAAGGAACAGTAGCAGAACCATATCACCATCCCATTGCTTCATGTCTTCCACCCAGTTTGGCACAGGGTAGACATGAGTGGCCAGCAGCAAATGTGGAAGGCAGGGAACTATGCCAACAACACACAGTGACAGTGTGGACAAGGGTATACATAGCATAAATGGACACTTGACACAGGTATAAGGAATATACTCAAGCATGTAGGTAGACAAGTAACCAAGTATGCATGCCAGTATAGACAGAGCCACAGAGGTAAGCCAGGGAAGGCTGACTGTCCAGAGACCTTAAGATTCATATTGGCTGCAGGAAATGTTATGGCTCTTAAAAGTAGACCAACTGCTGTTGTGGAGGTTTTGGCCAATTAGTGAGATTGTTGGAATATATCAGCTCCCATTTTCCATCCTGCTTCTCTCCAAATACTGTGATTTCAAAAACGTTGTTTTTTTCCTCTAAAGCTTTTCTAATATCTGCCTCTTCTTCTGAATTCCCATTGTTTACATTCTGGTTCATGGCCTTGATGTTCTCTCTCGATTACCATAATAACTTCCTTCTCCCTGGCCTCCCCAACACTTCATTTCAACAGGAAGCAGCAAATAACTTTTCTTTTCCATTGTCCCAAGCATATCAGCCCCATTTCTTAAATCTCCCTCGCTGATTATAAACTTTCAACTCTCCCACTTCTATTGACTAGCTTTCCATACCTGATCTGCACATGACAGTGGGCTACTATTTCTCTTCTGCCCTGCTTTATTCATGTATTTGAAAATCCTATACTTTCAAACTTTTTACATATTAGGTTTTGCATCTTCCCCATTTGTGGTTAGCCTCTTCACTCATCTCTCACTTCTCATGCAAACTCTTCAGGCCAGGGAGTGTTTTTTTAATCTGTTTAAATGTCATAAAAACTTGCAACATTATACCAGTGATTATGTTTGCCTGCAAGTAGCCACGATGTTGAAGAGTGACGAGTTTCTCACTAGTAGCTGAGACCACCATCCAAACTTTTTTGGTTGGGCCTCATAACCTATCAGATGCTAAGGATTTAAAGCAAAGATCAGTGTGTCTGGCTTGCAAGACTTTTGACACCTGAGCCTGAAGCCTTCAGGGCTTAAACTCCAACTAGTGTAGAACTTTGCAGTGCATCTCCTCAGCAACATGGGCTACTATGAACTCATCAAAACCTGTCTTGTGCCATCTACACTGGCTTCCCATAGAATATCAGATCAAGTTCACTGTCTCAGTCCTTATCTTCAAGGCACTCCCTGGCCAGATCCAGCATATAAAAGAATACTTGAAGCTCCAGGATGAAGACAGTAGTCAAACATGGTCCTCCAACACATGGAACTCTCTACTATAAGCCTAAAGCTTATCTGTACCGATGATGGAACTTTCTCAAGGGCCAATCCAAGACTGTGGAAAGAACTCCTTCAGAAACTAAGGACCATCACAAACCCCACCACCTTCAACTCAAAATGCAAGACGCACTTCTTTGGCCTTGCTTTCTATAACATAACATACAGTAACATTTACATACATTAAAAATACCCTACTAAAACAAGATACTCTACTGTACCACTTCTCCCCCTGGGAAAGGACAAACAGCACATGACAGATGTGTAGTAAAATTTCTTATTATGTTCCTGGATGGCACTCAGGTACTGCAATGATGAAAGTGGTATAAGAAATCATACAGAATAGGAACTACCAAGTACACTAATTGCTATGGTGTGTTCAAAATGGTGCTAGTTAAAACATGTTTGTTAACACAGTTTCTATCATAATGCATTTTCCCAGTGCAGACATGGCCTAAAGGCTCTTAGCTGTAAGTGGGAGTGATGTCTGATGAGAAATGCTGGTTTCTGACATAGGGCCACTCTCGTGAAAGGAGAGAAGTACCTTTCTCATCAAAGAATATCAAGACCATTTACCGAGGGAAGTTCTTCTCTCCCAGAGCAATGGCGGCAGAATCTGGCCCATAGAATGCAGAAAAGCTCGTCTTTCAAATATAATCTCTCCGTGCCTGATTTTAAGTAGGGACAGCGGGTAGAAAGTTTTCAGCAGTTACTACTACATGTAACTAGAATACTAAAAACAAAGACATTGTACCAAATATCTAATACTGTAGCTTTCAAAACTGATCAAACAGCACTTTTAAAACCAATATTTTTCCCATTATGCAAATGTCTATTGAAATGTTTAACTATGAAATATTCATCACAGATATGCACCTCCAGAAGGCCCAAATAAAGCTTTGAATATATAAACATGAGATTTTAGATATAGATATGTAATCTCTTGTTTATCCAGACTCAGAGTTGGTATTCATCACAATTTTATCAGAGAACTGATACTAGTATCAGAATTTTTTTTAAAAAGTTGTGCCTTATTCCCATCCCTCCTAGTTAACACAAAGTTGGACACATATCTATTTTTCATATCGCTTCTCAAAAAATGTCTTATGCCCCCTGATCTTAACTTTGGAATTTCTTGTTACCTACCCAAATTCGTAATCTTATTTTGAATTTTACTATGCTCTCAGCTTCAATAATATTTTGCAGCTATATATTTCACAGGTTAATTACAAGAATACATAGGAATACCTGATTTACCTTCCATATATCATTTATCACAGGGTCACCCCCAACAATCCCTCAGTACCGAGGGATGTCATTGGCCATCATGCTGTGTAGTTGGACTAGGTATTTCTGGAGTTCCTCACACAATCTTCCCTAGTCTTGACTAACTTAAATATTGTGTCATCTCCAAATTTTTCCACTTCACTGTTCAACTGATTTTTAAGGATAGGTACAGTAACTCCTCACTTAATGTTGTAGTCATGTTCCTGAAAAATGCGACGTTAAGTGAAACGATGTTAAGCGAATCCAATTTCCCCATAAGAATGAATATAAATGTGAGGATAGGTTCCACAGAAATTTTTTTTTGCCATACAGTACAGTACAATAGTTGGGAGGTGCCCTGTCTTAGCCCACACAGGCACAGCCCACTCGCACTGGAGATGAGGCAGGCAAGGAGGCTGAAGGTGCTGTAGGCTAGGAGAAGCACGTTGTGCAGGAGCAGCGGCAGCTTCTCCTACTCTGCAAGCACCAGGGGCGGGGGGCTCAACCCTCAGCCTGCTCACTCCACCCCTTCCCCCAAACCCCCACCCTTAACCCACCTCTTCTTCCCCTCTCACCCCCTTTAGTCCGCATGCCGTGTCCTTGCTCCTCCCCCCTCCCTCCTCTGCCTCCTGCCCGCAGCAATTGAGTGGCTTGCGGTGTTCGGGGGCGGGGGGGAGCGAGGACATGGCGTGCAGGCTCGCCCTCCCTCCCCTGCCTCCTGAACACTGCAAACCAGCTGATTGCCGTGGGCAGGAGGCAGGGGAGGGAGGGGGGAGGCGCACCACATCCTCGCTCCTCCCCTGTGCCCGCATCTATCAGCTGCCTTGCGGTGTTCAGGGGGCAGGAGGATGGAGGGAGGAGCGAGGACTTGGCATGCAGCCTCCCCCGCCGCCTGCCCGCGGCAATCAGCTGGTTTGCGGTGTTTGGGAGGCAGCGGAGGGAGGGGGAGCCTGCACGCTGAGTCCTCACTCCTCCCCCCTCCCTCCTGAACGCCACAAGCCAGCTGATTGCTGCGGGCAGGAGGCAGGGGGAGGAGGGGGAAGGCGCTGATCTGCGGGGCCTGCCGGTGGGAGGGAGGTGCTGTGTGCTGGGGCCATAGGGGAGCTGATAGGGGGGCTGCCACTGTGGACAAAGCAGGCAGCCAAACGACGTTATAGAGAAGCATTGCACAACTTTAAATGGAGCATGTTCTGTAACTGAGCAGGAACATAAGATCGAAACAACGTTAAGCAAGAGGATGTTAAGTGTGGAGTTACTGTACAACATTTGCTGCACTCTAGTCCTCCTGTACAGAAACTTATTTTAATGAGATTGGATTTATTTTCCCAGCCTCAGCCACTACATTTAAGAAACTGTAGCCCTTTAATGTCTGTGTCCTTCCCAGTTTTCATAGTTAACTGATCCTCAGAGTTCACTGGAAAGCCATGTGACAAAAATATTCAGTACAACCCAGGAAACAAAGTGCCTGCTTGTAAAACATAGTGAAAACTCATCCAGGTTTTTTTAAATCAAAATATATTTGAGGTTTTAGAAATGTACTGACAGAACATAATGCTGAAAAAACATCAGAGAAGTCAAGACAAATAATTTTTTCACTTACTCTTGACTACTTTAACTGCTAGCTAGAGAGTGTAATTTGCTCTAAAACGTTTCAGTGCTGGATTCCCATATTCTGAGCAGCTTTCAGTCCCATGAACAAAGTAAAGTGGTCTCTGTTTTTTAACTGCAAAACTCAGTGATGTGGAGAACTTTGGCATCGCTACAAAGGACAGACAGAATGGATGCAGTCTAAACAGATATGGCTGTTTGGTTTCTGTTCCGGAACTGCTGAACATAGAAGTAAACTGTAGGGACCTTGTTTGTTTGCACTAAATATCATAAGCTGAACTGCTTTGATGAAGAGTCCCACTTTCCTTCTACTTCAGAAACAAGCTCATAAAATGAAGTCTCAGTGTAACAGTTGTTAAATATCCTATACTTGCGAAAGTACATTAATTGCAATTACACACAAAAGCTAAACAGAAATACGATTTTACACAATCCTCATCCAAAGCCAGAACTCTATCCACAGATATTCCATGGACTGCTCTCAGCATTGCCCAAAAGACAGAACTCTTTCCAGTCTGCTTTTGTACTGGGTTCCCTGAAATTTTTGGTCCATATCCTACTAACTGAGATAGTCAACATCTCTTTTAAGGAGAAAAATCTACCACCCACCAAAAGCACACCATAAATCCAGGCCGTGCTTAAAATACCAACACAATTTGCACCTCTACCTACCACCTAGTATTAATCTTCTGTTCCTGAGCAAGTTAATAGAGCAGCTCACAAAGGGTTATCTTCTACTCCATCTAGACCAAGGATTGGCAACCTTTGGTGCGCAGCCTGTCAGGGAAATCCGCTGATGGGCCAGGATGGTCTGTTTACCTGCAGCATCTGCAGGTTCGGACGATCGCAGCTCCCACTGGCCACAGTTTGCCATTCCAGGCCAATGGGGGCTGTGGGAAGTGGCGGCCAGCACATCCCTCAGCCTGCACCGCTTGCCGCAGCCCCCATTGGCCTGGAACGGCGAACCGTGGCCAGTGGGAGCTGCGATCGGCCGAACCTGCGAATGCTGCAGGTAAACAAACCATTCCAACCCACCAGCGGATTTCCCTGACAGACCACATGCCGAAGGTTGCTGATCCCTGATCTAGACATTGCCAGTATCCTGGGCCTCTCCTAATCAGGCTTCAGGCTAGGACACGGAACAGAGATAGTGCTAATGGCACTGATTGATCTCCTCTTGGCCCTGTGCTAAGGCCCCATTCACACACCTCTCCACAGTACTTGACAGAGTTGACCATGGAAAACCGATATCCTGCCTCAGGGATGTGGCAGTGGTTAACAAGTGCACACTGAGGTGACTTCAAAACTCATTTCAGACTTCACCAGACAGTGGAAAGGGGCACCTGCCTCTCCACGAATCTCCTCACTTGTGGCACTCTTATCCTCCCCCATGTCCAACATCTGTATGAAAAAGAAATCTCACAGTAAGAGGATTTAGCATTTAACAAACTGACAGATTGCCTTTCAATTAAAGGCAGCAACATTTTAAATAGTTCATTCAATTATAAAATATAATCTCGAATAAAGCAAACAGCAACAGGTTTTTAACAGATCAGTTACAGCAAAAGGGATTCTCTCCAAGTTAATAAATCAGTAATTAATCATTCTGTCTACCTACTAACCACATTTCAGCCACACAAAATGCACGGAATAAAAATCATACGTTCTTTTCCCTCAATAAATTTTCCATGGGTATGCTGGTATCCATTTACCCCATAAAAAATCAGCTAGTGACAGGGCTGGCTTTTAGAAGAGTTACAGTATGTGGATGTAATTGCTTTCACTAAAAACCATCTCACACGTCACAGAGTATTCCTTTCAAATGATACCTAATAAATCAAATGAACATGATTCATGTTAGTTATGCATCTACTTTCAGTTGCAATATTTTTAGAGTCCACATATGCGAAATGAAGAAGTTGAAAATAATGCTATAGTCTTCATATCATAGGAAGACTCTTTATTCTAAACAAAACCAAAAAGCCAAAAACAAACAAAAAAGATACTTTCAACACTGCATTGTGTTTTTGAACATGCACTATGCTCAACATTGCAAACACTTCAATTTCACTTTCTAGACTCTCTCCCTACTTTGCAGGGTGGATTAAATGGATAATAGAAACACAGGAACAGTGATTTTCTCCTTCTTAAAAAGTAGGTCTGCCAGAGAGCCCACTGCATAGAATCATAGGCCTAGAAGGGACTTCAAAAGGTCATCTAGTCCTGTCCCTTGTACTCATGGCAGGACTAAGTATTATAGCCATCCCTTAGAGGTGTTTGTCTAACCTGCTCTTAAAAATCTCCAACGATGTGGACTCCACAACCCCCTAGGCAATGTATTTCAGTGCTTAACCACCCGGACAATTAGGAAGCTTTTCCTAATGTCCAACCTAAACCACCCTTGCTGTAATTTAAGCTCATTGCTTCTTGTCCTAGCCTCAGAGGTTAAGGAGAACAATCACAGAATCATAGAATATCAGGATTGGAAGGGACCTCAGGAGGTCATCTAGTCCAACCCCCTGCTCAAAGCAGAACCAATCCTGTTTCTCCCTCCTTGTAATGACCTTTTATGTATTTGAAAACTATCATCTAGACCTTTAATCATTTTTGTTGCTCTTCTCTGGACTTTCTCCAATTTGTCCACATCTTTCCTGAAATGTGTCCAGAAATTGGGTGAGGCCAGAAAACATCCTCAAAGCGTCAGATTGAATATAATAACTGGGTTTCAGGAGGCTGTGTTTAAAATCTATTGCTCTACCTGATGGGTCAAAGGGTCTGTGTCATAGGTCTTTATTGGTCTAATACTAATCAATATTATACAATCATAGAGCAGTCAAAAGATTTCTATTACTTGACTTGGGTAGTTATTTGTTAAACTCTTAGCCACAATGGAGATTTTTTTTTAAACCACAGCAATATTACAGTTTATACCAAGGTTTTGTATTTGAATCCAAGAGAGAAGTCAAAATGAACTCTTTGCTTACATGCTCATTCAGTATCTAAGGCTAAGTGCCTTAAATTCACTGTAAGTGTAGTGTCTCAATTACTAAAGATATAGTAAACAGAAAAAGAATTAGTGGCTAAATCCATGTCTGATTCAGTTACTGCACATTGTCCTCATCACATGCTGTTGAGTAAACAGCTTTACAGGCCAATTCTAAACTGAGTTTGTAGAAATAATTTTGGTTATAAGTTACAGTTTAAAAACTCTCCAATAATGTCAACTTGTAAAGCATTCTGGAGGTTGGAGCAGCATCAGAAGTTCCGTAAGGTTAGAATTTCAAGGAAGAATGGGTTGGCCTGAGTTACTGGTCTATAAATGTGCTTTGGATCATTTCCAGCTCTGAACACACTCACCAAACATACTTATGATCGGATGTCCAGAAACAATGTAATCGCATACACTATGCTGTAACACTCAGAAACAACGAAGCACTCCAAGCCACAAAATTTCTTTTACAATTCTCTCATTGCTCTTGGAGTAACCAAATGGGTGAACTGCACAGCTTTCGGTGAATAGAAGCAATTCTATTTCAGTGCTAACCGTGTTTTCATGCGGACCTAAGATTTTATCAGAAGTGAGTTAACAGTGAGGTTGTGCAACAAAAGACCTCCAACTAGCAAGAAAAGATGGATTCACCTTTTATGGCATTAATTTTAAACAAAACTCTTTAAAGCAAAGTTTAGAATCCATCTTTTTAGGGACTGCTAAAGCCCACATCACTATAGTAACTAAATACCATTCAAGAACTTTTTTGAAAATAGAAATCTCTCTTCCCTATTCTTCTTTCCCAGAAGACAGTAGGAGAAATAAGTGATTCGCTTATAGACTTGTCTTGTTGGTGTGTGTGAGAGAGCTTGTGTGTAGAAGTTATCGAGAGAAAGCTAAACCAAAGAAATGAGTTTGCTTGTGTGGTCTGGTCATTTTTCTTGTAGGAATGCACTCCACAGTCTATGTTAGCTCCTGTGAAAGTTCTGTCTTCTGCCCTCCACCTACTGGTTGTCAGTTTACTTGTCCCAGATGTAGATGTGATGGAGGGCATGGCTGCAGATAAACTACAGATCTCTCAGGCTACAGCCATTTCCTTATAGGACGCTAAATACCAGAACAGAGACCTTGAATGGGATTCCATTCAGTGGGGAGTCAGTGCAGACAGAGCATTCGGATGATGAGTTCATGGTGACCTGTGCTGCTAGGCAGATGGGCACTATGTCTTCTCCCAGATGAAGCTTTGTGAAGGTGTGTGGTTTAATTCCCAGCTGGGAGTTGCAATAATTATGTGGCTGTCACAAATATGTGGTTCACCATTTGACATAGATCTAGCCATTAGATGATGCACCATCTTCTGGTCAGCTGCAGATTGAAGAAACGGTTTACCTCTACCATGCATGTTTGGGCATTCAACAGAACTGAAGTCCAAAAGAACCACAAGGCTGTGGAATTACTTGATTTGAAGTCAAAGGTGGAAAATCTGAATAGGAGGTTTTGGCCTCAGATATTAGAGGATTCATTCATGTGGAAGATGAGTTCCTCCAAGATGAAAACTTTTGTGAACTGTATACTATGTCAGATACCTCCATCTGTTCCTCTGGAATGGACAATGAGTTCACTAAGCAAAGCACTGCGATTTTTTAACTGAAGTTTCTGAATAAGCCCCATTACTGCTGGGAGGACAGAGAGGCACTGCTTCTGGGCACCTCCAATGGGAGCTGAGAATGCTCTGACTGGCTGCCGTCCTTCCTTGGTGTTGCTGCTCAGTGGCTCCCGCACTGGCCACCAGGTGAATCAAAGTGAAGAGCTCTGGCTGCTTTATAGTGAGTCACAGGCGCATAATGGCTCTATATCCACTGTAGACTCCCCCAGAGCAGGGGAAAGATGTATCAGGGGACTTGCAGGTGGTTTCATTGACTATAAGGCCAGAAGAGAGGATCACATCATCTAGCCTGACCTCCTGTGAAACACAGCTCATAGAAAGAAAAGGAGTACTTGTGGCACCTTAAAGATTAACCAATTTGTTTGAGCATAAGCTTTCGTGAGCTACAGCTCACTTCATCGGATGCATACTGTGGAAAATACAGAAGATGTTTTTATACACACAGACCATGAAAAATGAGTGTTTATCACTACAGAAGGTTTTCTCTCCCCCCACCCCACTCTCCTGCTGGTAATAGCTTATCTAAAGTGATCACTCTCCTTACAACGTGTATGCTAATCAAGGTGGGCCATTTCCAGCACAAATCCAGGTTCCCCCCCACCCCAGGTCAACCTTGATCATCATCAGGGAGAAAACCTGGATTTGTGCTGGAAATGGCCCACCTTGATTATCATACATATTGTAAGGAGAGTGATCACTTTAGATAAGCTATTACTAGCAGGAGAGTGGGGTGGCGGGAGAGAAAACCTTTTGTAGTGATAAACACCCATTTTTTCATGGTCTGTGTGTATAAAAACATCTTCTGTATTTTCCACAGTATGCATCCGATGAAGTGAGCTGTAGCTCACGAAAGCTTATGCTCAAATAAATTGGTTAGTCTCTAAGGTGCCACAAGTACTCCTTTTCTTTTTGCAAATACAGACTAACACGGCTGTTACTCTGAAACAGATCATAGAGTTTCATTCACTTACCCTGGTTATTGACACCATAAACTTACATTTGGCTAAAGCACAACTTCCAGAAAGGTTTCCCTTACTGACCTAAAGACAAAGATGGCAAATCCATGACTTCCCTTGGTAGTTTGTTGCAATGGCTCACCACACTCATGTTAAAAATTTGTGTTAATTTCTAATTTGAAGTTGTCTGGCTTCAACTTGAAGCCATTGGTTTTTGTTACGGCTTTCTCTGCTAGATTAAAGAGCTCTTTGGTACTGGGTATTTTCTCCCATGAAGATAATTTGCAAACTAATCAAATCACCTCTCAATCATCTTTTGATCAAACAAACAGACTGAGCTCTAGATCTCTCATTGTAAGGCATGTTTTCCAGCCCCTGAATCATTTTTGTGAGTGTTCTCTGCACCCTCTCCAATTTTCCAACATCCTCCTCAACATGTGGACATCAGAACGGGACACAGCACTCCCATTACTGCACACAGAGGCAAAACCACCTCCTTATTCCTACCCAATAAACTAAACCCCGGCCTATACATCCAAGGACCACAACAACCCTCCCTGTCAAACCATTGCACTGACTATCCACCAGGACTCCCAAATCCCTTCCATATCCAATACTTTTCAGGATAGTTCCCAACTCCAGGCATGGCCTGCACTCCCCATTCTCAGATTTTGCACTTGACTGTACTAAAAAAGCATTTTGTTCTAATGGGCTCAGCCTACCAAGTGATCCAGATCATACTGTATGGCTGCTCATCCTCACCATCTACGACTCTGCCAATCCTTATGCCATCCACAAATTCCACAAGCCATGACCCCATATTTACTTTCAGATCATTGATGTAAATATTGAATGGATTGGGCCTAGCATCTGATCCCTGCAAAACTCCACCAGAACGACTCTCTTCCATTCACAGTCACTTTCCAAGATTTGCCAGCCAGCCAGTTCCTAATCCACTTAACGTTTGCTTCTTTGATACTGCATAGCATCAATCCTCTCATCACAATATTGTGCAGTACCAAGTCCAAGGATACCACATCCACGCAGCCACTTGAAATCTCATTCAAGAATGAAATCTGACCTGTCTGATAAGACCTGTCTTCCACAAACCACGCTGATTGGCATCAACTGTATTCTCATCCTCTAATTCTGCATCTCTTGAATCCTGCATCAGCTTCTCTATCATCCTGCCCTGGATCAATGTCAGGCCAACCGGCCCACTGCCACACAGGACATCCTGCTTGCCCTCTCCAAACATTAGCACAACATTAGCACTCCTCCAGCCTTCTGGAATCTCCTTGGTATGCCAAGATTTATCACAAATCTATATCAGAAGGCTGTCTGGTCTGACACACATTCTAATAACATCATAGAATCATAGAATATCAGGGTTGGAAGGGACCTCAGGAGGTCATCTAGTCCAACCCTCTGCTCAAAGCAGGACCAATCCCCAATTAAATCATCCCAGCCAGGGCTTTGTCAAGCCTGACCTTAAAAACTTCTAAGGAAGGAGATTCTACCACCTCCCTAGGTAACGCATTCCAGTGTTTCACAACCCTCCTAGTGAAAAAGTTTTTCCTAATATCCAACCTAAACCTCCCCCACTGCAACTTGAGACCATTACTCCTTGTCCTGTCCTCTTCTACCACTGAGAATAGTCTAGAACCATCCTCTCTGGAACCACCTCTCAGGTAGTTGAAAGCAGCTATCAAATCCCCCCTCATTCTTCTCTTCCGCAGACTAAACAATCCCAGTTCCCTCAGCCTCTCCTCATAACTCATTTGTTCCAGACCCCTAATCATTTTTGCTGCCCTTCGCTGAACTCTCTCCAATTTATCCACATCCTTCTTGTAGTGTGGGGCCCAAAACTGGACACAGTACTCCAGATGAGGCCTCACCAATGTCGAATAGAGGGGGACGATCACGTCCCTCGATCTGCTCGCTATGCCCCTACTTATACATCCCAAAATGCCATTGGCCTTTTTGGCAACAAGGGCACACTGCTGACTCATATCCAGCTTCTCGTCCACTGTCACCCCTAGGTCCTTTTCCGCAGAACTGCTGCCTAGCCATTCGGTCCCTAGTCTGTAGCTGTGCATTGGGTTCTTCCGTCCTAAGTGCAGGACCCTGCACTTATCCTTGTTGAATCTCATCAGATTTCTTTTGGCCCAATCCTCCAATTTGTCTAGGTCCCTCTGTATCCTATCCCTGCCCTCCAGCATATCTACCACTCCTCCCAGTTTAGTATCATCCACAAATTTGCTGAGAGTGCAATCCACACCATCCTCCAGATCATTTATGAAGATATTGAACAAAACCGGCCCCAGGACCAACCCCTGGGGCACTCCACTTGACACCGGCTGCCAACTAGACATGGAGCCATTGATCACTACCCATTGAGCCCGACAATCTAGCCAACTTTCTACCCACCTTATAGTGCATTCATCCAGCCCATACTTCTTTAACTTGCTGACAAGAATACTGTGGGAGACAGTGTCAAAAGCTTTGCTAAAGTCAAGAAACAATACATCCACTGCTTTCCCTTCATCCACAGAACCAGTAATCTCATCATAGAAGGCGATTAGATTAGTCAGGCATGACTTTCCCTTGGTGAATCCATGCTGACTGTTCCTGATCACATCATATAGAGGGAAATCACAATGTCACATAAAAGGTTAACACATGCATCTGACAAAGATATTAATAACCAGTGTGTTATTAATTTTCAAATGGTACCTCACAAGGCATATTTTGTACCAATATCATTGCAGTAGTGTGTAGGGTGTGAATATAGGGGTGCCTGGGGTCACAGGGATAAATACTGTTCCCACCTAAATAAAATGCTCCAGTTTGGGATCTGGAAGGAGAAAGCCCTCGCATTTTTCCTTCCTACTTCCCCACCAGCTTCCTTCAATCCCTACCCAAATATTTGCAAAGTGAGGTCCAGATCAGTGTTCAAACTTTTCCACTCCAAAACTATGATCAACCTACATGTAAGAGTAACAGGTGGTGGAGGAGTGGTGGGGTGGGGAAAAAAAGCTTGCAACCTAAAGCCCCGCCTGTTATTTTGGGCATCAACTACTATTGATTCAGGTTGTGTGTGGAACACTAGGTGAGCCTACAGAATACATGCCCTTCTAGATCAAACAGCTGATCTAAAGAGGAACGGGTAAGTGGCATTTTTAGAAGTTTTATAACATTTTATATTCCTTTAGGAAAAACAAAAACACGCCTTTTCAAACAACACCCCATACTAAAAAAGAAAAAAGAAAAACAACACCCCATACCTCAGCCCTCTAGATACAGTTAATGTAAAAGGGCAGAGAGGTAAGCTCCAATACTACAAAATGACACCTTCCTTCTGTGGCACTCAGCAGGACAGTACAAACTAACTAAGTTGAAATTAGTCATGTACTGAATACCTCTCCCTTCCCTTTGCTAGTCTGAGCTTTCAGCAAGTAGCTCTACTGTTAGCTTCTTTCTGAGAGGAGAAAAAAAATCTTTACAGGTCCTTTCAATCAATCAAAGAGCAGTTATTTTAAGTCTGTAATTAAACAAACGTGCTTTACATAGTTAACAAGGTGTGGCTCATATAGGTGTGGCATAGTTAACTTTACATAGTTAAGTCAGCAATCAACTGGGGAGTAAAAATGTCTTTAGAAACAACATGTGGAGGATCTTCACCTCTGATTACCTTCGATCTTCCCTATAATTTATCCCTGCACATGGGGGTCTCCCCAGGACAAACAACCATGCTAGCTGAAGACACATTCACTGTGTATACTGAGACTCAGCAGTGGCAGGGCAGGGCTTACGTTTAGAGCATCATGAAAGGGAACCATTTCTTCCCTACCAAGAAGCATTGCTGCATGACAGGAAGAAGGCGGCAAAGATGAGAAAACTGACATGACACTACATGGTTTCCAGCAGCAAGTTGGCATGGATATTTCGATACAGCCATCTGGATTAAATTGAGCTGTGCATATTCATATATATTCATTCCTGGCATACATCATGACAGCTCCTTCAGGGCTGATGAAATGCAGTGGTTATTTAACTCTCCTATTCAGTACACCACTTGGGAAAAAGAGATCCTCTCTCTTCCCAATGTCCAAATCCCTCTATGGCTTGGCTCTCAAAACATTTAAGACTATGGACCACCAAGGTGGTCTCCAAGGATCATTGGGTCTTTCCAGACCATAGTTTGAGAACCACTGCTGTGTATGCAGACAGCAAGATTTTTGTATTATGAGTCAAGAGAGATGTGAAAAAGAAGTCTGCACTACTTCAAACATGAATGTGATATTCCAGAACTGTACAGTACAGAGAGTAGGGGAGTCTGGTGGTTTATGGTGGTGGGGAGATTGGGGAACAGGGTGAGGGAAGGCTGCCATCCCTTCTGGGGCAAAGTTAAAGTTGTGGTCTGTTGTCTCTGGTATGGGGGTTGCTCTAGTGGTGAGATGTGTATCTCTGTGTAGAGGACTAAAAACATATGTCATGTTAAGATGTCTTAAGTTTTTATTTCTTTGCCTTTGTGATTTTGTATTTGGTATGTTACATATAGAATCACTTTAGCTCAAGGCATAATGTGGTGTTTTGTGTACTATGGTAGGAATAGGAAAAAGTTTCCAGTAACAACAGAACCAATGCACACCTTTGGCCAGAACTTGAAACGAACCTTTTGCCAGTTCAAAGAAAATGTTTGGATAGCTTTTCAGTATTATTTAATTCCCTACAAGACAATCCATGAAAATATACTGGAAGAGAAGCCGCTTGCTTTTGCAACAACTACCACCTATCCCAGCCTACCAAAGTTTCCGTTAAGCATCTAACTATGTGGGTGCTTACCTGAAATGTAATCTCTGCAACATTTTAGGTTTTCCCATCCGCTAATTTCTCTCTCATTTATCTTTATCAATATTTATATACATTCTTCAGCAACACCAATTTCAACCATAGAACAAAGGCTTTAAAAATCAAACTGTATTTGCACTGTACTGTAACCTGCATTATATTTATTTTTAAATGGCAGGCATGATGTTGGAGCTAATCCATGCCTCTGAGATACCATACAGATCTACGGATAAAATGCCAGAAAAAACAGGATTCCTAATGGGTATACTCAAAGTTCCTTAACTAAGTGGAGACAGTAATAGGTATCTAATTCAATAAGCCACAGTTTAATTGTTTAATCAGCTTCAGTTTTTGAATCTGTAAAATGGGGCTAATACTAATTATTTAGGTTAAGCCCCATGCCTGAGAGGGACTGTGATTTGGTGGGTTATGTAACAACATCAGAGCCAGGAGCCTATGACATTGTGCTGGTATATGACTGTGGGGAAATCCCTAATGTCTCTGAGGCTCTATTTCCCCATATGTAAAATGTAAGTAACATTGATGACCTACTTCACAATTAAAAGAGGTTATGTAAAATGCTAGGTAAGTGCCAGTCAGTGCTAGGGGTGGGGTAAAAAACATTTCCCACAGACTCCCAAACCCATAACCCCCAAGAACATAAGAATGGTCCTAATGGGTCAGACCAAAGGTCCATCTAGCCCAGTATCCTGTCTTCCGACAGTGGCCAGTGCAGGTGCCTCAGAGGGAATGAACAGAACAGGTAATCATCAAGTGATCCATCCCCAGTCTTCCGTTCCCATCTTCTTGCAAATAGAGGCTAGGGACTCCATCCCTGCTCATCTTGGCTAATAGCCATTGATGGACCTATCCTCCAGGAATTTTTCTAGTTCTTTTTTTAACCCTGTTATGGTCTTGGCCTTCACAACATCCTCTAGCAAGGAGTTCCACAGGCTGACTGTGAGCTGTGTGAAGAAATACTTACTTTTATTTGTTTTAAACCTGCTGCCTATGAATTTCATTTGGTGACCCCTTGTTTTTGTGTTAGGAGAAGTAGTAAACACTTCCTTATCTACTTTTTCTAAACCAGTCATGATTTTATAGACCTCAATCATATCTCCTCTTAGCCGTCTCTTTTCCAAGCTGAAAAGTCCCAGTCGTATTAATCTCTCCTCATACAGAAGCTGTTCCATACCCCTAAAAATTTTTATTGCCCTTTTCTGAATCTTTTCCAGTTCCAATATACATTTTTTGAGATGGGGTAACCACATCTGCACACAATATTCAAGATGTGGGCGTACCATGCATTTATATAGAGGCAATATAATATTTTCTGTCTTATTGTCTATCTCTTCCTTAATTATTCCCAACATTCTATTTGCTTTTTTGACTGCTGCTGCACGAGTGGATGTTTTCAGAGAACTATCCACAATGACTCCAAGATCTCTTTCTTGAGTGATAAGAGCTAATTAAGTCACTTATTTTATAGTTATAGGATGTTTTCAGAGAACTATCCACAATGACTCCAAGATCTCTTTCTTGAGTGATAAGAGCTAATTAAGTCACTTATTTTATAGATCTGAACGAAATTCCCAAACCTGAGCCATTCTTTTTAGGTGACAGATCTGAGGAACTGTCACAGTTTGAGGTATCAGAGGAGATTTTGAAACAAATTGATAAACTGGACAGTAATAAGTCACCAGCACCAGATCGTATTCACCCAAGAGTTCTGAAGGAACTCAAATATGAAACTGCAAAACTACTAACTGTACTTTGTAACCTATCATTTAAATCAGCTTCTGTAAAAAATGACTGGAGGATACCTAATGTGACACCAATTGTAAAAAGGGCTCCAGAGGTGATCCCAGCACTTACAGGCCAGTAAGCCTGACTTCAGTACCAGGCAAACTGGTTGAAACTATAGTAAAGAAAAAGACTGTCAGACACATAGATGAACATAATTTGTTGGGGAAGAGTCAACATGGCTTTTGTAAGGGAAATCATGCCTCACTAATCTACTAGAATTCTTTGAGGGGGTCAACCAGCTTGTGAACAAGGGGGATCCTGTGGATATAGTGTACTTAGATTTTCAGAAAACCTTTGACAAGGTCCCTCACCAAAGCCTCTTAAGCAAAATAAGCTGTCATGGGATAAGAGGGAAGGTGCTCTAAAGGATTGGTAACTAGTTAAAAGATAGGAAACAAAGGGTTGTATAAATGGTCAGTTTTCAGAATGGAGAGAGGTAAAGAGTGGTCTTCTCCAGGGGTCTGTTCTGGGACCAGACCTATTCAACGTATTCATAAATGATCTGGGAAAAGGGGTAAACAGTGAGGTGGCACAATCTGCATATGATACAAAATTACTCAAGATAGTTAAATCCCAGGCAGACTGTGAAGAGCTACCAAAGGATCTCTCAAAACTGGGTGACTGGGCAACAAAATGGCAGATGAAATTAAATGTTGATAAATGCAAAGTAATGCACATTGGAAAGCATAATCCCAACTATACTTATAAAATTATGGGATCTAAATTAGCTCTTATCACTCAAGAAAGAGATCTTGGAGTCATTGTGGATAGTTCTCTGAAAACATCCACTCGTGCAGCAGCAGTCAAAAAAGCAAATAGAATGTTGGGAATAATTAAGGAAGAGATAGACAATAAGACAGAAAATATTATATTGCCTCTATATAAATGCATGGTACGCCCACATCTTGAATATTGTGTGTGGATGTGGTTGCCCTATCCCAAAAAAGATATATTGGAATTGGAAAAGGTTCAGAAAAGGGCAATAAAAATAATTAGGGGTATGGAACAGCTTCTGTATGAGGAGAGATTAATAAGACTGGGACTTTTCAGCTTGGAAAAGAGACGACTAAGGGGGGATATGATAGAGGTCTATAAAATCATGACTGGTTTAGAAAAAGTAGATAAGGAAGTGTTTACTACTTCTCCTAACACAAGAACAAGGGGTCACCAAATGAAATTCATAGGCAGCAGGTTTAAAACAAACAAAAGTAAGTATTTTTTCACAAAACACACAGTCAACCTGTGGAACTCCTTGCCAGAGGATGTTGTGAAGGCCAAGACTGTAACAGAGTTCAAAAAAGAACTAGATAAATTCCTGGAGGATAGGTCCATCAATGGCTATTAGCCAAGATGGGCATGGATGGAGTCCCTAGCCTCTGTTTGCCAGAAGATGGGAACGGGAGACTGGGGATGGATCACTTGATGATTACTTGTTCTGTTCATTCCCTCTGGGGCATCTGGCATTGGCCACTGTGGACCTTTGGTCTGACCCAGTATGGCCGTTCTTATGATGACAGGGGGCACCATATGGGGTGATCTAGCTGCAAGGAAGTGAATCTGAAGTTAGTGCAGCCCTTTACATAGGGGCTTTGTGTGCCCATCACATGCCAAGGGCTCCTATCCTCCCCCTATGCCAAGGGTTCTGTATACATCCGCATTCCCCTCTTGTCCCCCCCTCATCCCTCCCTTCTCCAACATGGCAGGAACTCTGTGTATACCCCCCTTCCCCGTTTTCACCTTCCCCAGGGGATCTTTGTGCTCCTCCAATACCAAGATCCCTCTTTCTCTCTGTGATCCTTATCCCCCCACATTGTCTCTGTCTGTTTCTCTCCATCTTCTTCTTTTCTTTTTAATCTATAGAAAACTACAGAGGTGGTTGAAGCTGCTGGCTCTGCTAGCCAGATGCCACGGACTCCATATGTCTCCCATTTTCCTCTTTTGGATTTTCCAATTTTTGCCAAAATCAATAAGGTTCTGCCATTGATATCTAGAACATTCCTTGAAGTTTTGGAATTTATTAGCTGGCGTTGATCTTTGCTCAGCCCCAAAAGAAAAGATACTGCCCTCTGTGCTCTAGTACAACTCCAGTGAAGCTTACTCAAAATTTACACTAATGTAAATGAGGAAAGAATTTGGCCAAAAGTACTGGGGATATTTTCTTTTGTTCTCTCCCAGGTCAAAACAGAAGCACTAGCTTCTCTTTATGATAGTACATTCTCCATCTCAACCCTGGAATAAACTATACCACCCCTACACCCCCAACCTTTTCCACGAGAGGCAGGAAAGGTTTATTTTTATTACTTTGTTTCTGTCACATGACATTATTTTTAAATCATGTACCTTACATAGCTTTCATATAACCCAAAGTACTAGAATCACCAGTCTCTTGTGTAAGAGGAACAAACCAACTGTAGTCGTCTTTTCAGATAAACACTCTTTCCTTAAATCCAGCATCATTCTTACCCATATATATCTAAAACAGTGCTGACTTAACCAATGAAAACTGTGCTACATTTAGTGGATGGGAGCAGAATTCAATTATTTCTTCTTTTACAGGTCTTATTTTAAAGATTAAACCCCCCAAAATTAATGAATGAAAAGAAGTTTTTGGACTTGGGCTTGTTTCCAAAACCTACTTATAAGCTATAGCCTATTTTTATGTGGTATCACAGCAGCAGACTTCTAAAAATGCAGAGTACAGGCTAAGGAGACAGTGAAGCATCTTCTAAATATTGTGCCCGTTAAAATGAACAGCTCCCTGGAGCACTTTGGCATATAAGCAAAGCTCAATGGACACCAAGCAGAAGACATGAAAAAGGATGGAATGGAGATCCAAAAAGTTAGGATGTCTGTGAATACAGATAAAAAAATGAGGAAGCAAAATTGTACCAGCACAATGAACCAACTGCTGTAAAAAGCCCTCATCAGACAAGACAAAATAAGAATAACTGTCAATAGTTCAAGGTCTCTTGCTTCCTTCTCACTCACACACACAATTAACTTGATCTGAACTCTTATTCCCAATTACTTGATAGAAAGGGAAAAACAAGAGTATTTCATGTTCTATGACAGGAAGAACAGCACATTGTGTCACAATTCTTCTTCTTCAAGGACATATGAAATTTGTCTGATTTCACAGATCATTTTGTTGCCAAGAAGTCAGATGATAGCTGCTTCCACATTTCAGACTGTAGCATATGCCCTAATCTACTGAACTGCACATCACAAAAGTAGGTCTCTAAACCTATCATTATATCTTACATCAACAAATTCCATTAGAATGCAGAAATGTTATTCCATTAAAAACCTTCTCTTGCAAGCAGCATATTAAACTGCTTTCCACTTGGCACAAGCAGGGATGAGTAAATCTTTGTCCAGTTGACATCACTGAAACCAAAAATTTAGCACCATGGTAATTAGCCCCAGACATACAATTTAAAAATAAAGCCCAGAATCCTAAATGATACAAAAGTACTAAGGCAACATAAATATTTTCCCTGCTGAGTTCAGATGTTTAACACAAGGAAAATGCTATTTCTATTTAACATTTTTAAGAGCTCCAGGGGGAAAAAAACAAAAAGATCTTTGCAGCATTGACTCAACTCCACTTTCTAAATCAGTACAGGCTAGAGCACTCTGTTTCATGACATAATACTGTTCCATCTCCACCCCCGTGTGATAATGTATGCATGGTTAGATGGACTGTGACAGAGGGATTTTCTTTAGGCAATTTACACTTGAGCATTCGACAATGTTCTTGGTACTTGCCCTTTACAGTGACCGTGGTTGAAAGCTCACAGACTGTGACAGATATCAGAGGCAGCATTATGAAGACTGAACGTAGCTATGAATGCTTTTTATATATAGAAAATGATGATAGTGGGAGGTATCTATAAAACATGGGTTGGGAGTTTGTCCAATGCATAGGAGAAGCAATTGAAAAGAACAAAATCAAACCAATACTGGTATTCCTCTTGTCAAAGTCACAGGAGCCCCATATTCTTTTGCAATATCATTTGCAAAAGAATATGGGGCTCTGGCTAGCCAAGTTCACAGGTTCCTGTGACTTTGACAAGAGGAATAGCAGTATTGGTTTGATTTTGTTCTTTTCAATTGCTTCTCCTATGCATCGGACAACCTCCCAACCCATGTTTTATAGACCCCTCCCACTATCATCTTTAAAAGAGATTTGAATACGGAGAGGTACTTCTTCCATGACTCCCATGTGTGGGGAAAAAGATGAATTAAAAAAAATCTCCTAGATAAAAAGTCTCTGGAACATGGATTCTCTTGATAACTGGTATCTTGCACAGTGAAAGCACACAGTCAGTGCTTACCACATAAGCTTATTATTATAGCCACTTGATTCTTTCTGTATGTGCATGTGGATATTTTAAGCTAATCTCTGACATTTGGCACTTATATTTCTGGCACTTATTTATTCAGGATGAAAGGTACTATATAAATATATAGTTACTGTTTTATACAGCATAATGTTCTGCTCTTTTCTCTTTGATGCCTCAGGCAAGGGTTACAGCAGCCAAATGCTGAACGACCTCACCTACTCCTGAATATCAGAATGCAAGAGGGATTTAGGATAATTTTATAAAATAAAAAAATCTTCAACGGTAGAGAAACAAAGCTTCTGTAATTGTTCTGTAGAACCTATATATGTTTGGAAAATCCCAATGTAATTCTGTCAAATGTTGTGTGGGAGTAGAAACAACAAAGGAATGGGTGGGAAGAAAAATATTACAGTGCATCTGCTTATGCGCTTACAATCAATCAGCAGGACTACAAGCCTATGCATTACTCAGATAAATTTGCTGGCCAAGAAAATAAATTCCTTCAAGGTTACATTTCAGATTCTAATGCCACAATTTTTGCAGCAGTTTGGTGTAATTTGGGAAAGGTAGGAGCTATACACTCTTCTAAACACTGGACAGTAGAGTGGAGGAGCAAAGCCCTAACAAGGAGCTGCAGGCGAAAATCTGACTTGCTTCAAAGAAAAAAAAAGAAATTGGGATGGGCAGATAGCTGAAATGTACACGTTATCAACTATGTCTGAAAGGAAGGATAAAGTCCAGAAAGCGCTTTGCCTTGTGGCAAACCTCCTGCATTTACAAGGTATCAGAGTGAAATGAAGTATAGCAGAATGACTGCAGCACTGAGCTCAATTCACTCTAACATTTAAGCTCTACTTGGTGTTGGGGACGGTCAGGGCCAGATTAACCTGTTGTGCGCTTGGCGCCAAACTTATTTGTGGGCCCCCCATGGGGGCAATGGGGCATGGGTCAGTCCACGGAGCGAGGGGCCAGCCAGGGGTAATGGAGCATGGCATGGCAGGGGCAGCCCCGCTCTGCCCAGCCCAGTGCGAGGGCACTATTTACAAACTGGCAGTTACCAGACGCACAATGGCCCGCCGGGCTTTGTGCTACCAGCATGCCCCTTCCCCTCAGGGGTGGGCCCATGTCAGGCCACACAGCCCCCCTTCCCAACACCAGAACATCTCCCCCAATTTCCGATAGCCAGAGCCCCCCCCTCCCCCCGGGACCCGCTATGCCCAGTGCCTTCCCAGACCCTGCCACAAATGCACAGCGCCCTGCACACCACCACAACTGCCCAGCACCCCACACAGAACCCCCACTCCTTAGTGCCACAAACAAAGAGATCTTCCCCACCCCCTCACAGCCCAGCACCTCCCCCCAGGCTCTCCAGAGACCCACTCCCCCATGCCCTGCCTCCTGGCCACACTCATTGGCCCTGCTGGAATGTGACTGCGTCTGCCAGGCTGAGCTGCCAATGCAGCCTGGGCTGGTCCCGGGGTGGGGAATTGCTCCAGCCCCTTGGGACTGGTGAGATCAGCCAGGCCAGGGCCTGCCCCACCTGGGCTCCCTCAGGACCTACTTTCCTGGAGGGGCCCAGCCAAGCCCCCCAGCTCTGTCCCTTCCCCACCCCCGCAACTGGCTGAGACTAGCCAGGCTTCTGCACAAGTCCCAGGCGGCTCAGCTCCGGGGAGAAAGGTGGGTCCCCACAGGTGGGGGGAAGCAGAGACTGCCTGGAGCTGGCAGTGCACTGGAGTCTGGCCCGAAGGCAGAGAGAACTGGTGGGTGGGGCCAGGGGGTGGAGAGGAGCCCTCGGTTGGCCAGTGGGCTGGCCGAGAGGAGCAAGTGGTGGGCGGGCAGCAGGGGAGCCAGCGGGCTGGTGGGGTGTCAGGGCGCAGTGCAGGCCGGGGCCCCTTCTGAGTTTGGACCCAGCTCTGTGGCACCACTGGCGCCATTGTGAACCGGGCACTGGGGACGGTAGCTGTCAGGAAATCAGTTATGGCTCCTGATCCTGGCCCAGCATAACCCTGGCGTGAAAGTAACTAGTAACTGTTCTTTTGCCACTGTCCCTTAGGGATCTCATGCCAGTACAGCAGGGGTGGGCAAACTTTTTGGCCTGAGGGCCACATCGGGGTTGTGCAACTGTATGGAGACCAGGTAGGGAAGGCTGTGCCTCCCCAAACAGCCTGGCCTCCCCCCCATCTCCCCCGTCCCACTTCCTGCCCCCCTCAGAACTCCCAACCCATCCAACTCCCTCCCCCCGTTCCTTGACCCCTGACTGCCCCCTCCCTAACCACCTCTCGGGACCCTCCCACCCTGCTCCCTGTCCCCTGACTGCCACGACCCCTATCCACACCCCTGACCGGCCCCCCGGGACTCCCATGCCTATCCAACCCGCCCTGTTCCCCATCCCCTCACCACACCCCCCCCGAACCTTCACCCCTAACCGCCCCCCCAGAATCCCACCCCCTATCCAAGTCCCCCTGCTTCCCGTCCTGACTGCCCCCCCCGAACATCCACCCCATCCAACGCCCCCTGCTCCCTGTCCCCTGACTGCCCCACGGGACCCCCTGCCCCTTATCCAACCCCCCCCACCCCCTTACCATGCCGGAGCCAGCCATACCACTGTGCTACCCGATAGGGGCAGTGGGCCAGAGCGGTGGCGTAGTTGCAGGGAAGGGGGGCAGCGGGGGAGGGGCTGGGGGCTAGTCTCCCCAGCCTGGAGCTCAAGGGCCGGGCAGGAAGGTCCTCTGGGCTGGATGTGGCCCGCGAGCTGTAGTTTGCTCACCTCTGCAGTAGAGGATCAGCATAGCAAAATTCCACTCTTCCACACACCCCAGCTTACTCCCGAGTAGTTTGTGCCAGTAGAAAATTCTCTTCAGGAAGGGGGAATTCTTCACTGACCATTTCCAGCCAGAATTCAGACACTTTGTACCATCTGACCATTACAAAATGGCCACAACCCATTGTTTGTTACACCAATATCTATAATACTGTTTGGAAAACACATGAAACAATATAAATGTTTTAATTATTATTGTCCCTTTACAACATTAGCCACACTGAAACAAGTCAGTTAGCGTGTAAAACTGTTTCTTACAATGATATAGATATGATGTTTCCAATATAAACTATTTAGGGACTCAGAAGCCTTTCACAACTGCAGGGCAAACTTTGCACTAGTACTTACCCAGACACATTCTTTTAAATGGTTTCAATTAGCTCTTGAATTTCAAATTGACAGTTTTGGTTTTAGATGTTTTTGCGAAGCTCTAGACCATGAAATTTATCGTACTTTTAAAGTCTAAAATTAACTAGGCCCCTTTGGCAGTTTGGAAAAAAAATAATTTCAAGCAGCCAAGTTTACAAAATTAACTTCGGTACATCAACTGCTTGGTGTTTTTATTGTGACAACCCAACCTTCCTTTGAAATGAACTGTAGGCATTACTGTCATCACAAACCATCTTTTCCCCATAAGACCCATCATATTAAGAACACAAGAACATAAGAATGGCCATAGTGAGTCAGAACAATGGTCTATGTAGCGCAGTATCTTATCTTCTGACAGCAACCACCACCAGACACTTCAGAGGGAATGAACAGAACAGGGCAATTTATGGAGTGATCTATCCCGTCCTCTTGTTTCAGATTCTCCCTGTCAGACGTTTAGAGACACCCTGAGGGGTTTCATCCCTGATCATGTTGGCTGATAGCCACTGATGGACCAATCCTCATGAACTTAACTAATTCTTTTTTGAACCCATTTATACTTGTGGCCTTCACATCATCTCCTGGCAACAGGTTACACAGGTTGACTATGCATTGTATGAAGAAGTACTTACTTGTGGTTGTTTTAATCCTACTTGCCTATTAATTTATTGGGTGACCCTTGGTTCTTGTGTTATGAGAAGGTGTAAATAACACTTCCTGATTTACTTTCTCTACACCAGTCATGATTTTATAGATCTCTATCATATCCTCCCTTAGTTGTCTCCTTTCTAAACTCAAAGCCCAAATACACTGTATCAACTGGATCATAATTCTGTTCTTTACTATAATTTCAACCAAATTTGCCTGGTATTGAAGTTAGAGTTTTTTTGGCCTATAATTGCCAAGATTGCCCCTGGAGCCTTTTTTAAAAATTGGCATTACGTTAGCTACCCTCCAGTCATCTGGCACAGAGGCTGATTTAAGCGATAGGTTACATATCACAGTTAATAGTTCTGCAATTTCATATTTGAGTTCCTTCAGAACTCTTGGGTGAATATCATCTGGTCCTAGTGACCTATTACTGTTTAATTTATCAATTTGCTCCAAAACCTCCTCTAATGACCCCTCAATCTCAGACAGTTTCTCAGATTTGTCACCTAAGACAACCTCAGTGTGGAAATCTCCCTTACATCCTCTGCAGTGAAGACCTATACAAAGAATTCATTTAGCTTCTCTGCAACGGCCTTATCTTCCCTGAGTGCTCCGTTAGCACCTCAATCATCCAGTGGCCACACTGAGTGCTTGGCAGCCTTCCGGCTTCCAATGTATTAAAAAGAAAAATCTGCTGTTAGTTTGTGTGTCTTTTGCAAGTTGCTCTTCAAATTTTTTTTTTGCCTGCCTAGTTATATTTTTACACTGACTTGTCAGAGTTTATGTTCCTTTATATCTTCCTCAGTATGATTCGACTTTCAATTTTTAAAATGTCTTTTTGTGTTTGTGATGGGGTGTTCTCCCCACACTTGCCCTAAAAGGGTTAAGGCAGGCCAGAGGAACCAATTAGCCTAGTAGGTGGCACACTGGGGGGAATTAAGACTATGAGAGAAGCCTTAATTAGAAGAAGCTCATCTGTACAGGAACAGGCAGGGCCTATATAAGCCAGGAAGCTGGCAACAGAAGGGGGCTGCTGGGAAAGGCTGCAGTCACCCCGGGGAAGATGGAGGAATATTTGGAGACTGCAGGGACATGTAGCCTGCAGTTGCTCTCTGGGAGGAGGGAGTGGTGAGGCTGGCAGACCCAGAGAAGGGAGGGAGAGCGAGCCAGAAGGTTAGGAAAGGGCTCAGGGAAATGCAGCAGGTACGGGTTAGAACAGACCTTGACTGCTGACTGGAGTCCCTGAGCTGGAACCCAGAGTAGAGGGCGGGTCTGGGTTCCCCAGCCAGCCACTGGGGAAGTGGTACCAGCAGAGCAGTGCATAAGCCTAAGCCTGCTTGAGAGAAGAGACTCTCCCCAATCCCCCGGAAGAAGAGAAGGCATGTGGTGATCTGGCTGGAGGGCTGAGTCATGAAGAGGATGCTGTGGTTCCTGGAGTGAGAGGGGCTACAGACCTGAGAGAGAGATGGAGTGACGGCGTGCAGCCATGGGAAGGGGCATCGACCTCATGAGCTAATCCCCAGAGTGGCCTGGAGGAGGCGCCAGCCTGGCAGTGAGTGGAGTCCCCCATCACAGTATCTAACCACCTCTTTTACTTTGCTGTGTATCCCTGGTGGCATTTTTTGGTCCTATTACTGCTGGGGGGAGGGACTCTTTGGGGTATACATATAGTTTTAGCATCTATTATGGCGTTTTTCAAAAGTTTCCATGCAGCTTGCAGGCATTTAATTCTTGTGACTGTTCCTTTTAATGTCCATTTAACCAGCCTCCTCATTTTTGTATAGTTTTGTATATTTACATGCTACTGTGGTTGGTTTCTTTGATATTTTGCCCCCTCCAAGGACCTTAAATTTAATTACATTATGGTCGCTATTACCGTGTGGTTCGGCTACTTTCACCTCTTAGACCTGTGTGCCATTTAGGACTAAATCACATCTCCCCTTGTGGGTTCCTGGATTAGCTGCTCCAAGAAACAGTCATTAACGGTGTCTAGATATTTTATCTCTACATTCCATCCTGAGGTGACATGTTTCCAGTCAATATGTGGATAGCTGAAATTTCTGTTTTTGTAGTCTTTCTAATCAACCTGAGCATTTCACAGTCACTGTCACCATCCTGATCAGGTGGTCGACAGTATATTCCGACTGCTATATTCTTATTATTCAGACATGGAATTTCTATCAATAGAGATTCTATGGTACAATTTGCTTCTTTTAAGATTTTTAGTATATTTGACCCTATGCTTTCTTCACAGATAGTGCCACTCCCTTACCAGCACAACCTACTCTCTCTGTCATTCATATATATTTTGTATCCTGAAATTACTGTGTCCCATTATCATTGTTCCACCAAGCTTCTGTGATGCCTATTATATCAATATCCTCATTTAATACTAGGCACTCAAGTTTACCCACCTTAGTATTTAGACTTTTTGCATTTGTATACAAGAGCTTATATCATTTGTCAATATTTAGTTGTCTGCCTTCATATTAATCCTGGTGACATGCCCAAGTCCCACAGAAATGAAAAAATAGGGGTACCATTCATTTCATTGGGAACTAACATGAACATAAATCTTAAAGTAAAAATTTAAAAAAACCCTGATTATATTAGCTCATTTAGTTACATTTTCATCTCTACTTCCTCTTGCTATTAGGCTGTTCCTTCTATGAAGTGATGAATTGGCACTTTCAAAAAGCCACACCTCCTTGTGATGACTGAAATTAACTGCCAAAGTCTTGTTAGAGGGAGGTAGGGGCAAAGTCTCAGTATACTGCTACAGGAAAGAGGCCCAAATGGCAGTGCTTAGAAACAGTGCTTACAAACACTTTGAATATGGTAACTGAATGAGAGGAGTGAGAAAGCCACAGTGCAAAAATTTAACAATGGAATCCACAGCTTCATGGCAACAGACTTGTAAAATGTCCTTACTCACATTTTTATCATATGCATGATTTGGTCTGATCAAATGGATTACTGGAAGCTACATCAAAGGGCTAATGGATAAATATTTTGTGAACATATTTAGAATTGATGACAGCCCATAAAACAACATCCTGAAGAGGAGGGTTATATACCTTCAGTGAACTGCCCTATTTTCAAAGGTTCCAGTCTTTACATGCATGCATTTATGTATGTGTATCAGATCCAAAACATGGACATTTTTCATGTTCTGTTATTTCCCAGTATTGCAAAATTGCAGGAGAAGATTGGTTTTTTTTTAAGTAGGGAGAAGAGGAAGAATGCGTAAGTATATAAAATGCTATTTCCCTTGTGGAACAGACTCTGTTATATCAATCATTTATTGGGAAGGAACTTCATGTTCCAGTATCTTAGCATCACTGTAATTCAGGCCATTCCTAGGATTTGTCACTTAGAAAGTTCTATCCAATCTAAAATTTGGCTAAGTGGAATAAAGTATTTATTAATACATTTTGTGCTTGTAATACTCAAAGTAGAGCCACACTTATTCTGTAAAAACAAAGGCGCAAAAAGCAGGGAGAAGCAGTCCTGCAACTGTTATGCATGGTCCTAAATAAGCGAATGATACCCTTCTGTTATGTTGTACAGTATTTATACTAGATCACAGAATTAGGAGCCATTTAAAATGTATATTCTCTGCACCGTACTCAGACAAGCATTTTTCTCCACTTATTAACTGGAAAATCAAGTAGAGTATGCACAAGTTATCAAAGGATGAGTATGTGGGAAAGTTATGAGTACTCTGCTTTGAAAACTTTTCAGTAGATTGACTATTTTGCATCTTCATGGTTAGGGAATTAATAACAGGCCTGTAAGTTTCCTGGATCACTTTTTTCCCTCTCTTAAAAATAGGAATTATATTAGCAATTCTTCAGTCATAGATTACGACCCCCAAGTTTACAGATTCATTAAAAATCTTTGCTACTGGACTTGCAATTTAATATTCTTAGATGGATATTATCTGGGGCCCCTGATTTAGTCCCTGTAGTGAGACGGTGTGGCTTCCCACCGCCCTGGAGAGGGACAAGCCCATCTGGGTGCCGGAGTGGGTGGAGCCAGGGAGCTCTGAGCATGCCCCTCAGAGGATCAGGCGGCGACCCGGAAGTATAAAAGCTTGTCCTCAGAATTCAGTGGGGGCCCAGCTGCCGGGGAGGCCAGACGCCTCCACCCCGGCCCACGACTGGGAAGCCCCTGCGGTCCAAGGTGCATGCCAGGAGTTGCCGGACCTGCCCTGCAGTCGCTACCCGGAGGAGTTGCTGGGCCTGTCGCTTGCCAGCTGCCCTGAGGAACCCATGGTTCTGGACGCCCCGAAGGACACCGCCTGGACCCAGGTACCCGAAGAGGGGGGATTAGGAAGTAGCCCTAGTCTGGCTGTAACACTGCCAGAGCTCATGTCAGTGTCTGACACAGCAGCGGGTCTTCTGCCGCTGCTAGGGCCCCGGGCTGGGATGCATTGGAGTGGGAGGGCCTGCGTCCCCCCTGCCACCCAACTCGTCGGTGGCAGTCTCCCCCTCTCCCAGGTCCTTTAGAGGCCTGGGCCTGCTAACATTGAACTATTTGCTCAGCCCCTGTCTGAGGGACGGAGCTACTGATTTACTTGCCACACCCTGACCCAGGGCTTGGGCCTATTTCTATATACTGTTTGCTACTGTTCAGCCCCTGCCGGAGGGCCTGAGCACCTGACTTATTGTTGCCCCGCCTTGACATAGGGCCCGGGCTTACGGTGCTTGTTTCAGTTGCCGCAAGGGCCGCCGAGGGAGACTCCCGCAGCCAGACTAATTTCCCCAAACATTATCTGTGTGTAGTGAGCTGGTGTGGCTCCCCGCCTCCCCGGAGAGAGTCGAGCCCCGGCTAGCCGCATTTGAGTCCCATTAAGCTCTTTGAGTTTGACTTCCATCTCAGATGTGGTCATTTCTACCGCCACACCCTCGTTTCTGTTAGCCACCCTGCTGTTACCCCTAAAATCTTCACTAGCCTCATTAAAAAACTGAGGCAAAACATTTGTTTAGGTGTTGGGCCATGCCTAGATAATCTTTAATCTCCACCCCATCCTCAGTGCTTAGCAGTCCCATTAGTCTTTCCTTGTTTTCTTTTTATTTATATGGCTATAGAACCTCTTACTATTGGCTTTCATTCCCTTTGCAAGGTCCAACTCTGCGTGGCTTTTGGCAGTTCTCACTTTACCCCCTACGCTTTCTGACCTCGAAGAGGTAACTTTCCTTGCTGATTCCCCCCATCTTCCATTCCTTGTAGGCTTTCTGCTTTCTCTTAATCACCTGTTTCACAAGCTTGTTCACCCAGCTTGGTCTGCAAATCTTCCCTATGAATTTTTTTCCCCTTGCTTGGGATGCAGGCTTCAGATAGCTTCTGCAACTTTGACTTAAAATAATTCCAAGCCTCCTCCACATTCAGATCCTTGAGTTTTTTCAGTCCAGTCCACTTTCCTAACTAATTCCCTTAATTTTTAATGTTAGCTCTTTTGAAATCAAGGACCTTGCTATAGATCTATTTTTGTTTATCCTTCCATTTAGTTTAAACTGAATTAACTCCTGATCACTCAAACCAAGGTGGTCTTCTACAACCAGCTCTTCTATGAGGTCCTCACTACTCACGAATACCGAATCTAAAATGGCTTCACCTCTTGTTGGTTCAGTGACTATTTGGTGAAGAAATCTGCCAGCTATCACACCCAGGAAAATCTGGGCCCTACTGTTATTAGTAGCACTTGTCCTCCAAGCTATATCTGATAAATTAGTCTCCCATAATCACACAATTCCCAGTAGTATTTTTTTAATTAAAAACATTAAAGAGGTCTCCTATCCACATCCAAACCAGATTCTGGTTGTCTGTCATACACCACAAATACTATGTCAGGGGAACCTCTAGTAGCTTTCTTCCCCAAAGTGATTTTGGCCCAAACACTGTCTTATCCATTCTCGCAGCTTCATGTAACAATAGTAGATAAAATTTTCAAACCAGTATGATTTAGGTTTGTGGTGGCCCTTTAAAAAAAAGCTACAAATCTTTTGAGAAGATTTAATAAGCTATTACCTGTAACTTCATTATATAATGGCTCAGGAGCACTATTACAGGTAAGGTGGCATCATGTCATCTCCTTAAAAGTGGATTTGTCTAAGTCCTCTAAAATCAACAGGCTTCATTGTATTTCTTTGACATTTGGAGTGTCTCAGGAGGGTTCAGTGTAGAGCTGATGTTCCAAATGTGGAGTCATTTGAGCCAGGGGTTCTGGAGATAAAAGCTGCCAACTCCCCTAGGAATTTTTTAAAAAGTTTCTAGTTTGGTCAGAGCTAGAGATCAAACTATAATAGTGATGCAGATCAAAAAGCTCTCAGTCTATCAAGTTTTACCCAAGGTAGTACATGGCACCCACTAAATATTTGGGGGACCCAAACTCAGAATGGTATTTAAGAAAATATACATATATTACAGTGTGTAAGAGCCAATATGGAAAAAAGGCCAAAGGGTTTCCATTCCTGCTATTTTTTGCATTTTAAACTCAATTTTTATAAGTGCTCTAAAACAGTGGTTCTCAAAGCCGGTCCGCCACTTATTCAGCACTTCCCTTGGCCCACGCTGCTTCCCGCAGCCCCCTTTGGCCTGGAGCAGCGAACCGCGGCCACTGGGAGCCACGATCGGCCAAACCTGCGGACACGGCAGGTAAACAAACCAGTCCAGCACATCAAGGGCTTTCCCTAAACAAGCGGCGAACCAGCTTTGAGAACCACTGCTCTAAAATCCAAACGGTTACTCAGATTGCCTTGAAAATTGGGGTGCCTCATAGGGGTTTCTGGGTAGGGCTAGTGATTCAAATTTGAAGTCATTTGACCAAGGGATTCCTAAGATATTGTGCCCCTCCAAAAAAACCAACCCTGTTTTCTTCTGTTGTCTTGTACTGTTAAACTGAGAGGTACTAATGACTGGATGAATCACAAACATCTTGATGGCTGTGAACTCACCCTTCAATTAACGTATCTAAGGATAAATTAATCACAATCCCCCATGTAAGACAAAAGAGTTTTGAACCGAGTGGCTAGAGGTGGCTGCACTTTGTGAATAATGGGTGGTAATTTCATTCTGGGGGAATGTAATCAAAGTGTTTGGGAGAAAAATTAGACATGTAAATGCTTCTTGAGAGGGGAGAGTGTTAGGAGTTCAAGTGAAGGAGATATGGTACTCTTCAGCTCTGCCAGTGCACCCCAACCCCACTGTACCCCAACCTTCCTGCACACCAACCACCTGAAGCCAACCCTTCCTGCACCTCCAGGTCTGCCAGTGCACCTAGCCACCCTGCAGCAGCCCATCCTTCCTGCACCTCAAGGTCTGCCAGTGCACCCCAACCCCACTGCATCCCAACCTTCCTGCATGCCAACCTCCTGAAGCCCACCCTTCCTGCTCCTCTAGGTCTGCCAACGCACCCTAACCATCCTGCAGACCCACACTAATTAAATTTTCCTTTTTTTGTCCTTTTAATAGATGGAATCCTGTAGGTGAGAATGAATGGGTTGTAAGAGGAGGAAAAGAGCTTATACTTTTCAGCAGTTGTGGGGTTGGCAAAGTAAAGGTACACGTGTTAATGGGCATATAGGGGCATTGCTGAGTTAAGATTGCTTGGGCAACCTTAACATCACATCTCCTGGTGTTCATAAATTTCAGTTTTGCTCAACTCAGTGTTCTGCAAAGGGGTATCTCATTGCCAAGCAACCTTAACTTTATGTTAACATTTTTTCCCATTGCACTGTATTAAACTCTAGTCCATACCACAGCTACTGTTACCAAAATCTCTAATGTACAAACACTGATACACATTACAATGCACAACATCAGACTGGCTTTGCATCATGCAGTGATCTTCACAGACAAATACATACCTTAAATTTTCTACCTTAGGTGCCCAACTAGTTGCACATTTGCTAATGGTGGTGTTTTGAACGTCCCTGTTTACTGTTCAAAACATATGAATTCAGGTTCAGAAGGCTAAATTTGCTATTGTTTTAATGCAAAACTTTAATTGAGACTTTGGCTCATAAAAACAGCACCTTTCTATTCCATTGAGTTTTTAATGCATTCCAAGATTCTTTTGCATGAAGTGCATCCTAAGAGTTTAATTCTACATTGCATTTGATTGCATGAATAGTTAGATGATTCCAGTTTTTACCAGAGTAACAATGTATCATTTGTATGGCAAAACATGCATTAACTTCCTGTGAAAAACAAGTACTGAAAACCCTCAATGTTCACTTGTTTTATTTTCTGTTTCTTGGGTTACATTTTAAAGGTGTATATGCCACCACTCCCATTCACATCAGCGGGGATCTTGTGGCTAAATCTCCACCAAAATCTTTGTTGCTCAGTTCAAGAAATTTCTCTTGTTGGGCTACTGAAAGAGACAAGTGAAGATAGCCACAGAGAATATACATGGGCCTTCTACTTTAAATCTTTTAGGTTAAAATTTTTTGATATTATAACGCTTGCAGTGAAATACTATAATTTTTATGTACATCAAGTATGATTCAGGAAGGATAAATACAATAGCTACTCAGAAGTGTTGCTAAAAAGTCACGTGACATAAATTAGGATACAGCTAACAATCTTAAGAGTTAAGACTTTGTTCAATAAGGTTGCATTTCATGTGGCTAAATTCATAACTAATGGCATATTAACCACTCAACCACAATGGTCATTGCAGAGTTTTCAGAAGCTTCACCATTTGGCAGGAAAAAGGGTTACACTAACTTCTCTCCAGGGTTCCTAGCTGTCATAATTCAAAGCCATAGCTGAAACTATAACACTATTAAAGGACAAAACAGTATTAAAGCAAATAAAAATATGAAACAAGTATGATTTTTAAAGGACTATGATAAAGATATAGTACTCCTATATTTAATTAAAATTAGAAAACTGAAGTTTAAAAAAGGATTCTGGCTTCGTAGCTTGATTTTAGCAGGGATTTCTAGTGCGGCCGTAAAGGTTGCATCAGCATTTCCATTATAAATGTACAACCAAAAAAAGTATCCCATGATGTAACTTGGCATTAAAAGGCCCCATCTCAGGTGCAAGTTTTCTACCACTACAAATTTGGTTTGGCTGATTTTAAGCTATAAAAACTGGAAATTAAAAAATAGAGAAAGTGGAAAAAAAATCTTGAGATAGTAGCTTTCAATTTCAAACCAGCAACATTTAAACTGAACTTGCAGCTAGTTAGTTAGGTTCACCAGAACATTACTCTAGTTTTACACTGGAGTAACTCCACTGAAATACAGTGGTGATGAGAACCAATGAGCTCATTAAAGGGCTAATTGTTTTTTATGTTAAAAACTAAGTTAATTCAATAGCTGATATTTATCTTTGCTTGGCTTTACAGCCTCTCTTCAAAGTATTTTGTACTTACAGAAGGACTTCATTTATTCACACTGACTAGAAGACCTAATGCAGATTACCAGATCAGTAAATGATCAAGGCAGTTCAAGGGCACTACATGGCCAAATATAGTTTGTTTGTTTTATTTTGACACCAGCTAACTTGTCATTTAAAATACTGAAACTTATTTTACTAGCATTAGGATTTAACCTCTGTTAACATAGTTCTGTTTTGTTTTGTTTTTTGTGAAAGGCAAATATCCACATAAGGAATGCACCCCTAAAGATGAACTTGTGACATAGCTGAAAATAAAGAGGATCAGTTCAAGTTCCATATTTTACCTGAGCTCTCTCACCTTAGAGCCCAGTAGTCCTTCTGCAGGTGTACCACACTCTCCCTTACACCAAGGCTGAATTTGGCCTGCTGTTTTGAAAGCAAATAAAGCCAAGTTGTACAGAGTGCAGTAGGCCGGCAAATGAAAGTTATTAGTTTTCAAATATGAGTCACTCTTTTTCCAGATTCACACTAACCTGTTCTGGGTACTTGCTCCCAACTATTTCTGCCACGGTGTTAAACGAAACAATATCGGTATAGGTCTTGGCTCCCATCTTCAGGGTCACAACAATCCTGGTGCCTCGGGATGACATCCGTGCCATCATTTCGGCATCTTCCACTGAAATGCAAGCTGTAGGAATCTTTGGCACATCAGATTGGTACCGCTGCCACCCAGTGTGAGGGCTACAACAACAAAAAAGACTGCGTTAATTATCTAATTTTGCAGTTAATTTTAACTAGTCTAGGATTATTAACAGAGCACACTTTGTGTAATTAATTATTAGCAAATAAAACTATATTCACTGGCAGTTAAGGTTGCAGCAGGTTGAAATAAGAAGTTGAGGGAAAAGATTGATCTATTCCTTTCCACCTTCATATTGCCTACAACACTACTGATGACGCATGCCAACCCTCCTTAAGACTTTCACTTCCCCTCCAATAGATATCCAAAAGCTCTACATACTCCAACTCGATCCAACTTGTACTCTAACACAAAACTTTAACTGTAACCTCGTATACTTTTATAACCATTGTATCAATAGATCAGCACATCTGACTGTCTCACATTTGTTCGCTTGGGAAGTTATTCTGTCTTAACTAGTGTGGCCAAATTCAATTTAAATGACAAATGTTGGCTAACATTGATTTCAGCTGACACACTGAAATTGATGAAAAAAATCCATCTGTAAAGGTCAGGTGAGCACAGCTTTCTCAGAGCACCTTGTGCCTGCAGGGATCAGGTGTCACTGGCCCTGTGGCAGGGCAGGGAGCCCTCTGCAGGAGTGAGTGAATAGGGCTGTGACAGTAGCGCTGCAGAGGGCTCCTTGCACAACCACAGGGCCAGCAACTCCTGAACCCTGCAAGCACAAGGAAGGCTGTGGTCCTGGTGGCACAGAGCAGAGACCCCCAGCCAGGATTACAAGGAGGAGGAGCCCTAGACTGTGGGGGAGGCCATTCTACTGCAGAAGGGATCCCTAACCAGGCAGGAACTGTTCAGCAGCCGGGTGGCCTGCCCCACAGCTGAGGGCTTGTTCTTCTTTCAGCCTGGCTGGGGGTCTCTGCTATGCCAGGTCAGGACCACAGACTCCCCACACCTTGTGTTCCAGTGTCTGGGGCCCCTCAGTCATGCAGGGAGCCCCTTGCAGGCCCACGGTCAATGCTGGGAACCCTTGGCCGCTACACTATCAGTACTGCCCTAACCCCAACCCTACCCCTTCTTAATTTCCCACAGTTGTAAAAGTAAAAAGTTAAACATTTAAAAAAATAATAAAATTTTATATTAATCATCAAAATTGCAAAAAAATAAAAAAAAAAGTATTCTGCCAAGGCTAGACTTAACATTGCCAAGGTCACTGTGACCCAGGGACCCTTGATGCCAACCAGAAGAGGGCACATAGGGTTTTACAGGGATCCCCTGGGTCAGATATATGCATAATAGTTCACTGGAGGGTGTTGTGTGAGGTCACTACCGAGAGCCAGTAGCCCACTAGTTGTCATAATCGTTCAGAAATGGATGTACGGATAATACTTATGGAGTTATGTACCTATACTAAAATTTGTGTGTTCTTAAAGTCTTGGAGTTAATGCAGGGCACCAGGTGATCTACCTTGGAAATGTTCCTTTCAGACAGGAGGTAGCAGACACCTATCTCCTGGTCTGATCATTTGTGTATGGTATGTCTCACGATGCAGGCCTACTTGCATATTGAGCCAGAGAAGAAGAGGTTGAGAAATCTACAAGATGAAATCAACAACAAGCGGTGTCCTGTTTGTGAATAAAGACAAAGGATGGAACTTGTACATCTTGTGGAGGGAGCAAAGGAACATTCTGGGTCCTTCACCTAGGAGGCAAGCTGACAACGTGTCTCATGAAAGCAGGATCTCAGTCAACCTGGCTGTAACACGCTGCAAGGATTTTGGTGAGCGTTACTCTACAAGATATGAGAGTATCTACCCAGTCTAGAATGAGTTATGATTTTCTTTTATCTGTAACCATTTGTTTCCAATACTTGCTATTACTTGGCTCTCTCTATTTTACTTGCTATTACTTGGATCTCTGTACTTTCTTATGTAAACTTGTTTCACAGATCTAATTGCTGTGTGTTAAGTGGCCTGGGTATCTGACGTAGAACTGGTAAGCTGGGGTGCACGGTTTCTTTGTAAGTAGTGAATCTGTGAATACTGTAAGTGTCCAGTGCACCAGGGGCTGAACACTCCAGGGGGATGCTTGGAGGTCTCGGGAGTTTGAATGTGCCTATTGCTAACCTGTAAGGTAGAGTACAGACACTGCACACCCAGATAACAGGGATATAAATAGCAGTGTAGAGAGTGAGGCACTGCTTAGGCGAGTACAGACACACCAGAACACAGCTCTCTATGTGCCCAAGCAGTGCCTCCCACATCTACAGTTAGCAATGTAGTGTCCGCTGCTGGAGCCTTTCCATTACACAGTGAAAGGCTCCAGATGTAGGCAAAGGCTCCGCAGCTCCCCACTGCTGGAGCCTTCCCCTGCCACAGTGAAAGACTCTGGCAGCATGGAGCATTCTACATGCCACCTCAAACGTAGACAAGGCTGTAGAGAGACAGTGAGGCTAGTGGGGGGCCTAGAGGGGACTGCTTGTATTGCTCGTGGAGCATGGGAGCTGACCTCTGGCAGGCATAACAAGGCTTCATCACATTAAGGGCAGGTAATAGCAAGGTGCCTGATAATCCCGAGTATCCATAGGAAGCACAAGTCACTGCTAAAGCTTTGCGTTTGAGTGGGTTCTTGGAGGATCGTTACTTGCTGACTACTATACCAGGAAGAAAAGTGGAAAGTATTCAGGACCACAAAAATAAGTGTTTCATTTTCCAATCTTACAGAAAAGTGACAGACTCTGAAATTTAAATTCACTACCTTATGTATTTATTTATGTCAACATCAGCGTGGAAAACAATAACGTCTTTGAAGAGCAGTCATATGAGTGACTTCAGGGGAAATTAACACACTGAGACCATGAATAAATATGACGTCCGTCTCAGAAAACTTCAGAATCCAATCACAATCACAATCTGGAGTCCTGGGAAAATGAGTGTTTTAATAGACTCTAGGGAACTAAATAGCACATCCATGTCTCTCCTGAGCAGGAGAGAAGAAACTTCGCAAGTTTCAGCTCTGAGTTTCTACTCATTCTTTTATCAAAGAGAGCACTGAGGGGACATAGTTCCCATTATAAGACCTTGTTTCCAGTTGCTTATAAACTTGGCAATACTAACTATTTGGGATGACATTTTCCATGCCGAGTGTGTGCCTTAGGGAGTGGTGGGTTGTTTTGGTTTTTGTGGAAAATTTCAGCCAAAATGGTTCACCATTTTCAACAAGACTAGTGAAAAGTACATAATTTTATCCCTGTTACGTTCTGGTGACTTTTTCTGTGAAGAGCTCTAGTACCCCCACAAGTTGGAGCAGGGTCATAACCTTGGCAGCCAGATGGCCTATGTGTTACAGATCCCCATCCCTGAGAAAATGCACCCAAATTTGGCCAAATTATAAACTTTTTAAAAAATCACATGCTCAACAGAGTCCTATTACAACTTTACAGCTAAATTCCCCCAAAAATTCCATCTGCCATGGACATGCTCCTGCCTGGGGCTGAGGCAGGACTTTCCCTTTAACTGCAGCTCTGGTCTGCTGGGGCCACCTCCAGGCACCCGATTTGACAGCAGAAAGACACTCTCTCTCCTGTGCTCTCAGTGCAAGCCCTGGTGGTACCAAGGCAGCATGGAGGAAGAAAGTACCTGATTCAAATGCAAAGGAGAGAAGAGCTGGAGGGAGGAACCGATTACAACAAGGAGCTTAGCAGTTATTGGGAGAAAGGAAAACCGGGATAGGCAGGGCAAGGAGATGGGTAAGGACACAAATGGAAGGGGGAAGAGACTGAGATGAGACGGTTGGAGAGACTTGGTCTGGCTGGGCAAAGACATTGGAACTAGGAACCAGGGGGCCAGGAGAAGGGGAGACAGATGCGAAAAGGAACCAGAGTGCAGGAGAAAAACTAGGATTATTGGACAAGAAGATTGGGGCTGGGATGAGAAGTCTGAGAAGTAGAGACTGGGCATGGCTAGGGAAGGAAAGTGGGAATGGAACAAAGAGCCACATGTAGGGAAGACACATGACAAGGACAGGGTATGAATGGAACCAAAGATTCCTGAGTCTCACCATTCCTCTGCTGTCAGCAAATATCTCTGAAACTCAGTGGCAAAGTGTCATCCTCTTGGGGGGATGAGCTATACAATCTACTATTGCTATCAATTATTGCATTAGCTCACATGACAGAGGTGGTACGGTGGATGTGAAGGTTCCAAGTCTGCTGATGGTCCAAATGGATGTCAATATGGTGCCACAGTTGGAATTTGTGTTTTCAGTTTGCTTTTTTTAAAACCCTAGGAAATTATACACAAAGTTAAAAGAACATTAAGGCTGCAGAGTCAGGCACTCAAACTTTTGCTTATTGTCCATGACCTGTCCATGACTTTTACTAAAAGTACCCATGACTAAATCACAGCCTTAATTATATATCACTGTATATGTTCAAGGTGCAGCTCCCATTGATTTCGGTTGCAGCTCTGAGTGCTCAGCACTTCTGCAAATCAGAACCTAGGGTCTCATGTTAGGCACTCAGAAAATGAGGAACATACCATTAGTGACTGCCTGTAAAAAGCATTGTCTAAGTGACTTGCCCAACATCACAAAGGAACTCTGTAGCAGAGGCAGGGACAGAATCCAGTTACCCAGGGCAGCATTCTACTGCTTCCACCAGGAGCTCATCCTTTCTGTGTCTGCAACCCGCTGCCTCATTCACTATACACCATCCAAATTCTGCAACAAATGAAGTAGAGGTCCTACGGACAACAACCTCCTTCAATACCCCACTCTGATTCATTCCCAGAGCACTATCCATCCTGTGCACTGAATGAGGAAGGGGACCTGTATGGGGAGAAAATAGTATGATCATGTAAAGAAAGACTGTATCATAACGAATATGCACAAGGGGGCTGAATTAAGGTTGCACAGGCAATCTTAATTCTGCTATTCCTTAATTTTTGAGTGATAACTACGTAATCTTAATAATGTTCTTTTAATGTAGTGTTTTTGCATGTGTAATATAAAATGGTCTGGGAAAGATATCATTTTATTACATGCCTAAGTAATAACAGCAGTGCTGTGCCTATAGGCAAAGAGAGATACTTCACCCACCACTAAATTTCAGCCATCTGAGTGTGAGGCAGCACGATGTACAACAAGGAAGTAAGAACGTATTTTGGCCAAAGGTGCTTAGGTAAATGCCTGATCTTACAAGAAATTCCACAGGGTCTCATAGGTCCATGTAGAGCTAACATGATTTCAATTTAAGTTCTCATCTGAAAAGATATACACAGTTACATTACAGGGGACCAGTGGTGCAAGCAGAATTCATTTCTTACCGGTACGCTGCACAAGCTAAAGTGCGGGCACGTGACCTCCCCACATGACTCCTCCTCACCCCACCCATAGCCTGGGGCCCCACACTCTCTTCCTCCCCTCCCATGATCCATCCCACGTTACCTGGGGAGGGCTCTGTCCTTCTTCCGCTGTGCCAGAGACTTCTGAACAGCAGGGCTCTCCAGCACCTCAGCAGCAAAAGGAGCAGTCCCGCCCCGAGCCCTGTCCTCCTGCAGGGCTGCTGTACAGACCCCAGACAAGACTCAGGAGACACAGCTGCTTGGAGGGGCTGTAGGCGGTACAGCTCCTCCTGTGTCTTTCCAGTACGGAGTACCGGCTATAAATATCTTACTGGTACGGCGTACTGGACTGTACCGCCCTTCTTGCGTCACTGCATGGGGCTCAGTACTCTGGAATTATAGAAAGTTGGCAGAATCCAGATTGATGGCCAAAGAAGTCTATGTTTAATGTACTATACCATCCTCTCTGGGTAGGATATATTCATTTTGACTCATTAGCCCAGACCTTGCATAATTATTTCTGTTTTGTCCATTAGCATTCTGTAATGTCACAAAAAATAATACATTTTAAAAGTATGAGCAGACACAAAAAACACATTTTCAAATTATAACAATTTTCAGCCACACTGCTAGAAATTATGTTTAATATTCTGTGGCGTGTTTGGGGCTTTACTCAGGATGCTGCTGATGAGAGTTTCCAAAAAATAACCGAGACAAAAGATAAGTCACAACTCCCCTTATATCTATTCACATTCTGAGAAAGCACGCAGTGCAACGAGTGATACAAAATCAAGAACAATTTCCAAACCCTCACATTTTAATGAATCCATTCACCTGGGTTTCCTGGCAGCATTGTTTCTTAGCACCAATAGGCAGCATACACTGCACTGTCATAATTCAGTTTTATCAGCACCTGTATTGATTTTTCTTCTACTGTGATTTCCCAAATGTTCAACTAAAAACTAAAAGCATATTTGTTTCTCCAATATAAATAGTGATTACATTTCCTTCAGATGCTCCATCCTAGAAGTTATTCTGTAAGCGTGACTAAAGTTTCTAGATGACAAATTAAGATGTATACATCCTCGAGCCTCATGGGTAGTCTAACATTTTCAGGTAAAGTTAAAGCTACATCCACAAGCTATTTTCTTCACTGTTAAAAAAATATTAGATGGTACTATTAGCTTTTTCAACTAACTTCTGTGTTGCTAAGAATTTTTTTTTTTTTAAAGCAGCAGAGTACACATAACAAGCTTAATTTGCTGTTGGCAGACAAGAAATCCCCTGGCAAGCAACTAGTTGGTATCAGACTCTGCTACTGTCTCAAAAAGTGCAAGTTATGGACTCGAAGCATCATCAACCTGAAAATGAGGCAATGCCCCAGTGCTGTATACTCCCAATCCTAGATCAAACATATTGTTAGACTGGAAAGTGTTAATGGCAACCATCAAGCAAATCTTTGATTATTAATCAATCACGGAGCTGGTTAAAGTCGATGGGTGTGCAAAGTATGCTTCATTCAGGTTAAATGGAAGGAGCAATTAAGCCCCTTTTATATAATGGTAGCTGAAAAAGCACAAGCCATCACCCAAGGCTCTGGGCTACCTGGCAAGATGTGTGCAGAGATGCATACATAAAACTAGAAGGGGACACTGATCATCTAGTCCTGTCTCCTGCATAACACAGGCCATTGGATTTCCGTGTATTAATTCCTGTTTGAACTAGAGCATATCCTCTAGAAAAACTTGATGTAAAAATGGTCAGTGATAGAGAATCCACCACAATCCTTGGTATATTGGTATATTGTGGTAAGAGCAAGAACCAACACAAGAAGGGTTTCCCTGGGACTGGCTGCAAATGCAGGGGTTATGGGATGGTTTAGCAAGCTGTGAATGTGAGGCAGAAAGCTGACAAAGTCAGGGGACAGGGAGAGAAGTGAGTTGTGAGAATGGTCCTGAGAAGGAAAAGAGAGACTGAGCTTCCTGGAGCACAGAACTAACTGGAGAGGCAAGTTTGGAAGCTGGGAGCAAGAAAATGGTGTGCTGTTTGTTTCTGTTGTGTTCAGGGAAATGAGACTCTGGGTACGTTCTTTGTAAACAAACAAGATTGCACCACAGAAAATACCTGACTATCATCAATTTCTTCTCAAAATGGAAACAACATAGCAAGGCTATGAATATTGGCTAACTGCTGGAACCAAAGAGGTAACAGTATTAAACAAAACCAGACTAACACCAATTCTTGAAACTTCCTACTTGTAGGTGGGCAACACTCACCTTCAATTGATCCACTACCATATATCTTATCTTAGTTTATTATCCATCAGCAAGTCCAGTCAATGTGACAGTGCTCTCACCCAATGGAAAAATAGGAATTATTTTTGTAAGCGTCTATGGTACATTAACTCCTGCAGCACTTAGATACCACTATGATAGGTGCTTTATTGATAGATTACTGTAAGTCCTAAGATGTTAGATCTATCCAGTTAATTTCTTTTTTGTAGTTAGAATTAGTAAATGAAGGTAAGTGCATCTAGCAAGATTTGTCCTTTACAAACCCAATAAAAGTGATATAAAGTCATGCTTTTCACTCAGTATATGCATGAGAATCCTGAACAGTTGACAAGAACGAGCTAAGAAAAAACAAAAAATGAAAGAATTTTTAAACAAATCCAAACACATACCAATTATGAGATGCTTGAGGGTTAAGCAAACTAGCAGCGGAAATTCAGGAGGCTCTGACAATAATTTTCACTACATGAGTGTAAGGAAATGTAACTAGAAAAAGACAGACATGGCACATAACAAAAGAATGGTAGAAAGGAAAAAAACCCAAAAAGAACAAAACAAAAAAGAAAAAGAAACTGCCACTCAATTAGTCTGCTGTCCATTCCGGGTAAAATAGACCAATATGGAGTCACTAAAGGATGAGGAAAAACAGATGTGCTGCTGCAGTGCTCCTTGCAGAAGTCAGTTCTGACAATTTGTATTGGAGTTTTTGACCTTCCACAGCCCTGTTACTTTGTTTCTTGATTGCTAATCCTTATCTCCAAGAGCAACCTAAAATGCCCAAGAAACAAGCTTCACAGAAACCGCTGTTTTAACTTCAATCAGATGCTGCCAAAGAAAATGCCTCTCAAGTCAAGGCCTTATAATACCATACCCTAGGTGGAAGGGTAGATGTGTCTTTACAAAAACTCCACTAAGATTGTAGAAGGAAACAAACTGACGACTGGAATGAACACTGGAATGTTTACAAGAATTTATTTTGGCCATTATACACACAACTATGTGAAAAACATTCAGATTGCAAAGTCAAGCACTCAGAAGTTAGGAAATGCCAGAATTAAGGTTGCCTGTACCCCTTCAATTCGGCCCCTTTCTGTATATGCCTTGTAATACAGTCTAATTACATGATCACATACTATTTTTTTTCGCAGGAACTTACCCTCATTCAATATGGCAGTCCCACAGAAATTAGTGATAAAATAGCTGGCCTAGAACTTTACACAAAGGGGCATGACAATTATTATTATTAGTGAGTTAATTTAAAAAAAATCTTGAGAAGAATAAATGGTAAGTTAGTTGCCTATTCCCATAGCAAGTACATCAGTTCTCATTAATGGGATCATACCCTTTTAGTGCCTGCAGTTCTCCATTACAGATCCTGCATTTTGTGAGGGATGGAAGGTGCAGAAAACAAACACATAGTAATGATAACCCAGAAAAGACCTAACCTAATATTGGGCAGGCATAGGGTGCATCAGTCAAAATAACAGAATTTCAACAAATTAAGCAGCAAAATCTGAAGTGTGGAATGCAAGAGAAGCAAAGAAGACCAACTTCCTGCCTGCAGGTTCTCTTCAGACTGCTCCAACCCACAGGCAGCCAATCTCAGTTCCTCCTACAGGCAAGACTAACTATCCAATCTGGGATCTCCTTGTAAAAGGGAGCCCGCTCACCGGCTATATGCATCCCATGGAGAATGGCCTATGTTCTCCCCAACCCCAGAAACATGTCCTGGCTAGAATGGCCTAAGTGTCATATTATGCAACAATAGAGATAGCCAATTGTTCACATAAAAGCATTTTTCACTGAGAAATGTCCTTTTTAAAAAAAAACTTCAAAGATGTTCATGAAAAAAATAGAAAAAAATAATTGATTTCTTTTTTAGAACATTTGACAGAGATTCTGAGAGAAAAATTTTGCTTGCTAGTTGTGTGTGTGTGTGTGTGTGTGTGTGTGTGTGTGTGTGTGTGTTCGTTCAGTAGTCACCATTTCTCATGTGGGCTACAGGGGCAGCTTTTTCATTTATTTGTTAATTTTTCTAATTTACTGAAATTGGAGGTTGTTTCTACATTGGGTTTTGTCAGGTTTGATTTGTCAGCTTAGTGACAAAATGGGATTTTTACAAAACCAAAAATCTTCATAACTGAAAAATACAATTTTTTTAAAAAATTGCTGAAATTGTAACAGACAAATTCAAAAACTAACAAAAATACTTTTGTATATTTTTGACTGGTCTCAATCAGTAGGTCTGCTCTGTCTATACATACTGAGTCTTCTCTGCTGACTTCAGAGCACAAAAATAAGCTTTTAGTATTTTTTATTCCCATTAGCACTACAGAACAGCTATGGGATTCCTTTCTTACATGTGCAGAGTTGCTAATAAATTCTAGTTGAAGGCCCCAATTTTGCCTCCATTTATAAACTTGTGAAGATGTTAATATGTTTATAATTGCTTCCTGGTTCCAAAACATGTGACATTTCCCCACAATGCACTTTGATTGCAGCAGATTACTGGTTGCTAAAATAAATAATAAGACTCTTGTACTACCATGTGCGAAGGTAATGGTTCCTGTTATCTGAGACAGATTACTCACGTTGTACTGCATGTTACATAACCCTTTCAAGATTATTTTGAACTAACATTTAATTGATGCAGTATCTGTGAAAGTATTTGGAAAATCCTAACAAACAGTATGAGATACTCAGGGCTAGATCTCATAGACCTTAAGCAGGCAAAAGTTTCATTTCAGAAAGAGTAGGGTATCAGTTCCTCTACCACATGGATGCCATTATGATTAAGATTTGGGAAGCATACATGTATCCAACACTATATGTTCATTAAAATTAGGCTCTGCCAATCAAATCTAACAGCATTGACATAATTATTGATTTACTAGACAAAGGGAATGCGGTGAATACATATTTGTATTTCTCTAAAGCATTTTCTTTAGTGCCACATAAACCAAAGAAATTAAAACCAGATAGATTTTTTTTTAAAAGCTACAGCATAGATTAGATATGGTTTGACAAACAAGGAGCAGAGAGCAATTATCAATGGTAAAGCTGCCAAATGGGAACCATATCACATGGAGTCAGTACTGGAACTGTAAGGACTGTTGTACCAGGGAGGAAGAAAAATCTGCACAACCCATTTCAGTCTTCAATATAAAATAGAAGTTCACATCAGCCATACTTCAAATAATGCTTTCTGCATCTTATGGTCATTCGGATGATCTTCCAGCAGTGACTCCTTAAGGGAGTCAGTTAAGTAATACACCTGTTTGGCTTCCTCAGGCTCCTATCATGAAGTACCCAGTCTTCTTCCTCCTGAGTTTATATCTCTGCCACCTTCTGGGAATGCAGCTTCCTGCTGAAAGTTACCCTCCCTGGGTATACCAGCGGTGGGATACTGAAGGGAATGCTGCTGACAGACTTAACTGTCCAGCAGCTGTGAGGCTTCTGTCTGTACTTTTTGTTTGTTTAACTCTCGGCTTTCCAAGGCCTAATGCAGGATCCTTGTTTATATCTTCAGTGACTCCACACAGGAGAACAGATTAAAAAACCTGTGCGAACAAATGTAAGTCATACACCTCGAAGAAAGATAAACAGATCCCAACTGCGTGACATCTTCAGTATCTGGATGGCAGAGAGTTTGACAAAAACTAACAACCAATAGGGCTAACAACATAAGAAAACTAAACATAAGCTAGCTAGAAGGTTTAACTATTATAGCACAGGGTCCTCAGTATCATCTTCATTTAACAAAGTTCACTACTATGGATAGGGGGCAACCATATTACAAAAGCTCCAGAGATGGACAAATGGATAGAGAAAACACAGCTTCCACCACATAGGGACACATTCCTATGTTCCCACATTCAGATCTGCACTGGGGTTGTGGATAACACCAGCCAATGGGGGGAAGGGTACAAATGGTTCGGTCAAGGTTTCCTATAGTAAAGCATATAGACACTAACAGAGGGATATTTGGCATCTGAGTCCCCATGTTGTGTGGTACAGTAACTCCTCACTTAAAGTCCTCCCACTTAACGTTGTTTCAAAGTTACGTCGCTGCTCAATTAGGGAACATGCTCGTTTAAACTCATGTAATGCTCCCCTATAACATCGTTTGGCTGCCTGCTCTGTCCACTGCATGTAAGGTTTTGTGGAAGAGCAGTGACTTTACAAGGGAGCATTGCACAAGTTCCTCTTCTCTGCCTCCTCCCCGTCCCTCCCAGCGCTGTCTTTCCACTCCTCCCCTTCCCTCCCAGAAAGTCCTAAGCACCACCAAACAGCTGTTTGGCGGTGGGGAAGCACTGGGAGGGAGGGGGAGGAGTGGGGAAGTGCCATGTCTCCATTCCTCCCCCTCCCTCCCAGAAAGTCCTAAGCGCCACCAAACAACAAGCGCTTAGGACTTTCTGGGGAAGGGAAGGAGCGGGGATGCGGCGTGCTTCGGAGAAGCGGTGGAGTGGGGGTGGGAAGACGTGGGCCTGCAGTGGAGTGGGGATGGGAAGAGGCGGGCCTGGAGCATCCCCCAGCAAAGTCAGTGCCTGTTCTTCTCTGGGTAAGCTTCCACTGCTGCTGCGAAGGTGCTTCCTAGCATCCTTGCCTACAGCGGGCTGTGCCTATGTGGGGTAAGCCAGGGGCACTTCCCAACCACAGTACAGTACAGTACTGTACAGTATATAATGCCTTTTGTCTGCCCCCAAAAAATTTCCTTGGAACCTAACCCCCCACATTTACATTAAATCTTATGGGAAAACTGGATTCGTTTAACATCATTTCACTTAAAGTTGCATTTTTCAGGAACATAACTACAAGGTTAAGTGAGGAATTACTGTACAGAGTATTGAGGGGAGTGTCAGATAAGGTATCCCACCCTCTTGAGAGATAGCAGAATGGGCCGCTTTCAAAGAGCTGAAAGGGAAGCAGATTAGTTTGGTGCCACTGAAGAAACTGACAGGAAAGGGGGTTACACTTCACTGAGAGTCAGATCCCTCCAATCAGAACAATTCAAAAGGTAAATAGAGGGTAAATGAGAGGAAAAGGGCTATGGAGGTCTGGTTGGTGGGGGTTTCTCTCTGAGGTGGAAAATGAATGGGGTTTTTCCTCTCCCCTCCTCCATTCACACTGAACACGATTCAGAGCAGCATTCACTGTCAGTGTTCCCTTCATAAGCTCTGCAGTGCAGATGCATAAACCCATGTTATGCAGAAACACACTCAGGAACAGTTTTAACTAACATGGTTGGTACTGGAATGTGGGCAGGCCCAGGAGAGATATAATTATAGTCGAGAAACAGGAGACTCAGGGGGAACATGAGTGCAGTCTAAAAATCCTTAAAAGTAACAATATAAATGAAGGAAAGGAATTCTTCAGTCTCGCAAGATGGCAGGAGAAAGAACAACATCCTAACACTGAAGGAAAAGGTTTAGGCTAGATAACAGGAAAAGTCCTTAAGAATAAGAACTGTGCAGTAGAACAGGCTACCAAGCATCCAAGGCATCATCACTGCAGATACTTAACAAGGGGAAGTACAGCCATTAGTGGGAATAATAGAGCAAATGTACAAAATATACACAAGACTAGATAATTCAGTGATCTTGTATGCCCTACTATTTATGGGTTTAATCCTGATTCTACTGACATCCAGGGAAAAATATTCATTGACTTCAGTGAAAGCAAAGATCAGATCTTATAAACTCTATGTTTCAATGAGCAGCTAGGAGGAAGAACACGTGTTTGAAGTTACAGGTTGGAAACTGAAGATCTAGTTCCACTAATAAATGGCCCTTCATGCCTACATTAATATCTAATATCTCACCAAGCAGTAAACAAAATAAAAACAGCAACCGGAACCTCATCCATGTAGGCTGCTTTGTTCTGTGAAAAGACAATGCAGTTACAAATATCTTTGTTTTGTAAATGCATCCCTCATTGATATATACTTTCATTTCTATGTAATATTAAACTCATTTTTGTTCTATTTAGCAAGAAAAAAATCTCAGCAAAATTCTCTATATAGGTAAAGAATCTACAGTATAAGAGAATGACGTATTCTAATAAAAAAACGTATTATATGAGTGTGTGCCATTAATTGCCCCCCAAAGAGCAAACTTCAGTTGATCCACATTAAGAGCACTAACTCAATTATTAGGTAAGGTAGAGTGAAATAAATGCTTGAATTATCATCAATATTTGCTTAAGGTGATATAAGTATTTAGCACTGCATGTTACATTTGACAAGCTTGTTCTTCAATAAAGAGATAAGTTATTCCGTGGTAATAGGCAGGGAAACTTCTGCAGTATATCTCACTAAAGTATATATGTTACCTCTAGATAAAATGATTGAATCTAGAAACTGCTTTTTTCCCTTCTATTGTCACTTTTCAAAGTCCAAACCTTGAAATCTACTGTAAATAAAAAAAGTTCCTTTTAGACACAAAACTTTTGTTTAAAGCCTATTATAGTATTACATTAACTTTCTTTATAATACTAGCATATCCTGAGCAGTGAGGAAGGATGGCAGGCAGAACAAAGTGAAAAAAAATATTCCGTCACCAGTCTGAACGAGCACCACATTCTCCCTTTCACTGAAAGAAGGCACCTAGTTTCATAGAACTATTGAAGTTCCCTTCTTGTCATTCTCTTGGGAGTTGGAGGACAGGATTTTGCTCCTAAAATTTTGACATTCTAAACTAGATGAAGCCCAGAGATCTCCCCAGATCAGCATAGTTGCTCCACTGAGCTTGTCTCCCTGGAGTTAGTACTATATGGGCTTAAGCAAAGACTGGGAAGAGCAGAAATATTTTATAGTAAAAATGACAGAAAGGAGAAAGATTCATCAGGAATGTCCTGTGAATATGGTGGTGATCAATTCTAGATCTACAGAAGATAGGAAATTCCCTGCTAATAGCAGTTTCCATTGTGAATCAGGTTTGGGGACTTTCTGGAAAATGTGTTCAAAGCCTTCAGAACTAGGACATCATGAGAACTACAGTCTCTTTTGGGAACATTCAAAAGATATATAGAAAAAACCTGAAAGTTTCTTCTTCTGAGACAGACACTTTCTTCAATAGGTGGAAGTGGTACACGCAGTCAGTAACTTCCACAACCTGAGCCACAGATGTCTCCTGAGTACTATGTTTGGGCCAGAAGGTCTAGAAATAAACCAAAAAGTCAATGCTTACTCGAAACAAGAGGTACAACAGCAGATATTTTCTGCAAGATGGATCCAAGCTTCATTTTCAGCGATAAAGAATGTAGTTATGTAACAGGATCATTTGTCCATGATTAGAAACCCCTGCAAAGCATTTAGATGGTGCTTAAGCTATCAGGGCTAGAGAAAACATCTCAATATTTCATTTTAAGAAACACTCTGCTATAAGCAGCAGTCTCCAGTCTCCCTCTCACTAGGGAGACAACAGCAGCACTGATCTTAGGAAGGAGAAAGAGAGTTCAATTTGCTTTTCTTTACTAAGCAGATCTTTTGGATTTTCCTACTGAGTCTTCTGGCCTTATCCAGTCATTTCATCTCAGTGGCTATGGCTACACAAGGGGATGAAAATAAAGGAATCTAAATGCTTTCTAATTTTGCTGTCTGACTTGATTTTCATATTGTCTTTCTTTTCTCTTGATTTCTTTGCCTCAGGCTGAACGTCCAGTGTGCTAATAACCTATAACATGGTCTTGGAAGATTCAGAAGAAAACAACTTACCATGTACCTCATGCTACGAGCCCACAAGTTCAGAGTCAGAAAGTTTCCCTTCCTCAAAAAGGAAAGAAGCCCTGCTGTTGGATAGGGAAGCCATTCTCTGGTGCTTTTTTTGTCTTTTTATAATTCTTTTAAAAGACTGATTGAAAAACTTCACCACAATTCTTTGTTCTTTCTTCCTTTTTAATCTTTGAGACCTTTAGAACCTTCAACATCAGTTGAAGGAGGAGAAGGACTTGTATCAATCCTCCTCTTAAATTTTATTTGATTTATTTTTCTTTGTTAAGAGAGAGCAGGAAAAGACTGTCCAAATCAAAGAAATGTTCTTTCCATGCACTTGTTCATCCAACTTGCTGAAGAAAATGTTTTCTGAGGATGAGGTGGGCTAGTGATTTTCATTAGAATGTAAAATAGTGATCATCATCTTTATAAGCAGTATGTTCAAATCTAGCTAGTTTGGGCCCTGGAGCAGTGAAGCTGCATCAGCAGACACTAGCTTCGCAAGCAATCACCCAGGGTTATGGGCAGGCTGGTGCAGATTAGATTAAAGATAGCTCTGGTGTGTCTACCTGAGTTGCAATCACATCCCATCATTGCCATCTAGACATGCCCTACAGGAGCGTAAAAAAAACTCCAAATCACGATAAGATTGTCAGATAGAGAAAGCCCAACCTGCCTAATAGAATTCTGATATAACAGAGTTGTGGAGGTGGAAGATAGAAAAACTGTACATTCTCTCTACATGACATGGGGGTCAGAGACTTCTGGTCTTGGGCTACTGCTAGGAAAATTTAAGTGAAGGAAAGAGTGTTCCAATGAGACAGTTACACACAGAGACACACTCAAGACAGCACCAGTTTAACACCAGGAGAACAAAGTGCTGCAGAACACTTCTCCAGCTAAACAACAAAAGCAAAAGGTGGAGCTTTCTTCTCCCCCGCCTATTCACTTCAGTGAGGTGCAAGACCTAAAGTCTCATGAAACAGTAGGCAGGGCAATTTTTACCTCCTGAAATTAAATACAAAAACTATGTTAATGGTACATTAGGGTTACAGATATACACTCATGCATAATATGAATAGGCAATTTATGAGGATATTTGAGTGTCTACTTTAGAAGCTGCAACTTACAATTTTAGAAGCACAACTATATTTTACAAATAAATATCCATATGCAGAATTCATGTCTTGCTATCAAATAAAATCCATCACTGTAAAATATTCTGCACTATATACTTAAAAATACTTCATAGTAGAACTCACTAAATTATTCTCTGAAAATAATATTTGTTTGCAAATTTTGTTCATTTTCCTGTTCATAAACCTATTGTGATTTCTACAAGTCAGTCCTGAATGTATATCATTCACAAGTATTCATTAAATAGTTTATAGGGACAGTTTGCAGCCTATGCTGTTCATTCAACTGTTTGTTTCATCTGTCCGTATGTATTATTTGTGGTGTGTGATTGCGTACAAGTCACATAACGTTGTTTCTACTCCATAATTGGATGACAAAATTTCAAAACTAGAGAACGCAAGTGGATCAAAGCATTTTTCATCTGAATTTGCTGATTTGTCAAACTTGAAATGTTTTGCAAGGACAGTTCAATTTCAACAAAGTTCTGACAGAAGAGAGACAGGTTTAAAAACCTGTCTGGTTTCCTGCCAGCTCACCCGCCTGGCTGCTTGACAGTCTGTCTCAGAGCTAGGGCTCCATTCCCTTTGCTCCCCGCCCCCCCCACCCCAAATTAAGCTTTTCTCCAGTCAAATCTTTGTACCATCAAGAAATTAATTCTCCTGACAAGAAAAAAATTGAAGTCTCTGAGATACAGTGCTGGCAAAGACTCTTGCATATCTTCTGGATAGAAAAGAAAATGAATGCTTATGTTAGAAATATTATTGAAGAGAAGCAGCCCCTGCTGCCAAAAATGAACAGGCACAAACTTGACAAACTTGGTCACATCAGGTTTAGAGATGGAAATAACTTCAAGAAAGTTATCATGGAAGCAATAGTGGTAGGTCATTGTAGTAAGGGATGGACCAGCGAAGAGACGGATAAACGGTGTGTAGCAGATCATTGGGAAGTCAGCTACTGAGTGCTCGAAGCTACTGATGGATTGAGAAGGCTTTTGAAAATACTGCTCTGATGTATGTCACCAATAGTCAGACATGAATAAATGGATTTTACTTACTTGCTTACCCAGATCTAGTAGAGAATAACGAATGTACAGCACATGACAAACAGCATACTGCTGGTATGAATTTTTAGTCAAATGAACATTCAAGCCAAAATCCATGAGTCTTTCAGGTTTCTTTCATGCCTCTATTACCCAGTAGTTGTCTGAAATGTGTCAAGCTGAACATTATGCTTTTAATCGTAGTTCAGGTTTTCTATAATCAGCTAGCTCTACATTATAACAGTCACCCACATTGCACATACTATTCACTATACAACAAAACATGTCATGCGGATGAGTTAGTATTACTATGAGAGACTTAGCTTTTAGCTTTCTGATTTGTTTATTTAAGTTTATGACCTTTGTTGCATTAACTTTTTTCTTCATTTAATATACACTAGGGGGAGATTTTCAAAGGTACAAATGGGACTCCCCTTTCTGGCCTCTGAAAACCTTCATACAGAAGAAGCAATGCCTACAGGCTGCTATAGGCAATGATTTGCAATGTGGTTTGGGCCTAAGGGCCAGCGTGTGACACTTTTACCTTACCTAAGTGGTTCCACTGACTCAATGGGAAATTAGTGGAGTGAGGTACTACGCAATGTAAGAAAAGGGTTAAAGGAATCCAGCCCTAAGCAAGTTTTACTGAAGAACAGTTATGCTTCTAACATTATAAATTGCAGCTGCATTCACTATTCCAAAAAGAAAAGGAGTATTTGTGGCACCTTAGAGACTAACCAATTTATTTGAGCATAAGCTTTCGTGAGCTACAGCTCACTTCATCAGATGCTGTAGCTCACGAAAGCTTATGCTCAAATAAATTGGCTAGTCTCTAAGGTGCCACAAGTACTCCTTTTCTTTTTGCGAATACAGACTAACATGGCTGTTACTCTGAAACCTGTCACTATTCCAAGTAGCTATGCTAGTTTTCTCATGGGTATGTCTCGTCATAAAGCGTCTTTGGCAAGTTTGAAACAAAGAACTCTCTCTGACATTCTGGGCTGTACTACTTCTACTTTCCAGCACTATGAATTATGAAGAAAAGGAAGGAGCATCATATAGGTAGTGCCCTACGAAATTCACAATCCATTCTGGGCAATTTCACAGTCATAAGATTTTAAAAATCGTAAATTTCATTATTTCAGCTATTTAAATCTGAAATGTCATGACGTTGTAACTGTAGGGATTCGGACCCAAAAAGGAGTTGGGGGGGGGAGGGGCTCACAAGTTTATTGTAGGGGTGGGTTACGATATTGCTACCCTTACTTCTGCACAGCTGCTGGTTGCAGCACTGCCTTCAGAGCTGGTCAGCTGCAGAGCAGTGGCTGCTCGCTGGGAGCCCAGCTCTGCAGGCAGAGTTGCCACCAGCAGCAGCGCAGAAGTAAGGGTGGCATGGTATGGTGTTGCCACCCTTACTTCTACGCTGCTGCCTGCAGACCTGGGCCCTCAGTCAGCAGCCACCACTCTCTGGTCGCCTAGTTCTGAAGGCAGCACAGAAGTAAGAATGGCAATAACATAACCACCTTAAAATAACCTTAAGACCCCTCCTGAAACTCCCTTTTGGGTCAGGACCCTCAATTTGAGAAAATGTCTCCCCCCTGAAATCTGTTTAGTATAGGGTAAAAGCACACAAAAGACCAGATTTCACAGGAGGAGACCAGATTTCACATCCCGTGACACATATTTCATGGCCATGAATTTGGTAGGGCCCGACATATAATGTTGTTACAGCCTTGGATCAGTGACCCTTTGTGGATGCTCACTAGGTTGCTGTAATAGACCCAAAACTTGGATCCCATTTGCTTCTAGGCTAGTGAGTTCTGGACAGATTCATCACTCCTCAAGCTCTGGGCTTCTAGGCAGAGTCTCGGAATCCAGATCCTCTATTTAGCACCCTTTCCTGAAATATGGGAACAATGCATTCCAACTGTATAGACTCTGAAGGAAATGCTGGCTCTCCCAAGCCTCCCCAGTAGCAATTGCATGTTCCCAAAAGTTCCAGTGCCAAGAACCCTCTGGATTATGGTTTCACCCTTTGGAGACTACATGACAGTTAAAGCAAGGAACACCCAGACCTTGCAAAGGAATTTCTAGACTAAATCACATTTTACTCATACACAAAGCACAAGAGATACACAGATCTCTGAAAAAAAAATCCTACATGAAAATCCCTCTCTAACCACGCTCTGAGCCTTTTGGGTTTTGGTCAGTCCTTTCAGAGTCCCAAGAGCTGCCATCTGCTCCTGCCCAGTGAGAGAGAGCCCTTGCTAAGAGCAGATCCTCAGTGGTTTCCCATCCCTTGTCAGGTGATTTGCTTTTTGGTTACAGCTCATCTGAACAGTAGACTGGGAAAACTGGTTCCCCTGGGCTCATTGTTCTAGGTTGCTGCCATCTCAATGGAAGACCATCCAGGTTAATCATGACTGATTGCGCTCTATTGCTAACCCTCTATAGTAGGCACATAGAGTTGCTGCTAACACCTGAATATCCCAGTCCAAGATGCACTAGTGAAGGCACAGTCCAATTTACAATCAAAATGGTGTTTATAAAACAAAATAGAGTATGCAGATGGAGACATATACGGACACATGTTAATCTGTCACAAGCACCGATAATAATTATACTGAGCACTTATCATGGTTACTGTTGAAAGGCAATATATACCAACAGCACCCATGCAGTGACATCTGATTGCATGATTATTTCAGAGTTCAAATACAGAGAAATAATTGCAATATCTCAGATACTACCACACAGTAATATTTGGTAAGTGTTGACTTTTTAATAACAACTCCTTTACCTCTTCAAACACTGCACAAACAGAAATTAATCCTTATAACATGCTTAAGTATTTACCCATTTTACAAACAAATTCCTGGATTTAATTCTCATGATCCTTCTAGTCTCTCTATACTACGTAGTCATTGCACCCGTGCAGATGGATGTAAAGTGCTACCAAAGCAGAATGATAGCATTTCTACACCAGCTTTACAGAGCTGCAAATATCTACATAAAGTGCAATGCAGTGAAGAATCAGGCCTATTGCACCTCCATTTATCCCCAAAGAGTCTTTTAACTCGGCCAGGATCTCCTTTGTCATCTCCTTACTTATGGATGTACCACTTCACACCACGCAAGCATGACACCCATATTTTGGTATGACAAAGGTGATGGCACTAGTCACTAAAAGGCACACATACTGTGGCAATGAGCAACACAGCAGTTCCTATATGTAAATAAAAATTAAAACATGAGAGCATCACATAATATAAGCAAGTTTTATTTAAATTTTCAGAGTTGCCAGATGTAGCTGGATTTCTAGAACTCTGGTTAGTGTCAGCAATAGCAACAACTGCATGTATTAAAATCCCCAGCCCTGCAATGACAAAGCAAGGTGAAAGGAAGAATCAAGGTAGATGGGTTAGAAGCATTACACTAAATGAAAGAAGAAAAAAGTATAACTTTATGCCCAAATAAATGTTTAATGCCACAAATATCCTTTAACTTGTATCTTATTTTGGAAAGTATTAAATACTCTCAACAATTTTTCCTGGCACAACAGGTTTGTTAAAGTGCCTTTTAAATGCTTGTATTTGATTTTAAAAAAAAGAAGCTCTACTTAGATAAGTCATTTCTATCTACAGGATTTCAATAAGCATGTTTATGCACACTACGGTAATACAATAAAAGTAAGTAAATTCACTTGCTCACATGCAACAATGATCCATTTAAGTTTCTTTCTCCTTAGCAGGTAGAGAGCTTAAATTTTGGCTGCCTGCCTTTGTATTGGAATTGAAGTCTACATTTTAGTTGTCAAGCTTCACTGAAATCTCTTCACCTGCTAGGAAATGGACCTGTGAAATTGAGCCTCTATCTGACTGCTGTAGAGGACAAAACACCACAACATGATTAAAGTACTATGTTGCACATGTAGGTTTCCTAAAGGGCTCGCAGTTGTTTGCACCGAAAAAATCCAATTGCAGCATTATGTAGAAATGATTTTTTTTTAAATTAGATATTCAAATGGAAAATCTTTTACTGGCATAAAGATTTGTGTTTTGGAAACTTGAAAAGTGTAAATATGATTTGGATTGTCTATACAATTAATCTTGGCTTTTTCCACTACAAACCGTACAATTCTTCTCAAACCCCAAGAGAATGAAACTCAAGATTATTTAATTAACCAAGAAACAGTGAAACAAGTTCACAGATGGATTAGAATATATCCAATTTCTCCAGATTTGGGAGCCTAGGGCAAAAGCAAAGAGGAATTGTGAAAAGGAAGAGAGAATAGGATTGTAGGAAATTAACATACATACAAAATCAGTTTAACAAAACAGGAGTAACCCCCAGCCCTTGCATGGCCCCAACATCCCACACCCTCACACACCAGCCACACCTGCTAAAGTCATTTGGTAGGCTGTCCAGCTGGTGTCCATAACATTGTCAGGTTTCAGTAGCCCAACAGACCACCCTTATGTGCTGAATGCGGCCTGTGGAAGGTAGTTCTAAAAAACAAAAACTCCTAGTAATTCTAGTTAGTTGAAATAATTTATTAATTAAAGAGACAGATACCTTACAAAAACAAAATATCACTCAAGTCTGCAAATTGTTTACCTACTATTTTAACAAGATAGGCCTATTACTATCCTTAAAAGACCAAAGATTTAAAAAAAAATTAAAAAGTTTGTTTTCTATGTGCATTGTATAACACAATACTTCACTGTAGTCAGATTCCTCTTTGCCATATGGCAGCATGCGAGACACCAACAAGACAGAAACCAATAAAACAACACGCATGGTTGTACTACCACAAATACTGGCAAAAATGTAAGGGCTGATGTATTGTTTGGAACCATATTTTTTAGCCACTGGTTGAAACGCACTACATTCCAAATTTTCAAATTGAGTGTCCTTTTCAATTTCATCAGTCCTGCCCTGCTGTTCAAGTTAATCTTTAACTATTTACTTCCAAGCTTCTTTACTCAGTGTTTAAGCTTTTCTGTGTGAATAAGATAAATGTTAACTCTCTTGTTGTGCATCTAAAAAAGCACTTACATCTGTTCTTTCTCCCTGGTGTTAAGCGAGACAAACATCTAGCTAAAGGATAAATTAGTAATCCTATTTACTTTTATGTGTCTAAAAATCTTTCAGTCTTCCTAGACAGGTGTCAGATACACAGTACAATCTTAGTTAAAGTCAAATGTCTAGGGAAAACTGTAATTTGTTCAGTTGAACATCAGTTTGCATGATAAGTGCTAGACCACAACAGATGGTGTTACTGAAGAAAAAGTGATGACAAACCCAGTTCATGTTGTGTGTGTACTGTATTCTTGTTTATTTACCATGATGTTATTTATTACAGAAAACTAAACTGAGAGTTGCAAGTAAAAATGAAATGACAAGTTGAAGGTTTCATAAGAACGTTTACAATTAAGAGTAGGCTAGGTTTCAGATATTTAGTAACAGTCACAGTCTAGCCCACTGGACCTACTGCCTGTTGATCCAGGCCACTTGCTGGGTTACAGGGCCAGTCTTCTGCTTCAGAGTGGGAGCTTTGATACATGCTCTCTGTTTGGCTCTCAGAAGATACAGGAAATGGAGCGCCAGGTCAGAGCTCATACTCATTTACTCTGCCTCAGACCTGGAATTTTAGGAAAAGGAGAAAAATCCTCCCACCAACACATGCTCCCCCACAGGCCTGGAATCAGTCAAAATGCTGGAGGGGGGTGGGGCATCAAGAATGTATACAAAAGGGAGCTGGTGAATAACACCAGTGTTTGTATGTGACAGCAGGGGCAGGGCACCAGTACGTGCACCGAAAAAAATGGGAATTTTGAGAGAGATTGGGGATATGGAAAGAGAAGGAGGAAGAGAATGAAAACCATTCAGGAAGGAGGAAGAGAACATTACAGGGAAAGCAAGAGAATAAAGGGAGAGGGAAGGAATAATTAGACCAAGGGTTTTAACTTTTACATCGTACCACCTATAGCAGAAAAAACAGCAGAAACTAAAATGGAGTGAAGGGACAGAAAGGGGGAAAAGAAGAGAGAAAGCAACAGAGATAAAATAAAGTTAACTTGCTTTCATCTAATAACATTAAATGCTAAAAACAGAATGTTTGATACACAACTGAATGACCTATAAAACCTTTACCATAAACCTAAAATCTACCAGCACCATTTGCACATTTACACACACACACACACACACTCTCTCTCTCACTCACTCAGCTTTGGGTATACAGATTTCCTCCCTCTGCATCCAAGGTACTTCCTAGGCTACTTTTCATGTTGGGAGGAGGATGGCCAGCTAATCAAAATAGTTTCTGCTTGGGAATAGCAACAGGGTGCCAAATTTGGACAGAATAAGACTTAGAGGAACCTGGCTGGGAGAAAGTGTGCATATCAACAAGTTGTGGGCTGATGAAAAGATAGTACCTGGATTGCTTTATATTTTCCAGTGTGGCCCTGCTATGCACGTTAAAAACATAAGAACAACCATACTGGGTTAGACCAAAGGCCCACCTAGCCCAGTATCCTGTCTTCCAACAGTGGCCAATACCAGGTGCCCCAGAGGGAATGAACAGAACAGGTAATCATCAAGTGATCCATCCCATTGCCCATTCCCAGCTTCTGGCAAACAGAGACTAGGGACACCATGTTACCAGCTTGCTTACTTAACTGTTGCAGCAAAAGACTTTGCATTGCTTTCAGGCTGTAGTGAACATTTTTAGAAGATTCATTTGGTTCTTAGCATTTAGCTGTTACATAGACCTTTCCATTTTTTGAATCCCTGAAAAGCACTCAGCTTTGTCCCCTACTAACTGCTCACAAAGGGATCATTAGATAAAGTTATGATACCATATAGTGTAAATCTCCTCTTCCTGCAGAAAAGAGGAATTTTTCTTTTAACTTTGTGCTTGATCTTATTTTTAACAACTAGCATAAATATCACTGAAACATTGCAACTGCTGAGAGATGTAGTTTATATAGATATATAGATGTAGTTTATATATATTTGTATTATGGAGATCATATTTTAAAACTTATATTTTCCTCAAGATTTGTAGATTACTATAAGTTACAAATTCTTTCCTAAACCTTATTTTTAAGGAGTGTTTTTGCCACAAAATACCCACTGACAGCTGATAAATCCTGCATTAGGTTTCCTGTACACTCACTTTGCTGTACATGTTTATAATTTCTGAACCTTACATTAGTCTATTAATCATTGCACAGTCAAGCTACTCAAAGGGCAAAACAAGTAAACATTTGGTCTCTCCAAAAAGCCAAATACTGTTTATTGATTTAAGTCAATATTTGTTTACATGAAAAGGTTTATTTTTTTCCAATTTTTTTGTTACTGTTGGCCCAGGGTATCCACCTTTGAAAGTCTTCTGAAGTGTTGACAATTTGGTGATGAAAGTTGCTATAGGGAGAAAGGCTGATTGTTGGAGAGAGAGAGAGAGAGAGACTCAACGTTTTCACAAACAAAGTTTCCTACACATTGCAGCAATTTTCTACTAAGGTCAAGTCTAAGCCCCATCAAAAACAAGTTACAAAATCCCCTTTCATTTCATGCGATTATGATTTGGCCCTGATGCATTAGTGTGGGGATATGTTTGGATCCCTACTTTAGCGACAGAATTACCATGCAGTGTGGTAGTACACACCAAATAATCAACTGCAAGCTCATCCAAGAGGGGCAGGGGAACCTGGCAGTGGCAAACAGTAACCACCACTTCCTACCCACCCATTAACTGTCTCCCCAAAAAGCCACATGCATCCACTGCTGAAAATAGAGCAGTGACAAACCCTTCTCCCTCACCCGCAAAAGCCCACCAGCCCTTGTGAACCCTGCTCAGTGGAACCCTTCAGGGGCGTGGGTTTGTTAACATCTGGAGCAGAGATCCCCCATCATGCAGTGCTTCCCTGCTTTTCTGGTCCCAGAGTTCAGTGCGGTTCTTGCCTTGGAATCTCTGTTCTCCATTCTATGTGCTAATGGGGATGCCTCCCTGTCCCATCTTCAGGGGGGAGGGATAGCTCAGTGGTTTGAGCATTGGCCTGCTAAACCCAGGTTAGTGAGTTCAATCCTTGAGGGGGCCATTTAGGAATCTGGGACAAAAACTGGGGATTGGTCCTGCTTTGAGCAGGGGGTTGGACTAGATGACCTCCTGAGGTCCCTTCCAACCCTGATATTCTATGATTCTATGACTATAAATCCTGCTCTGACAACAGCAATCTAGCAATTACTTGCCCTAAATGGACCAAGGAGGAGCTGCAGAGAAAGAAAAACTGGAAAAATAAAAAGTTGATTTAACTCCACATTGGGATTTTACTGAGTCTGTCTTTATCTTGCTACTCTTTAATAAGGAGCCTTAGTAATCTTAAAGTGTTGCTCTACTGCAGAGTACTGATTTTAAACCCATGATTATTATTTTATGTTAATATTGCATTATCGCTTAAAAGCCACAGTGTTCTAGGCACTGTACAAACATATAATAAATGACAGCCCCTAGCTCAATGAACTTACAATATGAAAGACACAATTCTGCTTTGTGAATTGCTACTCCTCTATTCATCTGGGACAACTAAAATATTGCCACTATTCATATCATCACGGAAGAAGCAAGCAAGTGGATTTTGTACATGGGCAAACAGATTTTCAGGATGACTTTGATAGGCTGCTATAATTCAATGTATTAGCCATTAATAAGTATATATATTTTAATATTCTGGGCCAAGATATAAATGTTCCAGCTGACAAAGTTAGTGAGATTAGCAGGGCACTGTATGAGTTGCATAAGTACAGGCCTGCCCTTTCAATAGTGAGGAGAAATCTGTCACTGACTTTTCTCCTGTAGCCACCAGCCCTCCCAATGTGTTGCTCCCTTCACTGATGTAGCATTTCCCATTAATCAGTAAGGAAAAGCAATGCAACTTGAATGGACAATGGTCCTGACACTGATTGACAAGAGGTAATGCATCCAGCAGAGCTCATTCAGCATAGCTCATCAGGAGAATGGACAAAGAAAGGTGCAGGAGTTGGGTAAGAGAAAAAACAGAAGGAGGTGATGGAGACAGAAAATGCATCTTGGCTAGCACACTAACTCTTTTCAGTCACAGACAAGGAGAGCAGATTCAGGCATGAGGAAATGGCAGGAATGACAGGCTAGGCCCAAACCACCTACCTTCAAACAGGAAAATATATTTTAAAAAATAGCACTGAATGAAGAAAGAAAGAAGGGACATCCTCATTCCTTTTCACATTCAAATGCCCAGTTGAAAAGGGATCCTGGTGGCTCTGGGCTGTTAAAAGTCTGGTTGGCGGCACAGGCAGGCTCCCCACCCAGCTCTGTGCGACTCCCAGGAAGTTGCCGGCATCTCCCTCTGGGTCCAAAGCAGAAGGACAGCCACAGGGGTTCTGCATGCTGCTCCCACCCCCAGCAGCTTCCATAGGCCAGGAACCACAGCCAAATGGGAGCTGAGGGGGTGGTGCCTGCAGGCACGGGCAGCGCGCAGAGCCATGCGGTCGCACCTCCACCTAGGAGCCGGAGGAAGAAGTTGCTGCTTCCTGGGAGCTGCCTGAGGTAAGCACCGTGCATAGCCTACACCCGCTCTTATGCCCAACCCCATGCCCCAGCCCTGAGCCCCCTCCTGCACCCCAAACCCTGGCCCCACCCCTGAGACCCCAGAGCCCATATCCCCTCCCACACTCCAACCCCCTGTGTCAGCCCAGAGCCCACTTCCATGCCCCAACCCTCTGCCCCAGCCTGGAGCCTTCTCCTGCACCCCAAGCCTCTCATCTCTGCCCCACTCCAGAGCCCTCACCCCCTCTCATACCCCAACCTCCTGCCCCAGCCCATATCCCCCTCCTGCACCCTGAACCCCTCATTTCTGGCCCCACCCCTGAGCCCACACCTTCTCTCATAGCCCAATCCCCTGCCCCAGCCTGGAGCCCTCTCCTGCACCCCGAACTCCTCATCTCTGACCCCACCCCAGAGCCCACACCCCCACTCAGAGCACTCATCCCTCTCACATCCCAACCACCAGCCTGGAGCCCTCTCCTTCACCCTAAACCCCTCATCTCCAGCCCCACCCCAGAGCTCACAGCCGGAGCCCTCACCCACTCTCACACCCCAACCCCCTGCCCCAGCCCGGTGAAAATGAGCAAGTGAGTGAGGAATAGCGTGCAATGGGGGGGGTGGATTGAGTGAGTGGGGGCATGACCTCAGAGAAGGGGCGAGGCAAGGGGTGGGGCAAGAGTGTTCAGTTTTCTGCAAATAGAAAGTTGGCAACCTTAGATGTATCCCCCATTCTTTTGGTGTTCAACTGATACTCTTTGGAGAAATCAGATAAGATACTATTGAAGATATAATATTTGTTTTGCTATTGTTTTAAAAAAAAAGGAATGTGAAGTAAAATATTAAGTCAAATTACTATCTCTGTTAGCCATTTACTTAAGTTTTAACAATAGGTTCTGCTTAAAATGTATTTTCTAATATTATTTTAGTTATCATCATAGTGTCAGAGATTCCATGGTGATGGAGACAGTGAGTGTATTTAACTCATCATGAAGGACACACAGAGTTTATTTTCGAGGCGGCATTTTAAACAGAGTTTCACCATGTGACAGTATCCTGAATTAGCAGAGCTATAGCCAAGCTTTGCTCCTTGTATAGGGCATGAAGCTCAAAGACTCCAGCAGAGGAATGTCTAGCCATCTTCTGGTTTGCACTCATCAGTTTCTCTGTGGACAGCTGCTATAATAAAAAATCATGTTTGCACTTCTGTATTTATAACTGCCCAATCTTTGTGAAAAAATGACAGGAACTATGATGTCAGCAGCATTTGTGCAGAAGACACGTATGCTAGCATTGGCCTTCTGGCATTTCTTGAGCTTTCTTTTTTTTTTTTTTTTTTTTGAAGTATCAGAAATGGTAGAGTCTGCATACTTCCTGTATCAGTGTGAATGAATGTGCAGAATGAGATCTCTTTTGATAAATTAGTTATTCATCCAATGAGCAACTAGATGGAGGATTAAGTGTATTATAATGTTTTGGGTACACCTCAGCCAAAAAGAAGCCAATGTTACAAACTAAAACTCTTCTCACTTTCATAAGTTTCAGGTAGCTCTTCAAGGAAGCCTTATGGAAAGGATTTAATAACTATAATATGAGTAGGCAAAACCTGCGTCCAACTTCAAATAAAGCCCCAATTGTGCAATAAGCTTCACATAAGCTGAGTCAGTGAGGTTCTGCATGGGTTCAGAGGTCCATCTTCATGGTTCTCTGTGCAGGACTGGGATCTGGGCTGCATATTTAGAATTCAGCTCAGCTGTCAGACAGTGGGTCATCCAACCATCTGTAGATTTTACTCTACAAAGCATTTTCCAGGCAGCAAGCTCATCAATAATGTATTGATCTTTTTAAAATGTTATGCTTAAAGTCAAAATGTACCTGTCACCTTTTCTCTGTATGCCTCAATTTGCTTGCCTTGCAAGTGTTTCATCATGACTGTTGTGATGCCCTCTGAGCCTGTGTTTCAGTGTATTATTAGGTTTTGAGCTCGTCTTTAGCAACATCTGCCTCCCAGACAGTAAACAGCTCCACACGTATTGTGACAAATACTGCAACCACCTGTAGTATCTTTGGGGGAAAATACTGTATTACATTTATTAATGGTTTACATATCATTGCGAGCCAGTATTATATGCAACTCCCAGGGGCTGGTTTGCCACAGATTCTCCAAGAACTAAAAACAGGATGGGTGTATTTAGTAATGCAAATCACTCAGGCTGTAAACACCTCAAAAGAGGTACCACCCTCTGGGTGGTTTTGCATATACTGGTTCAAACAAGGTTTTCCAGAGACTAACAGACAAAGAAAGGGCTTTTTGTACAAATAGCCTAAGTTTAAACTGATTCAGTGCCTTCTTTCTGATCCAGCAAACAGATAGGACCTTCCATTCAAGGGGGGCTCCCAACCCTTGTGGAAGGGGTGGAAAGACTTTGGCCTACTAGAGCCCCCATAAAGCTCATGGGTGACCTCTGGTAAGCTTTTAGCATGTGTATAGCAACTTTTATTCTTTATCTGTTTTCTCTATAATGCTTTTTACCTTAAGAATAAGTGTGCTTGCTTAGAAAGAGCTGTGCAGTCACTTGTAACAGCTGGCAATATAGTGGTCATAGCCCTCAAAGAAAGAGCAATGCACAATAACTGGCTTTAGGCAGACTGGCTTGCTGGAGATAGCACAGTGGAGGTCAGGGGGCTGTGCAGCCTTAAAACAATCAGCAGGGAGTGGTACAAAGGTCCTTGCCCACAGACAGGTGACCAACAGAGATCTGAGACCTGACTGGGCATTCCTGGAGTGGACCACAGAGGGGGATACAGGTGCAGTTAATCTGAAACTGTGACACATATCTCCTCTCTCTCTCTTTCTTAGCCTGAACAAATTCAAACATGGAAGCCTCTCACCAAATACCATGACTGGACACTGTACATTCAAATAACCCAATTGCTATGTAAGGTTACCATACAATGGTCCATATTAGCTCTACTGTGCCCTGGTGCTCAGTGCTTGCCATCCCACATATATTACAGATAATGTGGTTATTTAAAAAAAAAAATTGTGGATAAATGTTTGACAAATTCAAATCACATTCCTCACAAACCTAATGAGAGGTTTCAGAGTAACAGCCGTGTTAGTCTGTATTCGCAAAAAGGAGTACTTGTGGCACCTTAGAGACTAAGCAATTTATTTGAGCATATGCTTTCGAAGTGAGCTGTAGCTCACGAAAGCTTATGCTCAAATAAATTGGTTAGTCTCTAAGGTGCCACAAGTACTCCTTTTCTTTAAGCCTAATGAGAACATAAAATATAATAGGCACTGGACATGATTCCAAAAAGTGGTGAGGATCTGCTAAATCAATATATTTTTGCCTGCTCCATCAACCTTAAAAAGTTCTCCAGAGGATACATAGTTTTCACATGGAATAAAATTTGGTGAAGGTAGGTCTGCATTTTCAGTTCTAGCATAGGTCATCTTTGATGGTTATCACAGCTGCTTACATAGCAGTCACTGGAACCTTCCTATTGTCACTGCAATTTAAGTGCATTCACGTTAGTTATTATTCTCTCACATCTCTATAATCTCTGTTAAGATCTATCACGGCACTTTTTTTCTTTTGAAACAAGTAGTATTTCATGATAAAGTTATTGGAATAATTCTGTCTTTATGCAAGTCATGTCTCATTTGTTTATACTTGTTTTAGTTTCCTTACATTCTAACAAAATACTAGAGAGACAAGGTGGGTGAGGTAATATCTTTTATTGGACCAGCGTCTGTTGGTGAAAGAGACAAGCTTTTGAGCTTTCACCAACAGAAGTTGGGCCAATAAAAGATATTACCTCACCCACCTTCTCCCACCAATATCCTGAGACTAACATTGCTACAACTCTGCAGACAAAATACTAGTCATTTATCACATTAGGAAAACAAAAACAAAACACACAGTGATTTTTCTAAGAGACAAATAAAAGCTGATGATCAAGCTGTTGAACGATGAAGGAAACGGAAATGTGCCTGATTTATACTGGTGTAACTGACAGCAGAATTTGACCTGATGTCTAGCATAGGTATGTGTTCCAAACATGACCTTCTCTCAATGGGTTATTTAAACTTCTTTTTAAAAATATTTATTGTTTTATAGTATTAACAAGGATGGAAATGAGAGAATGGGAGCACTCAGCAAGAGAGAATATAAGAGAGATGAAGAGTATTGTAGGGCCTTGAAGGTAATTACAAGAAACTTGACTTCGATGCAGGAGAGAAGGATGATGCAGTCAGACTGGTGAGATAAGATTATCTTAGTGGGTGCATTTTGTCTGAATGGGGAGGTGGGGCAGCTACTGAGTGACAAAGAAGAGGCTACAGAGATCCGGACTCAAGGGGAGGGTGTGGATCTGAATTTTAATTGTGTAGACAGAGAAAACAATTGATCACAGAAAGATTTGGTAGGAAGAACTGGCAAGGTATGGACATTTCCTGAATATGGGGCAACAAGAATGGGAGTGGAAGATGACCCCAGTTTACAAACCTGGGTGATAGGCAGGATTGTGGTGTGCATAAACAGTGACACAGAAGTGGAGGGGTATTCCTTTCCTCCCGTTTTCTCTCGTGCTGAAGACAGCGTAAGTTGACCTCCTGTACTACTATTAAGTTACGGTGACTGCTTCAACATATATATACACACACACACACAAACCTTATGCTGCCATCTTTATACATCACAAAGGAGCAGTAAAGGACACAGCACATGTAAATGCCTCTTAGCAGCCTAAAATCTTTTTCACTTAAAAATAAAATTGCTTCAGTATTACCAATGAAAAGTTTGTTAATGTACTGAAAGTTTAAATAAGGGGTGGGTTTTTTTGTACACACAGGTGAACATTTTAAAGAATAGAAGCCTGAAATTAAATTTCTAAATCCATATTTAGGCACCTAACAGTGGGATTTTCAAAAGCACTTAAGTGGGTTGGGAGCATAAGTCCCACTGACTTCAAACTGCAAACCTCACAAGAGGAGTGTAGCCGGGTTAAAACATTTCAGTTTTCTTGATTTGTAGAAGCAGAGTGTATTTGAAGATGGTGTTGGTTCCGAATATACTATAATATACTATACTAAGGCTATTGGCTTATCAGTTTATGTTGTTTGTGACAGCTGTAAGCATGGAAACTTCCAAGACTACTCTATTGAGATGTGCCACACACTAGATACATAGCATATTCATAGGCTATTGAATCAATAAAGGGAGTGCGTATCTTCGTGTTCTGGATCACTGGGTGGGTCTACTGTGGAATCTGGCATTGCTGGAGTGTAATTACTACAAATTCCAATGCTGGTTATGCACATGCCCAACATCTTGAATCTTCAGTGTCAGGAGATAGGATCGCAATCACTGAACTAAACACCAGCTTTCTATGGGGATCACAGTGGGCTGCAGGAGGAAACTGCAGCCTAAGTCACCAATCTGGAGGAAGAGGAAGACAAGTTTCCACTCTGAGAAAGTCTAGAGGCCTGAATAGGGGTGCCCTCAAGGAGGCCATAGAGGAGTTAAGGGTGCTGTTGCCCCAGAACTGACACACATGGTGGTAGCCATGTGATAATATAGTGTTTACCAGTGACCACCCAGCCTTCGTAAAGCAGAGTGGAAGATGTATTCAGAACAAACCCATTACAGAGAAAACATATCTTAAACAATGAACAGAATACACCAGAGGTGGGCAAATGAAGGCCCGCGGGCCACATCCAGCCCATGGGACCATCCTGCCCAGCCCTTGAGTACCACCCGGGGAGGCTAGTCCCTGGCCCATCCCCTGCTGTCCCCCCTCCCCCACAGCCTCAGCTCGCCACACCGCCAGCGCTCTGGCCCACTACTCCTGCCAGGCAGTGCCGCGGCGTGGCTAGCTCTGGCTGGGTGGTGGGGCTGCAAGGTCCTGCTGCTCTGAGTGGCATAGTAAGGGGGCGGGGAGCAGGGCTAAGAGGCAGGGAATCTGGGGGGCAGTCGGGGACAGGGGGCGGTTGGATAGGGCGGAGGTTCTGGGCGGGGGCGGTCAGGGGACTGAGAACGGGGGGTTGGATGGGTCAGGGATTCTGAGGGGGGCAGTCGGGGGCAGATAGGGGGCGTGGCCAGGCTGTTTCGGGAGGCCTTCCTTACCCGGCCTTCCATACAGTTTTGCAACCCCAATGTGTTTGCCCACCCCAGTCTAGACTCATGCTAAGCTTACCAGCTATTATCCGTCATGCGCATGAAACCCTGGCAGTTCTGTACACAAGTTTGTCAGTTCTTTGTTCCAGAGTGAGTCTGCCCTGAGCCAGGTCAGGCTGACCTTTACACACAGTTTTTGAGACCTTTTTCTCCCAGGCCTTCTGACCTAGGTAAAACCAATCTCTGCCACTTTCCCCAGGGACCAAAGCTTCAATGGGCAGGGTATCTGCATAACTGGCATTGGGAATTTGCAATAATTACCCCCTTCCTCCCCACAGTGATTCCACAGGAAACCCACTGAGAGAGCCAGGAACACAAAGATATATTACACTTATTAATACAATAGTCCATGAATTTCCTGTGTTCCCAAGGCATCAGGCACATCTCAATACATTAGTCTTTGAAGCTTCCATGTTGCCAAGATCTCACATCTGTCTCACCGTTCTCAGAATTAAGGTGTTAATGAAGCTCGGGACTTGTCTTTCTAAGCACAGATGAGCATTTTAAGTGTGAGCCTGTGATTTTTAGAAAAATTCAGGTAAAATCTGAAATTCTATTAACAATTAGGAAACTAAAGAAACAAGTACAAAGCATCCACTTAAGCACTTTAAGAAAAAAATCTATATGTTGGTAGAACTTTACTAAGTCATGGGTTTTTTGGTTTTTTTTTAAAGTTAGTCAGATTGAGGATTATAAGACCTATTTATAGGAGACCAAAATAATTACACTAGTTGTGAACATTTACTTCATCCTCCTGATGTCACTTTAGGGTTATGTGATTGCCCATGAATATTAAAACAACATGCCTTTATTCTCCTTAAACATACAGAATTCTGTGTTTCTTAAAATCACCTGACAATTTGCCTTATATTGCCACCAGAGAAGTATTGTATATTGGTTGATTTGAGAAAATTTATGGTAGCATCAGGGATGTGAAAAACTCTTAAAACTTTTTTAAGAGAAAAACTCTTAAAAGCAATCACACAAGATCTGGAGTGGTGATGAGGAAAACATGTTGAAAGCACTGGAGGCAGTTTGGAACAAATAGTTTCCAAACCAAACACCCGCGTGAAACTGGACAACTTCACACGTTACAACAAAGTGCCTGCCCGCAAAACCATATAAAGTAAAAGGTGAAATGTGAGTCAGTGTCCCTTCCACCCTCTCTCTCTCTCACACACACGCCCCCCACATCCACTGGTAGACCTCCCTCTGCTAGCTTGACGCTCACCAGGCTGCTGTGTTTGGGTCCTGTGCTTTAAGCCTCCTGAGTCTGAAAAAGAGAGTCCGAGCACTGTCTCTTACCAGGGTCTCCAAGCACACTGTCAGAGAGCAGATCCTCTGTTTTAGGATGGCCATACCTCCCATTTTGGCTGGGACAGTCCCTTTTTTAAGCCCTGTCCCAGGCGTTCTGAAGTTGCCAAATGCCCACTTTTGCCAAAAAAAATTGGGGTTTGGGAAGAATGAGCATAGAGGCGAGTGGTGATGCCAGCCCCATGCAGAGGGAGGCAGGGCTCAAGCAAGCAACGACGCCACCCCAGCCTCACATAGTGGGCAGGCAGGGCTCGGGCGAGCAGCAACGCCAGCCCCAGCATTTGGGAACTATGGTCACCATATCTGTCTAGCACCCCTTTCTAAGAGCTGAGGCCCTGTGGTTCAACTGCCTACACCCTCTGAGTAATGCTGGCTCCTCAGACTCCACAGTGGCTTAAGCACACCATCTCTCAACTGCTGCCCTGTGGGTGCTCCAGGTTCACAGTTTAACTCTTCTGGGATCCACAACAGCCTAAGCAGACAGATGCACAGACAGACTTTGCATAGGATTCTAAGGAAAATTATCCTTTACTTAAGTAGTACAAGATATACCTTATATAAAATAATAAACACACCTGTTCACATTTCCCTGTCTCAGCTTTCTCGCCATGCTGGAGAGTTCTTTAGGTTTAGGGTGTTGGACTAGATGACCTCCTGAGGGCCCTTCCAACCCTGATATTCTATGATTCTAGGGTACAGTCCTCTCAGGAGTCCAGAATCACCCACTCCTGTAGTTCATGGCTTCTCCTCTGAATCATGGAGCCTCTCCCCCCCACTCTGACCCCTGCAATCCATGCCCATGCTTCCTCTAAAATGGTAGGTGAGAGACCCTTTCTTTTATAACCTTCTGTTTCCTTTGGCAGTAACATAACAATCAGGCTTATTAGGTGAGCAAAGTCCCCTACCAGGTGATCCCTTGTTCTGTGCCCCCACCCCAGAGTTCAGACTTGAAAAACTGGCTTGCCCTAGGCAGCAGCCATCTCTTTGTCCAAGGATGCGGCATTTGAACGGACTATCACAGTTTAACAACCCTCTATTGTTAGCCCTGTGTCAGGTGCAAGAATGTCTCCTGTTAGCCACTGTGGGTTTTAGCTCAATATGGAGAAACAAAGACAGTTGAGAAGACAAAGACGAGCCTTACAATCCAAAGAGAGTTTGCACCCTGACACTGACATGTACAGAGTTAATAATCTCAATCAGAATTCATCACTGGTACCCTGTCAGATTCTCCAAATTGTCACGTACAGAGTAAGTAATAAGTTCCTACCTATTAATAGAAAAGGAAGCAATGGATCTGATAAGGGATGCCACCGCTCCAACTTTACCAGCTTCAACTGCTCCCAGTAATCTGTATTTGACAGTTTCTTCATAACTGACGAAAGGCTGGTTGTAAACAACAATCTTCCCCTTGGCATCTTGAGATCTTTTGTGCAATTCATCAAAAGACGTGACCACTAGGACTTCAGCAGTAATTCCTAGAGGAAAACACCACAGTAGTTTTAGATGTGTTATCCTATCACCATCCCCAAGACACTTTGGCACATACAAAAATACACATCCTGTACAAAATGAAAACCTTGTACTGGAAAAGATTGCATGTAAAGTACTTCCTCAGAAGTTATTCAACATGTATAACCATGTCCTTCATATAAATCCTGCTATCAGCTGATGTTAAAATTGAAACTGAAGGCAAGAGGAGATGTGAGAAAAGACTTTTTCCAAATAGGCTTTAATGCATGAATGCAATTATTTAAAGTGCAAAAAAACATTTTGAAAGACTTTCTATGGCATTTATAAAACAAATATTTAATCTTCTCTTTTTCTTTTTGTGGATACAGACTAACAGGGCTGCTACTCTGAAACTAATCTTCTCTTGTAATTGTTCTGATATGTTGCTAAACAACTTAGGCTGAAATGCCCACCTTGATTATCATACACATTTTAAAGAGAGTGGTCACTTTGGATGGGCTATTACCAGCAGGAGAGTGAGTTTTTGTGTGGGGGGGGCGGAGGGTGAGAAAACCTGGATTTGTGCTGGAAATGGCCCAACTTGATGATCACTTTAGATAAGCTATTACCAGCAGGAGAGTGGGGTGGGAGGAGGTATTGTTTCATGGTCTCTGTGTATATATAATGTCTTCTTCAGTTTCCACAGTATGCATCCGATGAAGTGAGCTGTAGCTCACGAAAGCTCATGCTCAAATAAATTGGTTAGTCTCTAAGGTGCCACAAGTACTCCTTTGCTTATCACACCCATGAAAGTACATAGTTTCGGAATGATTCACTTACCAACTGATGCATTCCGTGAATCAAGCTTTTCACAAATGGTTAATGTGAATATTTACCATTCTTGAAGACAAACTGCTGTAAAACCCTTTGTAGTATATTTAAAATCAAAAACATTTCCCATGCTTAATTTACAGTACAAGTTAATTGCATCACAGAGGAAAATTTACCATATTTTTCAAATGAACTATTTTGTAAACATTTTGAATTTGCTATAATCCTATTGCCTTGTCTGAGGAAACAAAGGCATTTAAAAGTAAGCAGGTTCTCCCATACCACAGAAAGTTTCCCACATCTCAGAACATTCATTTGGAGATTACCCTTAGGCTTGAAAGGATTAGATTTTATCAGTAAATGTCGATTTCACAGCATGCATGCAAAGCCACGACAAAATATTTCCATCAGTAAGAACTGATATGTACAGCTAGGCAAAGAAAGAAAAATGGTGCTTGAAAATTTAGTCAAATCCAGTTATTAGACTTTTGGATTAGGTTTGTTACAAATGGACTAATGAACAAATAGTAAGAACAGGTATGATTTCTTGATTTAAGGATATTTACTTTGTATGTTTTGACATGCTATGTTGACAATTTGTGTTCATAACAGTTTTTATAAAGGTTTAATTATTTGAATTTCAACATCTAGTACCATTACATAAATGTCTGGCCCTCCCATAATTTCCCGTAACTGTGAAAATTAGGAAAAAAAGATCAAAATCTAAAAAAAAAATGCTTAAAAATAAACAGATACTATCCGTCAAAATTATTTTAAAAATTGAATTCTACCAAGCCTAATGGATTTCATGGCTTTTGAGAAATCATTCACAAAATGACCACAATGCTTACGATCCAATCCTGTGGATTTGTTACAGCGATAAGTGGAAACCGTTTAACAACCAGAACCAGACTTTGCTGCTAAATATAGAAGCAGTATGGATGCCTGGAGTTTTAGTGCTGTACATTTGACCGAGAAGCCACAAAACACGTCAGTAAAAATTGAAAGTAATAACAAATGCTTGGCCAGCTTGGTTTGTTCCGCAAAATTAAAAAAGAAGCTAGGTATCCTTGCAAGTCTTAAATAGCTTACCCTAAAACATTATTAAAATGTTATTTGGAAACGCGTTTAAGTTAATTGCATATGCTAAAGAATACTTAATGCTGTTATCTGATGCACACTGATATGACTCTCAATCTCTCTCTTGCTTTGTCTCTCAGCATCAATTTACCCAAGTTAAATGCTCAATTTATGGTTTTGGGGGTTTGTTTTTTTAAGATCAAAACAGTATAAATTGCCTTCCACACATGAAAGAAAGTGTTTCACATTTAAAAAGTCTGTTTCTTAAAATACACAGTTGTAAGAATGCAGCAAACAACTATTAAATAGAAAAAAAAACCAGGGATTTTAGCAGCAGAATTACCCTCGTGTGAAACGTAAAAATTTTAATTGGATAGCTGTTCAAACTTCCAGCTTTACAAAAAGGGCTACAACAGGCCAAACCAAAGTATTACCTTCAAATTTTACTGAAGTTATAGTTGGCTTGAAGGTGAAGTGTACTGATAGGTTCCAGCAGCTTCTAATGAACAACAGGTTTAACTGTATACCTTAAGACAGGATCATTCTGAAGTCTGGAACTGTGCCACTGGAAATAAAGCCAGGTATCTGCAAAATTTCATTTTCCACTGGAAAAATCAAGGTCACAGCAGGCTGGTACTGCAATCCGCACTTCATATTAGCTTTTGTAACAGATGAGAGAAAATGACACTATCTAACTCACCCCAATGCTCCACTTAGATGCCATACCAAGCATTAGAATGACATGCAATATACTACTGATTGCTCATCAAGGGAAGCAAGGAATGGAACTGTTCTTGGCACTGCCTTATTGCATTCATGAACAAAAATACCATCTCTGGGTGGTGTTGTTTTTTTTGTTTTTTGTTTTAAGGCAAGGTACTTGCTATCTCTAGCAACCTATAACTCCCCAAGCAAATTCATGCAGAATTACCTTTATGATCCTCAAAGAAGCTAGGTATCGAGGAGCTTTGTATTGTGGAGTCTTAATTTTTTATTCCCAAGAAAGAGAATGCAGAATGACAAACTTAATTCTCTAGCCTTATACTTCCACTTTTGATTGTTCCCAAATAGGTTTGCTTTATTTAGTCTTCGACAAAATAAAACAAAGGTTGCCTTTCCATGTTTAACTTAATGGCAGCATGATAGACATTAAGTATCCATTACAATACTTTCCACAGTACAACCCAACTTCCCTCCTGAGTAGCTGCCAACTAATTCAGTGTCTCATTAGCATATTTAGATCACATTCTATAGCATATCAGTTGTATCTATTAACCAAGTAATAGGAGCATTTCACTAAACAGAGACAATAGGGTTTCAGCTGTGAAGGTAACAATGAGACCAAAGGCCAAGTAGTTCATCCCAAAGAGGCTAAACCAAAGAGGAGCAAGTCTAGATTGCTGCCAGAAAAATGGGGTATTGCCTTACTGAAGCTTTGCATTCGTTGGTGATAAACTGTCCCCCATTCCTAAAATCTTAGTGTCTCACCACTCCATTTTCTTGGTTAATTTTTAAAGACATTCTTCAATCCATTTCTTATTCCTACCATTGCCCGTCACAGAAGTCAGATACAAGCTGCACTGTGGATAAGCTCAGACAAGCTATATGAGGAGGGCGCTGGACTGCTCATACTACAGAGGACAGATAAAGTAAAAACCACATGGGGGTGAAGAAGAGTGAGTGGCATTTTCAGAGACTGGCCAAGAAAAGGGAATAAATGGTACTGTGGGGCTGAGAAATGAGACATGTTTTCTCTGGATGAGGTTGAAGCCCCCCATGTTAGACACTGTTGGTGGGCGTTACACAGCACATGCCTATACAACAAGTGAAGGTGGGACTGTAACATGGGTAGACATACCCGCACTACATTTAATCTAAATAGGACGGGTAGCAATAGTGAAGATGTGGCAGCACAGGCTTCAGCAAGGGCTAGCCACCCCAGTATAAGCCTGCTGGTGACCCTACATACATACTTGTCTTGCTAGCCCCCAGGGCCACAGAGGTTTTGGGGGACCCAGGGCAAAATCTGAAACAATCACACTCCAGAAAAACAAACAAACCTACTACTGAAGGGAGACACTGGGGCACGAGGCGGTTGGAAAGTGAGCCTGCCTGCAACCACCCCCCTGCAGCAGCTCCTATGGTCTGGACCCAGCTCCCTGGTTCAGGCATTGCAACCTGGCCCATGGGATTGCAGCACCACTCAGATTTGGCCTGGCTACCTCACCATCATGATGGAGAGACACTTGGGCCAAATTTGAATGAGTGCCATTGCGACCTGGCCCATGGGGTTGCAGCACCACTCAAGTTTGTACCAGGTCACAATGCTGCTCAGTTTGGGAGAGCCCACGACAAACTGCACTTTTTGCACCCCCCACCTGTGGGCGACACTAGTAACCAGTGCAGAAGCCCAAATCACCACATCTTCACTACTACTGTTACCTATTCTAGCTAGATTAAAGCTAGCATGGCTATGCCTACCCATGCTACAGTCGCACCTTCACTTTCAGTGCAGACATACCCTTAGTAAATTTCCACCAAGTACTCACTGTGAGGCAAATTACATAAATCGTAGGGCATACAGCTTTGGGGTGAGCCACTACCCAACCAAATCCACTCAAACTCACGAGGGGCTCAGGTGAAATAATAATTAGGGCCATGTTATATATGGGGGTGGGGGAAGATGAGGAAAGTGGAAAACAGTGGGAATAAGCAGACTGGAAACAATCTTCTACTGCAGGCCAACTTTTATACAAAAGATTTCATTGCATAAACGTAGGTTCATAACTAATGCTAAAAGCCTGGCTAATACAAAAGTTTGCCACAGCACACAGGTAACTATAGTAGACTGTGCATTAAGAAAGCCTCAAATCCTTGTTTAGTCCGGAAGGCTGATTAGAACTATTCATTCACAGGCCAGGAAAGGCTAAAAAACAAATCTTACCTGTAAATCTGATTTCTGCAAAGTTGTCATAACACCACATGTCTGACACCTGTCATGAAAATTCCATCTGGAGATTCAGCTTCCAGCACCCGCCTGCCAGATGTGACACTAGAAGCTGATCAGTTCAGATCGACATATGTAGAATTACCCCAAAAGACAATTTTACTCACCCCAAGGTTAAATCCTTTACCCATTTAAATCATTGTAGGGGTCAACACCTAGTACCCTGAACTGGACAGCTGTTTGTATCATCTATGAGTTTCAGACTACAGTAATAATGAAAGGTATGTTTATTCCCAATTATAGGAATTCAAGAATTCGCAAATCTCTTCCAGGCAGCCTGATGGCAACTTCTGTATAGACAGACATTTTCTCACTTCCAACAGATCATTGATTCTAAGAGAAACTCCCTGGCAAGACAAGGTTGAGTTCACAGTATCCTAAGCATCAGAACTGTCAGAGATTTGTTGTTCTAGTTCGCTTCTACTCTCTTCAGAGTATTTATAATAATAAAAAAAATACCTATTCTTACATATATACAGATTTAAAACAGTCCATTACAGTCAATCTAATTATGTATTCAAATAAGAGGTTAGCAGTATTGAAGTGAAATGGAATGTGTGTCTTTTTTAAATTGCCGGGACTGGCCAAGAAAATTGCCGGGGTTATTAATTTCCTAGTTACTCAATTAGGACCCAAAGCCTTTTCAATGAGAATTTTGTCATTGTCTTGAACAGGGACAGGCTGTTGGAGATCTACTTCCAGAAAACAAATGCAACCCTCATTGTTATGATAACATTTTAGCTAGAAGCAAGTGAGCTGCTCAAAACTGAAAACAATCCACAACTTCATCTATTTCAAACTCTGCTAATATGGCATTATGATTTCTTTTACAAATCACACCATGGAACAGCTATTGTGCTGATCTAGACACACAAAATCTCATTGCCAAATAAATAAATTGACATACCAGCCAATTTTTGCTCAGAATGGGTGCCAAACTTCTAGGCCTAAGAAAGCAGCAGATTCCATCACCCAAGCCTGCATTAAACTTCCCTGTCCATTACACAGCTTTACTTACACCACATAACAAACAAAGGTAAACTATTGCCTACAAACATCAATATATAAGCATTGATGTCATTGATACAAAAAATCAATGACATCTAGCTCCAGGACTCAGAACTCCCACCCACTCCAGGACCAGAGCAAGGGCCACCCAGCCTGATGCACACACCACCACCCCAGCTGTGGAGGGCTAAGGGGAGAAAGAGTAAGGCCCCCCATTCACCTTGGTCAGAGACAGCCATCAGAAGCTAAAAGACTCTCCCAGCAGGAGGAAGAGGAACAATGACAGGAACAATGAACAGCAGCAAAGTAAGGGCTGGAGGCTGTGAGGCCTAGCCAAAATCTTCACCATCAGTGATATCAGACTGTGCTTTCTTTAGTTTGGATTCAGAATTTTTTTTTTCCTTCTCTGCTGCTTGCCTGTTTTCTGTGAGTCTTTCTCAGATTTCTCTCTGGCCCCATCCCAGCCCCCAGGCTCCACACACACACACCACACAGAGCTGGCCCAATTCTCTTCACTCCCTCATCTTCCCAGCCTCCCTTCCATTCCACCCCCATCAGTGTACCCTTTTCCCTTCCTTCTTTCCCCAACTCCAGTGCTCCTAGTTACATCCCATCTACCATCTCCCTCCTGCAGAGCTGGAAAACTAAAACCTGCCACTAGGATGATATTTGCCAGGAATCTGTTAGACATATCTCTGTATGTTGCACTCCTGTCCCTCAACCCATGTCTTATCTGTTCAGATTTTAAGATCCACCCTAGATTATAAACCCTTCAATGCAGGAATGTCTTCCTATATGTTTGCACAGTGCCTAGCACAATGGGGCCCTACTCCCAACTGGTGTCTTTGGATGCTGTTGTAATATAAATATAAAAAGTAATAAAAGAGCTCCTTTCCTGTGTAGTTTGCTGCACAGAACAGGAGAGAAGCTCTGCTTCTGAGTATATCCTAAACTAAGCAGGAGGAAAGCTGCTCTGCAATAGTCCTCAAAAGGTCCATGGTGGTTGGGCTCACCCTTGCACACCTTAGACAGGGAGTTTAGAAGGTGAGCCACTCAAATGCGCCTACTCCCAGGAGTTTCCTAAATTGGGTGGGGGAAAGGACCCTGCTTCTACTGAGCTTTGAGCTCTGCTGCACAGACACCTTCTTTTCTCAGCATTATTCCTATCTCAAATTTTAGACATAAAAGGACAGAGATATGTGTGATTAAGAGCTGAAATTTGACACTTTTTCACTATGTTGCTTTCCAGCTGAAAGGGAAATCAGCTCAGCTATGCCAAAGAGCCCCACAGAACTGAGCAAGTCTTTCAGCAAATCTGGCCCAGGTTTCAGTCTTCCAAAGAAATAAGGCAAGTTAAACCTGATGTCAAACTGCTGGAAGAAGAAAAAAAAAAAGTTTCACATCTTAGATTTTATCCTTCTGAAAACAATTACTATGTATTGCAATATAATTAATTATACTTACAATTAATCCTCAGAAACAGCTCTGCTAGGCCAACACAAAGAAATACATATTGAGGATAGTTATATTGCAAAGAGATGGAGGGAGTAAACATTTTAAGGGGGATGGGAGGAAGGAAGTGCAGACCAAAGTAGGAAAATGCAGTGAGGCAGAAGGCTTTTATCAGAGATTCTGTAAAATCAAAAGATGCTTTTGGAAAATGAGAGTTCACTTACCACCTGGAACAGCAAGAAGAATTACTTCATAAAAATAAAATTACATAGAAAGGGTATCCAAGAGGATATGAGGCTGTTTGGCTATGATGATGCATAGCTCACAGACTAAATGTACTGTACACGTCTTTAAATAAGAAAAAAGAAAAAACCCTATGCATTATAAAAAAAGACTATTGTTTACATCTTCCAAAAATACTAGATCTTATTGTAGCAGTTTGGTTTAAGCAAATTCAGAGAACTGTGTTACATAATTATGGCCAGCATAGTTTTTAGTGGGTATTGAACCTGTCCTCAAACACAAGGCTCTGCACCAAGTAAGCCAAAAGAATAATGTTGTTAACTGTAAGTAACAGGGTGTTATTCACACTGGGTCACTACGCCATTGTCTTCAACAAGCTTGCTCTGCATGTCCGATGCTCACACAACCTGAAGTCTCATCTTGGTGGGATTTAGTAACAGAGTATGACTATCTATATAAAGATATTATGGACACCTGTAGGGATTGAACTAGAAATTGTCAGTACCCAAACTGCAGGCTTCTACTACTCGACCTAGAGTATGTGTGTCTATATGGTTACAGTTTGTTAGACATAAATGTAAAACTTTCCAAGTAAATTTTAATGTCAGAGAAAGAAAAGGAGTACTTGTGGCACCTTAGAGACTAACCAATTTATTTGAGCATAAGCTTTCGTGAGCTACAGCTCACTTCATCGGATGCATGTTTTCTGACATCATTTGTGGTATCTATTTGTGGATCATGTCAGTAATCATACACTAAAGGAGACCTGCAAACATTATATTTAGAAAAAAACTAGAAAAAATAGAATTACGATTTTTGATAACTGTAGGAAAAATGCGACTTTTTATTGTTAACCACTGCATAAAGTGGTGCATGAAATACCAGTATTACAAGATCAACATGAATTTATTGGTACCACTCCAGGTTTTTCTTTACAGTTCAGTGTCCACTTGGCCAGAAAAAAATAAATGTGACATCTGGATATTTGATTTTAAAGATTTAAAGACACCACTTTGTGTGCTGTGCGCTATTCAATATTTAATTCACTGTTAATCACTCTTTCATTTGAGTTCTAAACCTCCAGATGGTTTTGAATACATTACATTTTCACAACACTTTGGAAGCTACATAGAAAAATTCACTAGAAAACCAGTACAATATTTGACTTTCCCTTGAAGCTTGACCAAAAAACTCCCCAACATTTACATCTTTAAATAACACAGATCTGCTAATTTAATACCCTCGTGTGAATTTACTGGAGTCAAATTAGGACTGTCCCAGTGAGGTGCAATAAGGTTTACGAAGGGTCCTTGCTAGTGTAATCTCTCTTCAAAATTTTACATGTTGTTCACCCATTTGATTCCTTTGTTTGGAAAAACCAATAATTTTTTTGACTTGCTTATGAAGCTTAATGTTAAATAGACAATTTGTTTTTGCATAGCCGAATGTACTCACTCTTAATAGCATCACTACAGATGTCAACACAATTTTAAGAATAATAGGGCTATTCCCACTAAAGTAGGTAGCAAAACTGCCACTGACTTCAATAGGATCCAGGTCAGAGCCAATAATTGTTTGTTAACAGTGTTTTAAAACAGCCACAATTGGTTTCTGCTAGGGCTGTCAAGCGATTAAAAAGATTAATTGCGATTAATCACACTGTTAAACAATAACAGAATACCATTTATTTAAATATTTTTGGATGTTTTCTACATTTTTAAATATATTGATTTCAATTACAACACAGAATACAAAGTGTACAGTGCTCACTTTATATTTATTTTTATTACTAATATTTGCACTGTAAAAAACTTAAGAAATAGTATATTTCAATTCACCTAAGACAAGCACTGTAGTGCAATCTCTTTATAATGAAAGTTTCACTTACAAATGTAGAATTATATACAAAAAATAACTGCATTCAAAATAAAACAATGGAAAACTTTAGAACCTACAAGTCCACTCAGTCCTACTTCAGCCAATCGCTCAGACAAACAAGTTTGGTTACAATTTGCAGGAGATAATGCTGCCCACATCTTGTTTACGTCACCTGAAAGTGAGAACAGGCATTTGCATGGCACTGTTGTAGCTGGCATCGCAAGATATTTATGTGCCAGATGCGCTAAGGATTCATATGTCCCTTCATGCTTCAACCACCATTCCAGAATACATGCATCTATGCTGATGATGGGTTCTGCTCAATAACGATCCAAAGCAGAGCGGACCAACGCATGTTCATTTTCATCATCTGACTTAGATGCCACCAGCAGAAGGTTGATTTTTGGTGGTTTGGGTTCTGTAGTTTCCGCATTGGAGTCTTGCTCTTTTAAGACTTCTGAAAGCATTCTCCACATCTCGTCACTCTCAGATTTTGAAGGGCACTTTAGATTCTTAAACCTTGGGTTGAGTGCTGTATCTATCCTTAGAAATCTCACATTGGTACCTTCTTTGCGTTTTGCAAATCTGCTTTGAAAGTTTTCTTAAAAAGAACATGTGCTGGGTCATCAACCAAGACTGCTATAACATGACATAAATGGCAGAATGCGGGTAAAAAAGAACAGCAGACATACAATTCTCCCTCAAGGAGTTCAGTCACAAATTTAATTAATGCATTTTTTTTAACGACCATCATCAGCATGGAAGTATGTCCTCTGGAATGGCGGCCGAAGCAGGAAGGGGCATATGAATGTTTAGCATATCTGGCAAGTAAATACCTTGCAACACCGGCTACAAAAGTGCCATGCGAATGCCTGTTCTCACTTTCAGGTGACATTGTAAATAAGAAGCAGTCAGCAGTATCTCCCATAAAACAAACTTGTTTCTTTTAGCAATTGGCTAAACAAGAAGTAGACTTGTATGCTCTAAAGTTTTACATTATTTTGTTTTTGAGTGCAGTCATGTAACAAACAAACAAATCTACATTTGTTAGTTTCACTTTCATGACAAAGAGATTGCACTATAGTACTTGTATGAGATGAATTGAAAAATACTATTTCTTTTGCTAATCCTTTTTACAGTGCAAATATTTGTAATAAAAAAATAATAATATAAAGTGAGCACTGTACACTTTGTATTCTGTGTTGTAATAGAAATCAATATATTTGAAAATGTAGAAAAACATCCAAAAATATTTAATAAATTTCAATTGGTATTTTATTGTTTAACAGTGCGGTTAATCAGAATTCATTTTTTATCGCAGTTAATTTTTTGAGTTAATCGTGTGAGTTAACTGCGATTAATCAACACCCCTAGTTTCTGCTAAAATATTATACCTTCCTCTCTTTATATTTCAGTTTCTTTGAAATAAAATAGAAATAGAAATCAGAAAATATTCCTCGCTATAGGAACTTTTTAAGTTAGGTTATATTTGGGGGCTTATTCTACTAGTCAGTGTCCCTCTAAAATGAGATGACAGAGTGAAGATACCTATCAGGAAAAATAAAATTCATTTTAACATACACAAATACGAGTTCTTTGATAGCTTCATGGTAGAACATCTGCTAAACTACTATTTTTACTCAATTATGGTATCCCCAAGGCAGCAATTATATCTATTTTCCTTCAAAGTTTTTAGGGTATAATCAGTACTACTGGAAATCAACACAGTCTCTATATAGAATCTGTATGTTTTGCCAATATTGAAGCACTGGAAATAAGATTGGGACAATTCCTAAATATGGTAATCCTCTAGCTTGTTAGCTCTTGGTAACATTCAATTTAAAATGCGAGCTCTGAACCCAGCCCTATGAGGTGCTGAGTATTTTCAACTCCTGCTGACCTCTTTGGGAGACTCATAGAGATATTTTTTGGCCTCACTAATGCAGACATAAGAATCTCGGCATTATGGCTAGATCAAAGGAAAAGTGAAAACTAGGTCTCTGATGAACCTCCATTATTGAGCCCAGCCTTTCCTTGAAACTGAGCCCTGCAGACCAATGTCAGAATCACAGATTTCTCAAAGGAATTAAAGCACCTCAAAGGAATTAAAGGGAACTGTGTCAACTTGGGGGGAAAAACAACATTTTTCTCTGAAAGTTGGGACCTACTATTTGTTACAAGTACACCACTACTACTGAAATTGAAGAAGCTTACAAAATAATATGTTTCTGTATTGTTTCCAAGCTGCTTATTTTCTATTTCATGTCTAGTCAATTTTACTGTTCCCTATTTACTCTGACAAGGATGAAACTGACTAACTGAGAAGACCCTTATAAAAATCAGCTTTGGAGCAGAAAAACCTTTATAAAAATAACAATAAAACATTTTAAAAATGAAAGGACAATTTAAGACTGTAAAACAATTTCCATTTTAACCTCCTAATAATTGCCTGAACATTTACCTTTGGGGATGAAATTTTCCCATCTTTACTTTTTGCTCAAAGGGGAATTCTTTCATTTGAGCAAAACACCTTAAAATCTTGGAGTACGCAGAGTGAAAATACATTTGTTCTTTATTAAAGCATTCTAGCCTTCCCTCCCTACCTCTTTTTATTTTATTTATTTATTTAAAGAGGCTGAATTTGGAAACATGGCATCTTGACATAATACTTAGCTCAGGTAGTACAACACTGAAGTAGGTTAGCAGTAAGTGTAGCTATATTACTCATACAGAAAGAGTGTAAAAAAGTATGGAGATTGGAGTTCAAAAATGGTCTGATCCTTGCACCATCTTCCTTGGACAAAAAGGCTCTGCTTTCTTGACAAACTGCATCAGATCCTAAGTGAAAGTGCTCATTCCCCAGCAGGGCAAAACGTTGGGAATGCTCCAACATCAAATGAATTGTTCTATGCATTTCCTAAAAAATGAGTCTTCAGACAAGCTATTCTGTAAAAGTTTGGAGAAAATCAACATTACACTGATTGGGAAGTTCTAATAGCTGAATCTGTAGGTTTACAGCAATGTCTCTTCCAAAGAGACGCTAAGCATGAAATTTGTGGATCTTTAAAATGCTCATTTCCATGAGCCAATAGCAATTCAATGCTAGAAGACTCAGATGTTTCTTCACGGACTTTTAGTTACTTTATTTCAAGCAAAGGATGAATTACTCCCACAACTTCTTGGATAAAATGAAAAGTCAATAATGCTGATGAATCTCTGAGGGGACTAATTAGAATATTTCACAACTGATTTACTGTAGCTCCTTCCTTCCTTCCTTCTTTTCTGGAAATTAGGACACAGGAAACAGCACTATCTGGGAGAGAGGGAGTAGGTCTGGGAAATGAATTGCCCAAGAGTCAGAAATGACAAACACCATCTTAGAAAACAGTCTGAAACCATTTAAGTTGACTTAACTTACATCGGCATACAGCCACCTCAGTCATTACATGTTACTTGTGCATGTTTCCACTTTGCTCCTTGTGTCAGTGGTGCACGTCCTCACCAGAAGTGCTTGTATTGATTGTACTGTCAGCATGGGGCATTGTGGGATGGCTCCTGAAAGGCAATTACAGTTGACCTAACTATCTCTACGCCACTCGTGGAGGTTATGAAGTCAGCATAGCGAGGCAGTTACTTCGGGGGGAGTGAACTTGCATAGTTAGGTCAACGTAAGTTGCCTTATTTCTACCTGACTCTGTAGTGTAGACCAGACCTGACAATATATTTTCAGTCTCAAGTTTGAAACTAAGGTGCTTGTTAGGGTGGGCACCTCTCTAAGCAGCAGTTTCTAAATACCCTTGTTGGCTTGTGTTAGGAGCCCTGTGCAGTGGGGATTTCCCTTCCAGGCACCTCCTAAATTGCGCAGTTACTTCAACTATCCGAGACAGTGCAGGTCAGGCACTCACTAATACTTAGCAATTCTGCATATCTTCCCCAGTGTCAGAGCCCAAACAGACAGACTGATCTTGGGGTGACATAACGTTAGCTAAAGTTGGCTGGGTGCCCCCTTTCAGCCACCCCCTGGACTGCTGTGAGGGGAATCCAAGCCTCTGAGTCCCTAGGTGTTTTCAGCTTACAAAGCCTGAACAGAGCCCAGCCACTGCCCCAATCCCAGGGTCCCTAGGCACATTCCTATAATGCATAAATCACAACCCCTTAACTCCCTCCTGAGAGTTGGAACCAGCAGTCCAGCCACGTAGACCCTCTGGGCAAAATCCGGACTCCTCCAACTCCCCTGTACTTAAATACTCCAGTTCCCAGAACTCCACCCCAAAAGTTTGAAGCTTCTAGTTCATAGTTTACTTTCCTTTGGAGGCATGCAGTGGTTATGAAGCACATGACTCACACTCAGAATCTTTGCTCAAGTCTAACACATTTGCCCCTTTACTTAATCAAATAATGCACAAGAGAATATAGATCACACTGAAAAATAAACCCTATACATCTCTCTGCTCATTTTCTTCCCCACACCATTCTTTGGGGGTGGGGGAGGGAGTCAGTGTCCCTTGGACTTTCCAGAGTACTTCTGCTTCACTGCATGGATTGAGGGCTACAATGTGGAGTCTTTTTCTCCCTAGGTCAGCCTGCTTCCTTTGCCCCTGACTATTCTGACTTCTTCTCTTGGGAGTCCTGAGGCCAACTGAGCACAGGAAAGCAAACAGCCCCTTCATGCCCACATATAATGCAGGCCCCTACATGCAGGGTTGCTTCTCTCTACTTTTCAGCTAGAAAGAAAATGGCCAATAACCCCAGAAAGACCACGTCCTCCGGCTTTCTGACTCTCTCTCTTTGCCAGGTGACACTCTTGCCAGCTTCCTCATACATGCACAAACGGTGACTTTGTTGCCAAGCCGACCTCTCCTGACAAAACAGTTCTCCTGGCTGGGAGCCAGACTATTGTCTACAGCAATTACATTTCAACAGTCAGAGCATTTGAAGTCAAATGAAGGAGAAGAACCTGATTAGAGGTAGAGCCCATTTAAAAAGGTGCAAACTTAGTGTCTCCCTGAAAAACTAGAGAAGTAAGACAAGGCAAGTGTAAATAACTGAGGAAGGCAAATTGTGCATAGACTAGTTTTCTTACTGAAGTGCTCCTCAGTGACTCTTGATTGAGAGTGGGAACATGGTTTTCATTTTCGTTTTCTTTCTAAGTAGCTTGGATGGGAAGTGGAATGGATGAAAAAAACCTAAAACACTGAATGAACTAAAACACCTAATGAATCTACACTAAAAATATGTTTTACAAACACTAAGCCTTATAAATATTATGGGCTAGTTTGCTGATTTTACTAATGTTTCTTAATTGTTTTTTGTTTTAGACACAAGTTTATCCCCATCGTACGGTTGCCAACTTTCTAATTTCTGAAAACCAGACCTTCCCCCCCGCTCCACCTCTTCCCCCAGGCCCTGCCCCCAGCTTGCTCCTCTACCCCCTCCCACCATCTCTCACTGCTCTCTCCCCACCCCCACTCCCAGCTGGGCTCCCTCTGCTCAGGAGGCTGGGACAGGACCTGCAGTCTGATGTGGAGCCTGCTGACTGACTGCCCATGAGATGAAGGTAGGAGGTGGCCCCAGCTGAGCAGGGGCTGGCGCAGGTTGATGACTCGGCATCTCCCTCCCCCATCTGTAACCAGACTTTTGATGTCTGATCAGTACATCTGACCGGACATTGTACAGGTCCCCTTTCAACCAGACTTTCTGGTCAAAAACTGGGCACCTGACAACCCTACTATCATCTCCCCTTCCCTTCCAAAATTGACAAATGTATAGTTACAAGTTGTCCTGACACCAAACCATGACACTGATTCCATTTACATTTTAAATTTCCAATTTGTCCTGGGTCCCTTACTTGCATGCTGTAATATAAAATTTCCCAAGCAAAAATGAAATTGCTTTTACAATGTGTATTTCAGTAGTTCTCATCATGTGCTAGGTGCGCCATGAGCATACACACACCTCTCTCCTGCCAAGACGAGTTTACAGTTTGAGAAATAAAATCAGTCCTTATTAAAATGTACTGATCAGCTTTCATAACTAAGATTATTTTCACAGAGGATAATACTAAATAGCATAAAGTATTATGGAAAGAAGACTATATTAGGAACACACAACAGTTGCATATGGTAGGACTCCCTGGACAATGCTGCCCCAACCCTTCTGTCTGGATTAGAAAGCTGAGTTCACAAGGCATTAGCATTTAAGGCAGCACATTTAGTAAACTGATTTGAGGAAGTCTAAACTTCTCTAAATTACCAGAAGCACAATAGTCACTGAGGCAGACTACCATTTTGCCATTAATTGGCAATCATGGCAAAACCTCAAGCAGACAGGTACAGAAAGAGATGGCTTCTTTTGAGAACAGGCTACAGTTTTAGTGTTCAAAGAATAATAAATTAATAATAATAATAAAATCAGGCTAAATTTAAGGAGCTTATCAACTCCAGCTAAATACAGTGCAAGTTCCTAAAGTAACACCTCACACAGAAAGTTCCAGCAAAATAGTTCTCTCTGGCTCGCAGCATTTTTATGGCAGAAGGAGAGGACTAGCTTGTCTACTGACATGATTTGGGGGATTCTTTTCGTACCGTTATACATTTTGGTTTTTAAAAGCAACAGATAATAAAGTCAAAAGGTAGTAAAGTGTTACCTTCTGGAGGAGTTGCAACACTGCTTCCAAGTCCTAATATTGCAATGCTGTGGTTCCTTGGTGCCAACATCATAGCAGACTCTTCTCCCCTCTCCCAGTGAGGCACTTTTACAGGCTCCAGGTGGACATTTTCCAGCCCACCCTCCTGCAGGACACGGAACATGTATTTGATAGCCATCTCTAGATTTTTGGAGCCGCTGAGTCTAGGTCCAATGGTGTCAACAAAATTTGCCAGTCTTTCATAGGATCTGTTCTGGGCATTGCCATTAACAGCAAGGTTGATAATAGCCTTGGCAATATCGGAATACCCAGCTATTTCTCTTTTAATTTCTTCGAATGTGTGTTGGTGGCAGTCATCCCTGGTTAAAGGTTTCCCGGTGCATTGTGGTAAGAGATAGATGAAAACTATTAAGAATAGGAATTTCATTTTCCTTCCTTTTCTTTTACGCAGATGCCCTGTTGGAGGGGGGGAAAAACACAATTTTAAATCATTCAGCTATCAGAAATACTCTTGTTATTTATCAAGCAGGCTAAGATAAAAACAAATCTGATCAAAGCAAACTCAAGTGGCAGAGAACTAAACTCAACTTAGAGACAGAATTATTGAAGACAAATGCAAAAAGATACTTAAGCAACTGGACACAAACTTTATTGCTGTTTTAAAAGACATTTCACCCACTGGAATGCAACATTTCTTTAAATAATAGTGTTCTGCACTAAATAAAAACTCAATGCTGCTTCCATTTAAGTCAATGGGATGTTTATCACTGACTCCACTGGAAGCAGGATTGGTCCCCACTGCTAACCCAACACAGGACAAAGTGCATTACTATTGTCAGCACACAATACATCTGGACAAAAAGTCTTCTGAATCTCTTGTGAATAAAATTGTTTCAGACTGACCAGCTCTATAAATCAATAATATGCACTTTATATAGTACTTTTAATATCAAGATTTCAAGCAATTTACAAATGTTAAATAAATCCCAATGCCACCATGAGATAAAAATTAATTTCCCCATTGCAGAGATGTGAGGTTAAACTGAGAAGTAGGTTTCCTAGCCAGTCACTTGGGGCCGGAATTTCTGATGTCAATGGGAGCAGGGGGTGCTCAGCACCTCTGAAAATCAGGCCCTATGTGACTAGTTCAAGGCTTCTCAGCCCACAAAACCCAAACTTCTACCCTTGAATAATATTTGACAATTCAGTAATCTGGAATGCATACCAGCCAGGTATCTGGTATGCACTATGCAGTACCCACATTCCTGTAATCTCTTATTGTAGTCTGAAGAATGATTATAAAATTATCAAAAGATTACTTCTCTTCTGATTAGGATGTTGAATACTGGCATTCTCTAGGCTGCCTGTCATAAATATAAAGGGAAGGGTAAACACCTTTAAAATCCTTCCTGGCCAGAGGAAAAACCCTTTCACCTGTAAAGGGTTAAGAAGCTAGGATAACCTCGCTGGCACCTGACCAAAATGACCAATGAGAAGACAAGATACTTTCAAAAGCTGGGGGGAGGGAGAAACAAAGCAGCTCTCTTTGTCTGTGTGATGCTTTTGCCGGGGACAGAACAGGAATGGAGTCTTAGAACTTAGTAAGTAATCTAGCTAGATATGCATTAGATTCTGATTCCTTTAAATGGCTGAGAAAATAAGCTGTGTTGAATGGAATGTAGATTCCTGTTTTTGTGTCTTTTTGTAACTTAAGGTTTTGCCTGGAGGGATTCTCTATCTTTTGAATCTAATTACCCTGTAAGGTATTTACCATCCTGATTTGACAGAGGTGATTCTTTTACTTTTTCTTCTATTAAAATTCTTCTTTTAAGAATCTGATTGCTTTTTCATTGTTCTTAAGATCCAAGGGTTTGAGTCTGTGTTCACCTATGCAAATTGGTGAGGATTTTTTATCAAGCCTTCCCCAAGAAAGGGGGGGTAAGGGTTGGGAGGATTTTGGGGGGAAAGATGTTTCCAAACGGACTCTTTCCCAGTAATATACCAGTTAGACGTTTGGTGGTGGCAGCGATAAAGGCCAAGGGCAAAAGGTAAAATAGTTTGTACCTTGGGGAAGTTTTAACTTAAGCTGGTAAAAATAAGCTTAAGAGGTTTTCATGAAGGTCCCCATATCTGTACCCTAGAGTTCAGAGTGGGGAAGGAACTTTGACACTGCCAGTCAAATAACACTTAGAACATGGCTTCAGAGGGTGACCAGATATTTCACAATATAGCATCTCTATGTCTGAGTCCAGATATTTGCACAAATGTGATATTTGTTTTAGGTACCTATATTTATCTTTGTTAAACCATATGCCATTAGCCACACTATCAGAGGCTCGTTCACCTGCACATCTACCAATGTGATATATGCCATCACGTGCCAGCAATGCCCCTCTGCCAGGTACATTGGCCAAACCGGACAGTCTCTACGTAAAAGAATAAATGGACACAAATCAGACGTCAGGAATTATAACATTCAAAAACCAGTCGGAGAACACTTCAATCTCTCTGGTCACTTGATTACAGACCTAAAAGTGGCAATTCTTCAACAAAAATACTTCAAAAACAGACTCCAACGAGAGACTGCTGAATTGGAATTAATTTGCAAACTGGACACCATTGCATGAGGCTTGAGTAAAGACTGGGAGTGGATGTGTCATTATACAAAGTAAAACTATTTCCCCATGTTTATTCCCCCCCACTGTTCCTCACACGTTCTCGTCAACTGCTGGAAATGGCCCACCTTGATTATCACTACAAAAGGTTTTTTTTTCTCTCCTGCTGGTAATAGCTCACCTTGCCTGATCACTCTCATTACAGTGTGTATGGTAACACCCATTGTTTCATGTTCTCTGTATATATAACATCTCCCCGCTGCATTTTCCACTGCATGCATCCGATGAAGTGAGCTGTAACTCACGAAAGCTTATGCTCAAATAAATTTGTTAGTCTCTAAGGTGCCACAAGTACTCCTTTTCTTTCAACTATCTTCATTATTCCTACTTTAGATGTTCTCAACTGGTTTTATCTCCATCAAGTTGTCAACCTCTTTAAAAAAGATTCATAGATTCACAGATGCTAAGGTCAGAAGGGACCATTATGATCATCTAGTCCGACCTCCTGCACAACTCAGGCCACAGAATCTCACCCACCCACTCCTGCGAAAAACCTCTCACCTATGTCTGAGCTACTGAAGTCCTCAAATCGTGCTTTAAAGACTTCAAGGATCAGAGAATCCTCCAGCAAGTGACCCGTGTCCCATGCTACAGAGGAAGGTGAAAAACCTTCAGGGCCTCTTCCATTCTGCCCTGGAGGAAAATTCCTTCCCGACCCCAAATATGGCGATCAGCTAAACCCTGAGCGTATGGGCAAGATTCACCAGCCAAATACTATAGAAAATTCTTTCCTGGGTAACTCAGATCCTACCCCATCTAACATCCCATTACAGGCCATTAGGCCTATTTACCATGCATATTTAAAGATCAATTAATTACCAAAATCATGTTATCCCATCATACCATCTCCTCCATAAACTTATTGAGTTTAATCTTAAAGCCAGATAGATCTTTTGCCCCCACTGCTTCCCTTGGAAGGCTATTCCAAAACTTCACTCCTCTGATGGTTAGAAACCTTCATCTAATTTCAAGTCTAAACTTCCCAATGACCAGTTTATATCCATTTGTTCTAAAATACAAGTAAGCTGACTCAGGAACTTCTGTAAGCATTTGAAAGGCTTGCAAGTTTCTTAGTTCTGTGGTTTTTGTTATAAAAGCATTGGAAGATAGAATATGTAAAACTCTTTATTCTTATACACAAGAAGCTAGAATTGTTACACTTTCCTTTGAATTTAAATTGAGCTTCTATCTGAATGCTAAATATTATGCTCTTAGATGTTAAACACTTTTAAAAAGTTTAATAATGAAAATTAAAACCCTTTAGATGGTCCTAAATCTACAGATGTTCAGAGACCTTTTTAAAAATAAGAATACGATGCCAATTAGTCCCTGAAGGGTTTGATATACTCCTTTCACACATTTATGCACTCTTTATAACCAGTAGTAAGAAATTATATTTTTCACAGAGAAAAAAACATGTTTTTTAGAAAAACCTTAATTGTAAATGCAAAATGTAGTTTACTCTACAAAGGATGTTATTCTTGGTAATAATTGTTCTGTGCAGGGGTGAGGGACTAATTGAGTGAATGTTTGTAAAGTGCTTTGAAAATGAGAAAAAGGGCTCTACTGCCAAAGTATTATTTTAAGCTGTCCACATTATATTTTCAGGTATTCTTCACCTCTACAATTTAACAAATATTTCTGGATATGTGTACTATTCATTTTATCATCACTGACTTGAGAAATTTTTATGGACACATGCGTACCTACGTGGATGTTACCAGTAAAAACAGCAGAATACTCAAATATACTGCTGTACAGGTTTTCAAAGCACTATAAAAACATTACTTTATTAATTCTCAATAGCCCTGTGCAGTAGGTAAATTTTCAGCAAGGCTCTATGACTTAATAGATTATAAATCCAGAAGGGATTGCTGTGATCATGTAGTCTGACCTCCAACACAGGCCATAGGACAACCCTGAATATATTCCTGTTGCTCAAAGTCATACAGCAATTCAGTGGTAGAAGTGATGGCTGTCAGACATACACCAAGCTAATACTCAGTTTTTAAAACCCTTAACAGCAAATGCCCAAACTATAATTAAGAACTCCTCAACCCTTTTTCTGAGCAAACATTTCTTGCAGTTGACCCTATGGTGATGTACTCACTTCTCCTCGACATCCATCTTGGTCCATTTCTCAGCACTTTTTTTTTTAAATCCATCTTAGAACTTCATCATTCCAAAGGTGCTTTTTAATCTGACTACTGCTGACCCCATATCTATTCTTTTTTCTACTCCTCATGCCCTGAACCCTTTCTTCTCCTTCATTAGTTTCACCATCTTTAAATGTATATTTATATTTCCACACAAAAATCTTTGTTTAGGTGAAGGTTGCAGGCACACACTGGCTTGATTGCATATTACCTTTCAAGAACCACAGAGTTAAGAACAACAGCAAGCCCTCTAAATATTAGATACCCAATACATTCAGGTGTTAAACTTACAAGAAACCTAGACCCCTTTAAAATTTGGAAATGCACAGCAGCCAAGGTATCCAAACTATAAAGATACTTTGATGTTTCTCAGGATCTTACTGCAGAATCATAGCCATCCAGAGCAGTCTCAGTGACCATAAAAACTACAATACCTTACTCTTATCATATAGCAACTATGAGGGGATATTCTCCTTCCCCATGTAGACCCTCTCTTTTCCACTCCCTCCAGGATGAGCACATTGGTGTTCATATATCCACCACAGAGACAAAGGAAAGGGTTTAGGGCTCAAGGGGTCATCTTTCTCCCATATCGGATCCTCTGTGGTAAGGAGACCACTAGATTGGGAGGGTCTGGCTTGGTAGCATGTTAGAAGGAAGTGGAGCAATGATTCCAGTAGTAAGTCAGTAAGCATTTAGGACACGTCTATCTTGCCTATTTGCTACTTAAAGAAAACATGTGTATACCTAAACAGATGGAAAAGTAGCATAGCCTGTGGACCTTGGAATCAAAGGGAACAAAAGAGGTCAGCTCACATCATTTTTGGGAGACCCAATTACTAGACTTTTAAAATTGAGACCCAGAAGAGGATCCATAATCTCTTCTGGGATGCTGACAGTGCAAAGGCCTTAGAGGCACAGAATGAAAGAGCAGAGGAGTTTGAGGATTACCTCAGGGCATTCAGAGAGGGAACTATAAAGGCAGAGGTACAGATTTAGTTATTATTATATGGTTACACTACAGCCAGAATACTGGTGTGTTTTTATTGCTAAGCAGTATGTTTTTCCCATGTTCCTTCTCCTTGGACTGATCAATTACATGGTCCTAGCCTAGTCCTAGTCCTCTGGTAGAGACATTAGTAATTTTCGCAGGGACTGCTCTGTTCACTTTCCTCTGATTTTGCCAAGCTTATCATCCCCACAAACAAGTAAATGAGCTAATCTGATTTTCGCCATAAGCGGAAGTTCTGCAATGTGGAATAAGACAAGGATTTAGTAGAGTTAGCATCAAGATTGGAGAGGTTTTGGGCAGGGAGGTTTAGTGTTTGCAAATCCCCTGAACAGAGCTGATGTAGTTAGGAGTTTTTATATGGGAAACACAGGTTTAAAAAAGTAATGTTTGCAAATGCATCTAGACACAAATTTTCAACTTACTGTATTTTTTTAGTTGGAAAACTGAACCCCTTAACTCAAAAATGCAGTCTTCACTAGGAGATTGCTGCTACAGTAACTCCCTGCTTAACGTTGTAGTTATGTTCCTGAAAAATGCTACTTTAAGTGAAATCATGTTAAGTGAATCCAATTTCCCCATAAGAATTAATGTAAATAGGCAGGGGTTAGGTTCCAGGGAAATTTTTTTCACAAGACAAAAGACTATTTATACACACACACACACACATATACATACATACACACACACACACACACACACATATACATACATACATACACACACACACACACACACATATATATGCACAGTATAAGTTTTAAGCAAACAATTTAATACTGTACACAGCAATGATGATTGTGAAGCTTGGTTGAAGTGGTGAAGTCAAAGGGTGGAAGAGGGCGGGATATTTCCTGGGGAATGCTTTACTGCTAAATGATGACCTAGCACTCGGCTAAGCCCTCAGGTTAACCCATTGTTGTTAAAGGAGCCTCACACTCTACAGGGCAGCACGAATGGAGGGAGGGGAGACAGCATGGCAGACAGAGACAGAGACACACACGGGGTATGAGAGAGAGACACGCATAGCCTTTTTACCTTTTTACGTAGATCAGCAAGTTGAGACAGCAGCTGCTGCCAACAAGCTCCCTCCATCCTGATCCCTGTCGTGTCCCCCCATCTGTGTAGATGGGGGGCAGAAGCAGGGGGAAAGGGGGACACCCTGACATTAGCACCCCTCTTCCCCCCACCCCTGCACAGCAAGCAGGAGGCTCTGGGAAGCAGCTCCAAGGCAGAGGGCAGGAGCAGCACATGGCAGTGGGGGAAGGGACAGCTGAACTGCGGGCAATTGTTAGCCTGCTGGGCGGCTGCCGCACAGGGAACTCAGGGGAGCAGGGAGCAGATGGGGGAGGCGGGGGCCGCTGCTGGTCCGCGCTGGTTCCAAGCCCCCATCACTAGCTCCAACGGGCTGCTCTTTCTGCAAGCAGTGGACAAACAAGGCCATAAGGGAGCGTTGCACAACTAATTGATCAGCAACGTAACAACCGGGACGACGTTAAGTGAGGAGTTACTGTACTGGTCCCACCCCAAGGGGAGCTCCATGCAGAATTGTATCTAGGTCCCAGAATTCCTCTTGAAGCTTCCCAATGCACAACGGGAGCACATGTGCGGCTAAATGCTTTTGCAGATGCAGCATACTCCCCATCATATGACCCAGCAATTCCATTGACCATGCGTGGCAGAGGTCTAGCTCACGGCTCTGCTTCCTCCCTTTGGGAGGAGCATAAGAATAATGATTGAAACTTGTTCAAGGGTGCAAGGATCACAGCGAGGCTTATAATGCTCTCCTGGAGCAGCCCAGCAGGATGTAGTCAGTCGTTAGTACATTGTAGGAATCACTCATTACTTGACAAAGTAACATCATACTCTGTTATACTACAATACACCAAGCACTCTGCTCCTTATGCAGAAGGAGAAGAGAGCATCTGTTGTCTCAGTCCACGGAAAATGAAATTCAGCATTTCAGTGAATCGGCTGGGAAAATAACGTGCTGATCCTTACATAATCCACTAGTCAGATATTAATCAGATTTAGCAAACGAAAACAACTGTACCAGAGAGATTAACAGTCATAGGACTTAATGATTACTCAGCATATTTAATCAATCATTTGAAAACAAAAATCAGCACTTTGTTAGAACGTAGGCTACAAAATGAGACACTAAAAAGCAAAGCAAGTGTTCAGCAAGTACATGCTTCCAACAGGGAGTTCGAATAGGGTGTTAGAACCAACTTGCAGACTCTTCACTACAGAAAAACAAAGGTAAGATGAGAAACTAGGGAGATTTAAAAAAATAGAAACATGAAGACTTGTCCATATGGTGCATTGATGTGCACCACTTGGGGTGTAAATTCTAGTGTGCACCAGCACATTGTGCACCAACTGTACCTGTGGACCCTGCTGGTACGTATTAAAAGTTCCCTAGTGCAAAGCCATTTCTTTGCCAATTACAAATTTCATCCCCGCTTTCATCCAGACTTCCCTGTGGACTCTCCAGCTCCTGCAGCATACAGCTGGGTTAAACACCTACTGCAGGACACACCCGGCTTTGCGGTGGGGGACAAGGTCTACCCGAAACATAAAATCCAAGCACCCGTCAGCAAAATTGGATCACTAGTGTAATGGTCCCTTCCCAATAATTAAATAAATCAACCCACTACCTTTAAGTTATAGCTTCCAGAATCTGAAAATCCACCCCACCTTCCATGGCCCTCTCCTGACACCACACACAGAAAACCCATTTCCGGACTGCTTCAACCCGCTGCCTGCACTGGTAACTGTCCAGGCCAGGAAAAGTATATAGTCAAGCAGATTCTATACTCCAACGGGTGCAGGGCAAGCTATTCTACTCGACAGACTGGCAAGGCTAGAGTCCAGATGAACAATCTTGGGAACCTGAGAACATTCATGCCCCAGACCTAGGGTTACCAGGTGTCCGGTTTTTGACTGGAACTCCTGGTCAGAAAGGGACTCTGGCGGCTCCAGTCAGCACTGCTGACTGGGCCCTTAATAATGCGGTCGGCAGCACAGCAGGGCTAAGGCAGGTGCAGCGGGGCTACGCATAGGGGCATAGGAGCCGGAGGGGGGACATGCCGCTGTTTCCAGGAGCCACACGGAGCCATGGCAAGCAGGGAGCCTGCCTTAGCCCCAAGTGCCGGCTCCACAGCTCCCATTGGCCAGGAACCATGGCCAATGGGAGCTGTGGGGGCGGTGCCTGCGGACAGGACAGCACATAGAGCCGCCTGGCTACGCCTCCACATAGAAGCCAGAGGGGGGGACATGCTGCTGCTTCTGGGAGCTATTTGAGGTAATCACCACCCAGAGCCTGCACCCCTGACCTCCTCCCGCACCCCGACCCCCTGCTCCAACCCTAATCCCCCTCCTGCCCTCAGAACTCCCCAATCCCAGCCCGGAGCACCCTCCTGCACCCCAAAACCTTCATCCCTAGCCCCACCACGGAGGCCACACCCCCAACTAGAGCCCTCACCCCCCCTATACCCCAATCTCCTGCCCCAGCCTGGAACCCTCTTCCCCCACTCTGAACCCCCCAGCCTGAAGCCCTCACCCCCAGCCCCACCCCAGAGCCCGCTCCCCCAGCTGGAGCCCTCACCCCCCCTGAACCCCAATCCGCTGCCCCAGCCCAGAGCCCCCTCCCACACCCTGAACCCCTCATTTTAGCCCCACCCCAGAGCCTGCACCCCATTCTGCACCCCAATCCCTGAGCCAGCATGGTGAAAAGGAGCGAGTGAGGGTGAGGAAAGCAAGCGACAGAGGGAGAGGGGATGGAGTGAGCAGGGGGACAGGGCCTCAGAGAAGGAGTGGGGCAAGGGTGTTCAGTTTTGTGCGAGCAGAAAGTTGGCAACCCTACCCAGACATACGATGGGTTTTCCACCAGGCCCATCCTGACAGGCTGGATCCAAGGGCCCCTGGAAGGCACCCCATAAGGAGTGGGGTACTGTCACCCAGATGCAGCTCATTGCCCTCGGCTAATTCAGCAAATTAACCCGGCTCCTGATTGCCCGAAGACTCCATCAGGCACCTTCTTAAACTCTGCAGCAGCCCTGTGTCCCTGGCTGCCCAATAGCATTCCATGCCTGCAGCTGTGTCTCTGGTCCTGCTTTTTGCTCCTGGCCCTTGCTCAAGAACTCTGCTCCAGCTGATACTCTGGCTCTGACCCTCTGATCCTGATTCCTGGCTCTCAGCTCCAGCTAACCCCCTGTGCATGGTAACGCAGCTCCTGATTGGGCTCTGGTCACCTCTGCTCCAACCACGAGGCCAGCCTCCTGCTATGACCATTAGGCAAGACCACCCACAGCCTGGTGCATAACACAGAGAGAAAACTTAAATGAATAAGTGTCTGAGAAACTCTTCTATTCTACTGTGGTAAGGTTTCCCAAAATCCCAGTTGAAAAAAAATACAGACAGAAAGAACACAGTTCACAAGGGTCATGGTTATGGGAAATGAGGAAAGGAAACAATAGGTTTAGGATAATAACCACTTAATTGCTAAAGATCTTCTAAATCTGTGAAGTATTGTTTCCCCAACTATGTACAGTGTGATTGTCCTCCAAGGAATGCAGGAAATCACATATCTTGAAATACATCAGTTGGTTAGGATAACATCAGATTACACTAAATAGCCCCAGGCTAAGGAGAAAGAACTTGCATGCTGAACAGAGATGTCTCATACATTTAATGACACGTAAGAGAAAGTCTGTTGTGACAGCTGTGGAGTAAGATGGTTTGAAGGTTAGATAGATTTGCAATATTAGAAGGAGATTTCCCCTTTAAAAAGTCACAGGGTTCTTCCATCACATGGAAAGAGAAAGCAGCATAAAAGCTTTAGAAACCTGAAATGTGAAGTAGTAAAACAGATATTTCTCTAGGATTGCTCTCCAGTGTTGCCAAGATTTGCAAATGAAACATCGTCCTCGATAATAATCAGTTAAGGCTCTTGGCTCTGGGAACCCACTCAGCCAAAGTTAAAATTATGTCTTGAACTACAGAGTCCTTCTCATTAACTTTTTTGCATCTAGAACTTGGGGAGGGAAGGAAACTGGATACAACTCGGAAGTCTTACTATATGTGGACCTTGAAGCCTGATACAGCAGATATAGGGCCAGCTCTTGAACTGGTGTGTACCAGCATAGCTCCATTGACTTCAACAGAACCATGCTGATTTAAAACAGCTCAGGATCTGGCCTGTAGGTTGTTGGGTTTTTTAAGTATTCTTTGTAGGCAATGAAAATGACTACTGTGGACATTATAGGAAATGAAGTGTTTAAAAAGGATTTGGGATCCGAGTTTGGAGACCGCCTAGAAGAAGTGTTACAGGTACTGTTGCTTGCTACCCAGTTGAAGAATGTAACCTTTTTATACCTGTATTTAAAGTACCATTGTATAATGTATACTGAAGTGGAAAGGCAAAACTGCGCTAAACTTTTCAACAGAAAGCCTCAGGCTCTCAGTATGATACTTTGATGTCATGTCACTCATGAGCTGCTACTAAAACAGTTGACAACAAGCCTGGAAAATCACACCATGAAATAACAGCAATGGTCAGTCTGCAATTTGTCCAAGAAACAGTGAAGGCCAAGACAAAAAAAAAAGAGAAAATGGACAACAGTTAATCAAAGAGCAATGCTTAAACCAAACAAAAGCTGAGATAAAATAGCAGAAATAACTGTCAGTGAAGTATTCAAGATTAAAAATCCTTGCCAAGGAAAAATGTCATTCTTTTGGATTAGAGGCACAAGACCAAGATGTGAGTCAAGTGGGAATCTCAAATAAGGAAGTAACTGAGTGAAACACATTCAATGGGAGGAGAAGATTTGTAAAGCAATAATCCTAAAAGAGGCACAATGATGTGAATGTTACAATGGATATGACTAATAGTAGATACAAGCTAGTGGTGTGAAAAGGCAGCCGTAAAATCAGTGGAGTTTTGGATAGCATACACAAATACATCACATTACAGAGTAGGGAGGAAACATTTTCTCTCTCTCCCATGTTGGCAAACACCCCTCAAACTGTGAATTCAGCTTTGGGCGAAATCTCTATTCTAACAAGATATTTACAAACTTAAGGGAAGTCACAGAACAGAAATAAAATTACAGAGTGGATTTGAAGGAACTGATTTTTGAGAAAAGACAAAAGGATACATGTATATTATAGGGTGAGATGACCGAGAGTGACCTCTTATATTTAGGGCATATCACACTTTCCATTATAAAAAATTCTTGCAACTTTTTGTCTGAGAATCTCTAGTACCTTTATTGATTAGAGGAGGCCTGGGAATACATGCACACCTTTCATTTCTCCATGACATCCAGTTTGGGTTTGGTTGAACTATAAACTGTTAAGAATTATCATTTACCTTCTCTTGTTTGAGTTTCTCAGGAAACTTTTGGCAGCAGAGAAAAATAATCAACATTCGAAAGAGCTGAGCCCACCTCACAACAAAACCAGCAGACAATGCACTGCAAATACGAAGCTGCTGGAGCAGAGGCAATGGGTAGGGACATGGGAAGGGTGTGAGGTGGCCAGATATGTGGGTAGACTTTGCAGCCTTTTCCACAGGAAGACAAAAGCCATCTTGTACAACTGACCAAATAATAGCATCTCACAAAGACCTTCTCCCCCATAACTCCCTCCTGTGGTTTTTACCTCAGGACAGGATGATCTGGACCATGGCCAAGGATGTGATCAATTGAGAGAAAAGAAGAGGCTAAAGGTTGGAGTTTTGGGGACTCAAAGACTAAGAGAATTTACACTTAAGAGGCAAAGGGACCAATACTAAGAGATCAAATTCTGAGCTAGCTACACTGCTTCATCATTCAGCCACACTGAAAACAAGGTCAAACAAAATGTCTTGTATCCTGTATTTGCTAGTTAAGATGTACTCCTCCAGCTCTGATGCCAAATGTTTTGATTTCAAGGATTCCACTCTAAGACTAGCAGAGCAAATCTGGCTGAATAAAGGGAAACCTACATGCCAAGATAAAGCTGAAAACAGGAACGGTAATCTATGGAGCAACTGATCAACAAATCTCACCTGGATAATGCAAGTCTCTGAGGTTGAGGGGTGAAAGTTCTATTGGGATTTTACCAAGTTTCCTCAACAGCAGTCAATATGGGGCTGTGACTTTATCCGTCAGACCCCTGCACGGGCTGGTCTGCTAACCCTGTGGAATTATGGAAGCTGAATACAATCAGTTTGCCAAATCATGCAGCAGTTACAAAGACATTTCTTGGAGCTCCTCCAAGGAGCATTCCACCAGAGAGGCTGTTCAGCTTTGCTGAAGATAGGTACACTCAACATTGCAGCATACTTTTGACAGAAAATGCCAAGACTCTCTTTAATGCAATTTGCCAATAGTTATATTTCAGTGCTAAGGGAGAGTATTTTCTACTAAAGCTTTTCACCAAAAATAAGAATTGGACAAGTGAAGTACTGCAAAGGGAAAGGATCTAAATTACTTTCTTTTTTTTAAAAAAAAGTGCTAATACATACTGTTCAGTGGACGAAGTTCTTTTCTGGTGTAACTTCACTGACTTCAACGAAATTACACGGGTGGATAATTTGACTTAATAGTCATAAAGCACTCTTATAATATACTACATCTTTCTAAGGCCACAATCCTACAAAGCATTTCATCAGCTGCTTAATTTTGCTCACTGGAGTATAAATCACTGAAATCAATAGAACAAGAACTAAGTTATTTGTAAATGCTTTGAAAGAACAGGCCCATAAGATTAACACCAAAATTTTCAAAAGCATCCAGTGATTTTGGCTGCCTCAGGTGAGATACATAGAGATTGACTTTTCAGACTTGTGGAGCATCCACAGTCCCAAATGAAGTCAATGGGCGCTGCAGATTATTCAGCATCTCTGAAAAGCATTAGAGATTTCAACACAATGCTACAACAAACTTTACAGCTCAAAATATTAGTTGATCTGATCATTATTCGACTAAGACTGCTATCTTCTTTTTGTTGTTGAAACTTCAGAAAAAATAGGTTAATCACATTCCTAGGGTGCTTACATGCAACTGACTATGCAAAGTTGAAAAGTTTGCTGATTCCTGGTTTAAAATATTGCTGCACTTATTGGGGAAATTGGTATCTGGTCTTTTATTTCTTTGTCATAAGATATGCCTTCAGGGCCTCTCTTTCCACCCCCAACACAAGTGGTGGATTGACAAGCACCAACTGTACGAAAAGAACATAAGTTAAATTATTTCCTATTGTGTTAGAGATCTTCTCTCCAGCAACTATATACAAGCTTGTTAATTAGCATTATGGATAAAAAAGGATATTTATTTCAATTATGTGTGCTATCAGTTATGAGGTTTATGACAAGGGCAGAATGCTGCCATGTAAACAACATATTCTGATATAGTAATACTAACAATAATATCAACTTATGTGTATCGTATTAGTTGGGCCAATATTCCCCTTTTTGTTGTACTGCAACATACCAAGCTAAAGAAAAGTTTTTAAAAAGCTAGATGGAAGAACTGGAGAGCAGGTACTGTATTGACAAGAATCACATACAATAAAGAAATATATTTAAGATGTTTATAAATAGCCTGAAGATAGTTCTTCAGCCCATTTAAAGAAACAAGCTTTTGAAACAAGGTCCCTTTCTTTTTGGTGCTGAACTTAACTCCAACAGCACTTGTCAGCAAACCCTATTCCCAAAGGATAAGTTTTCACCATGTAGTGGACCTTTCACTATTCTGATCAGTGTCTACCAAGAATAGAGAGGGGGTTTTTGATTTTTGCCTTTTAAAGTGGAGGGCTCTAGATTGTCTATGTATTCAGCCACTGAAGAGAGTTTTCATTTCCTTCACTACCACACAGACCAAAAATGAACCGGACAGAATCATTTGCATTTTTGTAGGAGAAGGGAATTCAGTTAGTACTCAAGATACCTAATATTATTAATTATTATTTGTAATCTATTACCACCTAGAGGTCCCAGCCGAGATCAGGGCCCCATTGTGCTCAGCATGTCATAAACATATAGGCTATGTCAACACTTCAATTAAAGGTGTGACTGCAGCATGTGTAGACATACACATTATTCTAGCTGTGATCTAGTTAGCCTGAATAACAATAGCAGTGAAGACTCAGCAGCAGGGCAACAGCACCAGCCAGAATACATACCCAGGTCCCAGGTGGGCTTGTACAGCCTGTGCTACCGTGACTGAATTGTGACTGCAGCACAGATCTGTATGGAGAGACAGTCCCTGCCACAAAGAGCTGACAATCTAATTAGACAAAAGAAAGGTTGGGAAGAGAGAGACACGCAAGTGACTTGCCTAAGGTCACATAGCAGGTCAGTGGAAGAATAGCTCAGTCATCATGTCCATTCAGTCTTTGGCTTGTCTAATGAGATTGCTAGCATAGTGCCTGTTGTGATGTGGTTTTTTGTGATAGGGCCACTTACAACTGGAGTCAGAACACCAAGAATCAGGGTAACTGCACTTTTATTCCCCCTTCGGGGTCCACCAAGGGCACCCGCTTTAGGCTCCCAGCTCTAACTGTCACCTCTCTTGGACAGAGACCCACGTCTCACTCCCTCCTGACTGGCGTTTTAAGGCTGCACTGTTCTCTAGATTATAATGCAATATCTCCAGCAAGCCACACTTCCTCAACAGACCAGCGTCTATACTTTGCCTACTCTCCAAAGGCTAGAACCAGTGTGTTTCCCACAGTTATAAGCTACTATCTGGCCTTTTCTGAGCAAGCACATTTATTCTTCAGGTAAAAGCATTACAGGAAAAGCATATAAAAACCTACTTGCTTGCTAAAAAGCTCACCAGAGGTCACCCATCAATCTCACAGGGCCCTAGTAGGTCAAGTCTTTCCAATCCTTCCACAAGGATTGGGGCCCCTCCTTGGACAGAAAGTACATTTCCTGCATCAGAAAGAAGGCCCTGAGTCAGTTAAACTCAGGCTCTTGATCCAAAAGCCCTTTCTTTTTCAGTTGGTCTCTAAGAATCCAGTCTGAACCAGTATATGTAAGCCTCTCCAGGGGGCGGTGTCAGGAATCAGGGCCTACAGCAGAGCCAGCTCTGGCCAACCTAACGAGCACAACTGGCTTGTAGTAGGCAGCCTGAGTGGTTGTGCTGCCTGATTGATTGGAATATCATTAGCAGACCAGCTCTTACGCCCAGTAACAGTTCAGTTGCTGCTTAAAGCATTCACCTATGGCTGCGACAGTTCCTGTGCCTTCTCGTCCACAGCCCTGCTCCTGTCTTGGACACAGCCATGCTCCTGCCTTGCCTCACTCCATGTAATCCGGTTCTGACCCGCAGCTCTGATTCCTAACCTTTGACTTCAGCTCTGGCATCTGGTCTCAGACTCCAGTTCTGACCCTAGGCTCTGACTCCCGTCTCCCAACTCTCACTGTGACCCTTGGCTTGGCTCTGATTCAGGCTCTGACCTAGGCCCCGATTTCTGTTCTAACCACTAGGCCTGACACCCACTCTGACCATTAGGTATGACTCCTCCAACCACTAGACATGACTGCCCATGTCCCAGTCATGTGACAGGCAGTACTTCTCTGAAGGTGTTAGAACCTGAATGAATTTGCCTAATCACCTCCCACTGTTCACAAACCATTCATTTAAATCATTAAAACACAAACCATTCATTTAAATCAATGGATCCCAAAGATAGATATTGTAACCTCACGCAGTATCGCATTCCGCAGGTTACACACAATCCCTGCCCACAGTAATACATAAACTTAATAAAATAAGGTATTTCAAAGACATTGCAGGAAATTGCCATATTTGTCACAATATGGACACTCACAACTGGAAAATGAAGTAACACTACCAAATGTCAATATTAACCAGATATTAACAACTTTAGTGACTACTGTCTGTGGCAAGAGTCAGACTAGCCATTTACATGTCATGATTCGAGACCCCATTCCTAAACTACTAAGTCATGCAATCGCTCTTCTGAAAAGCGTTTTTAAAAATTGACTTTCATATTCTGAGTTGTAAAATGTAATTATTTTGTTCCAAGCTTTAACTCTACTCTTGTATTTTTCTAGTAAGAAAAATCTTCAAGGCAATTATTTTTAAATGTAAACTGTAGCCACTCATTATATATCCCAGTAATAAACATCTCTAAATCTTTGTTCTCAAGGAATATTTGCTCACACATGGAAATGAACTAAGGTAACATTTAAAATTAAGTTTAAGCATTGCTTGTTTTCAAACATGATGCCTTTGTGCTATGTAAGCCTTTGGAGAGTAAGCTTGAAACCACTAAAATATTAGGGGCCAGGAATGAGAAGGGGAACACAAAGAATTATTCACAAATGAATGCATATTATGCAGAGTAGAATACACATAAAATGTCTATGAATCCCAGGTATCAGACTGAAAAAGCAGAGTTAGAAATGACAGACCCTTATCTAGAGTAACCCTGATGTAACAGTATAATCCTGAGTAGATTTAAACAGAGTTAAGGCTCCAAGACACTTAATAGAGGATTGCTCTTATTTATTACTTAGTGCACAATAGCACCAGCCATGAGAAGTAATTGAATTATCATTTTTACAAGTTTAAATCTCATTTATGTGCGAGACATACAAGATATTTAATTAAACAATATAGCATTATGCTAATCATTTCAAGTATTATATTAGTATCATACACGTCATACATACTATATTGTCTACTGAAAACTAAAACCAATAAGATACTATTATATTGGATTATCTACAAAGATAAACACAAAATGTACTTACAATACTGTTTTCTCAATTTAATCATACTTCCTGTTGCTCTTAACTGGTGTTCTATTGCACAAGACTTCCAAAACGCTTGACAAACAGCAAGATCCTATGAATACATTTTCTTTCAGACTTTCCTCAAAGGAAAAATCTTTTAGAAATATATATAAAAATGGTACAAAAGTAGTCTCTTATTAAATATTGTTAATACAGATCAACTGTTATAGCAGAAATACATCTCTTAACAATTTACTTTAACACAAAAACAGGTACCAACAAAAGCTTTTCAATCAATGTAGGAATAGCTACAATCCCAAAAAAGTTTAGCTTTAGTCCACCAAGGAAGAGTTTTCCAAAATTCTAAGAATATTCACCAGGGCGTGGCTAATTTTGTAAACTATGAAACAATCTTCTCTCAATAGATTCATTGATTGAACCTCATGGTATTTAAAAAAAAATAATAACCAAAATCAGTCCTTAAAAATGTTCACAATTTCCTTGTCCCAGCTGCCAAATTATCCATTTGTTTCATGGTCTTAATAGGACAAGGCTGGAACTGTACTCAGGTCATAAACATTATGCTCTTGGCAAGTAAAAGCTGACTATAGGATTACATATGCCATCTTGAGCCATATATCTTACAACACTGGTGACAGCACTAAGGATTGTGAAAGTGTATATAGAAAGCCCTCTCTCCCTCCCCAAATATATGCTAGCCCTTTCCCTCCATCTTTTCAGTAACAGATATGTTCTACCATTAAACATGACCAGTAGTATTCCTCAAGATAAACTAAGTTAAACCAAGTACAATAGGAAAGAAAACAGCAAGGGGAAAAAATGTTCATCCCCAATGCCTAAGGCCATTTCTACACGACGAAAGTACTCCGATTTTACAGAAGTCGATTTTTGGGAACAGATTGTATAAAGTCGAGTGCATGCGTCCACACTAAGGACATTAATTCGGCGGTGTGCATCCACAGTACTGTGGCAAGCGTCGACATTCCGAGCGGTGCACTGTGGGTAGCTATCCCACAGTTCCTGCAGTCCCCGCTGCCCATTGGAAGTCTGGGCTGAGCTCCCAATGCCTGATGGGGCCAAAAATTTGTTGCAAGTGGTTATGGGTAAATGTCGTCAGTCAACCTTCCCTCCCTCCATGAAAGCAACAGCAGAAAATCATTTTGCGCCCTTTTCCCTGGATTGCCCGAGCAGATGCCATAGCATGGCAAGCATGGAGCCCGTTCAGCTCACCGCAGCAGTTATGACCATTGTAAACACCTTGCGCATTATCATGCAGTTTATGCAGAACCAGAACCTGAAAAACCAGGTGAGGAGGCGATGGCAGCACAGTGATGAGGACATGAACACAAATTTCTCTAAAACCGCAGTCCCTGGCAATTTGGAGATTGTGGTGTTACTGGGGCAGGTTAATGCCGTGGAACACCGATACTGGGCCTGGGAAACAAGCACAGACTGGTGGGATTGCATAGTGTTGCAGGTTTGGGATGATTCCCAGTAGCTCTGAAACTTTCGCAAGCGTCAGGGCACTTTCATGGAACTTTGTGATTTGCTTTCCCCTGCCCTGAAGTGCAAGAATACCAAGATGAGAGCAGCCCGCACAGTTCACAAGCGAGTGGCAATAGCTTGCAATGCCAGACAGCTCGGTAATCAATTTGGAGTGGGCAAATCTACTGTGGGGGTTGCTGTGATGCAAGTAGCCAACGCAATCATTGAGCTGCTGCTATCAAAGGTAGTGACTCTGGAAAATGTGCAGGTCATACTGGATGGCTTTGCTGCAATGGGATTCCCTAACTGTGGTGGGGCTATAGATGGAACGCATATCCCTATCTTGGCCCTAGACCACCAGGGCAGCTAGTACATAAACCTCAAGGGGTACTTTTCAATGGTGCTGCAAGCACTGGTGGATCACAAGGGACGTTTCACCAGCATCAACGTGGGATGGCCGGGAAAGGTTCATGACGCGCGCGTCTTCAGGAACTCTGGTCTATTTAGATGGCTGCAGGAAGGGATTTACTTCCCAGACCAGAAAAGAACTGTTGGGGATGTTGAAATGCCTATAGTTATCCTTGGGGACCCAGACTACCCCTTAATGCCATGGCTCATGAAGCCGTACACAGGCACCCTGGACAGTAGTAAGGAGCTGTTCAACTATAGGCTGAGCAAGTGCAGAATGGTGGTAGAGTGTGCATTTGGACGTTTAAAGGGTCGCTGGCGCAGTTTACTGACTCGCTCAGATCTCAGCGAAATCAATATTCCCATTGTTATTGCTGCTTGCTGTGTGCTCCACAATCTCTGTGAGAGTAAGCGGGAGATATTTATGGCGGGGTGGGAGGCAAATCGTCTGGCAACTGAATACGCGCAGCCAGACACCAGGGCGGTTAGAAGAGCACAACAGAAAGTGCTGCGCATCAGAGAAGCTTTGAAAACCAGTTTCATGACTGGCCAGGGTACTGTGTGACACTTCTGTTTGTTTCTCCTTGATGAAAACCTGCCCCCTTGGTTGCCTCTAAATTCCCTATAAGCCACCCGCCCTCCCCCATTCAATCACAGCTTGCTTGCAAAGGAAATAAAGTCAGTATCGTTTAAAAAACATGTATTCTTTATTAATTAATTATAAAAATAGGGAGATAATTCACAAGGTATTCACCCTGGTGGGGTGTGGGAGGAGGGAAGGAAAAGGCCACTTCAAAACTTGTTGAATGACAGCCTTCTGTTGCTTGGGCTGTCCACTGGGGTGGAGTGGTTGGGTACCCAGAGCCTCTCCCCCCTCCGCATTCTTGGGCGTCTGGGTGAGGATGCTCTGGAACTTGGGGAGGAGGGAGGGCGGTTAAACGGGGGCTGCAGTGGCAGTCTGTGATCCTGCTGCCATTCATGAACCTCCACCAGATGCCGGAGCATGTCCATTTGATCCTGCAGTAGGCCCAGCATTGCCTCATGCCTCCTCTGATCTTCCTGCCACCACCTCTCTTCGCATTCCTCGGCCACTTTCCTGTACTCTGCTATTGTGTCCCTCCACACATTCTGCTGAGCTCTGTCAGTGCTGGACGACTGCATGAGCTCAGAGAACATTTCATTGCGCGTGCGTTTTTTTCGCTGCCTTACCTGAGATAGCCTTTGGGACGGAGGAGGGAGGCCTGAAACATTTACAGCTGCTGGAGGAAAAAAAGGGAGTGAAGTATTTAAAAAGATACATTTTACAGAACAATGGCTATACTCTTTCACAGTGAACACCACTATTCACATTACAAAGCACATGTGGGGGGAGGGATAGCTCAGTGGTTTGAGCATTGGCCTGCTAAACCCAGGGTTGTGAGCTCAATCCTTGAGGGGGCCATTTAGGGATCTGGGGCAAAAATTGGGGATTGGTCCTGCTTTGAACAGGGGGCTGAATTTGATGACCTCATGAGGTCCCTTCCAACCCTGACAATCTATGATTCTATGTGATTTCGGTACAAGGTCGCATTTTGCATCTTATATTGAGTGCCTGCGGCTTTGGTGTGAGAGGTCACACACGCAGGGCCGGGCAACAGAATTCAGCTTGCAGGCGGCCATGGTAAGCTATACTCTTTTGGCTTCTGCAACCTTCATAACAGCAGCGCCCTCCTCTCCCATACCAAGCAAAGCACATTGAGTTGGCCATTTAGTGCTGTGGTTTTCCTGTTAACGTGCAGCAGCAGAAACCAAACTAACCTCCCCTCCCCCATCCAATTCCCTGGGATGATCGCTTTACCCCTTACTCCACTGCGTGGCTGGTATCAGGGAAAATCCCTGCTAGCCAAACGCAAACAGCTGAGCACCAATGCCCAGCCCCCCACCCCCCGCCACCACCACCACGTGGCTAACTGCAGGGAGGATTTCTTTTCAGCCACAGGCAAACAGCCCAGTAGGAACGGGCACCTCTGAATGTCCCCTTAATTAAATTCCCCTATTTCAACCAGGTTACCATGAACGATATCACTCTCCTGAGGATAACACAGACAGATAAAGAACGGATGTTGCTTGAATGCCAGCAAACACCAGGACCATACGCTGCCAGGCTTTGTCATGCAATGATACCAGATTACTTTCTACTAGCATGGCATGATAAAGTGTCCTAAGACGGAATAAGGCTGCTCTCCACAGAAACCTTCTGCAAAGGCTTTTAGAGTACCTCCAGGAGAGCTTCATGGAGATGTCCCTGGAGGACTTCCACTCCATCCCCAGACATGTTAACAGACTTTTCCAGTAGCTGTACTGGCCACAAATGCATCCCAAGTCCTCAGGGCTACTTAATCATTAAAAAACGCTTGCTTTTAAAACATGTATTATATTTAAAAAGGTACACTCACCAGAGGTCCCTTCTCTGGCTTGGTTGGGTTGGGAGGGTATTTCAGTTAGGGTGATAAAAAGATCCTGGCTGTCGGGGAGAATGGGGTGCTGTGTGCTCTCCTCAAGCTCATCCTCCTCATCTTCCCTGTCCGCAAAATCCTCAGGCATGGTGGAGAGTACCCCATCATCGGAGTCCATGGACAGGGGTGGGGTAGCAGCGGCAGCCCCCCTTAGAATTGCATGCAGCTCAGCGTAGAAGCGGCATGTCTGGGGCTCTGTCCCGGAGCATCCGTCTGATCCTTTGGTTTTCTGGTACACTTGTCTGAGCTCCTTAAGTTTCACACGGCACTGTGTTGTGTCCCTGCTGTAGCCTCTGTCCCTCATGGCCTCGGAGATTTTTTGAAATGTTTTGGGATTTTGTCTTTTGGAACGTAGTTCTGAAAGCACGGATTCCTCTCCCCATACAGTGATCAGATCCAGTACCTCCCGTTCGATCCATGCTGAAGCTCTTTTTCGATTCTGGGACTGCATGGTCACCTGTGCTGATGAGCTCGCCTGGCCAAACAGGAAATGAGATTCAAAACTTCCCAGGGCTTTTCCTGTACACCTGGCCAGTGCATCCAAGTTCAGAGTGCTGTCCAGAGCGGTCACAATGTGGGATAGCTCCCGGAGGCGAATACCGTTGAATTGCATTCACACTAGCCCTAATTTGAAACGGTGATGTCGATTTCAGCACTAATCCCCTTGTCGGGGAGGCTCTTAATCGGTTTTAAGAGCCCTTTATGTCGACAAAAATGGCTTCGTTGTGTGGACGGGTGCAGAGTTAATTCGATTTAACGCTGCTAAATGTGACATAAACTTGTAGCGTACACCAGGCCTAAGTGCTGCTCTGGAGCTTCAGCTGTCTTTAACGTACCCTCTTAAGTATTTCCAGTTACTAGAGTTTACGTTAATCAGACTTCCCAGGCCTGTTGGCCCATGACCATTAAGGGAATAAAAGTTTTAGACTCAATTCCCTCTGGACACTTCTCTTCGATTTAGTTACACACTATTGGTGATTTTGAGAAATTGCTCATCTGCTCATCAGACTGGAACTGCATGAACACCCACCCCCTCAGTAAGTCGGTGGGGTATGAGATCTCTACTGCAGAGGAATAGTGAAACTTTTTGGCTATCAACATGCAGGCAAAATGCAACCTCTACCTTGCCAATTGCCATCATCAAACCCAAATAATGCAGCTTCCATGCTTTTTTCAGTTTCTTGCTGAGATAAGGGTTTGGATGACCAAAAGCTGACTAAAACTCAATCCAAAAAAAGGGGAGTTGATGCAGGAAGGTTGGGAGAAACATCAGAAGGGTACGTGAACAATCCTTCATTCAAGAGGTTAATAGCCTTAGACTGCTGATAGTTACATGAGAGCCTTACCCACTTTCGATTGCTCCTAGATTCACAGGTGGACGAAAGCTCCTTTTCTTTTTCTGATAATGCAGAACATTATGGGGAACATTTATCTCTGGCTGTGGACTTCACCACATTTATCCATGCTTTTGAGACATCTAGATTAGATTAACTCTACGTGGAGCAATCTTTTGAGAAGCCAGTGCAGGATACGAATGCAGTTTGGTCAAGTTAACTGTATTTCGGCCTCTCTCTCTGATAACAACACTGACTTCCTGTTTGCCAAACAGTGCAATTCCAGGTGGCAACAATGATCTATAAAGGCCTATACAGAGCGGGTCCTGGCTACCCGAGATTACCTCATTCCATGTTTACCACTGCAAGTGGAGCTCAAAATCCCTACATGTGAACTTCTGGAGGTTACGCAGCCTCACTGGGGTGCTCTCAACTCTGAAGTAGACTTTCCCCATTTGGTGTAGAGCTCAAAGCCTTGTCTACATGGCAGTACTGTTTGCTTCCAATGGGTACAGCTGAGCTGGTGCTGAACGTGGTTGCTTGTGGAGACGCTTGCAGCCAACTGTTTTAGCTGCCCATACTGCTGATGCCCATTGTCACCAATGAATACTTTTCATACTGTAGAGAAGGATGAAGCGAGCTCACTTTTATACCTTCTCAGGCTTTTGTCAAAGGATATAGAAGAGTATAAGGGGCAGTGTTGCTTTTATGGTACAATTGAGGCTGGGGGTGGGAAGTTAGACACCATCCACCCTAGTTAATATTATTTGTATGGGTTTTTAAAATATGGTATATGTACACATAGTTTTATCTATAAAACAAATAACAGTCTTCCAACACACTTTTACAAAACTCCCATTCAACAATTATCAGTTGCAGCGTGAGTTCCGGAACTTCAGAAACCAAAATTCTAGACAATTCAATTTTAGCACCAACACACAGAGAAAGAGCATACGAGAAGTCCCAGTTTCCCCAGCCTTGCACAAACAAAAGGAGGACAACATTTATTTCAAGGAACATAAAGTGAGGTATAAAACAAAAATTAAAAATGAAATGTAGTCTTCCGTCTGGCATTAATTATAGGCTGGGTTAATAGCATGACTTATTATTAAGGGTGTCTGGCATGTCCATTATAGACCTTACTTTCAGTATTATAACTTTCCCAAACATTTACCATTTGGGATCAGATTTCCCATACTGGGGATCTGCTTCAGACACAGTTCTTTGGGAAAAGTTTAGAGAAAGCAGTTTGGCTGTTCTTGAGAAAACAACATTTTTCCAGTGTTAAAAATTTCAGGTGACTACCTTTGAAAAGCTGTAACATGCATGTAATTTTAGAGAAAAGGACTTGAAATTTGGCAGGGGGTGGCCCTTGTGTCAGGGATATGCCTTTTGTTTTCCCCATGAAAATCCACCCACATTTAGCCAAGCTTTAAGCCTTTGAAAAATCATAGCTTGAACATATTTAGGAGAGACTTGCTGAAGCTTTGCAGCTTCATTCCCCTGAACTTTTCCTACATTTCAGCTCTTAGCTAGTGTGCGCTATGCTTGGGCTGGGCACCAGAACGGAGAGCAGGGAGCCTGTCTCTTCTGTGCCCTCAGTGCCTCTCCTTCCCACTCTGGGCTCAAGTAGCATGGAGGAAGAAGCTGCCTGATTTGACTGCAGAGGGAACAAAAGGCAGACCTGGAGGGGATCCGAAGAAAGAAATAGTATCCTTACCCATGGTCAAGAATCCCATTCTGTAACTGGAAACCTGAACCGGTCTAGGTACCTGTATTGTCCACGGCCTGGCAGATCCAGGTAGCGAATGGGTCATGAGGCAGCAGGGACTGAATAATGGACATTAGGCTCTCATCTACCATTCTGTTGGGAAAGCTGGATGGTTGAAGGACTGTCAAAAGAGGATCTGTGTGGGATTCAATGTACTCATCTTTGCGGGCTGAGATACACCCTTCCATTTCTAACACTCAGCTGGTAAGTCATGACAAACTCACATCAGGGGACAAACAGTGACCAATCTGATGCTGATTTAAGTTTCAGGCTGTACAGAGATATTCCAAGTTCTTGTGGACAGTCAGGACTTGAACTGGAACCAGGTTCCTTCCAGAAGGTGATGTCATTCTTCAAAGGCTGTCTTGATACCCCATATGTCATACTTCCTTTCTGCCAGAGTTAATTTCATGAATAAAAAGCACGTGGGTGGAGAGGATTATGTGGACCCGTTTGTTGCGTCTGTACAGCTGTCAAACTTTGCAGTGCAATCCAGACCAGTGAGGGCTTGTGTCACCACCTGCCTTAGAATCATAGGACTGTTAGGGACCTCAAGAGGTCATCTAGTCCAGTGCCCTGGACTCATGGCAGGATTAAGTAACCTTAGATGCATTGTAACCTTGTAAACCTTGGTGTCTTAAAATATTCTGCTGCTATAACTCCCTTGCCCGGATGTTCCCAGCCAGCATACAAGCATGCACGGTGTGTCTATGTGATAAGCAGCTCTGGTCCAGCAACCTGCTTGTTACTGTCACCGGGAGCTCCACTCACTCGTCTGGCACCTCCTCCTGGTCACTCGGGGGATTAGCTCTCGAGGTCAATACACCCTTCCTGCGTATGCACACCATCACTCCATCTCTCTCTCTGGTCTGCAGGCCCCATCCTGTTCCAAGAACCACAATCTCCTCTTCATGACTCAGTCCTCTGGCCAGGTCACTCAGCGTTCATCCCAGTTCTGGGGTACAGTCCTTTAGTACTCTGTCACTCCCACAGTGACCCAGGCAGTCTTCCAGTTCACTGCCCTGCCAGTGCCACTTCTCCAGTGGAGGATAGGGGAACCTGTGCCTGTCCTCTACTCCAGATTCCAGTCCAGGGACCCTCAACCCAGCAGTTCTGGGCTCTACTCTCCCAACCCTCACTGATCTTTCCACAGAGGAGCTATCAGGTAGGAAAACCCCTTGATAAAATGTCAGTAAAAGTTGGCAAAACAGGAATCACTGTACCTCCCACAGGCCCCTCAGAGCTGTCCACTCAGAGACAGTAGATATCTTATGTGGATCCATAGTCAGCCCTTCAGGTGACATAATGTACCCCAGGAACTGATTGTGCTCTGACTGAAATCACATTTCTCTAACTTATCAGTAAGACGGTTCTGTTGGAGGCTTTCCAAGACATGGCACATGTTAGTCATGGAGGACCTGGTTCGCTGAGAAGAAAGGATATCAAGGCAAATCATGATGAACGAATCCAACATGTTTCTAAATGTATCAAGGCCACTGCACAATCCGAAGAGTATTACCAAGTACTCGAAGTGCCCATATCAGCAGAAGGCAGTCTTCCACTCATCCCCTTCCCAAATACAGACCAGTTTTAAGCTCCACAGATGTCCAGCTTCATAAAGATCTTAGCAGAACAGTCTCTCAAATTGCTCACTGATGAGTGAAAGTATATCGATTCTGGATGGTTATCTTATTCAAGGTTCAATAGTCTATCCATGGGCACAGGGAGCCATCTTTTTGGCCTTAAAAAAAAAACTAGGGCTCCTGCTAGGGCCATAGATGTGCAGGTGAACCCCCTTTCCAGATTCTCTTGAAGGTATTCTTGGTGCACCTGCAGCTCAGGCTCTGAGAGGGAATAGGTACATTCAAAAGGAACCTCAGCTCCTGGCTGAAGGTCAATAGGGCAATCATAGTGGCAATAAATCAGTCTTCTTCTTATTGAAGACATCTGCCCAATCCCTGTACTCGGTTAGTACAGCTGGGGCCACCAGGGGAGCTGCAGCTGTGGACAGAGGTTCTGCTGACTTGATCCTCCTCTATTCTTAGATCCCCAGGGGTGTTGGGTTTCTTTGGGTTTAAACTACAAATGGCCTCCATCACAGAACTGAGTTCAAGGAAAAAAGAATGCTGGCAAAATGCCAAGCAAAAACAGACCATGTCTATTCCCTAGTGAATAGACGGAGCACGTCTAGTGAGCCATGAGATACCAAAAGTGACTGGGAAATGCAGGGAGCAAACTAAGCCAAACTGAAAGGTTTCAAAATGACCCTGAAGGGTTGTGACTTCCAAGGGCGCTATCTCTTGCATGACAAGCCAGATGAGAGGAGGGCCCCATCAACAGATTCCACAAGGTCAGGAACAGCCTTGCTGTGTGTCAGGATCCCTTGTGCCCAGGCAAACTTCAAGTCCATAAAGTTCCTAGAGAAGCCGGAATTGACCAGCACTTCTAGACTGACCTTCTGCATGGTCAGACAAAACGGAAGCTGGAGGGTTGTTGGCCACTGGTGGATGTTATAAGAGCTCCTGTAGACAGGTACGTGCTCTGCATGCTAAAATGAGGGAAGGAAAACTGGTCTCGCCCAGACTCCTCTAGTGTGGCTGGTATGTTTCTGATCAAGATGTGAATCGGGCCTTCCATGAGCAGAATGAAATGTAATTTCCTAATTGTCCACAATACGGACAGGGATACCTCCAACCCCACCCACCGTTGAGACTTCTCCCCTTCAGAAAGGGTGTCTAGGCCATATTGACCTGCATGGGTTCAGTCTGTGAGGTGGGCACAGGAGATTGATTGTCAAAACCTGCATGACTCAGAGCGCCATCTTTCTTTCTTGGCGGTATTTGTCAATTTGAATTCACAGATCAATGAAAGGCAGATGTTAATGTACAGTGTCATGGGATGCATCACTTGCTGCTTGTCTGCCACCTCCTCCTGGTCGCTCTGGGGATTAGTTCTTGAGGCAGACACCCCTTCCTGGGGTCACACACCATCACACCCTCTCTCTCAGGTCTGCAGCTCCTCTCTCATCCCAGGAACCGCAGCGTCCTCTTCATGACTCAGCCCTCCAGCTACATCATTCAGCTTTTTCCCCTTCTGGGGTATATCAAAGGCTTTCCTTCAGCACTCCTAAGCAGCCTTCCCATCACTGCATCAGGTACCACTCCAGTAGCTGGTAGGGGAACCTGGGCCCGCCCTCTACTTCAGGTTCCAGTCCAGGGACCCTCAACCCAGCAGTTCTGGGCTTTAATCTCCCAGCCCTCTCTGCTCTTTCCCTGGACTGCTTCCTACCACTCCTGGTTCCCCTTCTTACTCTGGATGGACCAGCTCCAAACCCTCCCTTCCTCTTCTCAGGGAGTGACTGCCCTTTCCCAGCAGCAGCTCCTGCCTGTTGCCAGCTTCCTGGCTTTATAGGTCCCATCTATTCCTGCACAGCTGAACCTGCTTGCAATCAATTCCCTGCTCCTTCCTCCAGATGCAGCTTGTGGAGTTAATAGGCCTACCTGGCCACCTTAACCCCTTCCAGTCCTGTGTGGGTGGACACCCTATCACACACAGATCAGTAAAAACGACCAGGCCAGCCAGAGGCCCTATCTGAGCCATCTCATCCTTAACATCATCATTAAGACTATGCCAAAAATGACAGCACTGAGCATAATTATCGGCTAACCCTTAGGGTCCGGACTGCAAAACTCTGCCCTGCAAAAGTGGTTTGGGTCACCAAAAATCACCAACGTGGCTTGGACAAATTCCTCAAACTGCTTCAAGAGGGGACTGGACTTTTCCAGGACTGGGGAGGCCCAGGGCAATGCCCCCTCTGTCTGTAAGCTGATCAACGCTGCCTTGGTCTTGTTGGTGGGAAATGTCTGCAGGCACATTAGGAACAGGAGATGACACTGGTTTAGAAACCCACAGAATGTCCCCCAGTCACCATAAAGCTTGTTGGGTAAAGGTCTCTTCAAGTTCTCGGTAGGTCTGGGTCACAGGTGACATAGCTTGAATTTGCAAGGTGGCATTATGCACCTGCAGGGCATTGATCTGAGTCTGTAGATTCTTCAAGGTGTCCACTAGTTCTGCCAAAGAGATGTTGGCTTTAATGAGGTCCATCCTAGCAGCTAACCCAGGTTCTTTTGGGCTGCTCAAACTGTCAGCACTGGGGCATTGGCAGTCATGCCTAGTGGTTGGAGTTGGAGTCAGGAGTCAAGAATCAGAGGCAGGAATCAGGAGAGGAGCCAGGGGTCAAGCAGAGCTAGAGCTGGGAGTCAGAAGCAAGCAGGGCTAGAGCAGACTGAAGCAAAACTGTGAGCAAGGCTGGCCCAAGATTGATCACATCTGTGGGTATACACATAGAGCTGCCATTGACCTGCCCCTGGGCTTAAAAGCAATCCTCCTGGCTCCCTGGAGACAATCAGGTGGGCCAACCAATCAGGTGATCCTACTGCAACCCAGCTGAGCTCCTTAATTTGCCAGGAGCCTGGGCTGACTAGTCCTCAGGCTCAGCTGAAGGAGCTCACTCCTGACACAACCCTGCTGATATGACCCATATGGATGTCAATAGGATGACACTTGATGGAATTTGTTTTTTTCAGTTTGCTTTTTTAAAAAGCGGAGTGTTACCTAAAAACTAAACCCAAAACACTATGTTGTTAGAACATTATTAAGGCTGCAAAGTCAAGCACCCAAAAGTTCAGAAATGTCAGAAATAAAGTTGTCTTATTTATTGCACATTATTCAAACCCTGCTCTGAAGACAGAATTATTAATTTCCTTGTGGACTTTTCTCATCATGGGTGCTTATTACCATAGTATCTGAGTACTGATAACAATTTTCTCAGCACTCCTATGAGGTAAATTGGAATCATCCCCAATTTACACAGGAAGAACTGAGGCACAGAGAAATTAAGGCCAAACTTATCAAGTGTCCACTAATTTTTAGGTCCCTAACGTGAGTCACCCTAAGCCCTGATTTTTCAGAGCACTTGGCACTATATAGCCCTTTATATGTTCAAAGCACAGCTGCCATTAATTACTTCAGTTGCAGTTGTCAATCCTCAGCATTTCTGAAAATCAGGTCCCAGGTGTCTCAAGTTGGGCACCCAGAAAATGAGAAACATACAATTAGTGACCATCTGTAAAAAGCCTGGTTTAAGTGACCTGCCCAACATCAGAGAGGAACTCTGCAGCAGAGGCAGAGATAGAAGCCAGTTCTCCAGGGCATCCTTCAATTGCCTTAACCATGAAATCACTGTCCTCATCACAGAGCTAGTAGCATCTGACCCCCTTCTGGTCTCACTCAGCACACCCTCTCTTGTGTCAGGCCTTGTGCCTTTATCTATTCCAGGATAAATTCTGCATTTCTCCCACTCTTAGACCAGGTCTTAGGCTACACTGCAGTACCCTGTATATCAATCACGCTTATCCTGCAAGTTTGACTGGGTTTAGTATCTGTGGTTCTTCCCTTCAGGAGTTTGTGATCAGTCGTGTGCGTAGTGACCAGACAGTCTTCTTACAACCAAAGTATTGTTGATTTTAACAGTAAGTACAAAGCATTTCAAGAAAAGGGATTTTAAAACAACATACATGCATGTCTATCTTACCTAAAGGCTTACCCTCCCTTACTGGTAGTCTAAACACGCCAAGCTTCTTCAGACACTCCAGAGGACCCTGTGTCTCCATCTGGTCCCCCTCAAACAACATCCCTCCACCACCTGAGAGTGTTCTTCTTTAAACTGCCAGTCCTTTTAAACTTCTGGATCCCAGGCCTTGGCCCCACAGGTCAATCAGTTCTGCAAATCGGCTGGAGCCAAGAGGTAGAGCCATGTGGTCACACCTCTGCTTAGGAGCTGGAGGGAGATACCGGCAGCTTCCTGGGAACCGCCTGAGCTAAGCGCCACCTGCAGCCCGCACCCCCTCCTGCACCCCAATCCCCTGCCTGGAGCCCCCTCCTGCACCCCAAACCCTGGGCCCAGCCCAGAGCCCACACCCCAACTCCCTACCCCAGTCCGGAGCCCTCTCCTGCACCCTGAACCCCTCATTTCTGGCCACACTCTAGAGCCCGAACCCCCCCAGCCCAGAGCCCGTACCCCATACCACACACCAACCCCCTGCCTCAGCCCAGAAACCTCTCCTACACCCCAAACCCATCATCTCTGGCCCCACCCCAGAGCCAGTACCCACAACTCTTACCCTCACCCTTACGCCCCCCACACACACTCCAAACCCCTGCCCAATCCCGGACCCCCCTCCCAGACCCTGAACCCTTCACTTCTGGCCCTGCCCCAGAGCCCACACCCCCAGCCCAGAGCCTGTACCCCCTCCCGCACCCCAACCTCCTACCACATCCCAGATCCCCCTCCCACACCCTGAACCCCTCATTTCTGGCCCCACCCTGGAACTTGCACCCCCAGTCCAGAGCCCGTGCCCTGTCCCACACTCCAACCCCCTTCCCCAGCCTGGAGCCCTTTTGTGCACCACAAACCCCTCATCTCCAGCCCCAGCTGGAGCCCTCACCCCCTCCCGCACCCCTGCCCCAGCCCAGAGCCCTCTCCTGCATGCCAAACTCCTCATCTCTCACCCCACCCCAGAGCCCGTACCCACAGCCAGAGCTCTCACCGCCACTCCCGCCCCCCCACACCCCCCCCAACCTCCTGCCCCAAACCAGTGAAAATGAGCGAGTGTGGTGGAGAGCAAGCAACAGAGGAAGTGGCCTCAGGAAAGGGGCGGGGCAAGGGATGGGGCAAGGGCAAACACATTTCACAAAGTGATCACTCCATATCTGAGCTCTCAGATCTTGCCCTTAAAGGAAACCTGCACAGCTTCAAAAGATAAGCCGGGGAACTTACATTCAAAATTCTGCTGGACACTAAAAAAATTCACTTAACAGAGACATTGTGGCTCATTACAGAAACTTGTAATATACCCTGCTGCTTCCTAACCCTGAATTGTCCACTTCCTTTTAAGTGGCATCTGTGAAACCCTCATGCTTAATATGTCCCATCATAAATTTAGCACAGGCCCTCTGGTTATCTTCTCCAGACCTGAGGAAAGCTTGTCCCTTTCACCACAGAAGTGGGTCCAATAAAAGATGTTACCTCGCCTACATTGTCTCTCTCTTTACACTCCATCTATGACAGTATAGTAGAAAATATCAGAATCACTATTTGCCAGTTGTTACCAGTTACCACATAAGCTTTCTATTCTCAATATAGGAGGAAACTGTGCGATGTGTGATACCTGTTTTTAAATGCTGACATTTTAATAGAGACCACTGCATATGCTGGGACAGTAATTCAAAATTAAGTTTTTTCCCCTGCAGCTGCCACTTCTTTAGTGTGCTGCCATCTTCCGCCTTTAACCTCTCACAGCTGGAAGGGATGGCATAAATCACCAGACCAAGCTTTCAACCTTCAGACAAAGAAAGTAAAAATTTTACTAGTCACTAGAGCAGAAATGAATAAATGAATCCCTAGTGTACCTATGTGCTTGGGTAATTATATCAATAATGAACTTGGCCTTATAAGTCACTTTCTTTACTATTTGGCATTAAAGAATGCAACGTGTGCAAAACCATACTATAAACCAAGAGGAATTCACATGTGCCCTAATGGCAGATGTCTCCCAACTATGGTCAGTGGTAGGTTGTTCTTTCCCAGCTCATATTTGCAACCTGTTCTTGTCTGTCTTGGTACTTTATTTTTATGTTGTTAACAATAGTTTGAATACCAAGGAACTAGCCAAGGCAATCCAAAGATTTGGCGTGAATTTGCAAACTTCTGCTGGCCAAGACTTGGGTCTGTCTATATTTGACACAAACCTCATCTGCAAAACAGTGTCCAACCAGCTTTAAAGAACTGTATCCTGGGCAATACTCATGGCTGTCATCTAAGCCACAGCAGATACAACACTGGAAGAAATTAGTTTAAGTTTTCAAGAGACCAACAATACATAACTGACATTTTATGAAGTGGACGCTTTTTATTCAGATTATAAAGTTATTTCTGAAGAACCTGAGACAATAGACCACCCTAGGAATAAATTCCAATAAGAGCCTGTATTCTAACCCGAACACCACCCAATCAAAATCTGACCAGCCTTTTTCACCCTAGCTTTACGCCTACATGCTGCTAAGACTATTAGTAAGTCCTCCATCCCAACACATGGACTCAGTCTTGCTCATGGTCATACCGAGAGCTGCACATTACACAGGTGCTATACCATATCATGTGTTCCTGGAAGTACATTTGTGGAGATACAAACCTCAGGGTGTTAAAAGAAAGAAATTAAAGTGGTGGGGGGGAAGAGAGTAGGAAAGCATAACACACACACTTTCCCTTTGCTGAGGATCTGTGAATTATTATAACAGGCAGGCACATCAGGCTTGACTTTCAGAGGTATTAGAGTCTAATAATTAGACATTCACAACTCCAGGTGAAATCAATGGAAACTGCACACGTTCGCTACCTTTGAAAAATCAGGCCCATACTAACCAGGCAGTGGGAATGTTGCTTTTCATTTTTCCAAAAGTGCTACTTATTTTGAGTGCCTCAGTTTTTGGGTGGCCAACTGAAGATACCTGGGGCCTGATTTTCAGAAGTATTATTTACGGCTCCTATTAACTTCAACTGGCATTACGAATGGTACCTAAGCACTTTCAAAAATCTGGAGATCCTTTGGGGCACGTTGAATTAAAAAATAAATAAAAAACAAACAAACAAACAAAAAAAACCCCAGTGGTTGCATTTCAAAATTTTGTCTTTAATCTTTCTCAAAAGTGTAGGAACATGCTCTCCTTTGAAAATAGGTTATTTTTTGCTTCACAAAAGACCATTGGTTTTCCAATTATTCTCCTTGAAGTACAAAAAGTATCCAAACTGTATAATGCGTTCTTAGAACGTGGGTCACTCTGTATCAGTCACAGGTTTTGAATCATTCTATGATGTGCATTTATATCCAAGAGCTGCACCTTAGCTTTCCACTATCCTGATGTCACTTCTCTCTTCTTCTCCATTCTATACTTGTCTCTCTTTTGCATAGTTCTCAAAAAGGAAATCTTTGAGCATGGTAGCAGGCCCCTTAAGCGAAATGGGGTCCAGCACTCCTGTTCCAGTCTGAGGGGAGCACGGCTGCCCTGAGAGGTAGAAATGAGAGACAGCCCAAAGATAAGGGGAGTTCAGAACCCACAGAAGGAGCTGCAACATGAGCTCACTGAGAAAAGCAGAACTGAGAGCTTCATGAAGGAGACACAGGTAAGAACTCCCTTGTGAGCAGGGGAGCCAGATAAGGCCACTTAAAGCAGAAGACAGGAGAACAGTTAGGGTGGGTCTCCTACAAACTTCCCCAGGCCAGAGAGAGCTGAAGGCTGAAAGCAACAGCAACAGATGCCTGCTGGCTCTCTGAGCCAGAGAGCTGGATCTGGAGGGCCAGAGAATGCTATGATCTGGTGAACGATAGAAGGGTAAGCTGGGGGAGAGCTAGAGCCGGGCCTGGAAAGGAAACAAGGTGGAGAAACACCCCAGCTACAGTGACTGGGGTGAGGCACAGTGAGAGACGCTGGAGTTGTGGTGAGCAATGCTGAAGCTATAGTGGGTATGTTGGGGCTTGAAAGATTGAATGTACTGCTGGGGCTGTGCTAGCAATATTTGCACCAAACCACCAAAACAACTGAACAGGTGAAAGAGGCAACAGAGTGGCACAAACTGATAGCAGGCACTGAGTGCCCGGTACCATTTTTACCATATGAGCCATATGGAGCCACATGTGAACAGAAGACTTGTTGGTAGAACCATTTCAGCTGCGGGCTGGTAAGAGCAACCACCGAAGCCATTCAGCCAAATAATCACACAGTGTCCCGTGAACAGGAGCCTTTTAAGTGCTTTTTAAAAAAATGGCACCAGGTGGTGACTGAGCAGAACCCTAAGTGCAGCCTGGCCCAACAGCACAGAGACCTGTGGAGAAGCCACAGGAAGGATGGGGTGCAAAGGACTCTCTGCAGCACTAATGCACCCCCAGACAGTGCCGGGTTTACAATGGCGTCAGTGGCTCCATGAAGCTGGGCCCATGCTCAGAAGGGGCCCTGGCCTGCTCTGCTTGCACTGTGCCCTGAGAACCCACCAGCTCCCCCACCCCACCCACCACTTGCTTCTCTAGGCTTGCCCACCAGCTGGCCGAGGGCTCCTCTCCACCCCCTGCCCCACCCGCCGGCTTCTTGCTGGCAAGTTAAAGTAGTATGGATCGGATGAATGGACTATAAAGTGGACAGAAAGCTGGCTAGTTCGTCAGGCTCAACGGGCAGTGATCAACGGCTTGATGTCTAGTTGGCAGCCGGTATCAATTGGAGTGCACTGGGGTTGGTCCTGGGTAGTGTTCCCGCTAATTTTTCCCACCCATGTGCAGAATTAATTTTGTTATGTGCACCAATATGGAGGTGATACGTGAGGGTTGGGGTGCAGGGGTGTGAGGGCTCCAGCTGGGGGTGAAGGCTCTGGGGTGGGGCTGGGGATGAGGGGTTTGGTGCGGGAGCGAGCTCCCGTGAGGCGAGAGGACTCCCCCCAGCTCTCTCTCCCCGAAGCAACACCTGGGCTGTGAGGGAGAGGTACCTCTCCCTGCTGCGGCAGCTCTGGGGTTGGGGCTGCAGGATAGGTGCCCCTGCCCTGACCCCAGCAGGTCTGGGCTGGGGCTGGGTTTGGGCCAGGAAGGGGCGCTCCAGCTGCACCTGGGTCCAGGCCGCACTGCCCTGGCCACATCTGGGGCCACGCCAGGCCACGCCACGCCACCCTGGGTGCACCTAGGTCCAGGCAGGGCCACTCTGGCCGTGCCTGGGTCCATGCCGCCCTGGCTATGGCTAGGGCTGGGATGGGCCACACTGCTTCGGCCATACCTGGGCCTGGGTCTGGGCCGGGCCAAGCTGCCCCGGCCACACCTGGGTCCATGCTGCCCTGGCCACACCTTGGATCCATGCTTGGATCTGGGCTAGGCCAGGCCACTTCTGGGTCCGCACCGCCCCAAGCCACACCTGGGTCCAGATCAGGCCGCTCCAGCCACGCCTGGCTCTGGGCCGCTCCTGGGTCCACGCCATGGCTGGGGCTGGGCCGCCCCGGCCGGGCCGGGCACCCTGGCCATGGCAGGTTGGGTCCGGGGGAGGGGCGCCCTGGCTGTGGCAGGTTGGGGGCCTGGCTAGGTTGGGGCTGGGAGAGGGGGAGGGGCGCCTCTCCCCCAGCCGGTACCTGGCCACAGCAGGTCTCCAGGCGGGTTCCCTGAGCACCTGTGCGGTGCTAAATAGGCTGCTACGTGCTGCGCAGCTTACAGGGAACTTAGGTCTTGGGGTTAGTTTTGTTCAACATCTTCATTAATGATCTGCATGATGGGAGGATTGTACTCTCAGCATGTTCGCGGATGATGCTAAGCTCTGGGGGGGAGGTAGATATGCTGGAGGGTAGGGATAGGGTCCAGAGTGACCTAGACAAATTGGAGGATTGGGCCAAAAGAAAACTGATGAGGCTCAACAAGGACAAGTGCAGAGTCCTGCAATTAGTATGGAAGAATCCCATGCACTGCTACAGGCTGGGGACCAAGTGGCTAAGCGGCAGTTCTGCAGAAAAGGACCTGGGGATTACAGTGGGTGAGAAGCTGGATACGAGTCAACAGCGTGCCTTTGTTGTCAAGAAGGCTAATGGCATATTGGACTGCATTAGTAAGAGCACTGCCAGCAGATCGAGGGAAGTGATTATTCCCCTCTATTCCACATTGGTGAGGCCACATCTGGAGTATTGTGTCCAGTTTTGGGCCCCTCGCGACAGAAAGGATGTGGACAAATTGGAGAGAGTCCAGCGGAGGGCAACAAAAATGATTAGGGGGCTGGGGCACATGACTTATGAGCAGAGGCTGAGGGAACTCGGCTTATTTAGTCTGCAGAAGAGAAGAGTGAGGGAGGATTTGATATCAGCCTTCAACTATCTGAAGGGGGATTCCAAAGAGAATGAAGCTAGTCTGTTCTCAGTGGTGGAAGATGACAGAATAAGAAGCAATGGTCTCAAGTTGCAGAGGGGGAGGTCTAGGTTGCATATCAGGAAAAACTATTTCACTAGAAGGGTGATGAAGCAGTGGCATGGTTTACCTATGGAGGTGGTGGAATCTCCATCCATAGACATTTTTAAGGCCCAGATTGACAAACCCCTGGCTAGGATGATTTAGTTGGGGTTGGTCCTGCTCTGAGCAGGGGGTTGGACTAGATGACCTCCTGAGGTCTATTCCAACCCTAATCTTCTGATTCTCTTTGCCCCCTGGCCAGACCCCAGTGCACTTCCAGTGCCAGAAGTCTCTGCTTCCCACCTCCTGTGCGGCCCCACCTGCCTCCCTGGAGCTGAGCCGCCTGGGACTGGTGCAGAAGCCTGCCCAGTCTCAGCCAGTTGATGGGGGGCAGTGTGGGGAGCTTGTCTGAGCCCCTCTAGGCAAGTGGGTGCTGAGGGAGGCTGGCTGGGGCAGGCCCCAGCCTGGCTGATTGTGCCACTCCCGGGGGGCCAGAGTGATTCTCCGCCCCAGGACCAGCCCTGACTGCACTGGCAGCTCAGCCCAGCAGACACAGCTGCCTCCCAGCAGGGCCAATGAGTGTGGCCACGAGGCAGGGCATGGAGGAGTGGGTCTCTGGGGAGGTGCTGGGTTGTGAGGGGGCAGGGAAGATCTGTGTGTTGGGGCACTAGGCAGTGGGGGTTCAGAGTGGGGTGCTGGACAGTTGTGGTGGGGCTGTGAGCAATGGGGCACTGGAAGGGGTGGTGGTGTGCAGGGCGCTGTGCATTTGTGGCAGATCGGGGGGGGGGCGCACTGGGCAGGACCGAGGGGCTCCAGCCATAGGGAACCGAGGGGTGGGGGGGGAGCGTTCCAGTGTTGGGGGAGGAGGTTGTGTGGCTCGGCATGGCCTGCCCCGTGAAGGAAAGGGGCATGCTGGCAGCACAGGGCTGGGCGGGCCACTGTGCATCTGGCAACTGCCAATTAGTAGATAGTGCCCTTGCACTGGGCTGGGCAGAGCGGGGCCACCCCTGCCATGCCATGCCCCAGGCCAGCTCCTTGCTCTGGGGGCTGGCCCCACCGCACCATGCTCCATTGCCCCCAGGGGGGCCCACAAACGGTTAATGCGGCCCCGCCCCCAGGCAGGCAGGCAGTGCCCCCTGCCCCAGCACCGCTAAGGGAGCACAGACAAGCAGCAGGGCAACCGCTGGGCGCCCACGCAGCCCTGGGAAGGGGGGTCCCCTAGCGCCAATGCAGGCACCACTGGTGGCTCTGCCCGTCACGGGGAGGCGGGGGGCAGCGCTCCCGGGACAGCACTGGGGCCCGGGCCCACAGCCCCGGCAGCGGCAGAGGCCAGCGACGACCCAGGGGCCCCAGGAGCCGAGCAGGCAGGCCGAGCCCCGCGCCGGCTTCTGCAGCAGCAGCCGCCCGGCCTCCCCCGCAAGCTGCAGCAACAGCAGCCGGAGGAGAGAGAAGCGGCTCACGCACCTTCCCCGCGCAGACCCACCGCTCCCAGAGCCCCGCAGCCGCTCAGCCCGACGCGCTGGCTCGGAGAGGAGCCCGCCGCTGCAGGCGGCGCCACCTACCCTGCAGATCAAAGCGCGGCGGGATGGAGCCGCTGGGCGCTAACTAGAGCTTCCCGCGCCCCGCTGCGCTTCCTCATCCGGCCGGGCTCAGAGCCGGGCCCGCCCAGAGCGCCAGGCGCAGCCGCTGCGAGGCCCGCCGGGGGTGTCCGGCAGATTTTGCCCGGCCGCGAGAGCCGACGCTAACGGAGGGCGAAGAGAGAAGCAGCCGTCTCCTCCCTGGGTGGGGGCCCGCTCCCCTCTCCGACGCCAGCTAGCTCCAGCTCGGCCGCCTCTCCTTCGGCACACGGCCCAGCGAGCAGGCTCCTCACATGCCCCACAGCTTGCCGCTACTCCGGCTTCTGCCGCAGGCTGCTGCCCTTCCCCTAGCTGTGAGGGGCTCTGGTGGGCGAGCAGGAAGCTCTTCCCCAGTGCTTAATTTGTGCCAGGGCTGGGCCCCGGCACCGCCAGCTGTGGCAGTTCTGTAGCCCCGGCACCTCTGGGCTTGCTGCATTGGTTATGAATGTAAAAAAATTGCTTGAGCCCTAGGCACCACTTTCATTACAGATTAAGCACTGGTCTAAAGTCACATTCTCTGCTGGTGCCCTTCCATTGGCTCCTGTAGAGTTCACCAAGAACATGGGCGATGGGTGTCACAGGCCAGGGCAGCTAAGCCTCCCCTGACCTATGCCGTGGCCTCACCCATGTTGCACCCTGAGGGTCTACCTGAAGCAGGTGGGGGCTTAGCTCCAACTGGCAGCCCTGAGCTTAGGCACCGGTGCTGGGGTCAGTGGGGGGGGGGGGTCGAGCTGGTGGCTGGGGCAGCCTGGCACTTACGGGGGGGGAGGCAGTAGCTCAGCCCAGTGCTGGGGCCAGTGGCTTGGCCTGGTGCTAGGGCTGGGCTAGCTTAGGGCTTTGGTGGGCGGGACCGCCCAGAAGTGGGAGCTCACCTACCGCCTATGCCAGGAGGGAGTTTGGCCTTTGAAATTTTTTTTTTTTTTTGCCTGGGTTGTTACAGATTGTAAGGCCAGACCATTGTGATCAGCTAGTCCAACCTCCTGCATCACACAAGCCGCAGCACTTCGTTGATTGTAAACTTGGCACTGACAGGGAGTCCACCACAACCCATGGTGATTTGTTCCAATGGTTAATTACCTTCACGGTTAAAAATGGCTATAGTATTTATTACTGGATGAAGGGAGTTGCTGGAATGGCCTAGTTCAATAACTGTAGTTTTGAAAGGTCAGTGAACACCTATATCAACGAAGAGATGCTCCTTTTAATGGAATTAGCACGTATGTCAGAAGACGTTACATCAGAATTCCCTATGTAATAAGCTCCTCTGCATTCATATCCTTCTTGCAAAATCTTTCAGTAATGATAATAGAATATAAGTGGTTGATTGTTGCCAGTGTGCTCTGAACAGTCTTTGCATTGGTTCTCTCTGACAACTATGATGTACAGCCACAGTTCGTTATGCTATGGTGTCATAAATATAAAGGGAAGGGTAAACCCCTTTGAAATCCCTCCTGGCCAGGGGAAAGCTCCTCTCACCTGTAAAGGGTTAAGAAGCTAAAGGTAACCTCGCTGGCACCTGACCAAAATGACCAATGAGGGGACAAGATACTTTCAAAAGCTGGGAGGAGGGAGAGAAACAAAGGGTCTGGGTCTGTCTGTATGCTGCTTTTGCCAGGGATAGACCAGGAATGGAGTCTTAGAACTTTTAGTAAGTAATCTAGCTAGGTATGTGTTAGATTATGATTTCTTTAAATGGCTGAGAAAAGAATTGTGCTGAATAGAATAACTATTTCTGTCTGTGTATCTTTTTTGTAACTTAAGGTTTTGCCTAGAGGGGTTCTCTATGTTTTTTAATCTAATTACCCTGTAAGATATCTACCATCCTGATTTTACAGGGGGGATTTCTTTATTTCTATTTACTTCTATTTTCTATTAAAAGTTTTCTTGTAAAAAACTGAATGCTTTTTCATTGTTCTCAGATCCAAGGGTTTGGGTCTGTGGTCACCTATGCAAATTGGTGAGGCTTTTTATCCAACATTTCCCAGGAAAGGGGGGGTGCAAGTGTTGGGAGGATTGTTCATTGTTCTTAAGATCCAAGGGTCTGGGTCTGTAGTCACCTAGGCAAATTGGTGAGGCTTTTTACCAAACCTTGTCCAGGAAGTGGGGTGCAGGGTTTTGGGAAGTATTTTGGGGGGAAAGACGCGTCCAAACAGCTCTTCCCCAGTAACCAGTATTAGTTTGGTGGTGGTAGCGGCCATTCCAAGGACCACGGGTGGAATACTTTGTACCTTGGGGAAGTTTTGACCTAAGCTGGTAAAGATAAGCTTAGGAGGTTTTTCATGCAGGTCCCCACATCTGTACCCTAGAGTTCAGAGTGGGGGAGGAACCTTGACATGGTGGCATAGTGGTGGGATTAACCTGAAATCATTTTGAGATCCAGTTGAGATTTTTTGAACTAGAAATACAGATTTTAAAAAGGAATTTTTTTTTTCCTTTGGAAAGCAGTTGAAACTGAAAGCAGATTGTTTTTCTCTGCTTTGTGGCCAAGCAGAGACAAAAGGGGATTATCTTGTGAATTGCAGGTTTTCTTTGCCTGGAGGCAGGGTACTTAACTCCTGCAGGGAAATTCACAGTCTTCCAACCCAGAGGTTTTTTTTTTTTTCTTCCTAAAAGTAAATAGGGGGTGTGTGCTCTACCCATTTGCCTGGAGACAAAAGTGGCAGGGTGTTTTTTTTTAGGATTTTGATTTTTTTTGTTTTACAAGGAGCACAGGTTTGAAAGGGAATTTTTTTTTCTTTGGGCTGGGTAAGCAGGTTTCCAAGTAGTTGGAGGTTTTTTGCTTTAATTTGGGCCCAGAGCAGAGACAAGGGAATTGTCTTTTTCTGTAGGCTGACAATCACTATCAGAGAATAGGTATTCTATTCCAGCACAGCAAAATTTTACAGCCAAGTTTTGTTTGTTTATTTCTAAACCTCGGGTGTAAAGTTAGTTAAAAACAGAGAGGTTAGAATGGCAAAATCCGCGGCTCGACTACAGCTCGAATTAGCCAAATTTCAGGCTGAGGAAAGACAAAGGGAACATGAAAGACAGATAGAACTCATGCGGCTGAAGAAGGAACAAGAAAGGGAGGCAGCGAGAGAAGCAGAACAACACCAAGCGGCTGCTCACAGGAGAGCTATGGAAGCGAGGGACAAAGAACTGGAGGAGAAGGAAAAAGAGAGGAAGTATGTGGAGGAGATGGAGAAGATAAAGGCTCAGCAGAATATCCCAACAAACCCTAGTAATCCTTCTCCAAGTACCACTTCCCATCCCAGAAAGTTCCCCACCTACAAGGCAGGCGATGATACTGAGGCCTTCCTAGAAAACTTCGAAAGGGCCTGCCTTGGGTACAACATCTCTACTGACCAATACATGGTAGAGCTGAGGCCGCAGCTCAGTGGACCCTTAGCTGAGGTGGCAGCTGAAATGCCTAAAGAACACATGAACAAGTATGAACTGTTTAAATCCAAGGCGAGAGTCAGAATGGGGATAACACCCGAGCAGTCTCGTCGGAGGTTCAGAGCCCTAAGGTGGAAACCAGACATGTCATTTACCCGACATGCCTACCACATTGTGAAACATTGGGATGCCTGGATATCAGGAGCAAGTGTTGAATCTCCAGTAAATTTGCCCTTCCTAATGCAAATGGAACAATTCTTAGAGGGTGTTCCTGAGGAAATAGAAAGATACATCCTAGATGGGAAACCCAAAACTGTAATCGAGGCAGGAGAGATTGGAGCCAGATGGGTGGAGGTGGCAGAGAAGAAGAAAACTGGTCGCAGTTGGAGCGGAGACCAGAAGGGACCACCCCAGACCACACCCTATTACCGGGGGCCGCCCAAGGCCCCACCTACCTCCCAAAGAACCCTCCAGACCCCTTATCGTCCTGCCACCCCGTTCTCCAGCAACCCTCCTCGCCCCAGTGACCCGTCAGCTGGACGATGTTTCAAATGTAACGAGCTGGGGCATGTAAAGGCCAACTGCCCCAAGAACCCCAACAGATTACAGTTCATTGCACCGGAATCACACCAGAGGTCCACAGGCCCAGATACCTCCCAGATACCCTTGGAGCGGAGGGAAACTGTGAGTGTGGGCGGGAAGAAGGTCACCGCGTGGAGGGACACCGGAGCACAAGTGTCAGCTATCCATGCTTCCTTAGTGGACCCCAATTTAATCAACCCAGAGATCCAAGTGACAATTCAACCCTTCAAGTCCAACTCTTTCAATTTGCCTACCGCCAAGTTGCCTGTCCAGTACAAGGGCTGGTCAGGAATGTGGACTTTTGCAGTCTATGATGATTATCCCATCCCCATGCTGTTGGGGGAAGACTTGGCCAATCATGTGAAGCAGGCCAAGAGGGTGGGAATGGTCACCCGCAGCCAGGCTAAACAAGCCGTGAGGCCTAGCTCTGTTCCGGAAACTTCTATCAGGACCCAGTCAGAGGTGATGGACCCGGACCCCAGGCCAATGTCTGCAACAGCAGTAGTGGATCCAGTCCCAGAGACCCAGACGGAACCAGTCCCAGAACCGGAACCAGCCGAACAACCAACACCAGACCCCGTGCCAGCACTGAATCCAGTACTTGCAACCTCAACACCAGAGGGCCCCACCGAACCTGAACTGGCAGCAGCCGATAACCCTACACAAGAGGCTCAGCCGGAGCCTGAATCCCAACCTAGTGCACCAGCGGAGAGCGGTTCACAGTCAACAGAAACAGCTCCATCCCCTATATCGCTTCCAGAGGGACCAAGCCTAGGTCCACAATCCAATGAGGAACTGATGTCCCCAGCATCAAGGGAACAGTTCCAGACCGAACAGGAAGCAGATGAAAGCCTCCAGAGAGCTTGGACGGCGGCACGGAGCAACCCACTGCCTCTCAGCTCTTCTAATCGATCCAGGTTTGTTGTAGAAAGAGGACTTTTATACAAGGAAACTCTTTCTGGTGGACACCAGGAAGACTGGCATCCTCAGAGACAGTTGGTAGTTCCAACTAAATACCGGGCCAAGCTCTTGAGCTTAGCCCACGATCACCCTAGTGGCCATGCTGGGGTGAACAGGACCAAAGACCGTTTGGGGGGGTCATTCCACTGGGAGGGAATGGGCAAGGATGTTTCTACCTATGTCCAGTCTTGTGAGGTGTGCCAAAGAGTGGGAAAACCCCAAGACCAGGTCAAAGCCCCTCTACAACCACTCCCCATCATTGAAGTTCCATTTCAGCGAGTAGCTGTGGATATTCTGGGTCCTTTTCTGAAAAAGACAGCCAGAGGAAAGCAGTACATACTGACTTTCATGGATTTTGCCACCCGATGGCCGGAAGCAGTAGCTCTAAGCAACACCAGGGCTAAAAGTGTGTGCCAGGCACTAGCAGACATTTTTGCCAGGGTAGGTTGGCCCTCCGACATCCTCACAGATGCAGGGACTAATTTCCTGGCAGGAACTATGAAAAACCTTTGGGAAGCTCATGGGGTAAATCACTTGGTTGCCACTCCTTACCACCATCAAACAAATGGCATGGTGGAGAAGTTTAATGGAACTTTGGGGGCCATGATACGTAAATTTGTAAATGAGCACTCCAATGATTGGGACCTAGTGTTGCAGCAGTTGCTCTTTGCCTACAGAGCTGTACCACATCCCAGTTTAGGGTTTTCCCCATTTGAACTTGTATATGGCCGTGAGGTTAAGGGGCCATTGCAGTTGGTGAAGCAGCAATGGGAGGGATTTACACCTTCTCCAGGAACTAACATTCTGGACTTTGTAACCAACCTACAAAACACCCTCCGAACCTCTTTAGCCCTTGCTAAAGAAAACTTACAGGATGCTCAAAAAGAGCAAAAAGCCTGGTATGATAAACATGCCAGAGAGCATTCCTTCAGAGTAGGAGACCAGGTCATGGTCTTAAGGGCGCTCCAGGCCCATAAAATGGAAGCATCGTGGGAAGGGCCATTCATGGTCCAGGAGCGCCTGGGAGCTGTTAATTATCTCATAGCATTCCCCACCTCCAACCGAAAGCCTAAGGTGTACCATATTAATTCTCTAAAGCCCTTTTATTCCAGAGAATTAAAGGTTTGTCAGTTTACAGCCCAGGGAGAAGATGATGCTGAGTGGCCTGAAGGTGTCTACTACGAAGGGAAATGTGCTGGTGGTGTGGAAGAGGTGAACCTCTCCATGACCCTTGGGCGTATGCAGCGACAGCAGATCCAGGAGCTGTGCACTAGCTACGCGCCAACGTTCTCAGCCACCCCAGGACTGACTGAACGGGCATACCACTCCATTGACACAGGTAATGCTCACCCAATTAGGGTCCAACCTTACCGGGTGTCTCCTCAAGCTAAAACTGCTATAGAACGGGAGATCCAGGATATGTTACAAATGGGTGTAATCCGCCCCTCTGAAAGTGCATGGGCATCTCCAGTGGTTCTAGTTCCCAAACCAGATGGGGAAATACGTTTTTGCGTGGACTACCGTAAGCTAAATGCTGTAACTCGCCCAGACAACCATCCAATGCCACGCACAGATGAACTGTTAGAGAAACTGGGACGGGCCCAGTTCATCTCTACCTTGGACTTAACAAAGGGGTACTGGCAGGTACCGCTAGATGAATCTGCCAAGGAAAGGTCAGCCTTCATCACACATCTCGGGCTGTATGAATTTAATGTACTCCCTTTCGGGCTGCGAAATGCACCCGCCACTTTCCAAAGACTTGTAGATGGTCTCCTAGCGGGATTAGGAGAATATGCAGTCGCCTACCTTGACGATGTGGCCATATTTTCGGATTCCTGGGCAGACCACCTGGAACATCTACAAAAAGTCCTTGAGCGCATAAGGGAGGCAGGACTAACTGTTAAGGCTAAGAAGTGTCAAATAGGCCTAAACAGAGTGACTTACCTTGGACACCAGGTGGGTCAAGGAACTATCAGCCCCCTAGAGGCCAAAGTGGATGCTATCCAAAAGTGGCCTGTCCCAAAGTCAAAGAAACAGGTTCAATCCTTCTTAGGCTTGGCCGGTTATTACAGACGATTTGTACCGCACTACAGCCAAATCGCTGCCCCACTGACAGACCTAACCAAAAAGAAACAGCCAAATGCTGTTCAGTGGACCGGAAAGTGTCAGAAGGCCTTTAACAAGCTTAAAGCGACACTCATGTCTGACCCTGTACTAAGGGCCCCAGACTTTGACAAACCGTTCCTAGTAACCACAGATGCATCCGAGCGTGGTGTGGGAGCAGTTTTAATGCAGAAAGGATCTGATCAAGAATTCCACCCTGTAGTGTTTCTCAGCAAAAAACTGTCTGAGAGGGAAAGCAACTGGTCAGTCACTGAAAAAGAATGTTATGCCATTGTCTACGCTCTGGAAAAGCTACGCCCATATGTTTGGGGACGGCGTTTCCACCTGCAAACCGACCATGATGCACTGAAGTGGCTTCACACCGTCAAGGAAACTAACAAAAAACTTCTTCGGTGGAGTTTAGCTCTCCAAGATTTTGATTTCGACATCCAACACATCTCAGGAGCTTCTAACAAAGTGGCTGATGCACTCTCCCGTGAAAGTTTCCCAGAGTCAACTGGTTAAAATCGTCCTTGAGATGTGGAAAATATTGTTAGTCTTTATGTACTTGGTAGTATATTTAGAGATGCATGTGTCTTATTAACTCTGTTTTTCCTAGAGCTCCAGGAAGAAATCCCAGCCAGTGTTTCACCCTAGCTGAGATTTGGGGGGCGTGTCATAAATATAAAGGGAAGGGTAAACCCCTTTGAAATCCCTCCTGGCCAGGGGAAAGCTCCTCTCACCTGTAAAGGGTTAAGAAGCTAAAGGTAACCTCGCTGGCACCTGACCAAAATGACCAATGAGGGGACAAGATACTTTCAAAAGCTGGGAGGAGGGAGAGAAACAAAGGGTCTGGGTCTGTCTGTATGCTGCTTTTGCCAGGGATAGACCAGGAATGGAGTCTTAGAACTTTTAGTAAGTAATCTAGCTAGGTATGTGTTAGATTATGATTTCTTTAAATGGCTGAGAAAAGAATTGTGCTGAATAGAATAACTATTTCTGTCTGTGTATCTTTTTTGTAACTTAAGGTTTTGCCTAGAGGGGTTCTCTATGTTTTTTAATCTAATTACCCTGTAAGATATCTACCATCCTGATTTTACAGGGGGGATTTCTTTATTTCTATTTACTTCTATTTTCTATTAAAAGTTTTCTTGTAAAAAACTGAATGCTTTTTCATTGTTCTCAGATCCAAGGGTTTGGGTCTGTGGTCACCTATGCAAATTGGTGAGGCTTTTTATCCAACATTTCCCAGGAAAGGGGGGGTGCAAGTGTTGGGAGGATTGTTCATTGTTCTTAAGATCCAAGGGTCTGGGTCTGTAGTCACCTAGGCAAATTGGTGAGGCTTTTTACCAAACCTTGTCCAGGAAGTGGGGTGCAGGGTTTTGGGAAGTATTTTGGGGGGAAAGACGCGTCCAAACAGCTCTTCCCCAGTAACCAGTATTAGTTTGGTGGTGGTAGCGGCCATTCCAAGGACCACGGGTGGAATACTTTGTACCTTGGGGAAGTTTTGACCTAAGCTGGTAAAGATAAGCTTAGGAGGTTTTTCATGCAGGTCCCCACATCTGTACCCTAGAGTTCAGAGTGGGGGAGGAACCTTGACATATGGCCTAGTGTACACAAAGTTGCATTGGTTTAAGTAAACGTGGGTGTTTTTAAACAGATTTGCTTATACTGATGCAGCTTGTGTGTTTAGAGCAATGGATCTCAACCATGGGTTCATGCATCTTTGGGGTACACAGAGGTCTTCCAGGCAGTACATCAACTCATCTAGATATTTGCCTAGTTTTACAACAAGCTACATAAAAAGCACTAGTGAAGTCAGTACAAACTAAAATTTCCTACAGACAATGACTTGTTTATACTGCTCTATATACTATACACTGAAATGTAAGTACAATGTTTATATTCCAGCTGATTTATCTTATAATTACATGGTAAAAATAAGAAAGTAAGCAATTTTTCAGTAATAAATTCAAAATGTCACAGCATACTATGTCTGATTTTGTGAACAAGTAATTTTTAAGTTATGTATAACTTGGGGGTATTCAAGACAAATCAGACTACTAAAAGGGGTACAGTAGTCTGGAAAGGTGAGAGCCACTGGTGTAGACAAGATCTTAGAAGACAAACCTAGGCCTTGATCCTGCAAATACTTCGGCATGTGTTTAAGCACGAGTAGTTCCAATGTAATCATTGAGACTACCCCCATGCTTAAAGATAAGCACATGCCCAAGTGTTTGTAGGATCAGAGCCTTAGAAAGCAATTTTATGACAGTCCAATACATAATGGTGAAGAACTTCCCTCTACAATCCAACATTATGCTCTGATTCCCATAAATTGTATCATCTAGTTGGAATGGAAGTAATGCTAATGAGCCTCACTGAAGTGTGTTTTGAGGAGGGATTTGAAAGAGGAGAAGGTATTACTATAAAAAGTCACTCCATCTCTGCCAGACTGGCCCCTCCACCTGGTTATTTTGTTTGTATTTATTGTAATACGTTGTGTCTTCCTCAATATATGGAACATTGCACATAAACAGCATACATTAATACATCTCTCACATTTAAATTGTCACAGTTTTTGAGAATTCTGTTTAGGCAAAGGAAGTAACTGTTTTAATCAAAATGTTACGAAACTAACCTGTTGTCGTGACTCTTGTCCGTCTTGTTTGTTTCCTGTGGTTTCTGAGTATTCATTGCATATCCTGCCCAAGAAGTTTTGTGTCACACATTGCTGCTGGTCCAGTGTCTCTTAGTGGTGAGTATAGATAGTGATTAGTGAGATCATAAATGTCCTATTGCAACTCAAACAACAAAATATTCTCTGAGAGAGTGATTGTAGCGCGCACACACAGCACTTTAAAATTAACTGCCAGTGAACGATTTCCTTCTTTCCTTCCAATTAAAGGTGAGATGTGGGGCAGTTCTGCCTGAGGGATTTTATGTACGCAGTGTTGTAGCCGTGTCAGTCCCAGGATATTAGAGAGATAAGGTGGGTGAGGTTATATCTTTTATTGGACCAACTTCTTTTGGTGAGAGAGACAATCTTTTGAGCTACACAGCTCTTTTTCTGGTCTGAGAAATGTACTCAGAGTGTCACAGCTAAATACAAGGTAGAACAGATTGTTCAGCATAAGTAGTTAACACATATTTCAAAGGACCATTTAAGGTGAAGTGGCCTGTTAACACCCTCCAGTCATGGGTGGGCGAGGGGGAGGAGAGAGGAGAAAGGGAAGGGGTGTGTGGAAGGCAGTTGTGGGGAGACTGATAGTAGGTTATAGATTGTTGTAATAAACCATAAATCCAGTGTCTCTGTTCAATCCATGATGTTTAGTGTCTAGCTAAGTAAATTTATGTAAATTGCCTTCTAACTATATTACAATCCTGTGATTTTCATCACCAGTTTTAGGATTTGGAGGGGCTTCAACACAGTTATTCTTGATGGATCTTATCACCTCACTTTCTCCGTTCATTCTTCTACTAATTCCCTCAACCTCTTTTTCCTTCTTTCTCCATTCACCTTTGCTGGCCTAACACTTTCTTTTAGTCCTTTCATAATCAAAGAGTTAATGGAAAGGAGTGATGGTGGATCTCCTTTTTTTCCCTTGCCACCATGTGATCAGAAGAAAGGAGAAGTTGCGTCCATTCTCATAGAGGGCCAGAGAACATACTGACCTTCCCTGTGCTAGCTTTGAGTAAGTGTTTGCACCACAAGCAAATGTCACCAACCAATAGACTCAACAACAGAACCTACAGTTTTATGAAATTGTTTTGTTGTTTTCTCTCAACCATGGGTTGAAATCCACACCAACTTCCTTCAATCACCACCACACAAAAATCTGTCCCTGGGCTCGAAACACACAAATAACCTACCAGTCCCAAAGAAGTTATTCCCATTCTGCCAATCCCATATATCAGGGGTTCTCAAACTGGGGGTTGGGAGGTTATTACATGGGGAGTCACGAGCTGCCAGCCTCCAGCCCAAACCCTACTTTGCCTCCAGCATTTATAATGGTGTTAAATATATAAAAAAGTGTTTTTAATCTATAAGGGGGGGTCGCACTCAGAGGCTTGCTATGTGAAAAGGGTCACCACTACAAAAGTTTGAGAACCACTGCCATATATATTTTTCTATATTTTGCACTGGCCCTTGCTAAATATATTATGATACGCTTTTTCTCCATTTGCAGTTGTAAGACTTGATTGTCTCCTCTGCACATCTAGGGATCATAACTGTTAAAGAAGGGAAGGATGGTGTTATGGTTAAAGCACCAGAGTGGGATTCAGGAGACCCGCATTTAATTCTTGGCTCTGTCACAGACTTCTTGTATGACACGGGCAACTCTCCTAGGTCCCAATTCTACAAATACTTACACCTGTGCTTAAGGCCTTGTCTACACTGCAACGTTTTGTCACCAAAAGGCAGGAGAGGAGACCCCTGGTAAGTGGTTTTGCTTTGTGAATAGCGGAGGTGGGTTGAGGGCACAGAAATGTACAAACCTGGCTACGTTTCTGTTTGCTGACATTTCCCTGTGCAGCTAAGTAGCATGGCAGAACAGGGTGTTGATGCACACCAAGATTTCACAGGAATCCTCCAGAGAGATCTCTAGGAAACTTTCCTTGAGGTACTCGACAATCCTTCAGAGGCATCCCCTACGCCCTGGTGGAGCGTCTCTGTAGACAAGAAAGCACCTGAGACAGAGCAACGAAGAAGTTTTCCAGGAGATGCTGCAGTGCTCAGATGCAGAAGAGAGGGAACACAGGCAGTGTAGGGAAATGGAAAGGCAGGACAAAAGAAAATGAGGCCTTCCTTAGGCATGCAACTAAGGGGATGATTAAAGTTATGGAGCAGCAAACTGAGATGCTGAAGTCCCTTATAATGCTCCAGACAGAGCAGATGTGTGCTTGCCCTCCCCTTCAGCACATTCAGAACTCTTTCCCATATCCTCCCAAAACTCTACCCATTCATTCCTTTCCACTTTCTGGGACTTCTCACTTTCCTGTTCATCCCACCGGATACCTTTTCAAATGATAGCTGGTCTTACTCACAGCTCTGAAAGTCAGCCCTTCGCTGGTGCCTCCACTCCTGCCCACCCAAGCATTTGTGTGTGTGTGGTGTAGTTTTTTATGCAACAAAAGCAAAGTTTTTTGAATGATAAGCAATCTTTGTTTCCTGCGAATTGTGATAGTAGGTGGCAGCAACAAACAAACAAGTAAGAGTAAGCAGGATAGGCTTGGACAGATTTCCCATTTGCTAGCTAGCCCTGCGTAGAAAGATAATCCCTATTTTTTAATAAATTATTTACCATTTGTTCCACAGTGTCTCCAAATGTTCTCCTGGGTTCAATGTATTTCAATGGCATTAAAAGATGTTTCCCCGTTTTCCTCTTCAAAGGTCTCTATGTAAAGCGTTTCCTACGGTTGGCAGATACTTATGTGTATATATAGACAGACCCATAAGTAACTGAGCTTTCCGATTTTATTTCCTTCTGTCAGTCTTTGCAGTTTCAATTCAGTCAGAAGAGAGAAATTTCTAAAGTTCCCAACAAATGCTGGCATTCAGCTACTACTGGAATTTAAAGAAAGCACTGGAGCTCTGCCCTCGCTTAAGGCCTTGTGCTTCCTTCCCTTCATGCAACACCATGGAGAACACACATCCTAACAGTGCACAAGATTGGTGCAAAGGGGGGCAGAAGGGGAGTATGAAAGAAAGCATAGTGGAACTAAGGCACCAGCAAGGTGATGATTTTATACACCATGAGTGGTGAACCCTAATAGAAGTGGAGGTTTACACAGATCTGGGATGGGGGTGCAGCTTAGAGAATGAGGATCTGGTAGAAGAACTAATTTTGAGCCCCTGCACCATGAGGGGAGAACTCTGACAGAAGGGAAGAAGGTTCACATAGATCCAAGAAAGGGTTGCAGACCTGAGTGTGAAGAACTGGATAAAAGACTGCTCTGCTGGAGTTTCATTTTCTTTGCCCAAAAGGCTAACACATATTACTAGCAAAGGGAGACTGAGTCACCAGAAGCAATTCCTTCACAGTTGGATTTTTAAAAAACCCAACAAAATATTAAGCTGCCTGACTTCGGGGCTGATCTGTTAGTTTCAGAAGGAAGCTTGCTCATTTTGTCCACTTTTCTTTCTTTCTAGAATGAACTCTCTTTCTTTAGTTTTGTTGTGATAGAAATCGTAAGGATGAAAGACAAAAAGCAAACTTTAAATTTTTCTTCGAGGGAGGGCTGAGAGTAGAAGCAAGTGTGTGTCAAAAAGTTTTCACAGGAACTTTGAACCAAGACTATTGCTGCACTTCCTGTGCTTCAAACATTTAAAAGTATCGTCATATTTTCCCAGGAGAATACTACAATCATGGAAAAGATAATACCATTTAGTGTACAAGTTGTTAAATCAACTTTGTTCACTTTTTTTTTTTAAGAGATAAAGACAAGTTTTAATACCACTGTTGTGACACAACAGACGAAACACAAAAAATAATCTGTTCCCATTTCTCCTAAATATCCTCCTAGAGCTCTTAAAAGCTGCTGTGTTTAGAGAGACACTTCCATTCCACCAAGGAATACTAAAAAGAATGCACCAAGGTTTGTTTATACCCTCAGACCGCAAGGGGACTCATGGAGTGGGAGGATTGGGAAAAATTCTGTTTCCGAGTTAACAGCAAGCTCAGTTTCCCACAACAAGAGAAGCCCCAAGCTGCTATTGGATTACAATTGCTGTCTGGTGGAAATTATTGTTCTATATACTTCCATGTTAGATGCACTTTATTTTTTGTTTAATCCAAAAATGTCCTTGGCACACAGCAAAGTAACAAAAGATCTATGAGAAAAAAAATCACAGAACACCCACATTAGAAATTTTAGAGCATTAAAATCACACCCTACATTGAATTTAGGGTCTATTTATGTAAAACAAACAATTAGATGTATTGTAATATTTTTCCTGGATTTTTTTTTTTTAGAACAAACATTCCTACTTCCTCTCATTCAGTGTTGGAAGTGAGTTGTCAGAACTAGGGGCCACGTCAATTTATTCAGCTTGACCTTTGGTCAAGAGAGGTTGTGGACTTCAACCCTGGCCTACTTACAACAATTTCCAACCACAACATGCTGTCACTTTACTTCAAAATCTCCAAACTCCATAGGCTACTCTGTAAACAAGTATTATTTCAAAGGAATTAGTGTTTAAGCCAAACATGCCCAAGCTAATGCAAACTCTAGAAAGTAGGAGAACAACAAGATATGGAATACCTCATAACCATACCTAATGCCCCATAATCCCTCCCATGCGTATGATAAAAGGTACAAGAGATGCAAGTCCACAGCATGTTTGCTCTCAGAGATTGGGCCTGTTTCTGTGCAAATCTGGGAGAGCGAGTAGTTTAAAGAAGTTAAGGTTGGGATCTGCAGCAGACAACAACTCCTCTGGCCTTCTACATAGCAACTCCCTGGATTAATGATCCTCTAAAGGTACGCAGCACTAACATCAGCCCACTCTCCTGCATAAATATGGTCTTCATTAAGTACCAGGGAAGGAAAGTCACTGCAGTTTGACAGCAACTCAAAATACTGAATGCTTTGTAACTTCCAGTGGAGAACATAGGCTGTCAGGACTTCGTCTCCCTTTGTCTTTCCTCCTACTTGCCCAAAATTCCAGTTTTGGGGTCATTCTCACACCACCTTTAAAAGCTAAACTCTGTCGTACCAAATACAGAGGAGAGTTAGATGCCCATGTTTTCCATAAATCCTTTCTTCTGTATGCTTCGAAACCACCAGCTGAATCATTTCACTTCTCTGTCCTCCAATCCATATCAGGTAATCCTCCACACCCACCCACACCTTCTTTCCGACATGAAAAGGTGGGGGTTGGGGGGATGATTGCCATCTCAGTTGCACATATCTCCAGGATCGAGCTCAGCAGGTCTGGCTGCATGCTGGAAGAGGGAGTGGAGACTGCGGGAGGTTGGGAACAAGGCAAGGGGACATGTTTCTTCTCCAGCCCCACAGAGCGGATGCAGAAAAGATACTGTTTAGGTCTGCATTATTTCTTCAGCTGAGGAAATCTCACTGAGAATCTGTTCAAGTGGGGTGGCTGGGACAGGGTCTCCCTGCCCACACCCCTCACAACCCCTGGTATGGGCCTCATGGCCTTCGCCCCAAACCTGGTGATCCACAGGAATCAATAGAAAACCAGATACCTCAGTATCAGCTCTGGTCCCTTGGGGCCCTTTCCAGCTCTGGGCAATGCATCTCTATTGGAGCCATGGCTGGTCGCGGGACCTGCCCAGTTACAGGGGGAAAGGGCACTCATCCTGTCAGTTTGTTTTTACTGAAAAAATGCTTCGTGGGCCAGAGGAGAATTGGAGCAATACAATGCTACCATTAAACTAATTCTACAGTATCCAGCCATGGTTTGCCAGTAAATCTGTTTTCTATCAGTTGCCTATAATGCATGGGTAGGAGTTAAAATTGTAGCAAAATTAATTTAATGGAAAGTTCATTTAAAAATAGAAGGGACAACCAAGTTGTAAAGCATGAATACATTCAAGTTTTGGAGTCCCCATTTTACTTGTTGTTGAAACCAACAGAAAAAAGTTACTTGCATTTACAGGAAGTTTTAATAACTCAGTTTGGTCAAGCATAGGTAAGTGAAATAACTGATTACAAATTTAAGAAAAATAATTTTCCTGTTTGCTTAATTCCCCCTGGACACCTCTACATAATATGAATAAGAGTTCCCTGTCACAGAACTGCTAGTTAGTATTTAGAGATGCTTGTTCTTTCCCCAACCCCTACTCCCCTGCTCTCTTAGGCCCAATCTACACTATAGTTAGGTCAATATAAAGCAGCTTACGCTGACCTAATTCTGCAGCATCTACACTAAAACACAGCTCCCACCAATGTAATTTGCCCAATACACTGACTTAACTCTGCCTCGGTGAGAGTTGTAGCACTTAGGTCAATGTAGTTAAGTTGATGCAGTGTCAGTGTAGACAGTGCACTGCTTACATCAACTGTTGCTGCTTTTCAGAAGCCATCCCACAATGCCTCACACTGACAGTTAAATTAGTGCAAATGCTCCTGGTGAGGATTTAATTATTGTGGTTGCTGTACGTCAGCATAACTTAGGTTGACTTAATTTTGTAGTGTAGACTTGCCCTTCCATATACAATACTGTTCTAGCACAATCCTTCCAATACCAACAGGTTATATTTGACAGGAATATTTTTCTAAATTCTTCCTTTTCTTAGACAAAATGGTTTCTGCACTCCAAAGAATCAGAAGCTTTGTTTAAAAAATAAAAATTCTGTTTAAGCAGAACTCCCTATTGATTTCAATGGGAGTTCTGTTAAAAACTGATGGTAAGATATGACCTAAAGTAATGAATCAAATACCTACCAGTAGTTAAACGGTAAGTAATTTTTCTGAAACTAGAAGAACATTTTACATGTTCTTTCTTATCCAATTACTTTTTTTTTTACTATGACACTCACCAAAAAGAGAAAAACTTAAAAATATGGAATGGCAAAATGTATGGAGAAGCAGAGGTTCCAAGATATCAACAGTTCGAAGTATAACTAATATTCTTTCATAAAAGAAATGACATGAGATGGACACTTAAGTTAATGACATAGGACTTCCTCTGCAAAACTATAAGAAGGAAGCAAGGCCTTTATAGTCAAGACTGAGTCACAATAAAACTGCATTGAGACAAGTACTATAACTTATCAGTCACAAGGAAATGCTGTATCAGATTGCTAAGGAGTTTCACAGTTGCTACAAAAGCACTAGTGGGGGCCAGCCAAAAGGCCTTAGAAGAAGCCAACCCATATATAGAGATGCCACTGCTGGAGAGGTGGTGTGGGGGTGGGGGAACTGTTCCATAGCTTGACATCTGAGTCTAGCAGCTGCCAAGCAACATTCACTAGGAGCCAGAGTGCTGGCTACAGTGCTAGAACACATCCAGGAGGAGAACAAAGGACAGCAAACTGAAGACACTTGGAAATTTCGGTCTAAGAGAAGACTGAAATGGTGCACAGATGCCAATTTCCTTTTTAATACCATTGCTAGAAAACAGATGTTGTTGACAGAAGCCTGATCTCTAGATTTATGAATGAAAACTAAACTGTTTGTAATCAAGATGAGAGCTTTGTTAGAATTTCGTTCTAATAGCACAGTGTGGCATTGGCAGTGGAAAGGAGGAAAGGTCAGATTGTGACTCAAGGCAATAAATAATGTTGTTATTTTCATTCCCACTGCAGATTGCTTTGTTAAACAAATGACATTTCAGGAGGGTTTGGGGCTCTGTTAAACTGCCCACACAGTTAAAAGTTTTCCAAATTCCGCTGCATATTATGGGCTGTGTTTGAAGGGGTGATGTCTAGGGAAAAGAAGAGAACTCAAATAGTCATTGCTGCTGGTTGTAAACAAATCTGAGATATGCATAATAGAGAACTTGTGTAGAACCATTTTAACAGAAATAATGAACATCTATGTTATATATACTAAAATGCTGTATACAATATTTACAGTAGCTGGAAAGCAAAGGATCTGAAATTCAGACGTGAAAGGTTGGTTACTCAAGCAGTTTAATAATGATCTGCTTAGGAAGAAAAAGTAGACAACCTGTCACGCATTTAATGTTTACCACTAAACTAAATAGCATTCACTGCACCTTTAAGAAAACTCAATCTACCGAAAGTAATACGGCCTTGGAGAAGACTGGATGCCAGACTATACAAATGAAATATTAGTGTAGGCACGACAGACTTGATTTTGGCACTTTAACAAATATTTTATTTTACAGCAGTGGCACAGCCTTTGCCTGAAATTTCCTTTTCTTGGCACAGTTGTTTCAAACAGTTATTTTATTGACTGAATTTCACTAAATATTGCACAATGAGGTATACCTGTTAAATACTGACCCTGGTTTTAATTGGTGAAGATCTATGGCTTCAGAAAATCTACCAGGAAGTGTAAGCAGTTAAAAAGCAACTATTATAGTGCAGAATAATTTTAATTTTTCCTAAATGACCACTGAACTTGGGGCAGCAGCAAATAGAAGTTATGAGATTCTTTTCTCTGGAGACCTCCGATATTGTATATACAAAGATATATACTTGTGAGAAGTAGTTCAGCTCAATCTTCTGCCCACCTAGTTTTGAAATTAAGAAATCAGAAAAGAAAAAATTAACAGACCTGAGGACGGAGCCTAACATAGGCAAGCATGCTGCTGTCATCTCCATATGTCTATCGGTTGCACAGCTATTTGAATCCTAACCAACAGAGCCCTTTCTCTTCTACTTGGAACATGTCTGTCTTCTCATATAAAGATATTCCACTTCTCAATTCTCCTTCTGGAGTCTGAGTTGAATCAAACTGAGGTCCTCCAAAGGTGGAATAAAAGAACGAATAAAGAATAATATCCATAATAAATGAAACTCTACGTACTCCTTTGAGTTTTACAACCTGAAATTAACATTTGCAGAAAGTCTATGTCTGTGCCAATGCTGCCATTGAATATAATGCAAAGATTGAAATCCTCATAATTAAACAGGCAAGTTCCAAGCATGTACACGAAGAAACATTGAGCGTTTTCCCTGCCACTTCTGAATCTCTGTTCAAAGCATGAGTTTCATCAATACCTTTTTTCTGGTCTTGGTTTCCAGATAACATCCTCCAAGATTTAATAGGCATAATTTGTGATATTAAACATAACCAAGTAGGAATAAGATGAAAAAAGTACAAAAGTATATAACTATGACATTTCAGTATTAGGCCACATGATTTATTCAGTAGTGTTTATGTTCCCAAATTACAGTTTATGTCTATCCATGTAAGACTACAAAAGTTACCATTAGAACTGGCTGTGCTTATAAAATACCAACATTTTCTTTTACTGTTATATATTCATTAACACCAGTCTGCGACGAGTTACATAGAATCATAGGCACTTCAAAGGCTTTAAAAGACGTTTACAACTTAAATGTATTTTTAAGAACAAAAATTGATTTTTAAACCCCTACTTATAACTTCAGATTGCAAGAAATTAACAAATACAGTGGCCATAGATATCTGCAGCAACTTCTCAGAATACTGTTAGAGTCTTTGGGTTTGCTTAGGCTTGTCAGTAGCTTACTTCAAATCTTCCTTAAAGATTTGTTTAGTAAGGATATGACTATACAGTTTGTAGTAATAATCCAATTTTACACATTAATTTGCTGTTACAATTTCACTGAAGCTACAGTTACATTGAGAAACAATGCAAAGTGTAAAATTGATATTCGGACACAAATTTATACAAAGTGAAGATTAAAGTTTACATAGCTGAAAAATTACATATACACTAAAAGTTACTGTTATCTGAATTATCCGAAGACAAATTGCACCATGACAACTACAAAAAGGCATTTTTTGGAAACAGATAAATTAATGAAATAAAAACTAACTTGTAAGATCAATCTGAGTCATGCTGACAAAAATTAAACAACTTTCATTGAGCCATAGGATAAAACAATCATTTTCATTATTTTATATTTATGCATAAAGTTTTAAAAATGATTCAGTGAACATCAATGGTTTTATAAAATAATGCTTTACCACTGTTATTCACAGAACACGGCAAATGTTAAGTTTTCATTTTACATTTTTTTTAAAGGAATACATGAAAAGTTTTAAATACAATGGGATTTTATCATAAAGGTGCCATAATGGCTCTTTAAAGAAAAAAAGATCTTCATTATTCTATGCAAAAGCTTTATTTAAAAGAGTTCAGTGATCTCATAAATAGAGACACTAAGTAGGAATTTTATGCATAAAACTCCTTAGTAGGTGCCTTTTGATAGGCAGCACTGGATGGTTTACGTTCACCAAGGTCGTAGCTGCCTTCATCCTTCTTCCTCATGCGATATACCAACAGCAAGATAAGGAAAATTGCGAAGAGAAAGCCAATAACTCCACCAGCAATAACAGCTGCAATAAAATGAATAAACATTCACAATATGCCAAAATAAGACCCGTAGCTCCAAATTTGTTTTCCAATATAGCAAACAACTAGTAAATATTTTGTATCCTTTTAAAATTTAAAAAACTGGCTCCAATTAAGTCACAATCTTGATTGGCTTTTTTAGAAATCATTGTAAATAGATTTTTAAACAGAAAAACATTTCAGTAGTTTTGTTTAAAAGTCAAAGACACAATACGGCCCATAGTTCTAAAGGAATTAAAAAGTACAGCTCAAAGTAGTAATATTTTTAGTTAATAAAAAGTTAATAATGCTCCCAGAGCATAGCAACAACATGATCAAATGTAACTATAAAATCTTAGCTGCTTCTGAACTTACTTTTAACAAAGGGAAGTAACTTTTCTAACACTGAAATTACATATAATTTATTCTTGATTACTACTCTGTTTTACCAAGGAAGAAATTGATTCATGCCACGTCTCCTTCAGTCTGTTACACCATGACCTAAGCCTAAAATACATTTCTTGATGATAAACATTGTATCCCTTTCATGTAGCCCAAAAATGAGGACATTTCATTTGTCATGTATTTGCCACCGTGCACAAACTAACAATTCAAACTACACTTATCAAAATGAATATTTCCACTGGATATGCTATGTCAATGCTAGTTTTCTTTTATCCAAACCCCTTCAGCTTCAGGGAAATTCAGATCCAGAATTTTGTGGCTTGAGCTCATGTCCATGGCTCAAACACCATCCCCTTTTTGGTATATGCCACAAAAATAAATGCACTTCCAGAACAGTTTGGATGCCAAATTTCAACCGTTAGTAGGATTTCACAGTTATAAATTCCTGGAAATCAGTGCCGATTATAAGAAAAACAGTACAGCTATACTAGTGTGACACTATCTGGTGCTGCTCTGCTATAAGCTACACAAAATGAGGGGCCAGCTTGTCTCTCCCTGGTCCACACATGGAGATAACCCTCCATACACAGACATCCCTGCTTCTCAGTGGAAAGAGAGGTTGGAGCTTCCTCCAGGACATCATCTCCCCTGCCCCCCAAACAGCACTCAAGAAGGATAGAGCCTGCCAGGAGGAGGGACTGAAGGTCAGGCAGGTTGGGCACAGATCTTTGCCCTACAAGTTATCATGGAAACCCAAGTTCAAATTGCAATTCTCCCTTCCTGGGTTGTGAAAGCTAAGAATCCCCAGGAGGAAGCACTGAACTTCTGGGGGATGGAATACCTTGCAAATAATCAGCAAAAGGGTAGGCTATAGATTAAATAACTCTGGGTGAAGCCCATCTAATTCTTCACAAAGGAATACTGGCTGCTCTGCAGAAACATATAATCCTCAGGGACCCCACAGCAATGTGGAGGGTAATACCTTGGGCACAATATGAATTTTGATGTTTATATTATTCTGCAGGTAGCATCTTTGTATTTTCTACATTTTTTTCATATTACCTTGTGATAAAAGAGGCCCTAACTAGCTGCTCCTTACCTGCAAGTACTTCTGTTCTCTGAAAGAGGTTTTCTGAGTGCTTCTCAGTAAATACGTCAGTGTCATCACCTGGGTCGTTCTTATTTTTGTTAGCGTTAGAGTTAGTCTTGTGAATTTTCTCTTTGTCATCAATTTCTTCAGGTGACTATAGTACATTTAAAAAAGCAATGATCACATTTCAAAAATGTACATTTCTGCACTTTAAATGGTACTTCTTTAGCCTACATAGTCAGAAAATCGTATCTAAACATGCACATTCCAACACAAAAAAACAAAGTAGAGAAGCAGTAGTAAATTTATATAAAACTGATACAGTCATCATTTTGTTGAAACATGAAACCTATACCTATAAGATCTGTGCAATTATATTTTCCACATCTGTAAAAGTGCATTGAGTTAAGTCACAAGATGAAAAGTCCTAAATGCCCACAGAATTACTAAACATAAAAAACTAAAGTCAATGAAAACGCTACATCTGTTCAGTGGTCACATCACGGTGACATCAGCATTCAGCATCTATATTGCTTTGATTCTCAGACATCATTCTCCTGGACAGGTTATCCTGATGAAACCGATCAGCAACAAAAATGCAGTTTCACTGAAAAGCCAGTTAGGAGGGACAGCTAACCGCAGGGAAGGTAGAGTAAAAATACAGCAGGATTTACAGACAGTACAGAATTTGGCAGAAATCAATACAGTGTGATTTAATAAAGATAGATGAATGTGCTTTACATGGGGAGAGAGAATATTATCCACATGTATGAAACAAGAGACTGAAAGTTAGCAAACAAAATGGATTATATGCTGATAAACAAAGTAATCATGGGTGTGTAAATACTAGCCCCCCCAGCATTATAATAGTGATAATATTGTAATAAAATGTATCAAAGATATTACATGCAAGACCAAAGAATTATTAGTCGTCTTTGTAGAACACCTGTGAGGTTACATCTGACATACTACAGGCAGTTTGAGGTTCCACCTTGAAGTTAGAATTTAAAAGAGGCAACTAGTGATGAAAGATGTAGAAAACATGATTTATGAAGAGAGAACAGAGTCTGTACAGTCTAGAGAAAAGACTGAGTCTTTATGATAATCCCTCACGTATTACATAGGCTAGCAAGAAGGAAGTAGTAGTCAAAGCACATTTTTACAAAAGCAGGAAAGGTCTAAAATGAGGCAAGAGGACAGAATAATTAGTAATCACTATCATAGTGAGGTCAATGAAACTTCATTAAGAAGACCATGGAGTCACCATTACTGGAGACTGACTCAACAAACAAGATTATTATATATTTATTACTTGTATTACCATAGCACCTAAGAGGCCTAGTCATGGACCACTGAGCTAATGTGATTCTGCAGAAAGCTATGAGTAATATTCTGCAAGGATACAGAAAGACAGACTAGATCATTCAAGAGGACCTTGTTTTCAGAGCATTCAAATAATACCAAGCCTCAACTCCTGATAATTAGTGGTACTGTGAGACACCCCTTTTTCACTGAGTGATAAGGGAGCAAATTTTAATCTTTCCCTCAGATTTAGAAGTCTGTCAGCTAGTTTGTCTTTGGAATGGATCTATAACCTGAAACAGCAGCATATAAAGATCAGTCTTCTCTATTCCACACTTATACACCAATAAAGGAAGATCAAGCTTTTGGTCCTCTTCTTTGAGCCCCTTCACAGAGCTATCTTTCCCTTCCCTGCTTTTCTCTGTATCACGCAGTCTCCATGTAAATACTTTAATAGTAAGTGCAATTATCTCTTTCCAAGAGTATTTTCCACATTGCTTTCAATATTTTTTAAATTTTATTGTCCATACACAAAACACCCAAGCACAGAAATAAGCTATTAAAACATTAGCAAAATCTTTTCAACGTACAGAAACTAATTGAACTGGTTATTTTATCGTTTTCCTAACAGCTGTATATGTGATTAGCTCTTCTTTTTTGAAAGAAACATTCATACTCAAAGCTTCTGCCCCATGGTTTAATAAGCACTGGATTCAGCATGCCCAAGCATACCTATTAACAATGGTTTTAATAATCTTATTTTTGCATGACCTTCTTTATATTTTATTTTACTTTTTTCCTCCCTCTATACAAAGAATAATAGATAGTGTCCTTCTGTAAACTGACAGGCTGACAGCCCTCACAACCAAAGGGAAAGATGCTCAAAAGTGTCTAGACATACCTTGAAAAGGGTCTGATATGCAGAGCACGTGCCCTCTGTAAATCAGATCCTCTTCAACATGTCAAGTTAGGCACCCAAATCACGAGCCAGTTTGGAAAATATTGAGACTCTCCAGCCACAGAAGATGTATAGGATGGGCAGCAACAGCACAAACTTCCCCATAGTACTAGGCCAACAAGTCTCGGATCTAAAAGACCATCTCTAAGCACGAAGGAGCAGTTCTTGTCACAAGCATTCAATCCTGGCATCTCTGGTACTTCTTTCAGCATGTGTCTCGCTTATAATAGTGGTTCTGTGATGTGAATACTGTCAACTATTGTTTTACCCATTGTCATCTACATTGTTTTCTACCTGTGTGCCAGTGGAACTGGTGAATGACATAGTAAGCACTGCAAAATACCATGTTAGAATTTTAAGGATGGCATTTTCCTCAAGAGAAACCTGGAGAAAAGCACAAAAGGTACCACAAAAACGAACAAGATTATCCTTTTTATGGGCGAGTGAGGGGAGGCAGCTTAATACATGGCTTATTTAGCAACCCTTTCGGAGACGTAATAAGGTTAAGACTATATTTCATGTTCACATATACCTATGTGTTCATGAGAAGATGTGCTGTCCTGGTTTTGATACTCTTCTTGGAAGTGAAATCCAGAGTTGGTACACTGGCTTTATACTGGGAATTAGAAGCTCTATGGCCAGCTCTACATTTAATTTAACAGAGTGTAGTAATATTAGGTAAGGTTTTTATGATTATTATAGGCATAACCATTCACCAAGTATGTTTTCAAATAACCTTTTAAGGCATACAGAATTATGTTTGATTAAAACCATGTAAAAAGTATTACTCTGCTGCAGTAAAAAGAAATTGCCCACAAACCTTGGTTTGTGCAGGAATCTTGGTCTGTGTTTTCAGTGTAGTCGTCTCAGCTTTAGGCGCATCACTAGTTGATGGTATCTTTGGAAGTGTTCTAGACGTTGCTATCACGGTGTTACCTTCATCTTCTTCCGCTCCTAAAACAAAACAATGATGTTCAGGAAATCTCTGCACGAAAATCATCCGTATGCATTACATTTTGACTGTAGTAGAGTTCCGATCAATAAAAATAAATGATGTTCTGCCCACGATTATTCATAAAAACTTTGCTTTGCCACAAAACATTTGAGATAAACGGCTACAATCCACTGTAGTTACCAAAATGTTTCTGCCATTCTCTATGTCAGTTACCAGGCTTTTAGAGTTTAAAACCCTCTGAATATTTTTTTTAAAAGAAAAGAAGAGAGCTTTCAGAATACAGATATAGAATATAAGATGTAAAGGTCTGAATGAGAAGAAAGGTCATCCCAGAATGACTTCTTGGCAGATAGATGAACTGACTGACAACCTGAAAGTCAGACGGAAGTTTGGATCCCATGACCAAGAACTATCTGGTTTCAGCATTGTAAGGAACGGGTTCATACCACACAGTAATTAAGTACAAGGGTATTGGATTCAAGAAAAGCAAAAGTGAAGGAATTAAAAAAAAAATAAATTCTAACTTGCAATGTAGTATATTAAAATCCACCACTCTGAAAGAACGTTAAGGGAATTCTAAAACAACACCTTAATTAAGGCATAGACAATTCCTCTGAAAAAGACTGCATGAAATATGTTGTCAATATGGGGCTTCATGAAGGACTGGTCAAATATTTGAAAACAATATCCTGTAAAGAAAAAGAAGAGGGGAAAAGCATCCAGTAAGAAAAGGTATCCACGCTTACCTAAAAATTTCCCTGCTTAAAATAATACGGTCCATAGATACACTACAATAAGTACTTCAGCCCTCTTGCAGCTTAAGGGCAGAATCAGGCCTGTAATACATGGGCAGCAGGGGATTGTCCCACCCCCGGAATGTCCCTCCAGTTAAGAAAACTTCCGTAGCTAAATTAATTCCAATTCTACTTACTTAAATTACAGAATGTGATAAATACACTTTGAGAAATACATTCCTACTAAATTCTACCTGACAACAAACCCAAAACCTCGAATATCAATTTTCATCTCTATTCCGGATGATCCATTTGTCTCCAGCGTAGGCTGGATTTTTGGACCTTATTACTGAAAAAGAAAGGAATTTTTCAGGTAAGCATTGATGTATTTTCATAATCTTCTTTGTGCTAAGGTCCGCAGATCTGTTATGATAGTATTTTCGTAGCCGAGTGCCTCCAGGGTGGGAAGCAGGATCATCCTTTAAATATGGACACCCAAAACAAGGTAGATTATATAAAAATATCATCTTCTTCTCTCCCTAGTACTTTGGCCTGGAGAAGACTTCTGCCAAGAGAAAGGGACGTTGACTAAGATTGGATGGTCAATATGCATAATTTGGTTACCTAGTTGCTGTCTAGCAGATCTCAATACAGGAAACATGATTCTTTTGATTTGAGACTGTCAGTGCTCCTAAGGAGTGAACTTTCATGCTTAACTGGAGGACTATTTCCTGATTTTACTTATGGAATTAATGTTAGGATACCTGTGAGGACTACTTGTCTGAATTAACAGTACAATACTGGGCCTCATTAGAGAAAGCTCCCAAATTCAACTACCCCTCCCCCCATCTGATTGGAAATAGCAGCCATCAGGCGGCCTACTCTAATGGATAGGAAGTATGACAACACTGTCTGCCTGGGTTTCATCTGGGTAGTGCACTAAAGGAACAGAATGAAGTTATTCTCTGTGACCTGACAGGGATGGAATAAGGTTGATGCCCTAAGGAATCCAACAGTGGTCCGGATGTGCTTCCCATTCTAGGAGGGATGTATCAATCACCAGAGTCTTGGTGGGGAGAATTAAGGGAATAGTACTCCCCCTTTCCAGTTCAGTGAGGAAAGGGCTTTGGGAGGAATTTGCATAGATACGGCATACGAGATGATGTCCGCTTGATAGTTCACCAACTTCAGCAAGTTTTACATACAACGTAGATGTAGTCTGGCATGCTGCATGATGAACGTACAGGAAGCCACACATTCAAAGAGACTTGAGCAAATTCTCACCAACGTGCATAGTTGATTTGGCAGCTGGCAGATGAGAGCGGTCATGCGTTTAAATCTGTCTTGTGACAGGTAAGCTCTGGCTGTCGTGGAGTCTGTCACTGCCCCTATAAACTCTAATCTATGTGTAGGGTTGTGACCATGGTGCCTGGATGAGCCACGCTGAAGATGCCAACTCAGGGCAGACTGCAAGAAATAGGACAGACGATATCCAAGACTGGTGATTTATTCTATAATTAGATTTACCAAGCCAATAACAAAGCAGCTTCTGTAATACCACACTGGTTAACCAGAAGCCAATTACAGTCCCCTTTAGGCAATCCAGCCTTTGGCACCTATCTAAACATCCAAGTATAATACAGTGACGGGTTAGTAAAAACCTTATTTGCCATACTTAAATTTCTACCAATCCCAAAGGACCAGATACATTGCGCACCAGGTCAATGAATATTTCAGAGCTCACCCAAATACATACTTTCTGCCAATCCTTATTAACTAAACCTAAGATTTATTAATAAAAGAAAAGCGAGTTATATATGGTTAAGAGATCAATATACATACAAATACAAAAGTCCTTAGGTCAGATTCATAGCAGAGATGGTGAGGTTGCTGATTTGTAAGAGTCTTTCTGGAATCAATTCTGAAGGTTAGAATCTAATAGGCAGTCCAGGTATACAGTTAAAGTTCTTCCATGAGAATTCCAGGGTGATCCAGGGTTCACCTGGAGGCCTCAGTTTTTAGGGTTTAGACCTTCCCTGTTAAAGTTTAAGATGACCTGAGATGAAAAGGATCATGCCCAAAGCTTCCTTTATAGTTGAAGCAAGCTGGGTGCTCACAGGTAACTCTACCATGTGGGCTTTGATGAAAGTGAACTGACAGTCTGATCTCTATTCAATGGGTTCTTTCTCAAACAATACAGTTAACAATAGCCATTCAAACTATTAAGACAGTTCACAAGTAGTTTACTATGGGGAATTACAAGCTTCCAGGAGAGATTAGGACAATAATATTCTGACACCACAAGTTCCATATAAATAATAATATCCCCTTTTGATCTCCAAGTCAATAGAATACAGTAATGAAGCATTACGAGACAGGAACAGGATTTAGCATCTATAGGCTAATTAGATCACATTATTAGATTTCTAATAGGATGCAGGTAAAAAGACATATTTAGCACTTACTCTTCGATTCTCGAACAATACAGGCAAACATGTTAAAGATTCTAGTCTACTCAACATGGCTTTGATGACTATCTACAAGAAATGGCCCTGATAAACCACTGCAATATCATTTTGATATGTTCTTAAGGGTTTCTTTACAGGTCAGCCAGCTTGCTGACTGTTTAACCTTCACTGGCCCAGCGTTACAGGAGTAAAAAGATTTCTCTGTGTAGATCTTCAGCCTTAACTTGAGGAGTCTGAGAATTTGATGACCCGAACCTCCACTTGCTAAGGTGACTTTACTCAAATCAGCCAATTGTGGAGGTATTGGTACACTATTAGCTCTTGTTTTTGGAGATGAGCTACCACCATTACTAGGCATTTGATGAAAACTCCTGATGTAGCTGATACTCCAAAGGGTAGTACCTTGTGTGGTGATAATGTGCTTGTCCCACCAGTAACCTCAGGGACTTCCTGTGAGCAGCATGGACAGAGACATGGAAGTAAGTATCTTGCAGGTTGAGAGTTGCAAACCAGTCCTGTGTGTTAACGATGGAATTATGGAGGCAAAGGTTACCACTTTGAACCTGAAGCAACAAAAAAAGGCATAAAGTCTCCACAAGTCCAGGATAGGGCACCATCCCCCTTTTTCTTTGGGATTAGGAAAATAGAAACTGTATGGGAATCCCTCCCATACTGTAGTGGAACTTCTTCTACTGCCCTTAAAGTGAGAAGGGATTCCACCTCTTGAAGCAAAGTCTCTTGTGAGGGGGGACCCCTGAATAGAGACAGGGAAGCAGGAGGGGAGGATATGAAACTAAAGAGTTTCCCACAGAGACTGTAGAACTCAGCAGTCTGATATTATGAAATTCCACACTTCCTGAAAGAAACAGAGGTGGTGCCCAAATGGGGGGGAAGGAGAATTGAAGGTTCTGTAGACTGGTAGTGCACAACCCTCAACCAGCCTGACAAAAGGGGTGCTTGGAAGTGGTCACAGCATGAGAGATCACTGATGTAGAGGCCTGAAGTCTTCTCCTTTGAACGCATTGACATCTCTTCGGAGGCTCGGTGGACCTCTAGTGGTAGAAAGTACTGGGGGGATGGTCTCTGCCTGGAACATGAAGGTCTTCCGTGCTTCCTTCTAGGAGCTGCTATAAATACTCCTTGTGAATGCAGAATAGCCTGGGAGTCCTTCAGTGAGTGAAGAGAGTCAACCATCTTTCAGTTAAAAAAAGTTCAGAGCCCTCAAAGGGGAAGTCTTCAATCGGATACCTGATGCCAGGATGTTCTCCTCAGGACAATGAAGGTTGCCATGAACCACAGTGCATCTAAGGAGGCCTGCAGACACATTTTAGCTATCTACTGCCCCTCAGAAATCAGGGACTTGAACTCCTCAGGCTCTAGAGGCAGCCTGTCGGCAAACTCAGCTTTTCTGCCAGTTGAGATACTCATACTTTGCAAAGAGCGCTTGGTAGCTAGCAATTCTTAATCTGAAACTGGCGGATGGACCACTCTTGCTGCCAGGGCTTTTCAGCTCTTTATCTTTTGGTGTCAACTTTGTTTCCTTCTTGAGCTGCTTCAAGGGAACTTGGCATGGTGTGGGTTTTAGAACTGGTTGGAAAATGCTGGAGTTGTTGTAGTGAAATGTGTTGCCAAATCTATTACAGATGCAATGAAAATTTTGCCAAAATACAAGCAGATTATCCACTGGAAACCTGCTAGCATTTCAGGGTCTGCTGCTCCAGCAGGAAGCCTGCTAGCCCTCTGGACCCCAATCTGCAACCAGGGCTCTATGGGAGCAGGAAGCCTGAGGTCTGTCCATTCTCATCTTGTTCACCACCTTTAATGTTAGGGGCACTGGGAGAAATGTATACAAAAGTCCTTTCATCCAAGTTAAGAGGAAGGCATCTTCTCGCGTGTGAAGGCCCTTTCACCCCTTGAACAAAACTTCTTGTTGGTGATGGTGGTGAAGAGGTTCACCTCTGGAAACCTCAAGGTCACAAATATATGGCTGAAAGTCCTAGAATCCACCTCCCACTCATAATCCTTGGACAGTCACCTGCAGAGAGAGTCAGCACTCATGTTCTGAATGCCTGGAAAATGTCTTGCCAAAATGAGGATATGATTAACTATGCACCAATTCCATAGCTGTATGGCTTCAGCACTAAGAGAAGGGCATATTGCTGCCTCTTGTCAATTTATGTAAAACATGGAAGCTATGTCATCTGTCATAATTTTGATAGAGTTGCCCTTGATTAAAGCAAGAAAGTGAAGGCATTCCTGTCTGCCCTGAGCTTCATAAGGCTGATGTGCAGACCTGGGCCAACAGTCTGCTCTGAACAGTGAGAGTCCCTATATGTGTCCCCCCACCTTCAGCCCAATGAAGATACATCTGTTATGGTAATGGATGGGAGTGGCTGAATAAAGGGGATGCCTGCACAGATGTTGCAAGAATCCTTCCACCAGTTGAGGGAATCTTTCATATGAAACTTGTCTGTCTAGACTTGTTTGGTAGATAGACTGTTTTTGGTCACCCATGGAAACAATTAAGGCATAACCTTGCATGACTTGTTACAAAGCTGCAAGCTGTCACGTACTCCAAATGTTGGAGACATTTTCTCATGAAGGTCTGTGGGCTCATTTGAATCCTCAGATCAGAATCTGATAGTGTCATGAACCTGTCCATGGGAAGGTAGGCCCTGGCTGTTATAGCATCTAGGGATGCCTCTATGGATTCTATTCTCTGCACAGGAAGCAACACAGACTTCTCAATTTTGGAGGTTGAGACCTAGCCTGAGGAACAGGGTCACGGCTGTCAGTATAGTTGAAAGAACCTGGTCATAAGACTGTTCCTTCATCAGCCAACTGTTGAGGTATGTAAAGACTATCGCCACTGCACGAAGAGGTGGTGACCACTGCCCAAACTTTAGAAAATACTCTCAGAGCAGAGGTAAGCCCAAATGGGAGAACCCAGTATTGGAACTGATCCTGACCTATCACAAAATGAAGGTAGAGCTGGGTGAATTACAATATGGAAATACACATCCTGCAGATCAAGGGCTGAAAACCAAGCCCCTAGCTCCAATGAAGGGACTACAGCTGCAAGAGTGAGCATCCTAAACTTTTGTGCTCTCATAAAGTTGTTTAGCTCTAAAACAGGGTTTGATTTTCTGTGTCAACAAGTGATTGTAAGAGGGGTCCCTGAAGAAAGACAGGGAAATGGGTGGGGTGGACGAAGGGAGGCAAAAAGAATGGAGTAGCCTGATTTTATAATCTCCAAGACTCAGTAATAATTTGCTCAAGAAGGAAGGTGGAGAACTGTTGCACCTGGAAGCCCAAAAAGTAAAGACAATTCAGACCCTCGACCAGCCTGTCAAAACTGGTGTTTTGACAATGATGAAGGCTGTGTGGTTAGGCCAGATATAGGGGTTGATCTCTTTCTCTGGAATCTAGTTTTTTTCCTTAGGGGCGCTGTACATCTTTGAAACACAGGGAGCTGGATTGGGGGTGGGGGCGGGGATTTCTGGGCTGTTTGGGATCTACTATATCTCAGTTTGTTTACAGCTCTGTAGATCCCAAGAGGTTTCAAGGTGGCCCTGGAGTCCTTCAAAGTATGTAGAGACTTGGCCACAATGAGTTTCAAGCTATCAAAGGGAAGGTACTCAACTGTACTTTTGGATCTCCCTGGGGAACACAGAGAGCTGGACCAAAGATGCCCGCCGCATGACAACTGGCAGTACCAGCAGCATCCATAGAAGCCTGTAAGAACATTCTAGTGAGCAGCTAGCCTTCTGCTATAATGGTCTGAAAATGCTCATGATGCTCAGTTAGAAGGTGTTCAATAAATGACTGAAACTTAAGAGCCGTTCGTGTGATTATACTATCCCATTAGAGCCTAGTAATTAGCAATCCTAAACTGCAGGGTCACTAAGGAGTAGCTCTTGTGTCCAAAAAGGTCAAGACATTTTTGGGCTTTGTCATACAGCATTGACTAAGTGTGATGCTGCCTTCCATGTTCATTGACAACTTCAATGACCAATAAGTTAGGAGAAGGGTGGGAAAATAATTCAGAATCCTTGAATGGGATACAGTATTTTTATCAGCCCGCTGATAAGTGCGTGGTACCATTGCTGGAATTTGCCAGACAGTCTTGGCAGTATCCAAAAGTGCCTCATTAAATGGGCAGGGTAACTTGAGCAGACAATGCTGCCTGTATAATATCCAGCAGCTTGTGTTATGACTCCTTGACCTCTTCAAAGGGTATCTGTAAAGAATCTGCCACCTATTTTACCAAGTCTTGAACTGCTTACAGTCATTAGCCAGAGAGAGTGGGAGAGTCATGACAGTGTCATGAGGGGCAGATGAGATATCGGTCTGCAGCCTGAGCTCCGGCTCCTCAAATGTTTCCTCCTACTGTTCAGGTAACTGAGGAGAAAGAGATGGGAAGGGGACTGTCAGTCTCTGCAGTTCCAGCAAGCGAGGCTAGAATCTCTAGAGAATTGTTGACAATATGGTCACTGAGGGGAACCACATGGAATAAGGGGTGGCATCTATGGCTGCTCATACACCCAGGAAGGCCTTCATAATGTCTCCCCCAAGCATCTTCTCTTTCTTTGTAGCTGTCAGAAAGAGGTGAACAGGAGAACCTGGTCAGATATTTGAGAGACGTGCTCCTCATCATCATCCACAGGAAGAGCTTCACCAGAAAGTGGTGGTGAATCAGGCAGTAGCAGAGAAAGGTGCAATTGTGGTAATTGTGCAGATCTCAGTACCAAAAAGGGCTTAGTACCCCTCAATAGGGGAGACTCCAGTTCCTCTGACACAGATAGGTCCCCGAAGTTCCTACATTCCGGTGATACCAGATGAACTAATGGTATCAAGGTGAAGATCTATTTAGGCAGGCCTCTGGAAGAGGAAGCAGATGGTATAATTTGAGGCAAAAATAGGCTGAGGTGGCCACTTAGCTCTCTGAGGTACCAAGGGCCCCACTATGTTGGGTACTGGAGGCTGGAGTGTGTCTGTCAGTACTGGTTTGCTGAGAGCAGACTGTCTCTCCCTAATGCCTTGATCATGTCCTGACATTATCAAAGATGTTTTAGCTACTGGAGTGTGGCTGGAACCATGGCTTTTAGAGGAGCCCAGAGACTTGGCTGTGCCATCACTCCCAGGGGAGCCTGGAGACTCAATGGTACTGGGCTGAGAACCCAAAGGCTCAGAGATAGTCAACTTATGAGGAGACTTCAGTCTTTTTGGTGAGGGTTCTTTATGAGGCGATCCAGAGTTCCTTTTCTTAGAGCCCCTTTCAGAGATCTCTAAAGTTTTTACTTTAGAAGGTCTAAGGGAATGTTAAGCTGAGGATGTAGGAAGCTGAGGAAGAAACATTTGAATCCTGGTGATCTTGGCATACTTCCCCACGAAGGGGGTGGGGACAGAGAATTGAAAGGACAAACAAAAAATCCTCAAAAACAATGCTCTATAAAAACTAACTCTAACTATAAAACACCAAACTAATCTAATCTCTAATGCTAACATACTAGCCCAGGCACGCTTGACCGACAAAAGCAGTTATACTGAATATTCCACCTCAGGCCAAGGTGGCTGAAAAGGAACAGAGGGCAATTTACCCGCACAGCCCTCTGTAACCTTAGTGCAGTGCAGGAGGATGTGTAGAGTGCATGCATGGGATGAACACTGAAAATCTCCGATTAAAGGTGCCCGGCATGCACGCGCAGCCAAAGTGGAGTATCCATAGGGCCACCACTCAAAGAACTTTTCAGCACCATGGAGAGCAACAACAACTTCGACTCTGTTGTAATCTGCAGATCCCCTGGTACTGTGTATGATCTCAGAACAGAGACAGCGTGCTAAAATAAGTGGTGCAGAGGTTCATAATGCCCAAGTAATCAACACCAAATGTGATGGTGCTATAGCACATGGTGACAAATGAGATGTCAGTAACGGAGGTAATTATATTCAGTGTCCAAGACAATATTGGAAGTCCAGTATTGTGCTCCTTCAGGCCTCCAGTGGTACCCATTTCAGTCCCTGAAGTCCACTCTTCTTGGGTTGATCAGTTGAAGGGAATCTGTCCTTGTGGTTTTCAGAGAAACATGCTGCCCTACCAGAATCCATAGTAGGACAGGTTTAGAAGTAGCAATTCAGGAGCTAGCTGATCTGGAGCTCACTAGGTATTTTCTGGACTTGGCCCCATTGGTCCAGGAAAGGGTCTTGCCCATCCAGCGCTGATGTGGGTTGCATAGACCTGTCTAGTAAGGACAAGGGGTGGGGGGAAGGTGTATATGCATGCCCAGAGGAATCAGAATGTCTATGCCCTGGTCTTTCGGCACTGATCTGCTAGGCTGCAATCTGTGAAGCTGAGCATGGGAACCATGCACTGAAGTTCTGCCCTGTTGCACTCTGAGGGTGAAGAGAGGAAACAGCACCCGCCTAAGTACTAGCCTCTGCTGAATCAGGGAGCAAGCCACATGCCAGGCAATGCGCATAGCCATTTGACTGGTCTTCACTAAGTCACACACATTATTACTTACGGGTATAATAGTGTGTGTGTGCACACAGCTAAGTGGCTGGTTTTTGATTTACTGAGAATTTCAGTAAAACGTGGACTCTAATAAACTTTCCCCATATAATGAACCAGCACAGGGCAGCTTTCCTTGGGTCATATTTTCTAGTATTAGTACTTACTTTCTTCTCTGTAATTTTTGGACTACTTATCTTTAATCACATGCACTTATTAAAATATTTATATTTTTATATGATATTTATATTATATTAAAATGGTTTGCAGTACTGTTGAAGCCATGTTGGTCCCAGGATATTAGAGAGACATGGTGGGTGAGATAGTATCTTTTATTGGACCATCTTCTGTTGGTGAAAGAGACACACTTTGAGCTTACACAGAGCACTTCTGGCCACACAGTCTCTCTGTAATGCAAATGTAATTCATACAATATAACTTTCCTTGCCTACATTTGATTACATCTGTCCAAAAGGCCTCAAAACAGACCTGTCAGTCTGTACCTGCAACTTTATAAGGAGAAATTATCACTAGTAGATTTTAGATGTTTGCAGGAGCAATCAAATACTTAGACATCTACATTTTATTTATGCACCCAATTATTTCTACTTGCAAAAATGGGGAAGAAAAGAAGAGGCAGTTTTAAATACTGTCATGAAAATAGTCACATAGGTTGAAGCAAACACTGAACCAAATTAGACTTCCTAAAATATTCTCTTTCTTAAAAAGTTGCCTGTCCTAGCAACCTGTGAGCATGAACACCAAAGAAAGAAACTGCACAAATTTCAAGGTCGACTGGCTACTGCAGTAGCAAGTCTGCATTAAGCAAAGTTCTTCCTTTAGCTGAGTCTGGATCAGATACAAAGCGTAAACAGCCACTTACTGTATCTAAGCTCAACTACGGTGCTGTCGAGAAGTATGAAAGCATATAACTAGAGTTGACAGTTCCCCCTACAACTCACCAGGACAACAGGAAGGTAAGGAAGAAGATCCATGTAAAAAAAGGAAATCTGATTTCATTTGTACCTTGAATTAGCAATGGATATTCTCCAGGAAAGTTTACTGCCTAACATGGAATCAGTGTATTTACTATTTCTCTGCACCACGAATGGCAATATAAGCTGCTCTCACACACCACCACGTATACTACTGGGCTGGGCCAAGGTTTGTGTGAGGGGATGCTTCTCCCTAGCAATGCAAGCAGTAGAGCTCTATCCATGCATACTCTCTGGAAAGAGTTCAAGAGGACCAGGTTTTCCGCTAGTTTGTTTGCCAGCCATGATCAAGCACGGCCATATGCTACCACAGTGCTTCAGGAAGAGAGGGAAAGCAGGCATTAAGCGGCTTAACCGCAAAAGCATGGCAAAAAGTTTAGTTCAGGTCCAACTAAATTAACAGATAAAATGTACCAATGTAACATTTAGGTTTTGTTTTAGTGTGAACCCAATACTTTCTTTTCTAAAGATCCTAGAAGCTCTAGATCAGGAAGGCCTGTCTATCTCAACTGTAGCTTTGGAAAGAGAACAAGACCAGCAGGCTCTTCAGCAGGAGAGGCACAATTCTTGGCCAGTGCTTGACAAGTATGAGTTCTGGCCCTAAAATAGCCAACAGACTGAAGACCTACTGTCAGATTTGTGGACCTTACTGTGCTGAAGAATATGAATGACATGGGTCCCCAAAACTGATCTCCATGGTACCCCACCTGACACATTTCCCACTTGGATAACCACTCCGTTGCTGGCCTTTCAACCAGTCTCCAGTTCATGTGATGTAATTTATATAGTTGACACTTAAATCAACTTGTAAAGAAACTGGGTGAGTGTCACTATGTAGAACACCTTAATTGATATCCAAATATAAATATATTCATTGCATTTCTTCTATCCACTAAATTGATGAAATTACATCAGAAAAAGCTATCAGATTTGTATGGCAATATCTAGACTTCTATTAAAAAGATGTAAATAGATTTATTAACAACATTTATCTAAATGTGTATGTGTGTGCACAAGAAAAATAAGACTGGATTAAACTAGTATCCTGCTACAAACATTTAATATCAAAGATTACGATACCCAATTAGGATTCAAATCTGCCCATGGGGGAGAGAACACCTGCCCAAATCTCTACTTTCTAAACTCTAGAAAGCTCAGCACACTATAGACAAGATACAGGGAAATTCAGTAAAATGATATAGCTATTGGACAAACTGAGTAGTAAAAGCAGAAGAACACGAAGTTAAAATATAGGGGATAAATCTGGAGAGATGCTCAGCACAATGCATGTATAGAGCCAAGTGCCCTGGACTCCCAACTAAAGCAATAATTTCAAGGTGATGAATAGCTTTCAGGTTTAGACAGACATTCTTGTACTTTCCGAAGAAGAAAAAAACGTTACAATGAGATGAAAAAATGTAAAGAGACATGTCTTACCTGAGCCGGACCCAGAAGAATAATCGTCGTCGTCAATTGGATAGACACCTGATGCTTCTTCAACAGAGCTGTTGTCGAGATACAGGTCTTTATCAGAGGTCAACTCTGCTCTCTGGAAAATAGGTAAGAACGAACCATTAAAAAGGTAGTTACTTATATAATGCAATGTTTTCCTCACTTTTATTCTTATTTTCAAAGCTGATGGTACGCTGTATATATTCCCAGAATTGTAGAAGTGTAGAACTGGCAGGGACCTCAATAGATCATCTAGTCCAGTCTCCTGTACTCAAGGCACGACTACGTAATAACTAGACCATTCCTGATAGGTGTCTGTCTAACCTGTTCTTAAAAACTTCCAGTAATGGAGATTCCACAACCTCCCTAGGTTAGAAAGGTTTCCAGTTAGAAAGAGAGGTTAAAGTCAGCAAGATGAATTGCACCTAGAAATATTGAGTAAGACAGTGTTGTTCATGGAGCATTATGATATTTGTGGTTAGACAAGAACTGTGCCCACAGAATTATGCTCAGACAAGAGGCTCTGATTCCTTAAGAACCATGTCTTTCTTAAATACTGGCTCCATCAGAATACCCATTGTCTCAGTTTTCTTGAGGTCTTCCATCAACTTTCATTATCTTTTCCAATCCTAGATGTAATGTCTCCTCACCAAAACTGATCAGGTGGTAAAATGGCTTTGATGATGAAACAAAGTACCAGTAACTTTTTTTAGGTTGACTATAAACCCCAGATTGTGAAACATTTCCACCACTTTGTACACAGCTGTTTGTGCTAGCAAAAGAGCTTTTCTGATCATTTAGAAAAGTTGCTTACTGCTAATACTACTAGCACTTCTGTGAAGATGCCAAGACAGAAAGGAAGCAAAATGTTGATTGCCAATTACAAACTGAAATTACACCTCACTGTGAATCAGTGGAAAGCATTATGCACAAAGGCGTAATACAAACCTAAGTCATGTAGTTTAATTCCAGAGTCTGTTGCTCCAGTCTGCGCCCTAAAGTTTTCTTTTGGCGTTTATTTTAGGCCTAACGATAATTATCTAGCCATTTGAGTCCAAAAGTACTTGATTGATCCCTCTTGAACTACTGAGGGACAGAAAGCAAAAAGCAGGCACACTGCTGTGCTTTTCTGTTCTGCTGGAAGCCAAAAATCTTTTAATATTCTAGTACAAATTTTTCCAGGCCTGTTTTTGGAAAACTGTGCAGCATACATTTTGGAGTTTTATTTATTTAATTTAAGGAGACTTTTGGCAACTGATTCCCCTTCCACTCTACCAAGCACCCTTTTGGCACGGTTACCTACTTTGTTACAAACTGTTCTTCAGTTTGAGCTAAAATATCAGAATCCGCCTCCTAGAGCAAAGTGCAAAGGCCAGCCTGACATGGCACAAAGATCCTTTTAGAGTAGGAGGAATCAAAACCTTGGCCTCTGTGCCTGCTCTTTCCTGGATGAAAATGCACCTAAAATTTGAGAAGGTGAGCCAATCTAGCTCTTCTCAGGATTCTTTTTACTAGGTGGGCTTATTTAGGTAAATTCTACATGAGGAAACATATCCTCTGATGAATGTTCAGAGGCTCCAGAGCTACCTGACAATTCTTCTGGAGGATCTAGGCTAGAAGAGTGCTATCTTACTTTTATTCCAGGAAGGAGGAGAGGAGTCGTACTGGACTCAAACAAGAACCATGGATTGCAACTTTTATCTGTGGAATTTGCAAATTAATTTGTGCTTAAATACAGCTTGTAGAAGACCTATTCTCAGCAGCCACTTTAATTAAATGGCATTTACTTAAAGCTGCACCAGCCAAGTGTATAAGCTGGAGGAAACAGTATGTCCTACAACCACAACTTCCTTTGCTCCAAGATGTCTCTGGGAAAGTCACCAGACTGCCATTATCCTAGATGGTGTGTGTGGGGGGGAATAAGAATCAGTTGAAGCTGCCTTTCATATAAAGGAACAAGTCTCTGTCACAAGACAGACACACATACTGCTACTGATATGATTGCCGAAGAGGAACAGATCAGTTTTCATATGTCTTTCTTTTTGATTTTTCAGCCATACCACTCTATTAAATACAAAAACCATGCAGCACAATGTAACGATTGACAACATTCGACAGTGTGAGTAGCAGAATGGAGAACGAGTAGCAAAAAGGAGAATGAGAAACAATGGAAGGTTCAGCTCATCCAAACTCCAAAGCATCTTGAAAAACATCAGCCTGTCCTGCCTATTCTGGCTCCTGCTAGGGACAGCTTGAGTGATAATCCAGCTGTCCATAGACAGAAGCCACCATGCATAAAAGACCGTTCTTCGATCTTAGAGAAAAGTGGCAGCATATTTCAAGAGAAAGTGCTGCCAATGACTATGACTAAGACTAAGCAGCAACAAATCCTGCAGCAGAAAATATACACAATATTATTAAAAAAAAAAAATCAGAAAGTACAAAAATCCAGCAGCATCAAATTGAGAATACTTAAAGATTTACCTGTAACTTTATTACATGGCAAATGTTGCCATACAAATTGGTTTCTTTTCAAAACAATCAGGTGAGAAAAACAAACACAACACTAGAGAGGATGGGAACTGGTTTGTATAAAATAAGAAACAACCCAAACTTGTGCCCAGAACTTTTAACGTTAGAAAAAGCGTGGGTAACTTATTTTTCATTTTTTATTCCCCACTTCATTTCCTGGTTCTGGCTGAAATCAGAAGCAAAAATAGTTCAATTCTGCAAGAAAAGCTGTTCTGCTAATGCTTCTAGTCTCACTGGAAGCAGGAAATATTGAAAGTCAATCACAAAAGCTTATTCTGATGAGATTTCCTGCCCAATTTTGCAGACTCCATCCAATGTTATATAAAACACTCAAACATTTGAGTGCTTTGCCAACCAAATCTTCTAATTACCATATGGCTTCCCCCACCTCCTGGAATAATATTTTGGCTGCCAATATTTTGAGGACTAGTACAGCTAGAAGCTAACGCTTTATACCATCTGAATGCAGAGAAGATGGAAAAAAGCAAAATAGTATTAAGCAGCAATTTTAACTTCATTATATTTTATTCTGCTAGTGCTAGAAATGCCAATCTAAAGCACCTTATAAATACTCAGCATTGTGGCAGGGTATACAAACCCCACCCCAGGCCAGACAGGGTTAAAGGACAGAACTGGGGCCAGGTAGCCCCACCCCTTCAGCCCTGCAGAGCACACGCCAACTGGGTTGAAAAAGGAGCAGTCATGCTCAGAAGTGGGGCGGCTGGGGAGGAGGACAGACCTGCCCTGAAGGCTCCTGACAAGAGCACTGGAGAAGCCTCCCTGAGGGAGTAAGGCAATTTGCTGAGCGCGGCTGTGGCTGACAGTTCGGTTACCTTTTGTTTTTCTTCTTCACGTTATCTGGGACTGAAAGCGAGTAGAGAAAAGCAGCGATGGGAAGTGACCCTGGGAGTGTAACTCAGAGGGCACTTTCAGCGGCCAGAGAGGTGGAGTGGGTGGAACTGGGCTCCCCTACCACTGCCCTTATGACAGGAGGGGCTCACACAGCCTATCCACCACACTTCTGAATAGAAGACCAGGACACACCAGAAGGGGGTACTAAGTACACTAATCACTGGGCCACCTAATTCACCAAGGACTCTATTATAAGCACCTTGATATTCAAGTGTTTGTGGATGAGCACCAATACCTTCACAACAAGTAAGCTTTTGAAAGTACTGGTTCTGGACCAGCTCACTCAAAGAAAAAAATGGTTTCCCGTAATAATACTACACGCTATATGAAGAGCTTTAGGTTTCAGGGAGTCCCGACTAGTTTACATCAAATTCTGTGATGTGTGGGCCTGCAACTTGTTTTGGATGAGGAAAGAGATTCTTGATCCAGCTATTGTTTCCCATTCAAACAATTCTTCTCTAATATAAAACTTTGGCAGGCCATTACCCTAGTGTTAACTTGGGGCCCTAGGATCTCAGGTCAAGGGAACACAGTGCATCAGATTTTCTAAAAGTGGACTGGCTATCTGTAGGAAGAGGAAATGCAGAGCGGGATAGGGTCACTCACTTGACCACCATAACATAAATGGTTTCCTCTGATCACATAGCTACTTATATAGTTATATGCATCATGCTCAGAATTCAAACACAGAAAACATTATTTTTAAATTTCAATACCTAGCAAAAAAAGTATAGCAACTAACATCAAGGTTAGACTTAGCGAAAATAGAACTTATCCTTAAAGCTAAAATAATTTTTCCAGGGGCTGATATGCCTTAGATACTTCATGTGACCAAAATGAATGTCAAGTGCAGAAGCAGCAATCACCTCACAGTTTTGTTTCATGTAGCGAAGGCCTCTTATTGCGGAGTTGTACTATCCAAATCTCACTAGTCCTTTAAAAGTTTGGGCTTTGTAGTAACTATTTCCTTGGCTAATATTTGAAACAATTGTTGACCCTGACCTGATCAAGGAGGGTTTGCAATTTTGGGTAAAATATAATCTATCTGCTAAGCATGCTTACAGAAATAATGGAAATTATTGACGCTATAGAAGCAAGTAGAAGAACCAAAATGTATGTATGAAAAATAGGCCTGGCTACAGGTCTTTAGCATTAAGTGTTAAGGGCCTAGACTGAGGCCTGGTAGAAACTGGCAGTTGCTATAAGATAGCATGGACATGTTGCTTGACCAAAGGTTACAGAATGATGAACTTGACTTAAGGAAATAAGATTTAGCAATATGTATGTTGTGTTTGTTTCAAAATGCATCTGGTGCTTAACAGGCAAACCACAAACAAACAGATGGTAGCGTTTTAGGGGCTTTTGCAAGAAGAACTCACTGCCTGCTTTGGTGTACTATTGGAAAAGGGACTGACAAAGGTTTGGGTTAACGGTCAGAAATGTCAACCATAACACTTCCCGGAATACCAGATCTGAATCCGGGGCTGTGACTTGACTTGACTTGATCAGTTATGATCCCAGATGTATGTGGGTGGAATGGGAAGAGGTGTATAAAAACATTGTCAAGACCAGCTGTGACACTGAGATGGTGACACAGAACCACCAGGTAGGAAGCCTGGCCCAGCACCTTCCTCTTGGGGGTGATCTCTTCTTAATTTTACTTCCATCTTTGTTTCTAGTGGTCTCCATAAAGTGGTAAGTACACGCAGTAAGAATGAACAATCCAGGAAACAATTTTATTGTACTTATCTTATTCTTATACTTCTCTACATTTTTTATTATTTCACTTATATTTGTCTGTATTAAGTAAAGTTCAAAGCTTGTGTGCATGCACTGCACCAACTTCATCTTCTTAATTAACGAAGTAGCTGCGTGAATAAATAACTTGTTTGTGAAGTGGACATTTTCTGTAATAGTTTTTATGAATCCCATGTGCACCTCAGTTTCCCTCTATACTTTGCATTGCTATCCAGTGGAGTGGGGGGGAGAGAAGGACTAAGTTTGCTCCCAGGTCAGACTAAGAGACATATGTGTGCGCGCTTGTGTGTCCGTCCATTCATCTGTCCTCACTGTCTGGGTGGAATGAACGGAGTTGTTAAAGAATTAGTTGAAACCGACCCAGATCAACACAGAGACCCGAGACACAATGCAAGCTCAAATGACTAACGAATGAACTTAACAGTGGGAAGCACCAGCCGGGGGGGGTTGTGAACACAGCATGGGCCGGCCTGGGGAATAAAGGACTGAGCTATGACCAGGAGAGGATAGAGTTGCTTGGGCTCTGGCAGAAGTTTGCAGCTCTCATCTGGGACTGACTAAAGAAATCACAGAGAGACAGAGCTTGACATGGAATCCACTACAGCAGAGGTTCTCAAAACTGTGGTCTGTGGACCACCAGTGGTCCGCAAGCTCCATTCAGGTGGTCTGGGTTCCCTCTAAGGTGCACACCTGGGCAGCCGCACACGAGAGAATGAAGGGCCACTCACCTAATTAGTAGAGCTGCACAGACATGGCTCCACTAATTAGGTGCCTGGACCCTGGAGAAGACGCACATGTAAGGTGACTTGACTTGATCAGTTATGATCCCAGATGTATGTGGGTGGAATGGGAAGAGGTGTATAAAAAGGTTGTCAAGACTTGGGGGGGAATAGAAGGTAGGTGGGAAGGGGCTGGGGGGTGAGAAAGGGGGGGGGAGGATTTGGGACGTGCAAGGCTGCAGCGGCCAGAGAAAGAGACGACTTTCCCCAGCTCCAGGGCTGCGGCTGAGGGGGAGAGATGGCCCTCCTTCCCAGCCTCAGCTCTGTGGCTGCTGTGGCGGGGGAGACCGCCCAATCTTTCCCAGCCCCAGCTCGGGGCTGCTGCAGCAGGGGCAAGAGAGCACAAAAAAATGTTAATTATTATTAAGGGTTTTTTTAATATAGCACTTTTATCCAAAGCGCTTTACAATAGTTAGCTAACAGTACAGACAACATTTGGAAAGATCATTAAGTGGCCCGCCGAGACCCTCAGCAATTTTCAAGTGGTCCGCGGAAAAAAAAGTTTGAGAACCACTGCCTTACAACTTGGCTGGTGGTTTGCTCTGGCTTAACCAGAATGGGCTATGCTTTAACCTTTCTTTCTCAATGCTAACCTAAGGACTTCCAATGCTGTGTGTTCCAGCTGACTAATAAATCCTACTGTTTTGAAAGCACTGGTTGGGTGTCACTCCAAACACTTGCTTGGATGCATTAGTCCCTGAAGAGCCTGCAAGTCTCTGCCAGGAGTCTGTCTCAACTGGGCTTGCTGAGTAGAGCTCACAGAGTAAAGCCGGCTGAATCCAGAGACTCCAGTCTAGGAAGCGGTAAGGCTGCAGGTCCTACCCTGAAGGAGAAGTGGGACCCCTTGGAGGCCTGCCACATTGAAAGAGCTGTTCCAAGGGACTGTTTAAAAGCTGAGGCAAGCCCAGATCCTGTGGATCCATGACACTTATTTGTGACAGGTGCACTTTGCACCCTACATTGATCCCAGGCTACACAATAGACATGTCACTTATATGCAACAACATTTCCAGAACTATTAAATGGCAACGACACTTGGCAAGGATGTTCCTTTTATCAGGTCTTTAATCTAGCCCTGAAGCCACAGAAAATGCTCATTAAATCCCGATTGTGATCTCATCCATCAGTTGTTACCCCCACTTACGTTTATATTCCAAGGATATATGCTACAAAACCCTGTGGCCTAAATAATTAAACACATTACAAGCCAATGATCATTGGAGCTCAGTCTGGTTATTGAATAAACTGGAACACATCTAAAACTAGTCAATGTACCATAGATTAACATAATTCATGTACTAGATCAGTGGTGAGCAACCTGCAGCCATGAGACATTTGTTTACATTGACAGTCCGAAGGAGCGGCCACCCGCAGCTCCCAGTGATTCGCTGTTCCCGGCCAATGGGAACTGCGGACCGTGGATGTAAACAAACTGTCTCGCGGCCCACGAGTGGATTACCTTGATGGGCCGCATGCGGCCAGCAGGCTACAGATTGCCCACCACTGTACTAGATACTTCTGTTCCAAATACATGTTGAGTTTGTAAATCTGAAAGTTGTTAGTTCGTTATAAATCATTAAAAATTATTTTATTGGAATAAATAAATAGAAACATAAAAATAAACTATTTTATTTTATTGGAATCAGATTGTGGCAGATAAGTATTTGATAAAAATGCTCTCCCTGTCCCCGATACAAAGAAGAGAAAGTAAAAACAGGGTTTTCTAGTTCATTGTTTCTCTTGTAGAACACTTATTTATCAAAATTAGGGCTGTAAAGTTTGAAAAAAAGCTCTTCAGAGCAATAGAAAGAAGATGAAAGGAGGATAAAGAGACATTAGAAATGAAAAACATTTCCTACTTATCCTAATAGACATTCACTTCTAAAATACTGGTGTTGCAGACAGTTTTCCCCATGTATTGGAGGTAGGCAATAGCTCTATTTGACTGCTAGTGTCTTAGAACATTTAAAGCACGTTGGACTCTGAGTGCTATGGCAATGAGCAAGTATGACACATGGTGGGAAAAACTATTATTTACAGATGCACTCAAATTTCTGTTCTTTTTTGGTATAACTATGGGATATAGAATTTGAAGTTTGCAGCAACATTAATTAATGATATATTGTTGCTCCTCTTCGCAGACTGAAGTGTTTTATATGTAATCCCATATGACCACGGTCAAAACAGCTTGAAGAAGTGATGTTATGTCACAGTCTCCAAGTCACACACACTAGAAAGATGCAGGCATTATAGCCATAGTACAGTTAGAAATATGTCATTGTGTGTGAGAAAAAGAAAAATGACGACAGACTTTAGGCCATTGGGGTCTGTCCTCTACACGCTTGTATACAATAAGTTATTTTGTGAAACCAATTGAAACTTAGGTACTGTGCATTTCCTGGTATTTGGGAGAGACACAGGGAACATGCTCATCTGAAAAAGAAGGCCATTACAGAAAAACTGTCCCTGCACTTTAAGGAGCTCCCTTAATGCCTAACGTTCCACAATCCATATCCAATGAGTAGTTACAAAGCAGCTTTTGATTAGAAAAGTGTTTTGTTTACTAGCCATATTTAGGCAAATGATTATACCTTGCATTTGTATCAAATGCATGATTTTGAACCATTAAAGAGGTGCTGTCCTTTAAAAGTAACTTCGTCCTATCCATATAGATGTCTTTATTTCCTTGAAATGTTGATGGCACTATAGCTGGCTCAGGCAAAAGGGAGAGGAATACTACAGAAAATGAAAAGGAGGACTTGTGGCACCTTAGAGACTAACCAATTTATTTGAGCATGAGCTTTCGTGAGCTACAGCTCACTTCATCGGATGCAATGATCTTCTTCTAAGATCTTTGCTCCAGACACAGTGACATTTATTGAGCATTCACTCCCCTCCACATTGTAGAGCAGAGGCAACAAAGGCCCAGGACATCTGTCTGAAAAATGTCTCTTCTAAAGGGGATGAATAGCCCTCAAAAATCTAATTAGAATTCATTTCTTCATCTTCCAAACATTTTGTAGTACCACTTGAACATAAAGTATTGACAGATTTTAAGCTCCTTAAGACAGGGACATCTTGGAATGTATTGCACTGTGCTTAGCACAATGGGGTTTTGATTCTGACGGGGGGGGGGAAGCATCTTTGGGTTTTTATTGCAATATTTTACTAATAAGATAAACAAAGTATTTAAGTACGCCATACGGAGATTCCACTTTTTTCCCCTTGGTCAAGCTGTTCGCCCTCCCTACATAACTGGGCAAGCACTGGAATAGCTACAATAAGGCTGCTCTGGGGAACAAACAGTCTGCAGAATTGTGGTCATAGTAAGATATTCTTTTCATAGCAGTGAGCCAAAGATTTGACAGGTACAGGTCTTACAGTAATAGACATTTGCCCATATCATATAGAAGCTTGCACCTGCACTTACTGTACCCCTGCTGCAGTTATTATCCACCAGTTTTACCTAATAAATGCGTTCTAAACGCCCTAATAAAACTTCTCAATGCCCAATTAATTTTCTGTGCCAGCACTGCGACATATCTCTGTGCAAAGAGTGAAACACTGACTGAGTGAAAGTGACACGAACTAGTACTAAATTTTTTAGGCTGCCTCTCAGTTCTTCTGATTAGACAAGAAGTTTTGACTTAACAGAGTGAAGAGCTTATTTTAAAAGTGCTTTAAAATGGAGGCCATTTGCAGCTCTTCCTTATGTAAGCAATGAAACAATAATAACTCAGCATTTGTATGTCCATCAGCCCTAGACCTGTAACTCTTGTATTTGCCTGTGGCAATGAGCACGCAGCCTTGGTGCTGAAAGAAGTATTTTGGACTAAAGGCTTGTTTGGCTCTCTCGTCCAGAGTTACTATATTGTCTAGAAAATATGCCAGAAAGATTATTCACGCTAGTTGTTTCTAATATAGAACTTCCTGATGCTGCATAAAAACTATAGCTTCGAGCCCTGAATCACTCACTGCAGATAAAGAAACAGTATGACTGTCTCTGGCTGCTGAAAAAAAAAAATTTGGAGCCCAAAAATAAACAGAATTACTGAAAGCCAGTTCCACTCCAGGTGGTAAAAGGAAAAGACTTAAAGATGTAGGAGTCAGATTGGAAATATAAAAACTGGACCACATCTCTAAATGCAGTCTGAATGATCACAAAACCGTGTGTAAACAGGTATCTCTGTTTTATTTTTATGAAATATATAGAAAAAAGAATAGAACCAGTTGCCAGATTGTTTTTAGGAACTAGAAGTATAGCTGATAAAGGCAGAATTAATACAGAACAAAAACACGACTGCACCGAAGTTTCTTCAATCTGATGGCTCAAATTAAAAACACAGCAACAAAAGGATCTTGGGCACTTAAGGTGAAATTTTTCAAAGGCAAAAAGGGCATTAGGGCACCTCACTGTCCTTTGTGCCTTTGAAAATCTCCCCATAATGTATAAGTACTATATAGTACCTTATATAATGACAGGCCTTAAAGAGATAATATTTATCCATCCTTATATGACAATTGCTTTTCTCATATGGAAGTTCACAGATCCTGAAAGTAGGTTTTTGACCTGTTTGCAGTTTTGGGAGCAGAACTAGATCTGCATCGAAGACAGAAAGGGGCACCCCCTCCAACCACTAACGATCTGCCCAGTATGAGGTAACTTCCATTGTTAAAGCTACTGTGTTCCAACATAGCAAGGAACCAAAACAGCTAGAAGGGAAGCTGTGTGTCACTTAGATTTAAAGGGCATGTCTACACTTGCCATTTAAAGCTGAAAAAGTCCTTTTTTGTGTGTGCAAAAACCATGGGAGCGTCTACACTTGCTTGTAAGGTAACTCCCTTCTCTTCATGTGCTAATATATATTTATGCCTATATCTGTAATTTTCACTTTATCCATCTGAAGAAGTGGGTTTTTTACTCATGAAAGCTTATGCCCAAATAAATCTGTTAGTCTTTAAGGTGCCACCGGACTCCTCCTTACATTTGCCAATGACTTTTTGCGGTAAAACTCAGAAGTTTCACCGCAAAAAGAAAACCACCTCCACGAGAGGCGTACAGCTCTTACTGGTAATGCTTTTGCAGTGATGTGCAAGTGAAGACACGTTCTTCCTGTTTACACAGCTTTTAGCCTCCGGAAGATATTCCACAGTGCCTAGGTGACCGCTCTGGCCAGCAGCTCTGCTGCTCTGATGCCAGGTAAACAGACATCCACCCTTCCACCGTAAAGCCCCCAGAACTTTGAAACTTCCCTTCCTGTTTTCTAGGCAAGTGCTCACTTATCATTTGATCCCTATTCCATGGAGCAAACGATCCCCTGTTTGGAGCAATGCTGAGCTACTGGAGCTGATCAGTGTTTGGGGAGAGGAGGCTGGACAGGGACCCAACATGCCCCGCGATCACACACACACCCCTTCCCACAAGACCTATCATCAAAATAGAGAGCTGCACTGTGGGATAGCTGCCCTCAGTGCGCTGCTCTCATCAGCGATGGAAGCGCTGCAAATGTAAACACACTCTGACGCCTGTGGAAGCATGTGAGAACACAAACCAGTACTTTTGTTTTCCCTATCACCGGTGAAACTGACAGAGCAAAAACTCTGCAAGTGTAGACATAGCCTAAGTTGCTGAAGAGAATGCAAACAGGCTCTACTTCGGTTCAGGAATCTGATCTCTTGTTCTAAAGTCAATTTGACCAGGATGGACGAGATCCTAGGGCCTTCCTAGTAGAAGGAAGGAAGCAATCAGGTAAGAACGGACAAGTTTTTCTGTTCTCCTGCACAGATCCTAGCAATGGGATTTGTCATCACTAAGACTTCAAGAACAGACAGTGTCCTTCTCGAAGGCCATGTCTCCATGGGAATACTCAGGAAATTTAAGGCAAATCAGCTAAAGATGTGAAATCAATGCACCTAAAGATAAAGCATGTTAAACCCCCAAGGGATGCTCTCATTCAGGAATAAAGCGGACTTAATTCTCTGTAACAGATTATACACGGGTTGATGGCTGTTCTCATGTTTGTTCTCTTCTGGCAGTTGCTGAAGCTAGGCAAATTTGATCAGCTATTGAATAACCTTTCTGGTCTCTATGCCCAATTTGGTGTTTGCCTATCTGACAATCATTGACTGGCTGGCCTGAGACCCTGTATATGGATCTGGCTGTGTGTTGCAGAAGATGCTCCATACATACATTCAATTATGTGGAATTTGCAAGAGAAGCAAACCTTTGCCTTCCCAGTTTTTTCGGTGCTTGTCTGCCATTATTACCCACTATAAAATGCTGTTGCACCTCAGGGAAAGAGGCTCATCTTCCAGCTGGGGAACCTCTAGGAAAAAGTCCCACAGCCTACCTACACAACTAGGCAAATAAAAACTGATTGGATTATAGTATTCAGAATATTTTTTTTAAATTTTATTATTATTATTGAAAACAACTATAAGTTTTTCAACTTTCTGTGGTGGGAAATCTTGAAAAGCTTGCAACAGCTAAAGAGGCAGAAATTAATTGGTTTGCTTGGGTGTGTGGGGGTGTGTGTGTCACTTTTTCCCTTATTAGCTAGGTATGTAGACCCACAGGTTAAGATCAATTAGCCTTCCTATGCAAAAAAAAATTATCTGTGTGTGCTAGAGGGAAACAGCAATGCAATATATTAACTGAAATAGATCACATTGTTGAGCTGTTGATATAAAATATATGTTAATACATTTCTTCATACTTCTAGTGATTCTGCACTGACAGGATTTTTTTAAAATCACAACAGAGCCTAGAATTGAGTACTATAGCTTAGTTGTCTCTTTTACCTTGTAAACTAAGGTTGCTTTTCAGCCAAGCATACAACACAACAATTATAGCATTCCATGTAAAAGCAGAACTTTAACATTAAGTTTCCCTGACAATCCTGGAATTAAAATGCTCCGAGCCCCTGCAGTACTTTCATTCAAAGCCATCATCAATCAGTGTTGAGAAAAGTTTATTCTTCAACTGTGCCTTTGACAAGGCTGGATATGAGCAGTCCTCTTTGAAGAAGCTAGAACAGGGAAGCTACTTTACAGAGATTAACTGTAATTCAGTTTCCGAAGTGTTACTCCAGTTTGAAATTTTAAAGGACAAGTTGCACTCTGAATGGTTTCAGCAGCCAGCTACCAAGACAACAATATGCGTCAGATTGATTTGCCTCACTTAGCATAGCAATTTTCTGCACATTTTCCAAAAAGCACTGATGAGTTTCACCCCAAAATAGAATGAAACACACCATGCAAATTGTTGTCACATATCAAAAATGCTAATCAGATTTTAAAATGTAGATCAGCCCTTGTGCACACAGGAAAAATCGAAGGTGCAGATGTGACCCAGACACTAATTTAATACCTTTTAAAGTACTGAATGAAGATGCTAACATCTCTTTATAGTACCAAAGTGCCCATCTGAGACCAGGGAGAGGGGCAGGCAATTTTCTATATATAACTCAAATGCACATACCTGCCTTCAGTTAGTGGGTTTGAATGTAATGTGCATCAATTTTTCTACCCTCCTCTGGCTTTGCTGATCCTTTTTATATCATTCAGAAGAACACTTATATTTCCTTACTGCTCTAGAGAATGTGGCTGAATGATTAAAGCTGCCAGGGTAACCTCTTTGGCATGCATGCCAATAACTCCCCACCTAATAGCCTTTCCTCTGCCTCACCGCCCTGCTCCACTGGCGATTACTACAATACCTTGGAGTGGTCAAATTACAGGGCAGCCCCCATGGAAACCTATTTGGAACTGCTGAAGCTCATACCAAAGAATGATGTTTTTAATACAGATTGTTCTTTTTAAAGCCTTACAAAAGCAGCTGTAATCAATCGTACTGGGGCACTGCAAAAATTTACCGTTTTCAAAGCCCTGTATTGATTCTTTTCCGGTTCATGGTTTTCAAGAAAATAACCCCATGCAAAGAACCACGAATCAATTTTCCAGACTACGCTAACATGAAACAATCCAAATTAAAAGATATTTTTGTAAAGAGAGAAATAACAGAAAAACCCACATATCAGCTACAAAAATCCCAGTTACATCCCTTCACGTAAGTGGGGGAAAAAATAAAGCCAGAGTAGCTGAACAAATTCACTAATTAAATACTGATTAAACCTCAGTGGTCATTGTAAAAACTGTGTATTGTCAAAGGATATGCCAGATTCGGCTTTGAAAGTTTGCATTTCTAATTCTTAATTTGTAGCACAATAGGAAAATTTGTTTACCTGAAAGTTTCCTTTCTTTGAGTAGTAAGATCCACAGATCCATTACAATGGGTATTTAAGTCTGTTTGCAGTTTGTGACAGAATCAGGACTGGCATGCACCAACAACAGGGGAAAGTCCATTCCCTGAAGTTCCCCTCACTCAAGAAAACTTTCACAGACAGATTAATTCCACTTTGTTTTCCTACATTAAAGTTAGCTAACACCATTTATAAAGAAAAAAAAACAATTTCTCCTACTGCAGAGCATGGGGTAATTTCCCCTAACTAAATAAAGTTGAATCTTTGGGTATCAACTGGATAGTTGTATTCTTGATGATCCATTTTTCTCCAGGGTAGACTGGACCCTGTGGACCTTATTACTCGAATAACCATCTAAATACAGAAAGAAAAAAATCCTTTGTCTTCTAAGAAAAGCTGCCACTGTGGATAGACATTCTGTAAAGACTTGGTGCGTAGCAGTGAGGGCAAAGGGGAGGACCATGTATCAGAAATGGTCCTACCCTATGGTTACACAAAGATACTTCCTGTGTGATGATCTTGTCAAAACATGAAAGTAAGTTTCCTTCAGACTGAGATGCGCAAGCCAATCTAGATAGGAAAGAGAGGGTTAATGGATCCTAGGCTTTACATTCTGAAGCAAAACTTCCAGATGTACAGCTTCCTCAGATGTAGGACTGGACAAAGACTTTCATCTTTCTTTGGAATTAGGAAACAGAAGAAGCAGAAACCCCAATTTCTGAGTTTTTCTGGAACCTCCTCTTCTACTGCTCTCTCCTCAAGTAGATAATTGATTTCCATTCTTAACACAGACACGTGAGAGGGGACCCTGAAAAGGGCGGAACGGGGAGGTCAGTTTGGAGGGAGGGTTTCAAACTCAATCTTTTATAGTGCCAAAAACCCATCTGTACGTGTGATCGTTTGCCACTCTCTGTAAACAGGGTAAAAATAATCTCCAATAGTTAGAAAAACAGAATTCAAAGTTGGTTTGTTACTCTCAAAGGTCATAACAAACCTGAGGCCTAACTGCTGGTAAAGAAGTAGTAGAAGATGAATTCTTGTGTCTTATCTTGAATGTAAAGGGGCATTGTTGCTGAAAAGCAGTGGACTGATGTTGACGTTGCTGCCAGTAGTGTTGTCTGCCTTTGTTGAAATCCAAAGATAAAGAATAAGGTGGACAATATTGCCATTGCTACCTAAAGGTTGGTAGAAGAATTCTCCTCTTAAAAGGCTGCAATAGACCCAAAGATCTAGCTGTTTCTCGTGTCTTATTTTCTCTAAGTCTTCATCCATTTTAGAACTAAGAAGTCCATACCCTTCTTCAGTCTTTGACCTTGTTTTGGGGGGGAAGGGAGAAGGAGCGTAACCATGCTTGTCTTCTGAGACTTACCTCTGCAGCTATCTATTCTGAAGATGCATCAGATACATCTAAGGTGCACTCAGCATGCGCTTAGCAACATTCTGCAGCCTATAATATTGCAAGGCAGAGGTCACTCTGCAGCACCCCTCTTCGGGGCCCTCTAAGAATTCATGGTTCAAAGGTGGTTCAAACAATTTCCACAAGGGGTCCCATTTAATTAGTCCTCTGATACATACTCTGGCCCTCTAGGCCCAAGTAGTTCAGTCGCTCATGCTTGATTAACCCAAAACTTCACAAAACACAAACTCAGAGTCTTCATCCCAGCTAACCTTGACAGTCTCTCCCCTGCTTGGACAAGGTCTCTCCGAGGCCTCTGCACTTGGAGAACTCTCTCCCGATTCTTCAGCCTTCCCCCCGGTTAACTCAGAACCCTGCAGGAGCTTCTTGCTCCCTTCAGTGTCTACAGACCCTAGCTGCAGTTTACTGCTCTTTTTATACTGGGACCATCTCACTGAACCCAAGTGTAGCTTGTCCTGTAATCAGGGTTAGAATCATAGAACCACAGGGTAAGAAGGGTCATCCAGTCTAAACCAGTGGTTCTCAAGCACGGGTATGCGTATCTCCGAGGGTACGCAGAGGTCTTCCAGGGGGTACATCAACTCATATAGATAGTTGCCTAGTTTTACTAGAAAAGTCAATACAAACCAAAATGTCATATGACTCATTTATACTGCTCTATATACTATACACTGAAATGTAAATACAATATTTATATTCCAATTGATTTATTTTATAATTATATGGTAAAAATGAGAAAGTGAGCAATCGAGCAACTGTGCTATGGCACTTTTGTATTTTTATGTCTGATTTTGTATGCAAGTAGTTTTTAAGTGAGGTGTAACTTGAAGGTATGCAATACAAATCAGATTCTTGAAAGGGGTACAGTAGTCTAAAAAGGTTGAGAGCTACTAGTCTAAACCATCCAAGACAGGTTGCTATCCAGCCTCTTTTTGAAAACCTCCAGTGAAGGAGCTTCCACAACTTCCCAAGGCAGTTTGTTCTATTATCCTACTGTTCTTATGTTAGGAAGTTTTTCCTGACATTTAATCTCAAACTGCTATGCTGTGGTCTGAACCCACTGCCTCTTGTCCCACCATCTGAGGCAAGAGAGGACAACTTTTCTCCATTTTTTTAAGGCAGCCTTTCAAGTATCCAAAGACCATTATTATGTCCCCCCTTAATCTCCTCTTTTCCAAACTAAACATACCCAGTTCCTCCCAGCCTTTGCTCATATAGTTTGCATTCCATCCCTTTGATCGTCTTTGTTGCTCACCTTTGAATCCTTTCCAGATTCTCTACATTCTTTTTATATACCGAAATTGGACACAGTAATCCAGCTAAGGCATAACCAGCACTGAGTAAAGAGGTACTATCACCTCTCATGACTTGCATGCTATGCAATTTGACATCATTCTACTAACAGTTTACTTTTTGTTTGTGGTTGTTTAACCAGTTATGGTGGTTCTACTGAGCCCACATTTCTCCAGCTTACTTACGAGAATATCACGTGGGATGTGTCAAAAGCCTTGCTAAAGTCCAAGTATATTATATCCACTGCATTCCCCCTATCCACCAAACCAGTTGTCTTGTCAAAGAAGGAAATCAAGCTGGTTTGGCATGATTTGTTCTTGGTATATCCATGCTGGCTGCTAGTAATCACCCCTTCATCCTCCCACTATTTGCAAACTGAATGTTTTATACACGATGGCTTGCCCCTTGGGCTGGAGAGCCATCGTGTTACAACCTCCTTAATAAGGGCATTAATCAGTCCGCCGTGTTCATCCGGAGATTCTTGGTAAAAAGTGAAATCTTGTCCCACAGGTGAAACTGCCTTGAAGACTATGTAATTAGCTATCCTCACATTTAAAAAAGATAAAGAAATTAATTTTCCTCCCAAAAAATTGAATTTCCCCTCCCACCCTTGTCACTGGGAGTGGAACAAATATTCCATTCTTGGTCGATGCATTGTTACAACCACTATTAGAAAATTAGAGGGAGGAAGTATGTGGACACAAGAAGACTCCTCATATGGAATCTGATAACGCTTATCCAACATTTAGCCATTGGTTGACAGGAAGATGGATTAGTCCCTCAGATTTTTCTGGCTTCCAGAGACCCTCCAGAACTGGCTGAGAAATGTTAAGGTATTTCCAAGGATGCCAGAGATAGAATGAGGATTTTTCCTCCAGTGAAACAGAAGGTAGTTTTAAAGTAGAAACTATTCTGATGAGTAACTTGTGTAACTGGATGCAATCCTCAGGATGGCACCCACGTTTTAATTGGGAGAGGAGCAACCTATGGATTCCTGGCCCTGATGCAAGATGTCTTGTATCAGCATAAGGGACTCCTCTTTTGGTATTAGGTCTGTTGGCATAGGAATCCGAGTGCCCCAGAAACATCCCTGCGTCAATGCAGAACAGAGGTTGTAGCTTTTGAAGGACGCTGATATGGAAACCCTGGACTTGGCCAGTTTGGCTACTCCTGCCAACTTTCCTAGATAATGTCAGTTAGCAAGATACATGTATTTAGAATAGCCCATCTCGAAAGAAAAGCCCTGAGGAAGCTGAGGCTCTGGATAAATGGGTGGATCCGGCTCCTCCTCTGAATGCAGATCTGAGCTGGGATCTGACAAGGAAATAACTGGGAATACTGCTGAGGTAGAGATCAACAACAGCAACAAGGAGATAGAGTTCTCCTAGGGGTCCTGAGGAGGTGGAGATAACGTGACCAAGGACTGATGGTGAGAAATCAGCTTCGTGTTTCTTTTGCAAGGAAGAGAACATTGTGACAGATCCTTATCCAATCATCTTTTTTCTGGTTTTGGTGAAGACCTGAGAGGATTCGAGGGATGTGGGTCCGCATGTACCTGTGCGTAACCACATTACGTGGTATCTGTGGCAACAGAATACTCAGATCTGCCTATTTCTCATGAACCTCCCAGAGTGGATGATCCACTGATAGTTTCTGGGGAGGGATTTTTTTTTTATTTGGTTTTTTAAGATCTCTGATCTTCATGTTCACAAACCAAAGGATCCGATGGGTCACCAGAATGGGAAACAATCCCAAGCACCAAAACATGTTGTCTTTGCCTTCTTTTTTCTTGGGACTGAAAATCCCAGTTCCGCAGAGCCCTTAGGCATAGACTGTCTGTTGTCCAAGCTTGTTTCACTTATCATCAGTACCTTCTGGGAACTGAGCCCAAGGCTTTTGCTACTGAATACTCAGTCTTTTTGGATCCGGAGCTCAGTGCCAAGGCCAATAGTTTGGAACCAGAAGGCTTCCAGAAACCAGAATGTCCCCGAGCCAATTCAGAACTTTATCTCCCTTTTCAGAAGCCTTAGAAACCTTGCCTCTGGAGGTTTTACGTGATGAGACTTCTTGCAGAAGGAGGTCTGGAGTCCAGCAGATAGTGCAACAGGAAGGGGAGTGCTTCTCTCCTAAGAATTTTAGGTGCTAAGCATGGGCATCTGTTGTGGGGTGTATAAAGCCCACACTGGAACTGCAGGGGTTAAAGAGCAACTCTGGGTCCAGGTGACACCACCCATCCCCACCTGCAGAGCATTTTCCAGCTGGAGATGGAGCTTAAAAGGGAGCCAAACAGCTCAGAAAGGGGCTGATAGGACAAGGAGAGAGACCTAACCTGAGAGCTCCCGGAGAAGGGTGCTGCAGAAGCCTTTCCCCAGGGAGGAAGAGCTTGCCTGCTGAGCCCAGAGGGGCTGAAGGTTCAATTACTCTCATTTTCTTTACTACTTTGTGCCGCACTGGAAGACTTTAGCAGGGGAGAGAGTCATAGGAAGTAGCCCAGGGAGGCAGCCTTAAGCGTGCCTGGGTGCTAGACAGTGTTGCCTCTTCCAGGGCCCTGGGCCGGAGCCTGGTGGAGTGTGAGGCCCCGGGCTCCCCTACAAACCACCCATTACAAAAGAACACAACCTCCCCTGCCCTGTTTCCAGACTCCTTGCACCTGTGGAGAAGCGAGGGGAGGGTAAAGAATTTTTAAACTCCACAACTTGGACTTGAGACCCGCAGGTGTCAATGGACGGATGAAAGTTCATACCTCCTCCTCCCGTAGCCCCAGTGGGAGGGCAGAAGAGCCAATATCTTCCTTGAGATTCTGTGACCCCAGAAAGGAATAAAGCTAATTGGTAACCTGACTGGAGGGTTGATTCAACACCCACAAAACAGCAGACTGCCCTGGGGCAGGACCGTGTCCAAGAGAGACAGAGGAAAGGAAAGTGCAAATCTAGTGCCCTAACCACTAGACAATCCCACCAGCAAACACCACCCATCACCACACCTGATGCTGGGAAAACTGACATGACACCATCTTTTAAATCAGTGTTTCTTGATCTTCAGATCCGCCATCGCTAATTTACTAACTGTAAAACTCAACACTAACTCTATTAACAATTAACTATTAAAAGAGTAAGGGACTTATCTAACTTGCTGAGGCTCTTGAATCCAAAGGCGGTTCACATCCATTTGTGGTCAGCAGTTTGAAGGAACTGAGGCAGCAACTGCTGCTGGGCTCCCTTTCATAGTCCTGCCCTCAGTATGTGCTTGAATGCTGAAGGAAAGAATGTGGGGTGCGTGTGAGCGCCTTAATAGGCATTACTACGAGAAGGCTGCACCATTCAATGGCACCACGCGTAACATATCCCAACAGTGGGAATATGCAGAGGACACTCAAAGAAGAAAGGAAATTTTGAGGTAAGCATAGATAAATTTACCTATTCTTCTTATGCAAGGTTCACTGATCTGCTACAGTAGGATTTTCATGCAGTCTATTTCCAAGGTAGGAAGCGGGATCATCTTTTAGACATATAAAACAAGGGGAAATATATATCCTCAATCTTTCCCTAGTGCTGAGGCATGGAAAAGACTTATACTGAAAAAAAGGCATTGGCTGAAGACTGGATAACTAACGTAGCATTTGGCAAATGTACGTATTGATGGCTATGTGGCCACTTAGCTGATCTCTTTATAAGAGCTATGACTTCTCTGCCCCAACATTGTCAGTTCTCCTGCAGATCGGATTTTTGACAAAAGAAAGAATATTTCTTAAATTTACTTTGGAAACACATGGTATAACAGTTCTGAGGAGTACTTGTCTGAATTAAATGTACAATACCAGGTTTCATTTGAGAAAACTTCATAACTACTATTTCCAATCAGAAAACTTTACCAGAGTGTACTTCCATGGATAATAAGTATTAAACCACTGTAGGAGGTGTCATTGGGATAGTGCTGGGGGGGCAAGAATGAGGTTCCAAGCTCTATAACCTTGTGGGGATGGAATCAGGGTAGTTGCCCTATGGAAGCATTCAATGTTGAGATTTGTCCAAGCAAAAAGGTCAATGCAATGTAGTATAATGTTTTCAGCATGTTCAAGAAAAGCAACTTTTGTACAATCTCATACACTTACATTAGAGCTTTCCTGGAGGAATTCAAGGCTGTGCTTCATTTGTTTAATGTGTTAGTTGAACCTTGGACTTTGCTTCAGCCAGCAGAATTTGTTGACTTCTTTTTCGACTCCATTAGAGTGATAATCACTTCATCCAAGTATCTTATTTTGAACCTGTCTGGTGCTGGATAGAAGACTGGTTTTTGGAACAGCAGACCTCCTTTGTGAAGTAGAGACACTGAAAGGTCCAATGCGAGGTGTAACCAGCCCTTGAACTAATACACTGAAGACAAATCCTAGGCCTACGTTTGACTTCCCTGGCATCATATGCACGTATTTACCATGAGTCCAAGATACTCCAGGAACCCCATCATTATGCATTCCAGCTTGTGTTCTCTGTTCAGAATCCTGGTCAGCAGAATTTTCCAGGAGTGAATTTCCATTTTCCTTAAACCCATTATTAATACTACCACAATCCAGGAAGAGTCCCAAAGTGATAGCTGGGGACAACAGGCCACTAGATGGGGCATAGCAATCCGCAGTGGTAACTGGGGAAAACAAGCCAATACTGAGCTTTAAGTATGGCAAGAAATCCCCATTCTTCTATTATGATACCTTCCCAGGAAACACAAGGAGGGATAAATAGCTATTAGCTTATCTAAAGCAGCTGCAGACCTCCCAAACTTAGTTTCACTCAGCCTGAAAGAGCCTATCCTCTTTATTTTTTTGTTTTGTTTTTTTGGTATTGTGTGTATTCGTGCTCTCTCACACACAAACACACACAAGCCCATGCTGTTGCATGAGTGTAATTCATAAAGTCAAAATGGCTGAGAACTTAAAAACTGAAAGGTAACAGACCACAAATACCAGTGATGACTGAACCCAGTGAAATTCTAAACAAAGATCTCTCAATCATGCTTGTGGCTCTTTCCATCATTTCATGCTAACTCAACAGACAGTATAGGCTTCAGAGTGATGTCTGGTGTTATTGTGTGTGCTAACTGTGTTGCTGGACTGTGCTCATTTGAGGGTAGGAAGGGGTGTACTGAGATAGTTGTGTCAATCTGTGCGGGTGGCAAATGAGGGAGTGTGTGCTGTGGTAAGGGGCTGTGTGTGTTTGGGGTTACTGTGTATGCTGGTTGTGTTGTTGTAGGAGTGGTTGTGTTGATGTGTGTATAGTCGGGTTGTGCAAGGAAATCTGTGTTGATTTGTGCAGATGGCAGTTGAGCACATGGATGTGGCAGATGGCTCAAGTAATCTACAATCTGTGCAGTCACCCTCACACAACTAATGACACTGTTGCATGAAAATCAGCTACAGAGGAATGACGGTGATTGGCTGAGTTACTTCTAATATAACAATGGTCTAGAGAGCACAGACACTTGCCTTATTGCAACTGTACATCACACAGGTGTAATTCTGTAAGTCAAAATAGCTAAGAACTTAAAAACTGGATAGTAACAGCCCATGAAATCCAGTGATGATTCAACGCTGTGATATTCCAAACAAAAAGAGCCTTCAACCATGCTTTTGGAGCTGTTCCATCGCTTCACACTTGCACATAATAGGCTTCAGAGTGACTATCCTGGAATCTTATTATATAGATTTGATCTCCTACCTCTCGTTCAGACAACTGCCTTTATTCCCCTACAGAGGAAGAATTCCCTATTTCTTCTTTGTGTGGGCATACACACCCGAAGGAACCAGCACAAATATTTGCCTTGGTGCTTTCTGCATTAATCTGCTATACTGCACTCCAAGAAGGTAAGCAGGAAAACCAGAAGCTGAGTATTTTCTTGCTGCACTCTCTGAAGGTGAGCAGGGAAAAACATGCTGATTTTATTTATTTCCCCTTTGTTCCTAAGATCCTGCTTTGGAGTGGGGGGAGCAAAATTGGATTCAGACATTGCTCCAAAAATATTTCAAGTGCTAGTGTTCCCATGCCTTCAAAGAGGCTGGACATAGTGCCTCCCCTACCGAATTCCCAGGGAAGGTACCTTGGTGTAGGATGGGCACAGACTCTATTCTTTCTATTGTATAGGGTCCACCTGGGCCAAATGGGTCTGTGTTTCTCCTAGAGATTGCCTATCAGTAGGGATCACCTGGGGTGGGAGGCACAGGTTGTACAGGTGGCAGCAGGGGAAAAGAGCTGGGCCCAAAGGCCCCTTACTGCACTCTCTGATATTATCAGTGTTCATGCTGTATCAAGTGCCCAAGGAGAGGCAGTACAGGAAGAAGTGTCTGGGCTCCACAGTCAGAGGCTGCAAGTGCAGGCTACAGGGACTGAGGTGCGATCCTCCACCTGGCGCCCTGCCCTCTTGGCTTCACAGTCCTCATTGAGATTGGGAGGATGGGCTGCCTGCCCTGGAGCAGGCAACTCTAATTCTGCCTGGCTCCTTTCCAGCCAGGCTGCTGCAAACACCTCAGAAGAAGAGGGTGAGGGGACAATCTTCCCAAATGGCAAACACAGCCCTGGGACACAGCTAGGAATTGGATGGACACGTCACTGAGCCAAACCATTAAGTCAGAAATTTGAATTAAAGTTTGGGATTTCCCTCTGAAAAGCTTTGCAGCAGAGAAGACCTCTGGCACTGGGGAGGCAGAGAAAATGGAGGGAGCTCCAGGGGGCACAGCACTGCCCTGCTACCAGTGACTGATAGATCTGGTTTCACTGGGATTATACAAAGGAAAACATTTTGACACATTAAAGTAAAATTTGAAAGCTGAGGTCAATGCAATTCGGCATATTCAATTTAAGATTATTGGGCTAATAGCAAAGTTACTTACCACCTACGATGAGTGGTCCCTTCTAATCAGAGTTAATGAAAATATTGATAAGCATGTCTCTATATTTAATTTTAGAGAAAATAATGTATAGCCAAACTAAAGAGTGAGCACTTTTTTCAAGTTCATTCCCTGAATTAATGAAACTCAAGATAGTTATATTGTATTTTGTGTATCCATATTGCATTTGGCTTTAAGAAAGGTTATCCAGATAAAAAAAGTCAACTGACAGCATATTCAACAATTGTACATTAGGGTGTAAAGTAAACACAACAACAACTTCAAATTTTAATTTTATTTAATAACTATTAGAGAACTTTAACTTTTCCAGGGTTCAAAACTCAGGCTTCTGTTGAAGGGATAAACAATTTAGTAGTTATATACCCAGCTCCAAGTTATCTGAAAATATTTCACACAAGGTGTTTCAGCACTACCAATGCAAGGTCTGTGTGTTCTGCACAGCCAATCAACACTAACTGATCAAGGGACTAAATCTTTTTAAAGCCTAGATGTCTACAACCCTCCTGGAGCTGTTACACATTGAGGATTTCACAGCATTATTGACCTGGTCAGCCTTTTTATCCTTAGTAAGTTATTTTAGTCAACTTTCTGTGAGCAAGGAAATCTCTTTGTTAGGCTTTGTCTAGATCACTGCACAAGCCCTGCTTACACTACAACACAAAACAGGTAACTATTCAGGGGCAACAAGAAAGAGGTCTGTCGGCGTTCATTTCTTGCCTACAGTTTTCAGTCCTTCTCTTCTCTACAGATCATTGCAAAATTGCAGTTAGAAATATGGCTGAATATCAAAGCTACCTATCCTGTCTAACTTCTGTGTGGATGAAAGTTCTGTGTAAATAATACATCACACAGAACATTCAGTTAGACAGAAATTATATGACTAAACCAACATATGGCCTTCTCTATCACTCTGAACATTTTTGTCTTTTAGGCAATTCTTTACACTGTAGAGAAGCAAAGCATTATCTGGTACTTGCATTACACACAAAATAGGCAAATGCACTACCAGAATGGTAAGGAAAAAAATGCACTGCATCTCACACTTAAAACAATTATTCTTTGTTTTGTTTTAAAATTTTTTTTATAGTATAAGCTCTTCAGTTTGGGGAATGTGCCTGGTATCAAAAAACAAGCTTGCACCCAACATATACTGCCATACATTCCACAGCAACTTTCCTGAATTTGTGCAGCTCAATCATGAAACTAGAGGCAAAGTGCTGGTGTATGATTCTAGCCTTCAGGTTACTTACAAACTGAAGCCTGTCTACACTACAAAATTAAGTCAATCTAAGTTAGGTTGACTTACAGCCACCACAGGAATTACTACAGTGCTTCAGGTCCACACTACCCCCTCTGTCGGTGATGCGCATCCCCACTAGGAGCGCTTCCACTAACTTAACTGTGTGAGGCTTTGTGGGGCGCTGACAGCTGGAGGACACCCCCCACACTTCCAGAGCTATGGGAGAAAAAGAGGGCACAGGATAATCAAAACACTTGGGGGGGGGGGAGAGAGAGCGCGAGCAAGTGTGTGTGTGTGTGTCAGTCACCCCTGGGGCTGACTGCCAAGCTGTGAGCCAGGCGCAGGGCTCAATTTCAGAGCAGGAAGCCTATCAACAGTGAAACTGACATTCTTATCACTTTCATGGGTGCTATTATTTCGCATTTGGTCTCCAGCTCTGGCTCTCAGCCCCAGGCAGGGCTCACAACTGGAGTCCCATCCCGTCCCGTCCCCTCCCGCTAACAGCTGGAGCTCAAATGTGAAATAACTGCAGCTGTAAAACTGACAAAAATGTCAGTTTCACAGCTGGTAGGCTCCTTGTGAAATTGAGCCCAGTGCTGGGCTCATGGCTGAGGCTGTCAGCCCTGGGGCAGGGGGGAGTTCCAGCTGTGAGCCCTGAGGCTGTCAGCCCTAGGGTGGGGAACTCCTGCTGTCAGCTCGGGCTGTCAGCGCTGTGATGCGGGAGGGCTCCAGCTGTAGTCCTGGCACCCGGCTGACAGCCCAACTCAGGCGATCAGTGCCGGGGAGAGGGTGGCTGACTGCCAACAGGGGATGCAAGTAACAGAGTGTCTACATGGGCACTGCATCGCCCTAATTACATCGCCCTAAGCGCTACACCTCTCGTGGCGGGGAGTTAAGACAATGTAGTGGGCAACCTAGATCAGTGGGAGCACCACTGTAGTATAGACACTGACAGAGTTAGGTCAGCATAAGCTGCTTTACCTCAGTCTAGCTTTGTAGTGTAGAGCAGGCCTGACAATCAATTAGCTTAGGCCCCTGGTTTTGCAGCCTGCAAAAACCTACATATTTTGTTTTCAAAACAAATACTAAAATTGTACTTTTACTCAGAAAAATGACTGTGTTCAAACGATACCCTCTTACCGAAAAGAGCAGTATTAAGTTGCCTCTGCGGAGTAAGAAACATACCCAATTTTGGTGACAAAAGTAAGTTTATACTACTTGTTACTCTGTTAATATAGTTAACCTGGATTCTAGTCTGACTTCTGTATCAGACTTGTTAACTAAGTTCTAACTAGAAGATCAAATTATGCCTTCAGTTCCACCTGTGCAACCCTCAACAAAATACGGTTGGGCAAAGGTAACAGAAGGCTGAAGTGTCCCGGCAGAATTACTACTACTGGCAATGACCCACAATCCAGCTTTCCAGGTTAAATCTGCAGCACTTTCAGTCTGGGAGAGAGGGGTAGAAGCCATCTCCCTACTCAAACTCATCACACACACACACACACACACACACTCTCCAAGTGTTTTGATTATCCTATGCCCTCTTTTTCTCCCCTAGCTCTGCTTCATAAATCTGGGAGGTAATTTACATTTGTTAGCTTTCAAACAGAGCTTTCAAACAAAACACAGGATTATTTACTGTACTGCTTTTGTCCAAAGCTGTTGCAATGAATATTAAAATGCCATCCTTAAATGTATATCAATCAGGAATTTAGCTCATAACATTCCAGAGGGAAAAACAAATTGTACACTGAAGGCATTAGAAAGCTGTTTTATGTCCTGCCTATATTGCTTGACTAATATGATCATTTACATTTTTCAAAGTGTAACTAGTCGAAATGGAATGAGCAATCACGGTTTCACCAGCCTAAGCATCAAGGATCTAAACTATTCAATTGACCAACTCAAACAGAATAAGACAGTTACCGGTTTCATAACTGATGTTCTTTGAGATGTGTTGCTCATGTCCATTCCATATTAGGTGTGTGTGCTTGCCACATGCACAGTTGCCTGAAGATTTTCCCTCAGTGGTATCCGTAGGGGACCTGCTCTGGTGCCCCCTGGAGCAGTGCGCAAATGTTTCCTCCAACTTCAGTTCCTTCTTGCTGGAAACTCCAAGAGTGGGGAAGGAGGGCGGGTCATGGAATGGACATGAGCAACACATCTCGAAGAATACCAGTTATGGAAAAGGTAACTTTCTTTTCTTCTTCGCGTGCTTGCTCATGTCCATTCCATATTAGATGACTCCCAAGCAGTGCCAACGGAGGCGGGTAGGAATTCACGGATGTGTAGTTTGCAACACAGCTCTGCCAAACCCATCATTGTCTCTGGCTTGCTGAGTGGTGGCGTAGTGCACTGTGAATGTGTGAACTGAAGATCATGCCGCAGCTCCGCAAATGTCCTGGATGGGAATGTGGGCCAGGAAGGCCGCTGAGGATGCCTGAGCTCTGGTCGAGTGGGCTCTCACAATCAGAGACAGCGGGACCTGTGCCAGCTTGTAAAAGGTCCAGATGCAGGAGGTGATCCAGTTGGAAATTCTCTGCAATGACACTGGAAGGCTCTTCATCCTGTCCGCTGTTGCAACAAAGAGCTGGGTTGACCTTCAGAAGAGCTTGGTATGCTCCAGGTAAAACACCAGAGCATGTCTAACGTCCAGGGCATGCAGCCTTCTTTCCTCCCCAGTAGTGTGCGGCTTAGGACAAAACATGGGGAGGAAGAGGTCCTGGTTAACATGGAAGGAAGACACCACCTTCGGCAGAAAGGCTAGAGGGGGTCACAGTTGAACTTTATCCTTGTAGAACACTGTATACAGTTGGGGTGTAGGAGATGTCCGTGATCCTGCGAGAGCAGATCCGGTCGGTCAGGAATGGGCCAGGGAGCGGCTACTGCCAGGTCCATCAACGTTTCAAACCAACGTTGGTGCAGTCTCGGGGCGACCATGACGACTTGGGTCTTGTCTCTCTTGACCTTTGACAGGGCTCTGCTGATGAGCGAGATCAGCAGGAACGCGTACATCAGCAGGGCCAGTGCAAGGAGGTTTCATGCCCTAGGTGAAACTTCCACCTTGTGCCGCCCCCTACCCCCCACCCCCCCCAGCCCGGGGAGCCCCCCCGCAGCACCTCCCCACCACCCAATCCCTCCCTCCCTCCCCTCGGCCCGGGGAGCCCCCCCGCGGCAGCTCCCCGCCCCAGCTCACCTCTGCTCTGCCTCCTCCCTGAGCACGCTGCCGCTTCTCCCGCCTCCCAGGCTTGTTCCGCCAATCAGCTTTTTGGCGCGTAAGACTGGGAGGGAGAGAAGCAGGGCGGGGCGGGGCTCAGGGGAGGAGGCAGAGCAGAGGCAAGATGGGGCGGGGAGCGGTTCCCCGTGTGCCGCCCCCCATCCCCCCTTTACTTGCTGCAGGTGGCCCTCCCCGCGCCCCCCCCCCCCCCCCCGCCCAGCTTACCTCCACTCCACCACCACCCCCAACCACTTGGTGCCCTAAGCGACCGCCTAGTTCACCTAGTGGTTGCACAGGCCCTGTACATCAGACCCCCCAGACCATTACAGGAGGAAGGTGTCTGAGAGGGAGTCTTTGCCCAGGCCTTGTAGGGAACAGAAGCGATGACATTTCCTGCTCTTTCTGGTGGTGAACAGGTCCACTTGGGGAGTTCCCCACCTCTGAAAGAAGGCCCAGGCTACCTCTGGATGGAGTGACGACTCGTAGTGAGAGGAAAAGGATCTGCTGAGGCTATCTGCCAGTGTGTTCCTGATGCTGGGGAGGTGACAGGCCACCAGTTGGATCACGTGGTCAGTGCAGAAATCCCACAGGTCAGAGTGCTGCTTGGCAGAGGGCCGACAAGCGTGCTCCCCCTGCCTGTTGACATAGAACATCTAGGTCATATTGTCCATCAACACTCTCACCACCTCTCCTGCCAGGTGCGGTAGAAAGACGCCACAGGCCAAGCATACCGCTCTGAGCTCCTTGACGTTTATGCGCAACGTAATCTCCTCCGGGGACCACATGCCCTAGGTCTGGAGGCCTCCGTGATGCACTCCCCAGCAAAGGTCCAAGGTGTCTGATATCAGCTTAACCAAGTGACAAGGGCTGTTGAATGGAACTCCTTCCAGGATTGATCTACCATTGTAGCGAGGTAAGTATCATCAGTGGGATGGTAACAACCTTCTCCAGGTGATCTCCGGACTGGGAATAGACCGTTGCCAGCCACTGCTGTAAGGGCCGCATCCTGAGCCTGGCATGCTGGACAACGTACATACATGCTGCCACGTGGCCCAGCAGGCGCAGCCAAACCCTGGCCATGGTCAGGGGGAACGCGGAGATTCTCGCAATGAGGTCCACCATCGTCAGGAACCTCTCCTGCAGTAGGAACGCTCTGGCGCAAGTGGAGTTGAGCACCGCTCCGATGAACCCTATCCTCTGCACCAGAACGAACATTGACTTTTTGTCATTTACCAGCAAGCCCAAGGATCAGCACATGGCCTGTAGCACCGCGACATCCCTTTGAACTTGGGACTTGAGCGGCCTTTGACGAGCCAGTTAGATACCTCGACATCTGAGGAAAGCGACTACTACCGACATGCACTGAGTGAACACCCTCAGTGCTGTTGCGAGGCCGAATGGGAGGACTGCAAACTGATAGTGGTTGAGTCCCACCATGAAACATAGAAAGCATCTGTGACCTTGAAAGACTGCTAAATGGAAATATGCATCCTTCAAGTCAAGGATGGCATACCAGTCTCCCGGATCCAGGGAGGGGATGATGGAGGCCAGGAGACCATGCCGAACTTCAGCTTCTTTAGGTATTTGTTGAGCTCTTGCAGGTCCAGGATGGGCCATAGACCGCCCTTGGCCTTCGGGATTAAAAAGTACCAGGAATAGAACCTCTTGTTCCTGTACTTGCGAGGAACCTTTTCCACCGCACCCAGCTGCAACCCTTCTACCTCCTGTGCAAGAAGTCTCTTGTGAGAGGGGTCCCTGAAGACAGACAGGGAATGGTAGTTGTAGGGGGGGTAGAAAGAAACTGGAGAGTGTAATCCTGTGCCGCAGTATTGACGACCCAGCGATCTGAAGTTATAGTGGTCCAAGCAGGGGGGAAAAAAGAAAGGTGGTTGGAAAACAGAGGGAAAGATGAATCCAGGGTATAGTATGGTAGGTCGCCCTCAAGCACACCCTTAAAACATTCGCTTGCCCCCCTGCTTATTGTGGGTTGAGCCTGATTGGGCAGAGGGTGGAGGTGGGTGGTTCAGGCAGCATTTGTAGCCCCTACTCTTCTTAGGGGGCAGCTCCTGCTGGGGTTGGCTCCCTTGCCCCTGGGATGGTTGCAGTTTGAACCGCTTATGGACTGGACCAAGGATGTGCAGCCCTAGAGCTTTCAGGGTAGTGCAGAAGTCTTTCAGTCCATGCAGCTTACTATCCATCTGCTCTGCAAACAGGGCCTGGCAGTCGAAGGGGAGGTCCTGCCTCAACTGCTGAGCCTCAGTCGACAGACCCAAGAGGAGCAGCCAGGATGCCCTCCATATGGAAATGGCCGAAATCATCGGCTGAGCCGCGGAGTTTGCTGCATCTTCGAGAATCTCCTGGATCGCCGCGGTGCCTCAACCTGTTTGATCGAGACAAGTCCCTTGCACGGGCCCTCTGGGATCTTTGGTGATCGGCGTTGGTAGACCAGTGAGCTACACCTCGCTTTGCTCGACTGGTGCCAGGACCTAGAGCGGGACCGGGAGCCAGAGCGGGCCGGTCGACAGGAGGATCTCCCCGACCGTGGGGATTTGCATCTCGGTGACAGGTGCTGGCAGGCAGGTGACCAGTGGCTCCGTTCAACCGATTGGTCGTGTGATCAGTGCAGAGGCATTGGAGATGGATGCTCACGCTGGGGGGCACGTGCCCCCACATGTCTGCACCAGCTTACCGGCAAGCCTCACCTCAAATCCCACTGCTGGTCCCCAGTGTCCAGAGACTGAAGGCGGCTTCTCTAAACCTGCCTCCCTACTTCCGAGGCATGATGGCTCCGTGCGGGTGAGTGCTGGCGGGATGTCCCCCTGATGGGAAATGATGCCGCTGAGGCGTGGACACGCAGAACAGTCCCAAGGCTGGTTTACCCCTGGACTTGGGTTCAGTCGGAGCTGGTGTGGACAGCACTGGCAGCGTAGGATCTTCTGCCCTGCCTGCAGGGCCTCGGGCATTGACGGGACTTCTAGTTGACGGAGGCTCTCGTCACTGTCCGGTGTGGCAGGCAGAGTACAGGAGGGGCTAGACCGCCCGACTTGAGCTGGGGCCCGACTCCCTGACGGAGGTGTTGAACCGCCCAGCATGGGTCTTGGCTCTCCTCCAGCCATCTCCTTTCCCTTAAGGGAAGTGAGAGATCTTCCCCTTGCGGTCGTCTTGGGCTTCTTGGCCAGGGATCGGTGCCGGCTCATAGGCAGCAATGGTGGGACACTCCGCACCAACGCTGCAGTGCTCGAGACCCAGTCAGATCTCCGCTCCAGTGCCGGGGTCAGCACCAACTCCATCAGGAGTGCCCTGAGACAGATGTCTCTCTCCTCCTTTGTTTGGGGTTTGAACGATTTACAGATGAGACACTTGTCGCTTATGTGTCTTTCGCCTAGACATCTTAAACAACTAACATGTGGGTTGCTGATGGGCATAGGCCGCTTAGAATGATCACATGGCTGAAAGCCTGGGGACCAGGGCATGCCCCGTGGCTAGGCAGAGTCCCATCTAGGACCAACTAACTAGAACTAACATTAAGGGTAACTGCTAACTATATACAAATACTTTACAGGAAAGAACACTTGAGAGACACACTGAACAAAGCAAAAAGCTAGCCAAAGCAGCAGACATTCCAGCACTATCGCTGGTGGCAAGAAGGAACTGAGAGTGGGGGGAGCCAGCAGCATCCCTTATACCATGGCATGTGCACGCCGCTTCAGGGAGCGCCAGAGCTGGTCCCCTACAGATACTACTGAAGGAAAAACTTCTGGCACCGGTGTATGTGGGGAGCACACACACCTAATAATGGAATGGCAAGCACTCAAAGAAGAAACAGAAGTTATTAGACATACACATAAACCTGTTCAGCTGAGAATCTACACAAAGATCAACAACAAATAAAACAAGGAAAGTTCCAAACCAAACTACACAAGGCTGTAACCTAAGGGATCTGTTAACAGACACTGTACAAGAGCTTAGACTTGACAGTTTCATTGAATATCTTGCATAGCAGACTTTAAAAAAAAAAAACACACGCATGTGCACACACTTACTTTGTGGTATACACATGCATATGTATATTTAAGAACCTGAAATTATTTTGTTCTTAAACATCAAATGGGAGCAAGACAGCATTAACGTGAGTGGAACACTTAAACCTAAAATTCCAAGTGTGTAAGTGAAATATATTAATAAATACACATATTCCACATATATACAATACATATACACTAAATATATATATATAGAGAGAGAGAGCGCGCTAACCTTCTATGTAGGTTCTAACATTGTGCCATTGCACCATGGTATATCTAACATAGTAAATCCTTTGAGCTGGGCAGGAATAGAGCCCCACCTAGAAGAGCATAGCAGAATTTTTTTTCCAGAAGTTAAAGACAGACCAACCTCATGATAAAATGAACAAAATTAGATTTTTGCTAAGAGCTCCTTGACAAGTTAGATCAGTTTGTTATGTTTGAGTATTAAACTTGTCACAGCAGGTTAGGTCTCCACAAGCCGTGTAGATAAAATGCTCTTCATATTATCGGATTTTTTTTAAAAAATATCCGCAATATTCTACAATTGGCTACCATGTTCTAAGAGACACTTATTCATCCAACATCTTTGACAGATGCCCATAACAATTCACTACTACCAACTGCCTGCAAAACTGCAGAAACATTTTCATATTCTGCTTTAAAAGAAAATTAATGAATGAAGCAGAACAAATCCTACAAGAAGAGGATGGAGAAAATGAAGCACTCTTTGCTGAAAATAAAATTCATTTGAGTAGTTAGGGTCCTTTCAAAAAGTCGCACAGAGGTTTTTTTCTGCTTCAATATAATAATCTTAACCTTCTTTTTAAAGCGAAGGACACTCTGATATGGTGAAGTTATCAAAGCACTTTATTCTTCAAAAAAAATAAAGCCTATATCAGACTTATACTGCACATATTTATTTCATCAGGCTTTAATGGTGATAAAGAATAGCATTTCTTTTACCAAAAAATGGTCTCCATAAACTGTAGTCCAAGTTAATGCTTCCAGTTGAACTTTGCTGAAGTTATCCATTTAACTTAATGGCAGAGCACCATCCCTTTAGAAAGATAAAGATCCTGATTCTAATCCCAGCAGTCATTTTCTTTTCTCCATTAATTATGTGTATGCACACATATGCTCACATTACAATCTCCTGGGGAAACATGTGATGGTCTCAAAGCACAGATTACTGGTTATGGCTCAAATATAGCAGGTTATGTAACTAAAACCCTTAACCAGCTTCTATTTTATTCTTTTAAAATTAGTTTGAGAAAAAAAGAATTATCAGGAAAAATTACACTAACAATTTATTTGAATCCAAGAATAATGCAACCAAGCTGCAGTACATACTTTAATTTGTCAACAATCCCATCTGCTCAGAATCTACTATGAATATTCAAAGTAAGAACTTGCTCTTTAACTTTTACCCAAATTTTTCTTCATTAGTTTATTTATATTTTTAAAAGTGAAAGCAACATTCTTAAGTCTAACATTCTTCCCAGCTTGGAATCCAGTATGAAAGTTATTTCAACTTCCAAAATACTGTGCAGCAGTAGGGAAAAGGTTAGGTATATTGAATCTCCTACGGAGTCTAATACAGCAGAAGCCACCTGTCACTCTCACAGCAACTGCTGAGAGAGTGGCACAATGTAATGCACAATAGGCCAGAAGAGTCTACGTCTAAAAATGGAATAGAATGGCAACAGGGTGCTAAAATAGGTATTATGGGCAAGCCACTGACTGCCTGCCTTTAAAACAAGAATGAACAATTCTCTGTCCACATTATTTGTCCACTAAAGCTGGTTAAACAAAACAAAACAAAATTCACCATGAAAGTCACATTTGTCATAGAAAGTTTTCCAACCAACTCTACTTGCTATTTTTTTTTAAAGTTGGAAGAGATGGGAAATCTAATTGTGTGACAATTACTTTTATTTATCAGTTTTCTAATGAAATGTTAGCAAGGAAGTTTCATAGAATCATAGAAGCTCAGGGTTGGAAGGGACCTCAGGAGGTCATCTAGTCCAACCCCCTGCTCAAAGCAGGACCAATCCCCAATTTTTGCCCCCGATCCCTAAATGGCCCCCTCAAGGATTGAACTCACAACCCTGGGTATAGCAGGCCAATGCTCAAACCACTGAGCTCTGCCTCCCGCAACCATCTACTTGCTATTGAGCACATACAAATTGGAGGTTAACTTGTCCTAACTCAGTTTCCAATGTCTCTGCAGTGGAGGGGGAAATCGCTTACTAACCTGTTCCATAACTGTTGTTCAAGATGTGTGGCACATATCCATTACACTTCAGGTGTGTGCAAGCCCAGTGCAGATGCTGTTGCACTGGTCGCACATACATCTGAAGTGGAATGGGCATGTGCAATCACTAAAGACGACATCCCACTTGAAAAATTAAGCAGATCCTATTTTGCATACTGCATCTGAGTACGGAGACAGAAGACAGAACTATTTAATTTTTGCCTCCTATTACACATGTAATTCAGTTGAAGTAAAGATGAAATAAATGTCACCTTGCACCCAGCCACAAAATGCTGTCTGTTTCACAATTACAGAAGTGCCACCATATTTCTTCAAAGTTGTTTTCTACTTATGGATCTTTGTGTTGCTTTACAGTTTGTGTGGCAGCAAGAGGCTACAGATTATATGGGCTTTGTCAGTATATGCTCTTGGGAAGAAACATAATCCTCCCCCAGCCAGAAACAATTCCAAAAGCCCAGATCTAAAAGTGAGGGGCAACGGGATTTCTCCATCCAGTTCAAAAGTAAACTCCATTCATATTGCTCGCTGCCATTCTGAGACTTCACAAAGTAAGAGGCATTTGCTACCAAGACTAAACTGCATTTTAAAGTTTTTACTACTAATAATATATGACACTTTACAAGTGATTAATTTGAAGTAGAAAAGTAAGCAGCAGTATTCCTATTTAAACGATAGGGAAACTAAGAGCCAAATTCAAATGAGAGTCCACATGACTAAACTGACCTAACTTATACCTTCTTCCAGTTCCCTTTGTGTTAGACTCAGCTTGCTGGGAATTTGAGTCTCAGTGCGTGTATTTTATAGGCGGAGGTGCCAAAACTGAGCACTACAGCAAGAAAAGCAACAAAACAAAGTTTATAATAGTACAAATTAAAAGTCGGCTATCCCCTTGTCTAAAACTTACACCCTTTTCTAGCCCAGCAGTGCTGAAGTTAAATCAATTTAGACTCCTTTACTGATCCAAAACTAGCACCGCCTTGTACATCACCTCTGAACTTGGCCTACAAAGGGAAATGACTTGCCCAACTTCATAAAATGGATCAGTGACAGAGCTAGGAGTAGAACGCAGGTCTCCTGACTCATTCCCACACTTAATCCACTATGACTACTAGACCAGGCTGCTGGAGGCCGTCTTCTTGCTGAAACATGATGTCATTTGTGCCACTATGCAACAGTGTGGGAACCAAATGATCGAAACCATAAAAGCTGCTTTTCTACCAGTCTAGTATAGAAGTGCTTAACATCAAATAGAGTTTAACACTTAAAATAAAATATCTGCAATTGCTGATTTATAACCAGGAAGTATTCAGTCCTTGTGCTGAACTTTCTACTGCTTCCCTGCCAATACCTGGTGAAGTTTCAACGACATATATTTCTCTTCTTCTGTAGGCACTTAGTATTACTTACAGGAAAGTCAAAACAGATGCAATTTTCTCATTGACACTAAGGCTGACACATATCAACTCTTGGGGTCATGTTTTCCAAGCAGGATACAGTAGTATATGCACCACAAAACCCCTCATTTACGCAGGCAATGGCTCATGTAACTACTCATTGTGTGCAAAATGACTCAAATGAATACATCTGGGTTTATGCAAGTGCTACTTGTACACATTTTTATGGTGCACCATTATGCCGTGCTTTGAAAGTGATCATTTAGAAGATAGATGAAAATTTGGGAATTATGTTGTGATCTTGTGCCGTCTATACAATGGTAGTTTTTAGACTTGAAACAATAACATGAAATGCTATGGCGTTTAGAATTTTCTCCAGACTTCTTACTCAAAGTTGTAATGACTTGGGAATTACAACTGTCATCTTCTAGATTTAAGGGCTTACTTATGATTTCTCTTTTATTTTGACACACTTATCCTTGTGATATGCTAACATTTCAACAAAAATAGATCTGCAGTATAAAATAATTTTACCACAGTTTACTCCTGAATAGCTACTTACTCTGTGGACTTCCATATCACTGGGCCGAGCAAAACAGAGCCAGTTTTCCTTTAAATGGGTTAACGCTAGGAAGCGGATGTCACTGTTCTAGTTAAGTCATGGGACTCACATTGGAATTATGCCAGAGCTCAGGACAGCTTGCTTCCAAAGGAGCCATGGCACCATATTATGAGAGGTCAGACTCAGCTAACTTCTGCCAGCTAAACTATAACACTGCATAAATCATCCTCCCCTTCTATACATGGGGTGGGTTACAGAGCAGATTAATACAAAAACGTCAACTGTCTACTACGTATCTGAAGGTATAATATAGTGGAGTGATGTTGGCTATACACTTACAATGTGATAATGGATTTTGTGAGCAACATACGCAAGAGTCCCCATAATCTAGAGCCCTACTGACAAAAAAAATCAGTGGCAAACCCACCATTTACTTCAACGTAGCCGGTCCTTAGTGCTAATGTGCAACACATAAAAACCCAGACAAAAGACTCAAGTGAAATCCAGTTTCTATGCTCCTAGGGCTGCTTATAGTTCACATGATTTACTCCCTCCTTTCAGCAGAAGTGGAACACACATCTAAGAACGCGTTTTAAGACATCTCAAGGCATTACTGAATAAATATACAATCTACTGCTGAGTATCAGTAACTTCCATTTCAGTTACACAGGATCGGTTAAAACTAAAACCTGTGGGGAAGGAGGGGGAAATTAGGTGACAGAAACAAAACCCTAGCAGTACAGTTACTATGCCCTTTCACCTGACCCGTTCGCATTCATTATCCTTGAGACTGCTCGGAATATCAGGATCTGCTTAAGGATTTTTGTTCCTTTTAATATTTAGAAACCTCACTTGGTTTATAATTTTAATATAAATCAAACTTACAAATTAATTAATTTTTAAAATTGCAATGAATAACCTCCGCCTGACTTATGAGGAAGGTCTGTAAACGAATGGGGTGGTTACCCTATTGTTTGATCAGAATATGGACCATTTATCATGGACACCAACAGCACACTATAGTTGCCACAGAAATGGCACACTTTCCTTGCAACATAACCACACATGCGTGTAAACACTTTATAAATATTTTTCACTTGCCATTCTGAACCTGACACTCCAGGCACAGGTTATCTGGCTCTGAGCTTTTACAGACTCTCACTATCAATCCAAATAAAATACTGTACAGTCCTTGCTTAGCCTCATTATGTCTACAGAAGTCTAGAACCCTCTTTAGCTGTAGGGAATGGCAAGCATCAAACACACTCCTGGCCCTTTACTACATATGAACCAATGGTTAATGAATTGAATAGTCAGTCAAATTTTAAGCGAAATAATCAAGTACACAAATACAGATTAAGATACTGAGTGAAAAATGTAAAGACAAATTCCGTCAGGTCTCATACGAGGGTTGAAATATAGTGGCATATGTACACTTCAGACATCCAACTAAGCTTGACATCTGAAGCGGAGCAATTACTGTGGCCACAGAAAAGAAATCTCAGCATCCTAGAGCTGACATAAGCTGTACTTTAAAAAAAAAAAAAAAAGCTTCAGAATACAGCCCTGTATTTTTGTAATTGAGGGTTACACAGTAACTGACCCCCGTTCATCTGTAATGACATATTATAACCAGACTATAGTCGGATCATCACTGAACTTGGAAAGTGGCACTCATTTCTCTGGCAGCTTTTTAAATATGAAAAGATGTAATTATGGTATAATTCTTAACTATTACCTTCAAAAACAGAAGGTGGTAACATTGGTGGTTGTGTGATCACATACGCCCACTGCAACTAATTCAGCTATGTAGTGTGCAAGCACGCAGATACCACTGCGATGTCCGCACTGCAAGTACTTACACATAGATGTCCAATTCAATACGTTAAAAATTAGTGGTAAAGCACTGTCTGGGGGGAAAAAAAAAGTTTCCTACACCTAAAAACACTTTTTACCTACCACTTTGCTACTTACATACTCTTTGGTGGTTGCTATGAAAGTTCCTTCGTGGTAATGTTCTCAGCAAGTATAATGTACCCTCCAATTGCTATATCCAATATAGCTATTCAATGAATAACCAAGAATACTACTCTGAGCACACAAAAGAATGCCCCAAACAAATCATTAGGAAGGTCAAGAAGTGGCACCTAGAGGAAATAAAATTCTTATGCATGGTTTTAAAAGTAAATAAAGAATGCATAGAATCATAGAATATCAGGGTTGGAAGGGACCTCAGGAGGTCATCTAGTCCAACCCCCTGCTCAAAGCAGGACCAACCCCCAGCAAAATCATCCCAGCCAGGGCTTTGTCAAGCCTGACCTTAAAAACTTCTAAGGAAGGAGATTCTACCACCTCCCTAGGTAACGCATTCCAGTGTTTCACCACCCTCCTAGTGAAGAAGTTTTTCCTAATATCCAACCTAAACCTTCCCCACTGCAACTTGAGACCATTACTCCTTGTCCTGTCCTCTTCTACCACTGAGAATAGTCTAGAACCATCCTCTCTGGAACCACCTCTCAGGTAGTTGAAAGCAGCTATCAAATCCCCCCTCATTCTTCTCTTCTGCAGACTAAACAATCCCAGTTCCCTCAGCCTCTCCTCATAAGTCATGTGTTCCACACCCCTAATCATTTTTGTTGCCCTTCGCTGGGCTCTTTCCAATTTCTCCACATCCTTCTTGTAGTGTGGGGCCCAAAACTGGACACAGTACTCCAGATGAGGCCTCACCAATGTCGAATAGAGGGGGAAGATCACGTCCCTCGATCTGCTCGCTATGCCCCTACTTACACATCCCAAAATGCCATTGGCCTTCTTGGCAACAAGGGCACACTGCTGACTCATATCCAGCTTCTCGTCCACTGTCACCCCTAGGTCCTTTTCCGCAGAACTGCTGCCTAGCCATTCGGTCCCTAGTCTGTAGCTGTGCATTGGGTTCTTCCGTCCTAAGTGCAGGACCCTGCACTTACCCTTATTGAACCTCATCAGATTTCTTTTGGCCCAATCCTCCAATTTGTCTAGGTCCCTCTGTATCCTATCCCTGCCCTCCAGCGTATCTACCACTCCTCCCAGTTTAGTATCATCCACAAATTTGCTGAGAGTGCAATCCACACCATCCTCCAGGAAGGCAAGAGAAAGTAGCTGCATTATAAAGCCCATACTGCAATTTAATCTACATTAGAATCCACAAAATGAAGACTATTTAGGTTTATACTATATAGGAAAGGATGTTATGTAATCCCTGAGGACTGTATAAACAAATTTAGCATTCTAATATGTAAAGAGCTTGAAACATAATCAAAGGATTAAAATTCAACATCCCATTTCTATTATGCAATGAACCATAAACCAGTCAATCACGCAAAATCTGCATGAAGAAAATTCCTTTTTCCATGGAAATGTCACCTTATTTCAGAGATCAATAAAGGTCATAAGCTTGACCTCTAAATGTGAGTTAAACAACTTCTTCAACACATGGAACATAGTTTACATCAGAAATCTCCCAGATGTGAAATGAGAAACTGATGGAGTTTGCTGGTGGTCAGAAGCATCAAACCAAGTTGTGCTACAGGAATCTGCTACAACTGAATGTGCTGATTCTCATAATTTTATAGGTGCTACCTACTTGTGTTACTACTTACAAAATCCCTGATGGACAATAAATATGTAAAACTTTGGTAAGATGTGACAGACCCATTTCCCCCTTAAGGACAGTACGATCTAATTGTCAGTCCACCTTACCACCTGGCATGGCTCTTTCAGAGCTGAAAGATCCAATTATAGACACAAAGACTTGGGAGATACTGGGAGAGAGGAAGTGGTCCCGGGGAACAAACAGGGAGGAAACCCTGGTTTGGGGCCAGGAGCCTTGCAGAGAAAGCAGGGCAATACTCCCCTTTCTCCCAACTCATCCCCAGTTGGTCGGGAGTACGGGAACAGTATAAATGCCGTTTCATCCCTCATAGCGGGGCAGATGCCTGCAGACAATGAAAAGGGTAAGAAGGCTCCTGCGGTGCGGAGCTAGCAGGGAGCAAACGCAAGCAGGGGCAGGCTGTCAAACCCCAGGCTCTGAGCCTGAGGACTAACTGGGGCCAGCTGAAGGAGACAAACTGCAACCCAGCTTCAAGAGGAGGGCTAGGGACGCCTGCCATAAGTCAAAGATACAGAGACTGAGAGATAGTCTTAAGACAATTAGCATTTGAATTACCCAGCTCCAGGAGACATGCAGGGGCTCTTGCCATAAAGAGAGGCATAAAGGCTGAGAAGATAGCCCTGAGGAGACTGGGAGCAGAGCTTAGAGGGCAGGAACGCTGAAAGCCACAAGCTTTAAAGTCAAGTATCAGGAGTGCTTAAAAATGGAGTCACTGGCTTCCTGAGAAGGGAAACTGAGACAGGGAACATGCACAATGCCACACTGACTCACCAGGGGCGCTCCAGGGGAGGCATGCCCTATGACGTAAGAGCATAAAGAATTACGTACATAACCCCTCTGTTCTCCTGTAATTGATGACTGAATGCCAGCCCTTAAGAGTGAGGTGTGTTTGCCCTCTTTGAAATAGGATATCCTCACTTGTCATTAGCTGTGTTTCTTTTATCCCACTCCATGAATGGAAAATGAATAAAACAAGGTTTTGTAATTGGCATTGGCCTGCAAGAATCCCACTAGGCTAAGTTCCCTTCACTTCTTCCAATCACCTAGAAAGCCCTTTACCATTTACAAGCAGCATGATCCCAGCTGTGCTCATGCACCACAGACCTACCTATGCAACACCAGCAGCTACAGGACAATGAGCATACACACCCTTGTCAGCCCCAAAGTGTTGCTGGAAAGAGGGATCCACTATGTACAGCATGCACACAGGCAGAACTGCATTGTGTGTAAATGTTGGTCGTTAGACCCTGAGGAAAGAATCTATGGAGTTAGAGAATATGGGGGGAGGGTAGAAAGCAAAAGGGTCTTCTGACAACCGGACCAGCCACTAGCTAGTTAAAAGACACCCTGCCTACCAGACCTCAGACAAATATGAAAAAATCCTGCAAATGAGTAAATTCCAAGTCAAGGCTGACATGCCATCATATTAAAAAAAAAACACACATTATGGTGACTTTTTAAAGAACATTCGTAAACACACGAATTAAGGATATTGTGTCAACCTTTCCTCTAATGTTGAGTAACTCAGGAGTGGAAGGGCAAGTTTTTGAGTAGATTATGTGGAGTCACTCAATAAGTCCTCAAGAATACTGTCCAAGATGCTAAAGAAAATACTAAAGACAACCCCCTGAAGATTTTATATCAAAACTTCACCCCCCCTTTTTAAGAACAGAGAAAATGCATGTAGACAAATAGAAACTTCTACACCAGTAAACCTAAAACGATTTGTGCCCTTCACGTATATCATGCAAAGCATAATCATATAACTTCTTTTTCCAATGCTCGTCATGTTATGACAACCAATTTTGAAGAAGTTTATCCTACATGTTCAATAATTGGTTAAATAATTTAAACAGCCATTGTTTATGAACAATTAAAAGGGACACTGTCAGCATGAAATCTAATCAATTAAAAATGTACATAAAAGCACTTGACAGGAAGTACACTTGTCTGGGAGACCCCTTGCCAATGCTCAAGAAGAGCTGGGGGTAGCTTGAAAGCTTGCCTTCGGACCAACAGAAGTTGGTCCAATAAAAGATATTACCTCACCCACCTAGTCTCTCTAATATCCTGGGACCAACACAGGTACAACAACACTGCATATTTAGATTATAAGTACTTTACAATGAACTCTTATGTGCGGTGCAAATTAACAGGAATCATTTTCATTTCTACATCTCTAAAAACAGGTAGCACTAGAAATATCTACACTAGCATAGATTATACTACCCAATAATAGTGCACAGCGCTATACAACCTTCATACGGGTTGGGACCCATATGTGCCACTATAATAGAAATAAGATAACAATAATCCATTGTGTGATTAAAATATACTTTGCGTGTATCTAAGTTTATAGAAAATGAATGACTGATATTTTGTATTTGGAAAAAAAAACAGTATGTGACTGTATAATGAAACCCTAAAGCATAAGAAACATACACAAAAGAGGACAGGCAAGGTGTAGAATGCCATTTCATGATATGTGGGTGCTCCACTTTGCAATCTTAACTTTTGCAGCAGTTATAAGAGGTCATGGTCACACAAGATAACAATGAGCCAATTCCATGGAAGACTTTGAATCACAGGATCATAGGACTGAAATCTTGAATTTGATCCCCATATTAAACAGGGAACCAGTGAAGAGAGCTAACTACTGGGGTGCAGTACTCTGAGTGACTATTGTGAATCAACAATACTCCTCCAAGTTTGCGGCATTTCATACCCAAGTACAGAGAATTAAAAATAAAATTCAGCCTGGTTATCTGGCACGCACAGGACGCAGATCATCCAGGATACTGGCAATATATAGATGGAGGTCAGAAGAAATTCTTGGTGAGCTTCTGAAGACGCTTGGCTCAGGAATGGAAAGTTTAATATTAGGTGGCACCTGGAGAGGTCAGGTGTGCTGTGCAATGGTTTTTAACTACTGGCTAGATTATGTTATGCTTTGATAATGGAGCAGGGGTAAGTTTCAGTCTTCTAAACAAGGTGCTGATGAACTCCGCTAGTAAATCACAAAACAAACCCTAGCATGGTATTTTAAGGTAGAAGCATATTCCAAGGCACTCAGAATTCATAACAATGCTTTTGTTCTCATACTACAGGCCAGACATTTCAGACCATGGCTGCACTAAAACCTTAACAGGAAAGGTTACCCAGTTCCTTCCTTCCCAGTTCTTGCAAACACCTAACAGACATTTTTCTTAAACATAAACCATCACCTACTAACCAAGTACACCATGATAATCCGTAGGTTTGCATAAGCAGTATAAGAATTACCACACGACCGAACTACTACATTTTACATTTATTTCTACTAAAAACAGACTTGTTGCTGTATTGTAATGATTATAAAGTGCAAAAAGTGCATAAAGGATTTTAAAATAAGTAGCCTTTTATCCATATCACGTATGAAATAGAAAAATGGGTCCCCAGAATATTAATTCCTATGTAGTCTTCAGATGTTGATTAAGTTAAGACAGATGCAGTTCACTTTTATATCAGTAATATGTAAGACTCTTGGTATCTTTAACTCAGTAAAGCTATTAAAGCTTGCTACTTAATATGCATTTATAACGCCGACAGACCAGGGTCATCAGTGGGTGGGATTGAACCTAGGACCTCTGAAGCTTAGTGTATGAGCCTCCACTGCAAGAGCTAAAAGCCACATGGCTCCTAGCCAAGGCTGTAGCAGATTCATCAATCTCTAGGTGGTCTAGTCAGCATTTCTGAAATGCGGCCACCAGGGACTTTTCTTGCAGCCACAGCCTCTGGAGCTGGGGAGGAGGGGCAAAGTTGCGCCCCTTCCCCCTCCTTGTTGCTCCGCCTTGGTGTTGATTACTGTGGCTGCCAGCAGGGGTTGGGCCCTGCCCCACTCTGGAGACACCTGGAGCACAACGCTGGACGAACAGGCACTCAGTGAGTTCCCCACCTTCCCAGGCTTTGGGATTCAGCCCTGGGATGGCCGCGGGGGGGGCTGGCTTGGGCCGTGGGGTTTTGGGCTCCAGTCCCAGGCTCCGGCCGTGTGGCAGCAGACCCCAGCGGCAGGGCTTCAGGCTCTAGCCCCCCGGCTGGTTCCCCTGGCCCACCCCCACCTAGGGCTTAATTTGTCCCCAGGCTTGCCAGGGCTGAGTAAGTCTGCTGTGAAAAGTGATACTTGTATGGTTGTTAATATCACTTTTCCAAAACAGACTTACTAGCTAGCCATAAATAAATTACAATGATTTGGACATGTATGTGCGCATATTTATTGGTTTTTCCCTAAAGCTAAGTATGCATTTTAGGAACAAGTGTGAGAGCGGCCACCAGCAAGAGTTGATGGCCGCACTCTCCACCAAAAAAATTTGTCTTGAGAACCACTACGTGCCACTAAAAGGGGACAGAGCACCACACCCAGCAGGCATAGAATTCTGTGTAAATGTGTAACCTTTTCTACCTATACATTTACTGTCCTTTGGTTTTCACAAAGATACAAGTGAAAAATTCTCACACAGGTTTAAGGATCAGAATGTTTTTACTAATTAAAAAAGTGAATGAACTCTAAAATTTCCATGTAATTTCATGTTACAGAAGTTATAAGCAAAACAGTTAGAAATTAAAGGAGTTTATATAAAGTCACGAGCATATTGCACCATGGCCTACATTAGTGCTTTGTCCTTTAAAAAAAAAGGAATCCATATTTTCCAGTTACATCTTGGTCTTTTTGAAAAACAGAGAACTTTAGATCTATAAAATGTATATACCGGGGTGGGCAAACTATGGCTCCCAGGCCACATCCAGCCTGTCAGACCTTTTAATCAGACCCTCGAGCTCCATTGCCCCACTCTGGCACTCTGGCCGGGGAGTGGGGCTGGGGGCTTGCCCCACTCCACTCACTCAGTGGTCCCGCCAGGTAGCGGGAGAGGGGTCTTGCCCTGCTCTGGCACTCCCACGGGGGAGGGGGTCAGGACCTGCGTGACAGGCATGAGGGCATGCACATTACTCTGGCTGCACAACCCAAACGTGCCTCACACGCCATCAGAGCCTGGAATGTGCAAGCCCATGTGCCTACTACTTGTTGGCTTAGGTGACACTGATGTTTCCATTGTTAATTTCCTAAGTATTCTTGGCCCGCCATACAATTTCTATACCCAGATGTGGCCCTCAGGCCAAAAAGTTTGCCCACCCATGGTACATACTGTACCTATAAATGTTTTTATCCCTTAACATATAGGCATGAACTCACACAGTAGGAGTTTGTTAGAATACTACTGTTTCAAGGAGTAGTGTCTCTTTAAGGAGGATTTACAGCACTTAAACTAAGACACTTGCTTTAGTAAAAGGTAAAAGAGTGTACATCCAAATATGCTTCACATCCAAGTTATATACTTTTTGGCCCCATCCTGTAAGGTTCCCAGTATCTGACATGCTTCTTAGTAAGCACACCCATTCACCAAAACTCTTGAGTGGAAGCAGAAGGTGCTCTGCACCTCACAAGAGGCACCAACCACCTTGTAGGATCAGCTCCTTTAATTATAGGATCTTTACTATCAAGTAAATTCTAATGGATATGACTATTTACAAGCAGGGAAATGGCTTTTTTTTTTTAAAATAGCTTTCCTTTATTTGGCTGGCATCTTTTAAAAAGCTTTTGAAACTGAGCTTTAAAAAAAAAATTATTCTGATGCATTTTCAGAAAGGTAACAAAGCAAACTAACATTTTGTTGCCTAAATCTGTTGCTGATGTAAGCATGAGTACTGTATTTGTGGAAACACTTAACTGAAGATTATTTTTCTAGGTATTTGTAATAAAGCCCTCCTTGTGGGCATCTGACCCGTAAGTCACTTACAACGTGTGTGTGTGTATAAACTTCTCCCTTGTTATCAGCCAGTTTGGGTTGTGAAAAATCTTGTATTGATCAGTGTTTGGGAGAGAAAAGGGGAGAATAAAGTCTCAACAAGTTTTAGGCTTTTTAACATATTCCAGTAAGGTTACATTTTACCTAACCCTGTGTTTTCCTGATGCCACAAAATGCAACTTTTTCCTAATGTGATCGATGTTAACTGTGGAATTGGAAAATAGTGGGACGCCTTAAGTTTTAATAGCATACTAAATTTTAACAGAAGACAAAAATTATAAAAGGAATAAGCCTTAGAAAAATACTAACCACGATACAGTGAAAATCCGTGTTTGTTAAACAATCCAATCAGGAATGTCTAACAATTAACTTATTATGAGGTTTAAAGTAAAATTGAACACCCGGCTCAAGAGAATCTTTGTTTAAAAATTAAACAAATAAACTGAAGTACAATAAGCCGTTGTGATTTAAAGATAATATAATGAAGTACTGTAATAAAAAAGTAGAATTATGGTTCCTTCTCCTTATCATTTGTGGTTCCTTTAAAAAGATAAGCTATTAGAGCGCCTAATCTATTATGAGGGAATGCAGCAATTCCTGCCAAATGCACAAGCTGTTCAGAAGATGACAGAAGTTGATATAACCCAACTTATCTGAACAACTTCCTATTAGCAATATCACTTCCTAAAAGGAAGACATTAAAGTTACTGAACTCTTAGCTACAGCAAGGATTCATTACATGGAACAGACATGAGTTTAAGAGAACATTTTTGGTTTTCGAAAGAATAATAAACTCTAGCTGCTTTTTTAAAAAATCAGAACGAATTTATGCTACTCACTAGAAATTTCTATAATGACTTTAGAGCATATTATAGATTTTGCAAAATATTTGTTTAAGTAACTAAAATGAAATTGGTTATCAAATTGCTGGGGGTGGGGGGTATTTTAATGTCTCCATTTATTTCTGGTAGCATTATCCCTTTCAATTTTTTTTTTTTTTTAAAAACCTCAACATTCACCTTAAATCTTGTTGTCAAAGACTGTATTTTTACCTTTTCACATCACAGCTTTATAGTTGGTAAAGTTAGAGTATCAAGTTTTAGCAAAGAGCACATAACACTGAGCTCTTAGTATTCACATCTCTTGAAACTCAGATTACCAAGAAAAATGCTCTCCCCTTATAAGCTCTTTATTATGAAATAGCTATTCATAGATTCCTGAAATACCTACAATTCTTTTCATTCAGTACCAAGAAACTCTTATAAGCTTAATGAATTGAAGAAACATTATACCCTAACAAAGACAAGATGCTTCAAGAAACAGGAGGAATTTTCATTCAATATTTCACACAAGTGAAAAATCATTGAGAAAAGTTAAAAACACATGAAAGAAATATATGTAAAGGATAGAGAAGGTAGGCTGTCTTTACGAAGTTTCAGAAATATAGTTAAGAATGTGTGTCAATTACTACTATTGAAAGTTATTGCAATTTCCCTGGTCACACATATTTTCATAACTATTTTATGCGCGCTCAGTGGTAAGGCAAGCACACCCCGGCAAAGCCTTTTGTGGGAACCCTTTCTAAAGTAGGATGTAGTTGCCTGCAGGTGGAGACTCTGTATTTTCAATGAAAAAAAATGTGTCTTTTAAATACGGTTCAAAGAAGGTATTGTTTGAACTGCTTTTACATTTCTTAAAACAGGCAGTCCATAGGCTGAAACATCAACTGAAGTCCCCTTACATATATTAACCTGCTGTTCCAGAAAAGCTGTAAAATATATTTATCACAGTGTAGTAACTGTACTAACATCCACCTGAAAATTAGATTTTCAAGACTCATGAAGCACGACCTCCTTGATCAGGCTGAAACAATTCCGCTGTTGACATTTAAGTCAGATAGAACACAGCAGACCATCAAGCCTCTTCCATTTCTTTCAACTCCAAGACATCACCACCCTCTTTCCTTCCCAGGGAAGGCACTTTCAGAAGAGGTCTAGATCTACAAAATCAAGTGCGGATGTGCTCAGTAGGAATCATGTAAGGTGCTGGGAACCCTTCCAGAGTGGGCCCAAAATGGGCTATGTAACTTGGATCTGAAGCACTTGCTGATCTTTTACTAAAGTAAATGCTAGCCAATTGCTAATGGTGATATCTGTGGAACAGCCTTTCAAAAGGGATGTGGCAGATATCTCACCACTTTAAGATCTTTGAAATTGGGCTGGATGGGGAAGGAAAAAAAATACACTGGAAAATATATAATAGGGCGCAACCCTCTTTTGCTAAGGAGATGGACTAGATGACCCAAAAGGTTTTTCTGATCTCAAAATTTTATGAAATAACTGCTAATTCTAAGAGGACTGGCACCAGACTGTGAGCAACTGCAAGAAAAAATCCTGAAACTGTAGAAAGAAGGTCTTTCACAGCTATTATTGGCTGAGAGGATAAATTATGGTGAAAACCTTATTACATGGAAAGTCAGCTATCTGGGGGGTTCAAACTCTTAGAAGCCAGATCTATTTTTAATCACATTCATCTGCCGGACCTTAAAGCAGAGAGAGAACAGTCCAAAGTTCTTTTGCGGATCCTTTGGAATGAGACATAACTTATACTGGCGTAAGGTACAAACTAAGAGAGTGTATCTACAAAACTTTGTCAGTCCTCCATTTCTGGGGTGGAATACAGTGTCTGGTGAACAGGGAACAAGAAAGATTAGGATTGAGCAGGAGAGACCATTAGCTCCAAGCCCCTCCCACAACTCAAACTGTAAAGGGAGCTGCTGTATTCAAGGCAACCAAATAGATGTACAGACACAGGTCTACCTTAGGGTGCCATTGCCCCAGTTAGACCACAGTATTAAGCACGGAGTAACTCAGTAACAAAGTAACAGTAAATCCAGAAATTTCTGTTATTTACTGATATATTAATTCATATCTGGCTACAGTTTGATATGGAGAACTGCTGGGAGGAGGAGCAAGATTCATAAAAATGTTTTGTTGAAAAGTTTTCTTTAAAATGTTGTAACAGCCCTCCTATACAGATCAAATACATTTTGTGCTTATGTTTTAAACATGAAAGTGCAATTTCACCATATTGAAGGGGGACATATCCAGTTAGTGTCACTCTGAGCCAGTGGGTCTCAACCTTTCCAGACTACTGTACCCCTTTCAGGAGTCTGACGCCCATGCCCCACCACCCAGGACCAAGGTATGTAACTTAGCTTAGCAAGGTCCTATGTGGCATGGAGAATTACAGGGCAGGCACAGCCTGAGACAATATTCCACAACTTAAAGGTGTTTATTCCATGCCTTGTGGTCACAGAAAAGGTTATACTCATTACACTAGCCATATGGCTGTGCCGAAGACAACTGCTATAAACTGGATAATCTTCATTGCTCATGCATCCAAGAGAAAGACCTTGCACCACCTTTTGATGTGCAGACAAACAGAAGAAATCACAGCAGTAAAACTGTTGATGATAGGTTATTAACTATTTATTAGTGCTACTCAGCTACCAGCACTTTTTCTGGGCAAAGGATTAAGCCAGTGCTTCCCAAAATGGTGTGAGAGATTGGCAGGAGGAACAGAATGACCAGCCAAGAGACACTGGCAAGCTTGAAACTTGTTTTCCAGCACCTCAACTCTTCTGTTTGTTTTGTTTGCTTGCTTGCTGATTTTGTTTAATATCGAGCCTAACTGTTATGGTTATCAAGAAATCTTTGACAACATGATCAAAGTGTAAACCAATGCAGCAATGCTGGCTTGAGTTTGCAGAAAGCCTGAAACAATAGCTCTGAGGTCTGAGCTACCAAATTCAATTCAGTGGGCACTAAACACAAGTGCCTGTGAAAATACAAATCCATTATGGGAACTCCTACCTCAATACCCACAGCTACATGCAACAATGATGAACAGGTACATTAGCTGAAAATTTCTCATAAAATGGTCTGAATAGTTCACAATGGTCACATTTAAAAGACATCACACTAGATTTAGGTTTTCTACGACGTACTCCATGTAAATATTCTACTACATACGCTAAAAGTCCTGTCCCCTTCCTTGCAACACAGCAGAAAGTTTAAAAATGCTCTAGTTACACACTAATTTTTCCTCTCTAAAGCCTGTCACTAATTCATCTCCAACCTACTGTAGCAAACACCAGTCTCATCTTTGTTCTTCAGTTATCACCACAGACACTGCATGCCAGATCCCAAGCTGGTGAAGTGTCGCTCCATTGAATTCATTGTAGAGGGAACACACATGCAAAAGTCAGTTTATTTTTCACCTCCTTTTAGGCATATTATTACCATCTTCAGAAGTATTAGAGTGGGTGACCATCTTTTCATTGGAAGTCTGAAGGATTCCTTCTCTGCTCACATCATTCTTTTCCTAAGTCTTACTGCTCCCTAATTATTTCAACAGGAACACACTTTGTACAGCATGCTGAATGCTACAAGTAGCATTGTAATCTCATTCCCTAATTTATTAATTTTAACACTGACAGTGAAAGCCCATGGCATGTTCAGAATGGCAAAGTTATTACAGGTAGATAAGATGGGGTGATAGATGGCTTCAAGTACCGGGAATAAGATAAACTGCTTTCTGACCCAAGGTAGTGCTGAACAAAAGGGCCAATAACCAAGACCTTAAGTGGCCGCAGAATCAACCCTTAGCCATGGAACTGTACTGTACTCTAGAATTTAAGACTGAGCTCTAAAAAAGTGACATTTCTAGCATTTGCAGCTGCAAAGTCTCAAAAACACTAACTGAATGTAAATCAAAGAAAGCATGATCTTCCTGAGCCTGAAACAGGCCAACAGCCTGAAACTGACCCCATTTCTCTCACTAGAATGAGGACTTTGAAGTGTATTGGCAACAATTTTTTTTTCCACTTGTGCCATCTGTGATGACTTAGATGGGTAAAAACCTCCTGATTCTAAAGAACTGTTAAAAATAAGTCTGATGAGCACGTCTTCACATTCTCAGCTTGTTACTCACAATATGAATTTTTATTTAGGTACTGGGTAATGTTATCATAAAAACACTGTGCACAGTTTTAGGTAGAATACAGAGGATGGTAGGGTTGATCATGTGTAAGTTAAGCACGTTTTTGCACAATGCGGCGTCCCAGTGGGACTATTCACCATAAAGATAAGCATGTACATTAGTCTTTGGAGGTCAAGGCCCAGGTTTTAATTTTTAAAGATTCATGATGTTCAAAAGATACCAGGTTTTCTACATTTAATTTTAATTAAAAAATTAATCTTTGCAATTTAATTCCCTCACACATTTACTCAAGTAGTCATGGTGTGTATACATTAACTCCTTTTAACACGTGCTCTTCCTACTTATAGCATCTAAACTGAACTAAACTAGATTATAAAGTATCACAGAAAGTGAAAATAAAGCAGTTGTAAGTGGAACACAGAATTCATTTAAGTTTCACACTACTGTGTTCCCCCAGCTTCCCAGTAACACACATGCTGTATGTTTTTACTACACATTGAACAAGTTGAAAAGCCTTGTGTATGTTTTCAATATACTTCTATACAAGATTCCACAGAACTCTTAATAAAAGTTGACAATCACACACACAACCCCACCCTCCCCCCCCCCAAAAAAAAAAGAAAAAAAAAAAAAAAGGTTAAAGGGGGTTAACTGCTCCTTGCTGCTGATTTAAGGCAAATACCAGATTGGGCTTCTTTCTAGGCTGCTGGTGTTTACATACTTAACACTAATGACTATCAGTGAGCATTTCCACACTGTCCGAAGTGGATACCCAAAGACAAATTTTAACCACCCGCTGACTCATTCTTCCTTCCTATTCTCGTGTTGTAAAAAGGTTACCTTTTCTTGCCTACTGAATAACCCTTGCTTCTCTTACTGGTATTAGCATGAGTGTCTCCTCATTTGTCAACAGTTAATCAGCCTTTCTGAATGCCGAAGTACACTATATCCACTGCATCACTTTTGACCACAGGTTTGTGAACCCTCTTAAAGAATTCTAACAGATTGGTGAGGCATAATTTCCCTTTAAAAAAGCGATTTGGACTCTTCCCAACATATTGTGTTCAAAGATATCTGATAATCCTGTTCGTTAGTAGAATTTCAACCAATTTGCCTGCTACTGGAGTTAAGCTTAATGGCCTGTAATTGCCAGATCACCTCTGGAGCCTTCTTCTTAAAATTGGTGTTACATTAGCTATCCATGAGTCATCTGGTACAGAGGCTGATTTCAATGATAATTTACCTATTACTTTTAGTAATTCTGCAATTTCATCTTTGAGTTCCTTCAGAACTCCCAGGTGAATACCATCTGGTCCTGGTGACTTGCAGTTTAATTTATCAAATTAACCTTCTAAAACCTTCTCTGTTGACAACTCAATCTGAGACAGTTCCTCAAGTTTGTCACCTAAGAAGAACAGCTGAGTTGTGGCAATCTCCCTCACATCTTCTGCAGTGAAGACCGATGCAAAGAATCCACTTGGTGTCTCTGCAATGGCCTGGTCTTCCTTGAGTGCTCCTTTAGCACACTGATTGTCCGGTGGCTCCACTCTTTGTTTAGCACGCTTCCTGCTTTTGATGTACTTAAAATCATTTTTGCTGTTAGTTTTTGTATCTTCAGCTAGTTGCTCTTCAATTATACTTTTACCCTTAAGCTGCCAGAATTTGTGCACCTTCTTATCCTCACTAGGATTTGACTTCCAAATGTTAAAGGATGCCTTTTTGCCTCTAACAGCCTCCATTACTCGGCTGTTTAGCCATGCTGACATTCTTTTGGTCCTCCTGATTGTCTTTTCTGATTTGGGGTATACATTTAGTCTCAGCTTCTATTATGGTGTTGTTAAATAGACCCCATACTGCTTTGCAGGCATTTAACCCTTGTCCTTTTAATCTGTCTAACAAGTGTCCTCATTCTTGTGTAGTTCCCCTTTTCAAATGTAAATGTTACTCTGGTGAAGTTTTTTCGTATTATCCCCCCCACAAGGATTTTAAGTTTAATTATGCCATGGTCACGAGTACCAAATGGTTCATCTTTGGTCTACTTAGGACTAAATCAAGAATTGTCTTTCCCATTGTAGGTGTTAGGACTAGCTGCTCCAAAAAGCAGCAATTTATGGAATCTAGAAATTTTGTCTCTACATCACACCCTGAGTTGACATTTACCCAGTCAATATAACGATAGCTGAAGTCACCCATTATTATTGAGCTTTCTGCTTTTGTAGTCTTCCTATCCTCCCTGAGCATTTCACAATCTGCACCATCCTGATCAGGTGGTCGGTAGTATAAACAGTAGAACCTCAGAGTTACGAACACATCGGAAATGGAGGTTGTTAATAACTCTGAACAAAACCTTATGGTGGTTCTTTCAAAAGTTTACCACTGAAAATTGACTTAACACAGCTTTGAAACTTTACTATGCAGAAGAAAAATGCTGCTTTCCCTTTATTTTTTTTTAGTAGTTTACGTTTAACACAGTATTGTACTATACTTGCCTTTTTTTTTTTTAATATATATTTGTCTCTGCTGCTGCCGCCTGATTGTGTACTTCCAGTTCCAAATGAGGTATGTGGTTGACTGGTCAGTTCGTAACTCTGAGGTTCTACTGTATACTCTTTTTTTAAATCAAGCATTCTAAATGGAGATGAGATTTGCTATATCTCTCCTCTCAAGGTGCTCAGATACTATAGCCATGGGCACTGCAAAAATGCTCTGAATGAGATTAATTAATGCATCTCAGATACAAATATGTAACAACAGCAAGCAAAGCTGACTTTTTTTTAAGAGGACCACCCTGTCAATGACACTTTATGAACATCTGTTAAATCTTTCTTTCATTGGAGTGAATTTCAAAAGATTTAAGGTCCATAAATCCGCAAATGCACAGGCCATTCAAAAAAAAGTAAGACGGTATTTGGATTTCCAAGTGTTGCCTTCTTCACTGAGACGCCACTAAAATATACTCTGCTGTTCTTTATATATCATGCTTGAAATCTATTCCCCCCACCACCATTCATTTCCCTCTTCTCCCCCAACAAAAGGCATGAAAATAGATTTTCACGTAGAAAGGCTACAGCTAGGAAACTATCAGCTGCCCTTTGTCACAAATAGATGGAACTACATTAAATTAGAAGCCACAAAAATAAAGTGAAAGGATTCTTCTGTTTTACAATATGAGTCATCTTTTCAACTGCCTACGGTGCATTCTGTTATCAGTTAAAATGGCATTAAATGTTCCTGCAGTACAGAGCAGAGCAAAATAGTTTATTCTCCAGTCAAATAGGAGACAGGTAAAATCTAGTCAACTGGCAGCAGCTGTCCTGCTCAAATTGTCCTAGTGGGGGGAAAGAAATAAAAAAAGGTATTCACTGAGTTCAAAACTCACTGAGCTGAGGACTCCCTATGGTGTTGTTGTATTTTCTTCATTCATTTAGATTAATTTGGGGCTCAAGAAAGGTATCGGGTCAACAACCCTAAAACGAGGTGATACAGTGCAAATTCCCTTGTACTATACTGGCTATAATGGGATCTAAAGGGACCTCTGCTCCTACCTCTGAGGAGTAGGAAACTCTTGCTATGATTAATAAATCAAATATTTCTGCCTACAAGAAAACCAAATGTTTTTGTAATATGAACACACAAAACTGAACAGTGCCCACCAACTCATACAGGTACAGCCCCTGCATGTGGTGACTCTTGGTTATGGAAGATAGTCCAAATTGTTTTTACCTGCCATTAAGAAAGCTCTTGAGCCATCCAAGAGCATCACAATGTCAAATTAAGCACTGAATAGGAAACAATTCAAGAGGAGTGCAAGGAGGGGTTATCTTTGTGATTTTTTTTCTCCATTGCAATAGCAGAACTTTTCAAAACTGATTTAAAATTATTTCAAAAGGTTAGGTGGTGCAACCTCTTACAGAGGAACTATTTTCTCAGTTTGCCTACTCATTAAGGCCTGCCCCTGCAACTGACAGTACCCAGGCAGACTGCTGTGCCCAGGTAGGGCCACACTGACCTCAACGAAGTCCTGCCTGGGCACAGCTGTCTGCCCATGCTTTGTACACCACAGGATTGGGGCCTACTTTGATTTTTGCTGTATTCCTTGCTGTTAGAAGTTACAGAGCTTATTTTAGGAGCACATGTTAGCTTCTATCAAATATATGTACCTCACACTAGCTCAGTAAGTGCAAGTAATTCAAATGTCAGACCATATCTGTGACCTTAACTATGCTGGTCCTTTTTCTCATTGGCAAACTGACAAAGTTCTCGGACTTAACCAATAAAATCTGACTGATATTTATTCACAGCGAGAAGTATCACACACGTAACAGAGATAGACAAATCTGCAAGTACCAAAATTACACTTAGTGATTACTGTAAATAAAAAGGGAGGTAAGAGTCAAAGAAGCTGACTAAACGGAATTATAAGATATCCAGCCAGGAAATGATTGAAACAGAAAGGAAATTACATCACAAAACATGCAATAAAGAAGAGAATTTTTCAGTAGGATTTTATTTATTTGAGTTTAAAGACTACTGCAAGGATGTACATCTCTTCACCCATTTACTGCACAACATATCCACTACTGCCAAGTTCTTCTATTTCAAGTTTTAAATTTTTTTTTAAATAATTAGTAAAAAGAAAATCTTAATTTCTCTAAACTGAAGTAATTAAGGAAAAGTATATAAATGTAGATTCCACACATATTTCCAAACGTTTGTCAACAAACACAAGAGAGCAAATGTTTCTTGTACATTTTCAATAGTGAATTATCCACACAAGTAGAGTATTTCCCCCAAGTTACAATAATCAAACCCTAGTGATTCATTGCCTACATTCTAATTTCCTTAATCACTTCACATCTGTGAAGTGAACATGAAGTTTGGACAAAGGAAGGAGATTTTTTCTGCTCTATGTGAATTTAGTGTTTTTGTAACAGAATTCCATGTCAGGATAATTAGGTCACCACTTTTTAAACCTCAAAAGGGTGAAAGTGAAACAAAACAAAACAAAAAACCCCACACAATTAAGCTTGGTAGGCTTTCTGACTTATGCTAAAGGGACACACTATTCAACTTGAAATGTAGTCAGCTAAGAAAAAAAATTGACAATTTCATCTGTTTCTTAGGCCCCCTGCCACTTTCTGTGGTTTTACAAGCATGATCCTGTTTTTATGGTGTTGTTCTTTCCTTTCTTGCTACATTATAGATCCAAACAAATCAGAAAGGTCTATACTGAAACAATGAAATGGATTATGAGAAAACACAGTCAAGTGCCCAAAGCAAACAATGAAAAAATAGAGAAAAATACTTATCAAATGATCATCCGAGGGGTTACTTGCAGCAATATCAGGTAAGAATTTTTTCAGGCAGAAAAGAGACTTTCAAGATGCTGTTTTTTAATAGGAACAGACAAGCCTGCTAGCTGATATATTTTACTATTAAAGGGAATACACATTTTACTGCAGTGAATTAAATCACTATGTAAATTAGCCTTAATACACCCTAAAATATATTTACTCACTCTTAATGGCATCTTATTAGGTGGGACACCATCTAGCCAGTCCTCTTTTCTTGATACAGGGAAGCTCTTTAATTTGAAGTTCTAAAACACTAGTGTTAACATGGGGGTTAACCGTGCTGCCTTTACTCACCATTGTAAGCACTCATTCTCTGGAATGGTTCCGCTGAAGCAAGCCAATGGGCCTACTTTCATGAGTAAGTGCTCCCCTACACCTGTAAAGGCTCCTGAATCCAACCTACAGTAGCTTTAAATAAATAAATAAATAAATAAAATAAAATAAAAAGACATTTACTCAATTTAAAGTGAGAGGCTGTTTCCCAATCATCAATTAAAACTTGGGGTTTTGTCAAGGAGATATGAAAGCATCATTTTCAGTTAAAGGATTTAACAGCCTACGATTTGGAGCTTTGGCATGATAATGGTATTTTATCCATTAATTCCTTCTAGACTAGCATACCAGTCACCTGAATTATGTTAAATATTTTAAAGACATATTATTGTTCTACAAAAAGCACGTACTAGATTAGAACATGAAAAGACTTTCTCCTAGAACTATGAAATTTCATATACTGGGCTGAATTCTCTCCTTGTATCAACAATGCAACTCGCTGAAGTCACTGAGATTTACATGGATGAAACCGAGCAGAGAATATGGCTCACTTCCCTTAGTAGAGTATTCCCATCCCATAAGCACAACGAAAAGGAAAGATTTTGTTTGGATCCCGGTAGAGAAATATTTTTCACATATATTATTTGCCTCGTGCTGCTCAATTTGTGTGCCCTGTTGGGCATGGCAACCGCAAATTTCTCCTGAGTAGAGCTGTCATTCTTCTAATAAGCCTATCTATTGAATGGCTAATATCCTGAGGACATTTAGCTCAGGGTAATCCGGTGAAGTGTGTTTCTGCATGAGAAGGGGGCTATACCTCTGGGTGATTCTTGCTACTTCCTTGCTTGCTGATAAAATCACAATATGAAGCGAAGTCCGATCAGTACAGGTTTGCAGGAAGTAAATTTTTTTTTTTATTAGAGTATCTATATCTCCAGCTGTTTGGCATGCTCCGCTCTCTCAATTTTCCTTGGGTCATTTTGTTCCTGACTGTTTCCACTGGTGTGCAGGCTCTCTCCGAGCAAAACACCAACCAATATGACAGTAATGTCTTCATCCCACTTTCACCTAAGGAGCAGAAGTGAAGGGGAGAGTTCCCCCTCCCCTTCACCCCCCCAAAATGCCCTACATTTCAGAACAGCTGTACAGGACAAGAGACTAAACTAACATTTGCCCTTGAGGAGAAAGGATTCCATAGTCTTATGTGACTGATTAAATAGAACTGAAAAATCAATCCCCTCTCAAACAGTTTGATTTCACCCTAGATGAATAAAGCATGAGCCTCCTGCTAGTCGAGATTCAAAATAAGATCTGCAATGAAATTCTGTAATATTCACAAGAGTTTGACAGTGCCCTTATCTCACTCAGCTAAGCAGAAAAGCAACACCCCACCCCACCTGCCACCATCTACATGATTAGCCTACCCAGATTTTGGGTCCAGTTATAGTGCAGAGGCTGCTCTGCAAATACTCCCCCAGGTAGCAAGTGGGCTAAGAGTGGATGAAGTCTTGCGTCAATCCCCAATCATAGAAGATTAGAGTTGGAGGAGACCTCAGGAGGTCATCTAATCCAACCCCCTGCTCAAAGCAGGACCAACCCCAACTAAATCATCCCAGCCAGGGCTTTGTCAAGCCTGACCTTAAAAATCCCTAAGGATGGAGATTCCACCATCTCTCTAGGTAACCATTCCAGTGCTTCACCACCCTCCTAGTGAAATAGTGTTTCTTAATATCCAACCTAGACCTCCCCCACTGCAACTTGAGACCATTGCTCCTGGTTCTGTCATATGCCACCAATGAGAACAGCCTAGCTCCATCCTCTTTAGAACCCCTCTTCAGGTAGTTGAATGTCTGGCCAGAGTAGCTACCCAGATGTGAGATGGGGAAGAGGCAAAATGTACCCATTTAAAGGGCTACAGTAACTCTCTTCCCAGAAATTCCACTATAAAAAAAAATCCAATATGCAACTACTTTACATCCGAGTTCCAATTCATCTTCACTTTCTATAGAACCTAAATCAATTATACAGATGAATCCATTTAAGAAAAAAACGTTTTGAGTGTAGTCTTTTGTTATTTAACAATTTCCCTTTGCTATAATCAAGTTTTATGTTCACTTTGTTGAACACTCTGCTAACGGGTACGTTTCATGTACATGTATCCAGTACTGATGCCTTCAAATCTAGAAACATCAATGTGTACCCAATAGGGCTGTCAAGTGTTGTGTATTATCCTCAATATACCATCAAAGCACTTGCAATAAGGAAAGATTTACAGGCTATCATTGTGTAGGCTATGAATGTGGGTTAACAATAGCATGCATTCCATTTTGTCTATGGCTCTGAATACCGGTTCACAGCATACTCCAAAGCCACCATTAAAATATACTGTATGCTGTGAATGCATGTTAACCACAGTATGAATTATGCATTTTCTATTTTTATTGTGTTCAGATGGTCATGTGCGGTTGAAGACATAAGCCCCGGTGTAATCTCTAAGAGCAAAAAAGACTTAAAATAAATGCAAGCCTCAGGGTGAGAGGAATGAATGAATTGTAATGGGTAGCCAATTTTAAACAGGTGGTTTGGTTTAACTATTAACTTTTGCTGTACGTAGTGCCTCATTCTAAGGACAATCAAAGCTACATATTGATGCAGTTTACAAAACAAATAAAATTTGGATGGTGAAAAGTAGTGAGAACTAAGTAAATTATAACTACATTCTTCAAAATTATTTGTAATGATCAAAGTTTAATAAATATACAATAGTCAACATCAAAACCACAACACCTACAAAACAATTGTTTAGGAGATAGAAAAGGGGAATAATTGCAATATCTAAAATATGATTATGTTGCAAGTGCTGACTTTTTGAAAAACAGTGACCATTATATAATAAACACTTTAGTCATTCTATGTAGTTAATTGACTAGAACAGCAGTGCTCAAACTGTGGGTCAGGACCCCAAAGTGGGTTGCGACCCTGTTTTAATGGGGTCACCAGGGCTGTCAGACTTGCTGGGGCCAAAGCCCAAGCCCAAGCCTCATCGCCCAGGACCGAAGTTGAAGCCCAAGGGCTTCAGCGCTGGGTGGCAGGACTCAGGTTACAGGCCCCCTGCCTGGTGCTGAAGCCCTTGGGCTTGGGCCTCACCTCCTTCCCCTCCTCCCCCTTCCACCTGGGGTGGTGGGGCTTAGGCTTTAATCCCCGCTCCTGGGGCCATGTAGTAATTTTTGTTATCAGAAGGGGGTCGCTCTACAATGAAGTTAGAGAACCCCTGGACTAGAAGAATCTTTAAGTAACAGCTATAAAGATCAAACTGCTCTATACTGTATAGTTTAACAGGATTTGTAGAGATGAAGGAAACCCAAATTGAATTTTCAGTAGCTGAACACTACATCTTGTACAATTCTCTAATTTTTCCCCCTTGAATACGTAACAGTTGTTTCTTAGCTATTTTAAAGAGTGGGTTGAGGTGAGAGAACGTTGAGAGAAAGATTTCACTACTCCAAGTTATCCGTACCCTTACATACAGGGAATACAACAGAGGGATTGAGCATCCATAAATCCCAAGGACTTGCTCTAACACTTCAGGAATGCAATGGAAGCTGCAGGTGCTCAGTCTCAGGATCAGGCTCAGCACAGGAAGTCCCTGAATTGCTAAAAGTGTTTAAAAGGATACTTCTTTGCATTCTAAATGTGAACTCCAATAACCTGGTTTCATTTTGAAGGGAAATTTATGTTCAAGAAATCCTGTCTCATGCAACCATCCAAGTTACCAGCAAACAGTTGCCTTAAATAAATGAATGAATGAATGAATGAATGAAACCACACTCTTTAAAATGCCAGGAAAATTGTACTGGTAACCTTGGGAATATGCTTGCGTAAGACAAGGGGTGCCAGTTAGAGACCAACATTTGTACAACTCCTTAAAAAGTCTGGCTGGTTTTGACAACAGTACAACAAAAATTCTGACAAAAAAGTATTCTAGGGTAAAACAGATCCATAAACAAATGCTTTACTAAATGAGACCACGCTTTGGCATAAGGCGGTTTTTTTTCCCCTATACATTTGTTTCACTGGAAGCCACAAAAACAAAGTAGTTTGGTCTACAGCCACTTGCTTCATTCTGCATCCAGAGAACAATAAAAAAGCAAGAGAAGGTTTTCTGTATGTGGGTCCTTGCATCTTTTAGTCTTGGAGAAAACTTCTCTCTTGGAAACCATATAATATTTAGTAAGCATTAAGACAACTGAAGCCATCAAAAATATCACCACTAGGTTAGGTAACACTAATATTAAAATGCTACATATCGCTGGCATGTTTTAAGTAGTTCTCACCAATTTCTTTCTTGTGCTTTTACTAGATTAACTGTAAAGAATATCAGTTGATCATAATGTAATTTTGATAGGAAGGATAAGATTGAGCTATAGCTCACGAAAGTTTATGCTCAAATAAATTTGTTAGTCTCTAAGGTGCCAAAGGTCCTCCTTTTCCTTTTGTGGATACAGACTAACACGGCTGCTACTCTGAACCCATTCATATGTGTGTGACTGAAGTAAACAATGTATATTTTCAAAAAGGTTTGCAGAACTTTATCTACTTATGAAGTGATGGCTTACAAAATAAAAGGAGAACCCAGGAGAGATCTTTATTAAACCTCAACTAAAGATCTCTCCCCTGGGTTCTCCTTTTATCAGTGACATCACATTAGCAGATAACACAGGTACAGTACATGATGTATCGTTGCCCAAGGAGACTATAAACAGAAGTTCAGTTATCTGTTTTACCTACTTTCAGGCATGATGTTTTCCAAGTATTATATCTGATTGTCAGAGGTTAAGTCATTGAAACAGTGTCCTAGACAATCTTATTTTTTTTAAAAATCCCACAGCTACAATTTCTGTTTGCAGCTGGATCACTCCAAAACTACATTATGATCAACTGAACTAATCACCTTTTCAGTTTTGTCAGGTAAAGTAAACATTAGGTTTCCCTCATGAAAAGCAGATAAATGCCCACTGTCTGTATGGGGGCTTGCTCAGCCTTCAGGTCATCCTAGAAAATGCAATCTGTATGATCAATAAATCCATCCCACTGAGATTAGGTTTAACTAACAATACTGAATATCCAGTTTGCATTACTATCAAATTTTCTTTAAATTTAAAGGAATCAATTTCTGAATACATTTTTTAAAAAAACCTTAAAAAAACCTATAAAAATTAATTCTGAATGTTTAGACCTAAAGCAGATCTTTTTTTAACGAAACGTTCAGAAATCCTGTTTTAAACCATTTTTTTTGTAGTTTATACATTCACGGATTTGAAATCTGGGGAAGCAATTATTTCATCAGTTCAATGGATGATCCATTTCAATCCTCACTGTGAATGAACTGAATTCACATCTGCTAAGAGGATTTGTCCTTGAAGAGCTACACAGCTTCTGTCTGCTGGGAGAATACTAGGATACCCACATCTCCATCCAAACTCAAAGTGACAAGCAAGGAAAAGGAAAAATTCCAACCTCAGGCAAAAAGCAGCAGGTGGGAAGTATTTTTCATTTATGTAAAACTATGCAGGGAGATTGCTTCCTAACTGACGCTGCACCTAGAAGAATCTCATTTACTATTATCAAATGTTGATAGCTAATATTTACTATAATAAAGCATTCAGAATGGATAGCCCAAACTATGTCCAAGTCCCTGAAATTAAATTATCTCACTGAAAAGTGTACAAGTGTATAAAAAAAAACAGATTCATAGTAAGCTCAAGTATATACAGAATACTTCCTGAAGCAGTTAATCCCTGTCTGTTTATAATAAGAGATACACAGCGGATGAGATAATATCTTTTATTGGACCAAGATATCACCTCATCCACCTTGTCTCTCTAATATCCTGGGACCAACACAGCTACATCACCACTCTAATTTCCATCTCTTATTATAGAAGTACATTATGCAGAAATATATTCATTGTGGAGTCAGATTTGCTAAATGCTAAAACTTTGCTTTCCCCAACTTAATGATCCAGCACAACCTGTTGCCCTATTCCTCACACTGAAATTAAGTAGTTCTCGCCTACCATCTAACTCAGGAGTGGGCAAACTATGGCCCGCAGGCTGCATCTGGCCTGCCAGCCGTTTTAAGCGGCCCTCGAGCTCCCCCTAGGGAGCGGGGTCTGGGGCTTGCCCTGTTCCGGCACTCCAGACAGGGAGCTGGGTCAGGGCCGCTCCACGTGGCTCCCAGAAGCCGTGGCATGGCCCCCCTCCGGTGCGCCAATGGGAGTTGCAGGAGTGGTGCCTGCGGATAGGGCAGCATGCAGAGCCACCTGGCCGTGCCTCTGCATAGGAGCCAGAGAAGGGACATGCCACTGTTTCCGGGAGCCACTTAAGGTAAGCACCACCCAGAGCCTGCACCCCGCCCCCCCCCGGAGCATCTCCCCATGCCCCAACCCCAGCCCTGATCCCTCTCCCTCCTCCCCCTCTCTGACCCTTCAATCCCAGCCTGGAGCACCCTCCTCCACCCCAAACTCCTCATCCCCAACCCCACCCCAGAGCCCACACCCCCAGCCGGAGCCTGCACCCCTTCCCACACCAGCCCCAATCCCCCTCCCACCCTCCAAACCGCTTGGTCCCAGCCCAGAACACCCTCCTACACCCCAAACTCCTCATTCCCAGCCCCACCCCAGAGCCCACACCCCCACAGAGAGCCCTCACCCCCTCCCACACTCCAACCCCAATTTTGTGAGCATTTATGGCCCGCCATACAATTTCTATTCCCAGATGTGGTCCTCGGGCCAAAAGTTTGCCCACCCCATACATAACTGATGCACGTAGTTTCTGATTTGCATATATCCTCAACTTGGTTGTGTGACCTAAGTGCCATATCTTGTATACTTCTACATAAAATCCAGTATTAACTCTGTACCCATCTTTCACAGTAGTGCTGTTGACCCTATAGTTAAACCTTAGTAACAGCTTCCATTATAAAGCTATTTTTCTAGGATTGGGATGGCTCAGGGGACTGGTAATTTGATATGAAGCAATTCATCTCTAGGTTACTCATCTGAATTAGCTCAGGTCACCACTTCCACTTGCTTTACAGGGTCTTAGTCCAATTCGTAATCAATCACAAAAAACCCAACATGATCATTAGTTGCACCAGCCTACAAATACTGAAAAAAAATGGATCAAAATTTAGAGTTATAACACGATTTCTTACCTTAGGTCAAGCTACTGGCCCTCATCTACTGCTCCACCCACTTCCAAGGCCTGTTTCCCACGTGGCAAATCCTCACTTTTGCCTAGTTCTCTCTTCTTCCCCTCTTGCCCAACACCACCCAAGTTTCTTACTGCGCTCCTCTATTCCCATATACTACTCGCACTTAACAGTAGCATGGTCTTCTAGCACCATATGGCAGAGTTCAACTAGTGTTTTCCTCTGACTGGATTTGGGAGAAGACAGGTTTAAAATGCTTGATCGGTCTGGTGTACATCCCCATGTCACAAGTGTGCAATCCAAGATGAACCCTGCAATTGTTACAGTTGTTGTCAGCCTCAGAAGAGAGGCCAAGGATAGAAAAGACATGGACACTGAACTGCCCTCTCACCCCTAGACGTGGTTCCATTAGAACAATGCTGAGTTCCACTGACAGAGCTGTGCTAACTTGTACTGTTGATATGTGTTGTGGACAAAGTGTGTTTCAGTTTCCAGGGTGATAGAACAGAGATGTATTTTAATTTTTTATTTTAAGGCTGCCAAACACCCAATAAAAAGCAGCTATAGGGAAATGGGTCAGAATGACATCTGTGATCTATCAGAGACCTATGGGAACACACTAAGGACAGACCAATAGTTGTTTTCAGCATTAGGCTCCTTACCAAAATACATATTTACTTGTTAGACCATGACGCCACCAAGAGAGACATTCCGTTCTTTCGGGAAATACCACCCATTTTACAACTTCCCCAAAAAGTATTTCCTTTTACTTATTGTGGATTTTTTCCAAACTATCAGTAAAACAAGCATGATATGAACATCAAACGTACAAAGAGTTTCACAGTAAACCACCACAACAGTTTCTCAATCACAGCTTTCTTTCCCTAAGCGTGCTCTCTCTCTATTTTATTATTTTTCTAATAGAAGTGGAACTGGAAGAAAAAGTGTCCCTCCACTTCTAGAAAAAATAAAGAGTTAATTCTAGAGCAAATATTCATCATGGGGCAAGCCACCTGTTCATTTTTAGTTCAGACTCAACAAAAACAGCATCATCTACTAAATATTCAGCATTCAGACTCTTCTGCTACTGCCAATTCCTAAAAACCAACAAAAAATTCCAGAGGAAAGAAAAATATTCCTATTTAACTCCTCTCCCCTTCATTTCTCTTGTGTTTGTTTCCTCCCACCTTGGAAAAAATTAACACCTCCCAAGAAAAGCCAGCCTTGCAACAGGACGATTTAATCACACGGTAAGTAAACTAAAAGTTTCCAAAGGCAGCGATGTACTGTACTCACACTGTATTCATAGGGATTAAAACACCTCACCATCCATTCCTAGAAAAAGCTTGAGATAAATATTTCCTGCTATAAAAGTATTGGTGCTGCTTTTAGAGTCTTTAAACTGGCTTCCTAATCATCTTCAGAGAATGTTTGTTGCTGGCTAACCTGCCTTTAGCAGAGCAGAACTCCTTAGATACAAAAGCTCCGTTTCAGATGTTGCAACTTCTGCACTACTATAGCTCCAGAAGTAGCATCCTCGCTTTCATGGTAGCATACCTTCTCATCTAGTGTCTCAACCGTTCTGTCTTAGGTGCTACTGCAAAAGGCTACATTGGATGTTTATAACAACTACATGTTTGAAAGCCAGGGAACTTGGAGTTCATAGTCTATTAAGACCTTGACTCTGATCCGGTACCCCTGCACTCTCTCTGCCTAATAGGAATAACGTTTCTCAATTGTGAAGTAGCTCTTTGGGAATATTTCACATTCTCGATCAGAAATGAAATGAGAGGTCATGTGGTCTTCCACAAATTGACTGGAGAAGGGTCTGTGGCCAATATGAGGCAAGGATCTGAAGTCTATTGGAAATATACATGGAGTATGGTAGTCATGAATAAGGAGGATGACAGGGTCAGAGTTAAGGCTCTGCAGAAAAATATGAACCTCAGGTTTTTCCTGGTTTTGCAACATGTTTTATTAACTAAACCATTCCATTATTTTAAACTAATGTATTTTAAAATGATAATATATTAACTATAGTTTGTCTAAAATTCCTTCTTTCTGAAAAGTATTTTAAACACATTGATGCATGATAATAAAATGCCTTGATTTAAACTTACTACTACAAGCTTCTCGCTCTGGCAAGTTTGACTGGCAAAACTTGTTAGGCTAGGAGGGGGAATGGTGCATGGGATGTGACAGGGAACAAATTACATTGTGTGCAGAGTTAGCCGGGGGTTGAGGAAGAAACAGTGACAACACTGAAAGAGTTAAACTTGCTGAAAAATGAATGGGAAGATTGTGGTGGCTCACCTCCATTCCCTGATACCTCAGTCCTTCACACACACACAAGTTTTCCAGTTCGGCCCTCCTTCCTCTAATTTTTTCTTCCGCTCTCTGACTGCAATAGACTTTCCAAGGAGAACAGGAGGAAGATCTTCCTTTCTATGAAGAAACCTGGAGTTCAACTACCTGTGCTTGCTGTTGCAGTGAGCAGCTGGTGACCAAAAACAGAGTTTACGGCTGCACCTCCCTTTCTACTCAACTGTGGCGTTCCAACTGAAACTTGACAGTGAACAGGTTCAGTTCCCAAGGGCTTAAAAAAGCCACAAGAGCAAAGTGTGCACCCATTTAATCATAGTCATTAAAGGGGTATTCCCTATTAAGTGATTTGTACAAAAATATAAAGGCATATGGTATGCCTTTAAAAATCTACTGCACGTAATGGGCACCGTAGGCTCAGACATGTAATTATAGCTTAAAGATCTATGGACCCTCAAATAGGATTGTTCCTCAAATAAGCGTCCTTTAGAGCAGTGTGTCAATCCTATCTTGGATTGCGCCTCCCAGTTTTTACCCTTGAATTCCAAGAGTGTGTCTTTTTAGGCAGCTAAAGTAGAAACTGTCACTTAAGGGTAAGTGTAAGTGTCTGTGAGGGGTCTGAGGGTTAATAAGTTGCTCATGATGCAGGGTGTGCATAAGCAAGCTCTCAGATAGCAGCTGCTGAGCTGAGGATAATCCTTCAAGAGTTCTGCCACAGAACCCTTCTTCTTTCTACGCTAGTGAAATTGCTTGGCTGCAAGCCTGTGGTGGTAGGACTGTATGTTCCAGACACATTACGCTAGTGACTGGTGTGGAATTGACTTAGAGAAAGTCAGGATCTTTTTCTTTTTAGATTTGTTCTGTAGTGCACATGCATGTTTATATAGGCTGTCATGGTAGAGTAACAGTCATTTTTTCCTTGCAGAATCCATGGAAAAAAGGATAACCAATGAAAAACTGAAGTAATAAACTGCACTACCATGCTGCCAATATTGAAGCACTGTGATTAAAATAATTTGCAGGGGATTCTACGTTTGTTTGGGGTTTGTATTTTGTCTCCCCCCCCCACCCCCACCCCCATCTTGCAATAGTAACTGTGATTAAAGTGAATTTACAATGGGGTTAGTGTCGAATAGTAGGCATCCTTAACTTGCTATTTCTTGCTTTAATCAATTTTTATTTACACTGTGCCTTCTACCTTGAAATCACAGTTATTGTTTTTATCCTTTACACAGTCAAGTTCAGTCAGACTATGTTTCGAAGGGCACTCAATGTGTTGTGCATCATTTGAAAAATGTCATCTCTACCAAAACATTGCACCTGGCCCCCAAAAAGTCATTATTCAGTAAATCCTAAGAGTTGAGATAAACCCAGAGCTGGCTCTGCACACTAGTTTTCCAAAAGTTTTTCAGGGGAGGGGACAGAGATGGAGGGTTAAGGTGTTCAAATCTTGTTGGGACCCATCTCTGATTAAAAATTTGCTTAACAGGATTTAACACTATCAAATATCCATGCTTGTCAAGCTGGAAGAGGAGAAAGACTGAAGATATTCTGAAACAGGGTTAAGGTATCTGGTAGAGCACTGTAAACTCCCTCCTATCAGTCCCATGAATATTACAGAGCTGGCACAGTAAGGAGCAGCCTTGAATTCTGGTAATGATTAGTTTGGCAGAAGTAGGGAGCAGCTCACAGCTCCCCACAGCCAAACCATAGAGCAATGGCATTTTGTGATTATGGTATCCTAAGTAAGCACATTTTCAAAAATGGGAGAGCACAGGAACTGGATATGAAGCAGCACCAAAGTGTAAACAGTAATTAAGTATTTATATTGCCTTACTAACTATAAATTGTGGATTACTGGTCATTCCTAAATCAAGGCAATGCACCACAATAAAGCTGAGGCTATGATGGAAAATTTTGTGATAATTTTCCAACAGCCTGGCAGCTAGACTGCTACTAGCAACAGTACCAATGCTAGCTTAGACAGGGTTTAGGAGTCTGGGATTTTGGTGTTTATTTTGAAACATCTTGAAACAAATACAGGAGCTACGCCAACTCTGGCACTGATTCAACTGTACCGTTGTTGAAAAGTGGGACAAAATTTTCTAGACATGGCCTAACTGAGCAATATTTAGAGACATAATCAAATCACATCTGTTGTTAATTATTTAGCAAGAAATCAAAAAAATTAAAGCATGCACAACAAAACTAAGAAAAGGGGACCCTATTCTGCAAATAATTAACATTTCAGAATTTGGTGCTTTTGCGTCAGTGGAAAATGAAGTAACCATTATTTTAACTACTTACCATTTTTCAGAGAGACTCATTAAAATAAAGAGCAACATGACAACATTAAAAAACCTCCTCCTCATGTATGTACCACACTTCAGGTTCAGCTTCCATTCACAAAAGTCTCAAGCAAACAAGTCTGTCATAATAAAGGCTAATTGACAACTGCAGAGTACAAAATAAGAGACTGCCTCTACTTAATTGAAGGTCATTCCTGTTAAGCTGTATGCTATATTTAACACTAGCTTTGTAATGGCTGCTTCTGTTCAAATGCGGTGCGGGGGGTGTAAGAAATGAAGAATCTACCATCAAAAACTTTTGCAACAAATTAGCAGGACAAGGCAGGCTTGCGCATTTCCTCAACAAAACTAGGTCAGGACTGCTTTGAATGGGTCCATTTGAAGACTATACCAGACTTCAGATCAAATACCTTTTAGTGGATTAGAACTAACAGTTTAAGAGGTGAATTTATATACCACTAATTATTACTAGTATTATATATTGCTGCCTGCTTCTCCACCTGTGGACAATTAAATGGCCTGTTTTCTAAGTTCCCCAGAATAAGTCACTGGATCAAAGAGTAGTATTTATTTCAGATTCCAACAAAGGGGGAAAAAACATAATTCAAGAAGCAGCATTTCAGTTAAAAGAGTGAGTGAAACCTATCACAGAAAAACTGGAAAATTAGTTAAATGCCCTCTGTATATGTGAGAAGAATATGTATGTAACATATACTTATATACTCTAAAAAAAACTACACATCAAGATTGTGGTAAACAGTTCAAAGCCAGGAAATGTCAAAATTAAAGATACACATGTCACCTTATCTCTGCTCCCTGTGCGCAGTCTTTAATTATATGATCAAATCCTATTATTTCTGCAGGATCCCTGCCTCATTTACCACACAGTTTGGAAAAGTATCAAGTGAAAAAAACTGAGATTTGGAGAATCCCTTCTTCATTCAGTGTCAAAATTCTGTTCTGAGTAATCTTCAAGGATATCCCCACATAAAGCACACTTCAGTAGCCCAATTTAGGTCTGTTCCCAGATACCTAAAGTACCAAGTTATATATTACATCATCTTCCCAACTAAGCCTCATCCTTCATGCCAACCACTAACAAGTATGGACAATAGGCCATATATTCCAATTACCTTGTTCCACTCACGCATTACAGACCCCAATATGACAAATGCACACATGCTTAACCTCACATAAACAAGTCGTCCCTCTGACTTGTGCACATACACAAGCGTTTACAAGATCAGGATCACAGCCATTAGTCTTAACCTTCAAGTGATAGACCTTGGTCTTCATTCCTCCCAATATCCATGCATAGAGATTCACGTCTGCACAGAATAGCTATGGACAGCTTTTGTTAATTCTTTGCCCCAAATACACCAATGACAGTTAATAAATAAATTATACCGACAGACAGACAAAACAGGTGGGTTTTTAACAGGACTTATGATTGTAGAAAAAAGTGTTTTTAGAGCAAAGTATAATTTATATTAGAACTGTTTTATAAAAACAATGATCATTACAAAGTCAAGCTATTCAGAATTAAGATCTAAAATTTCTTAGAATTCTGATTTTTAAAGTAGGAAAATTCACAGTTAAATTCACCATGAGAACCTTAGCTATTTCTACACACACAAGGTCTACCACTGGTTACCGACCACCCTTTGGGTTTGTTTTTGTTTTGTTTTTTGGCACATCCCCTAGCGCTACCGGCTAACACAGCTGTAGAGGTTTTAGGTTGGGTTCCCAATTCAATTGTGTTAGCTAACTTGATTAAGCTAACTCAGCAGAAATAAAGCTTTTACATTTTTATTTATTTATTTAGGCTGTACAGATCCATAGAGAAATCCTGAGGAAACAAAAACAAACTACTGAACAACCCTATCTCAGAACAGTTTCATCTCAGGGACCACAAAAACTGGAATGTGTTACTCTTAAATCATATAGTAGTTGTGCCAACTCCAGCCTTCTTTACAGCCATAGTCTGCAGAAAGATGTACTTTACAAATTCCTGGCTGAACAAACAGCATTTCCTGAAAGTGGTCATTTCTCACTCTTCTTTGAGATTCCATGCACCAAATGTCACTACATGCACAGCTAGTATATCAATATATAAAATTCTAACACTTACAAGAAAGGGCAAAGGTTGGTGCGGTAAAGGAAAATCATACTGAGCATTGAGTCATTTATGCATTAAATTAGTCCTCTTAGTTTCAATACTCTTCTTGTAAAACTGGAGAAGTACTAAGTTAAGAAGTCTCCAAGTTAGATGTGCACAGCCATAGACTACAAAGGTCCAAAGTGGTTATGGGGAGCTTAAAAAATAAAACCAACTGATGATGGGAAGGTGGCAGAGTATGGCCACTGTACCAGCTCAAGATGTTCACAGGCACGAGTGTACTTTAACCACAGAAAAGATACTTCAACATCTTATAAAGAAGGTATTGAGAGTGGCTGCGTTCACTAAAGGCCAGGGTCTGACACACTTGTGTTCATTAACTTACTCCACTGAATTGAATGGGACTATTCATGAAATAAGGTGCTCCATCAGTAAGCATACAAGAATCTGACCCTATGCAGTCATTGTAGCTTCCTGATGAAGTTTGAGAAGTAAAATTCAAAATTATAATCCAGTTATCCAGCTACAGATATTCATCACCAGAAAAGAAAGATCATGATCTCCTAGCCGGACGGGAGGGGTGGGGGCAGAACAGCAGTATTAGTTAAGAGCGATATCTGGGAATCCAGCAGCAGCCAAGGATACAAGAAGATTTTCTGCATTTGAACCACAGCAATAAAAGATGGTCATACCCCCAGAGCATTACTGTGGGGTAAGTGATATTTTCAGCTTGGCAGTAGTGTAAAACAGAGTGATCTCACATATCATTTAGGCCCTGATCCTACAGTGGCATTCACACAAGCAGAGCTTCATGTACGTCAGAGGAGACTGGCGTAAGTGCAGGGGTTTGCCCATGAACATGTCAATACAGCATCTGAGCCTTAGTGACGCCATATGTAGAAGTATCTTACATTGTGGAAAACAGTATTGTCCTTGAAATATGTATTGTCAATGGTCTCAAACAACCACCAGTAAGACACACTGTGTGATTTACCCAGCCCTACTCCACTGGTACAGACCCAGGTGCCCACAGTAACCCTAGTACATTACTATTCTTAGGTGATACGGTGCTGTGAATGGAGTACTGTGGTGATCGTGTTTAGTTTTTAAAATGATACCCATTGTATGAAGCTCTCATTGCTTCTCCTTTAACCTCAATCCCTGCAGAGTCTTCAACAGTTCCCAGGGAGGATCCAAATATTATAGAGTAGGTTGGAGATTAGGTACAGGATGTACATAGTTAGATCAGAGCAATCAGACCAGCAGAGTCCAGTTATGCTTTTTCAATCAACCAGGCAGTGTCAGGTACAGCCATAAGAAACTACACTCTAAACGTGATTCTGAGGTGTTTCGTTAGCCAGAGGTTCACCTATTTATATACCTAGGCATCGATACCACGTTCACCAGTGTGTAATTGAAACACTTATCCTGTCACTACAGTTCAGAAGGGCAGAGGTGATATTGAAGAAGGGGGTAACTCTACAGCATTCTCCCATCGGCATACTTACTCCACCTCTGCGAGAGGCTCTCCTGATGACATAGTGCCAGGGTAGATAGCTCTTAGGTTGCTGTAACTTGCATCGATCGGGGGTTGTCTTTTGCACACCTTAAGTAATGCAAGTTAGATCGACTTAAACAGTAGTGTAGACCTGCCCTAAGAGAAGAAGCATGAACTCGACAGGACTGGATAACATTTTAAACATACAATTAAATAGGACTTTTTAATATATATTGTAATTTAATCAAAACTTTAAAAGTATCTCATAAAAGATTCTCAGAAATTACCCTCTATGTATAGTGTATTTAGCTTGTGGAATTAAAGGAAAGATGCTCATGCTGTCTCTAACTTCTAGGAATGCTAGAGGTAAGAGTTTTGAAGACCAAAAGCAATTTTTTTAAAGCAGGTTTTTTCCAGGCTTATTTAACTAGCTGTCTTTCCAATGTTCTGCGGGGGATTTCTGTGGTACTTTAAAGATCTACTACATTTCTAAAAACAAAAACAGCTTCCAACTTTGAGCCACAAGTGGGAGCGTAACAAACAGCCAGTTCAACACTCAACAATATAAAACACTCTCTGGAATATATCATTTCTGCAGAAACATGGCAGCTTCATTTTAAACCACTCAATGTTACAGTCAAAAAACATAGCTTTATTGCTGAGAAATAACCAAATAACATGCTGAGGAAATTGTAAACAATCCCACTGAAGACCAGAGACTGGAAGCTGCATATGACATTTTAATACAATAGACAGATATAAAACGTTCACTGAGTTAATAAAGCAGCAGCAACACCCAACCTCATCCCCAACATTCTGTACTAATCTACCTTGGGACAGACAATGTTTTCTTCTGTTCCCTCCCTCCCCTTTTAAATGTATTCTCCATACACATTATCCGCTGCGACTGCATTTTTGGAGAACTTTTTACCATCAACTTTATGTAAGCAATCTATTCATGTCACTAATTTTTTATATGCATATATCTTACTCCTGGACTCTTCCTCTCCTTGCTGCAAAAAAATTTACACTGATAACTTTCACCATTGATACAAGAGACCCATATGTATTCCCACTTCAATAAAATCATAGAATATGTTTCATGTCCCTAATCCACAGGAAATTCACAAAGTGTAATGTACACCCAGCAATGTTAGCTTGGCCCATTGAGGCATACAAAGTATTTTGCATTACTGTTTATGATGCTAAATGTGTGCCTCAAAATGCATGTGCAGTGTGGCAGATTTAATGTTAGTGTGAGAAGCTTAAATTTTGGATTCCTGACTTATGGTATGTTTACATTACACTGAATTAATTTTTTCCTATACCTTCTTTGAAGGATTTTTTGTTTTTCAAATACCAGAAAAACCCATCAAACTGACGTATTTATAACTCCATATTTGACTGTGGGATCACACAATATGGAAACGTACCAAAAATGGTCTGACATTAAATGAAAGGGGATGTTTATGGTTTGGAAACAATTTACGGAACACTCTGAACCAGGGAACTCTCCATCCAAAAAGGAGTAGGATTGCTTAACTGAGCAAAAGGAAAATCCACACTTTGAATGATGGTCCACAGGCCTGCAAGCACTCTCTTGTAATTTGCCTCTACAGTCTCCCATCTGAATACTGATCAAGCCCAACCAAGCTCAGCTTTTAAAGTCAGATGAGATAAAGCACATTCAGACCAGCACAAACCTCGATTGAGGTGTTCCATTCAGCCAGAAGTTACCTATTTATCTAGCTAGGCATTTATATCATGCTCACCACTGTCAAATCTGAACGCCTACCCGTCACTAAAACTCAGGCAGCAGAAGGAGGCAGACTGACCTACAAAACAGATTCCCCATGGAAGGAGAGGAAGATTGAAAAAGACCTCTGGAAAACTGTTCTTACATTGATGAAGGACCCATTTTGTTGATTTGTTTGCGGATGCAGGTTTGGGGAGGGTACCAAAAGTATTCTTCACTTAGGATGCCGATGACCTTAAAGCCAGGCTGGTCAAGCATCCAGATGCTCTCTGAAAAGGGCTACAACTCCCATAATTTATCAATTGGCAGTATTTTTTAAATTACATTAGCCCATTAGCTTAACATTTCTGAATTGTCCTGCAAGTGAGAAGTTAAGTATGGTTATTAGATACACGAAAAGATCTGAAAGACTACAAGCAACCCTCAATTATATACATACTCCTCCAGAAAATTTTTTTCACAAAATCTATGAAACTATGAAATAATAGCAACAAGAACATTTGACACATCACATGATATTTAAAATACAGATGGTACTAGACTTGTGGTTAGTGGATTGGAATGCTCATGGATATTTTGGTTCAATTCCTGGCTCTACCACAGAACTTTGGTTTTATCTTGGGCAAATCACTTAATCGTGCTGCGCCTTTAGAGAGTACAGAGTGTTTATTTGTTTTCATGCACATAATGCAAAAGATAGAACAGATTTTATCTAAACTTCCCAAAATAAATTCACCTTTGGGCTGAAACAATTTAGCCTAAAAGGGAAATTTGAGTAAATTGTGTATAGCACTAAAATAGGGATTTAGAATGAAATGCCCAACTCACACTTGAGTTAAACATTGCTTATGTGGCATTATAATAGCTTATTTCCTGACAAGGACAAATTCCACAGATTCATCACTGCACTATTAGTCATTATTTCACTCTAAATGAACCCACTGCTCCAGATCCAGACAAAAATAATTCACTCAGTGTAAGTATGTCCTCCAGTACAATGGTTTTCCCACTGCTGTTGCAGAGCACACACATTTCAGGTTGCTGCCTGTAATATCTTTTGATATTATCTCTCAAGACCATGCTATTCAAAAAAATAAATAAATAAAACCACTCAAAATAGAGATGGTTATTGTTACAGGGCCCGTCATTAATGCACTCTCTTTATTCAAAAGACTTCAAATCATGTTTCAATCTGAACAAGAGAAATCATGTTCTCAGATCAATCATGCAATGTAATCTATGCATAAATTACCAGATCTGTAAAGATTACAAAACAAGTGGTAAGCATGAACTAAAGACAACTAAACAAAATCTGTTCACAGAACAGCCTAAAGTAATTCTCCCATATTTGCTACAAACAGGAAACCATGTCATGCCACTCTAGTAATGTGACTTGAACCAAGACCAAATTGCTCACTTATTGCTTGCTGCAGTTAAGACAAGAGGCACAGCATAAAAGACATCTTTATGGCTTAGATACAAGCAATGGCTTACAGGGGTCTAGAATAAGCTTTCCATTCTCAAAAAATAACATCTCTCTGTTAAAAAAATATAGTCAGTCAAATCTAGTAAGATTACAAAAAGGTGCTTTTCCAGAACTAGACAAGCACTCTTTGTTCAAAGTCTGAGCCTCAATAAAGCTAGTAATTCTTTGCCATAAGGAAAATGTTTGAACTAGTGAATGAATGGCAAAAGTCAATTTGGAAGGATAATCTGATTAATAAATGCCATCCATATGCCACTGCTGCTGTTTTAAGACAATTGGTGATGAAGAGAGAGAGGCATACAAAAAAACCGTTCAATATATCAGTTAGTTCCTAAGGTCTCCTGCTTGTCCCTTTAAGAGGCTCCTCTGCATGCCCAAGATTCCCTGCTTTACAAGTTACGCACAACATTTAAGGTAGCAATCCTCTTCTGATGAAGGACTGGATCATGGATGTCTTTTGAATCCCTCAGATGTCTCTCCTCTTAATTAGCTGGAGGAGGTCTTTGCTGATCGGTATAAAGAAATTATCTCTAATCAAAAAGGAATCTGTCAGGAGCCAGGCAGGGCATTAAAAGGCAATGCTATTAGATTTATGTTTAATGGACTGTTAAAAAGTGAGAAATATCCAATGTTCAGAGACACTAAAAACCACAGGAAAACAGGATGCAAAACACAAGCTGGGGATTTAAAAAATCCACACCTCTGCTATCCAGTCTGGCCTTGTTTTGGTCATCTTGAGTTTTAGTGATATACATGTATATCTGGGGGGAAAGGCAGGAAGTGTTATATAAATCCATGGTACACCCACATCTTGAATATTGCATGAAGATGTGGTTGCCCCATCTCAAAAAAGATATATTGGAATTGGAAAAGGTTCAGAAAAGGGCAACAAAATGATTAGGGGTATGGAATGACTTCCATAATGAGGAGAGATGAATAAGATTTGGACTTTTCAGCATTGAAAAGAGACAACTAACTGGGGGGATATGATAGAGATCTATACAATCACGACAGGTGTGGAGAAAGTAAATAAGGAAGTCTTATTGACTCCTTCTCATAACAAAAGAACTAGGGGTCACCAATGAAATTAATAGGCAACAGGTTTAAAACGAACAAAAGGAAGTGTCTTCACACAACACACAGTTAACCTGCGGAACAACTTGCTGGAGGATGTTGTGGGGGCCAGGACTGTAGCAGAGTTCAAAAAAGAACTAGATACATTCATGGAGGATAGGTCCATCAATAGCTATTAGCCAGGATGGGCAGGGATGGTGTCCCTAGCCTCTGTTTGTCAGAAGCTGGGAATGGGCGATAGGGATGGATCACTTGATGACTACCTGTTCTGTTCATTCCTCTGAAGCACCTGGCATTGGCCATGGTCAGAAGACAGGATAATGGGTTAGATGGATCTTTGGTCTGACCCACTATGGCCATCATTATGAGGTCTAGATCCACACAAGGCAGATTTGCTCTTCAGTGGTGTGAGGAAGATCCATGCAAGTCAAAGTCCATCTTCATCACACCATTTGAAGCAACTAGCCAGCCCAAACCCACCACAGCAGGCAGCCAAGCCACAGTAACACCTCTGCCTCTATGTCCAAGCATCATCCAGTTGTGGGACCAGATCCCAAAACACCAAGGAGTTTATCTTAATCTGTCCCTGAATATTAGGCTCTCATCTACTTTCTAATAATTATCTATTCAGTGACTACAGTTTAGAGAGACATAAAGACAATGTCTCAGCCCCTAAGGACTTCCAAGTATTAAATTAGATGCAATGCTGGCTTCATGGCTACCATGTTCAAAATGGAAATTGGTTTATGACCAAAGGCCAAATAGTCAACTGGTTTCAATATTTTTTAAGTTTAAAAACCATGTATTGAACTAGGAAAGCCTGGAGGTTTAGCTCAGCCCAAACTACCCTCTGACAAATGAAAATATTTCCAAGTACATGACGGTGCTAAAAATATATTAAAAATACACACCAGCATAAGTCTGCCAAAGCACAGCCAGTATCAAAGTGGTTCAATAATTTCAGATATTTAAAATACCTTGTTAAACATACATGGATGAAGGACTGGGATGGGTCTAGTCGGAAATGTAGCTAAAGTAAGAAGGAGCAGCTTTGACACACTATGTTAGCATGCAACAGATACTTAACAAGACACTATAAGGAAATACTCCAGCCTCTGGTTTGGAGTAAATATGGTCCACCCAATGTGTCTTTACAGTCTATGTATGTACATTGGGAAAAGCAAAATTTAAAAGTAACCTTTGTTTAGAAATGCAGTGAGATACTCCAAGTAGCCCAGCAGATTAAACTAAATTTACTGAAAATGGACACTCTCCAGATAAACCTAACATGTGACTCATTACTTCATTTTTTCCTCTCCCCTCTCACTCAGATATCTGTCTCCAAAGTCCATATCATTCCTTCTTCTCAATTCAATACCAAACAGCCCAAAACTCATGGGCAACCAGGACACAACAAGTCAATACAGGAAAAGATTTTAGATTCAAGCTCTTAAGAGGTCAAATATTTTTCAAATGATACTGGATACTGCCCTGATATTTGTCCTTTTAATGGCTGAAACACACTGTGTCAAAGTCTGTTCTGTATGTCTACTTCACAGCAATCAGACTAGAAAGAGGGAAAACACATTGCAGAGATTACTAAATTCATGTTGCTATATCATTGTACAGTGTTATTTTGTACTAAAAACTAAAGACCAATCATGTGCATCTTTGGGCTTTTTGTAATAAACCACAGGGCAGAGATTCAAAACATACTGTTAATTTCTTGTGAAGAGCAAACAGAATTACTCCTTTTTAAATTTATCTCCGTAAAAAAGGAATGCTAAAGGTTCTTGTGTATTCTTGTCTCTTTTTTTTCAGAAAGCTACTAGAATAAGACTTACAAACAACTACTTGACAGTGCCCCCTGAGAACTGATAGACTTTTAAACATCCATATAAATTCCTCTTATCTCCAAGATTCCTTTATTTTATTAAGAAAAATGTTTATAAAATCCTCCTCTATCTTTTCCTAAAGATAGCTCTAAGAAAAAACTTAACTAGAGAGGACAGTACATACTTACAGCCAGATACTAGAAACACAGTGAAAGAGCAAGTAGTCCTCCTTTACTTATACAATAGTTTCACAACTTTCTTCCAGCTGCAAAGGCACTGCACTAAAGGCAAGCAGCCAGCACTGCTCCCCTAGATACTTTATGCTGCACTTCCATTAACCCATAAACCAAGCAGCACTGATACATTCCCACAAACTGGCCTCATGGCTCACAGTGGAAGAAGGCAATAGTCCTAAGGCAAAACATAAAACTTAATACTTTACTAATTGCTGTGGCATTTTAATGGTTACCACACCATCACAGAACTTCACAGCTATGGAACTTCTAGAAGCAATTATAGCTGTAAAATTTAAATAGAAAGTATTAAAATATACTGTACCTCATTAAAGACTTGCTATAATGAACTGAATCAAATTTTTATTTTTCATAATACAAACTAAAATCACTAGTTATGCTGGATTGCATTTTTTAGTTATTTTAAAAAAGTATTAGCCTTAAACGGCTTTCATGAACAACCAGCTGACCACTAAACAAGAGATCCTTTATTGTGTTCATATTTAAATAATATCTAAAACACTTTCAAAAGATATTGCACTTGAGTAAGATTGTTAGCCACAGTGGAGCAGCAGTTCATTGTAATTGAATTAAATTGTCAGGGTACCTTAATTCATATTGAGAAATGTTAAAGATCCTAAAAATCCTGAGTCACCTTCCCTCAGAGAATTTCAAAGCACTTTACAAGCATTAGTGAAAAAGCCTTAAATGCTAGTAAGGTATTATCATCCCCATTTTATGGAGAAAGAAAGTAAGACACAGAAGGTAAGTGACTCTTTCCCTACAAGGGATTCAAATCCTTGCAGCTGACTTAATTAACAAGGAGGGCCAAAGTTAGTGAAAATACATTTGTGATTTTTGAAAGCATACACAGCAACATTAGACTAAGCTTCTCAGAGAAAAACATCTGTAAAGTGTTATCAGCGGAAGAGTCATCCTTAAATCTCTCCATGTTTTGAGGAGGCTCCACTTGTATGTTTCTCTCACAGAGGAGCTCTTGTTTTCCCTGACTGTGATTTTAGATACCAGATTGCCTGGAATGTTTCTCAAGGGTAAATACTCGGTCTACACTAGGAAGCTCTTTTTTCAAAGTATAAAATAGTCTGACAAGCTCAAATTCTCAATTTTATTTAAAAAATCCTTAAATGAAACGAGGCAAGCTGAGATTAACATCACTTTATGTGCTAAAGAAATGAGGGTAAAAGACCTCAACTTTTCTGAGCTATTGATTTTTTTTTTCCAGTAGTTGTGATGCAAGTGTTACACAGAAAGCTGCACAGGGAATACAGAATGCAAGCAAATCCCTCCAGGGAGTCATGTTGACTCCAAATTTCACAAACTTGAGAACATTACTTCTAGCCTCAAAGTAAGGGGGGAGGGAGGAGAGAACACAAACATGCCTCATGGGAGCATTTTTTGTAGTCTTCTTTTACCTCAAAAGTTATAACTTAATTAGGTCATATGGTAGCTAGTGGAGATACAAAATGCAGCCTTCTTGGGCAAGTAAGTGCTGTAGCTGAATCCGTCAACTCACAAGGGCATTTTCAGGAACAGGGAATTGAGTTATTTTGTAAGGCAACAATTCCCTTCACTGCAGAGGAAAGAATGAGAGGCAGGACAGTCTATTGGAGAGCAAATCAGAAAACACATACCGTTCTTAAACCAGAGCACAGGAGTCAACTGAGTACCAAACTCCTACTACTTGGGTGGGAGAAGGAGGGAGGAAAAGCAGGAGACAGCAGTGCAACCACTTAAAGACCAAAAGTCTTCCACTGCCCTGAGCACCATTGTTACAGCCCAGAGGAATCCCTGGTGGTTTCTACAGCTAAAAAGCTGTTAGTGACTGGAAAACAAGCAGGAAAGAGCACAAGCCAGACATATTTTCTACATTCTAACTGTGCCAACAAATGCCCCTCTCCGCGCCACCAAAACGTATTAACCAGGAGAAGGCAATCATTTTTGCAAGTCACAAACCTCCAAAAATACAGCTTCTGAGAGAAAGTACTGTCCTATCATTATACACAGCGAGGTTAATCTAAATGCAAGACGATTTTCAAACTTATTTTTAGTGCAAGGCTGTGTGAATTCTGAGCCCCGTCCCATCACGTTCGCCTCCAGTCCGCCAACAACGCTGCGGCAGCAGAGCCCGCAAAAACACCAAACTTTATCTTCTAGGGTGCGACGGTCACACCAAGAAGAGTCAAGTCTCTCACACACACCCAACTCTCCCCCCCCCCCCCCCCCGCCACTGGCTGGCCCAGGCTGTGTTTTTGTTGTTAAGAAAAAAAAGTCTCCAGCTCCCACCAGATGTCTGTCGGAATCATAATGTACAGCCCCGCGCAAAGGGGGAAAACACCCCTTGGACAGATCATCGAAGTGACTTCGGCAGTCTCCTGCCCAGCAGAGGTAGCAGCAGCTCGTCCTGCCGCCCCTTTCCTGAGACAGTATGGAAGAAGCGGGTTTCTCCCCAAGGCAGCCTTGAGGCTGCTCTGCCTCCACACCCCCCACCAAAAGTCTCCCACCAGAATGGGGGGGGGGGATTACTGCACAATCTCCCTCTCCCCCAGGACTTTGTCTAGTCACGGCAAAGACTCAAAAGGAGCGGGGAATCGCTGCACCTCGGCAGAGTAACTCCTGCCCCTCTCGGAACTACACTGTGCCCGGCGGGGATACAGGCTTGTTTGTCCGCAGCTTTCCCAGGAAAGCCACCCAGGGCTGGTGCTGCCACCCGCAGGGGAACCCCGTCCCCCACTCCCACCCAACTTACCGACTCCCCGGACACGTAGGCCACCAAGCCGCAAGTGAGCAGTATCCACGCGCTCCGCATTATTCCCGGGGTGCAGGCGAGGCAGCTGCCGCTTCAGGCAAAACCCAGCCGCCGAGCAACCCCCGGCTGCTTCGCCACCACCGGAGCCCGCAGCACCAGCAGCAGGGACCCCGGGCGCTCCCTCCCTCCCGCGGCCGCCTCTGGCGCCGCCGCTTCTCACTTGTTGGCTGCCTGCAGGCAGGAATCCCACTGGACCCGGGGCGGAGTTGGTCGGTCTCCCTCCTGCCCGGGGTGGATTTTATTTTCCCTGACACCGTTTCAGCTGCATCAATAAATGAGGGAGCAAAAGTTTGGGAGCGCGGAGGCAGCGGCTGGGAGAGCAGAGCTCTGTGCAGGTCCCTCTCTGCTCCCTTCTCCCTCAGTCCAGAGCCTGCCTCCGCCTCTGCGTGTGAGAGGAGGCAGCAGTGCGACTCCTAGTTAAACCCAGGAGAAATTCCTGCAGGATTACAGCACCGATTGGCAGCTCAGGCAGCCAGTGGGAGGAGGGAGGATTTGCAGCAGCTCTCTTTTCTCCTTACACACATCCAAGCAACTTTTGGTTTTGGTGCCCTCCCCCCTTCTATTTTTTTGCCCCCTTTAATACAAATGAAAAGCATTTGCAACGCCACGGGGCAACCGAGGGGGAAATGTTCAGCACGTTTTTGCTTTGAAGCGTGAGAATTGGGCCGATATAAAAGAATAAACTTGGAAAGATTTTTTTTTTATAACTTTGCAATCTGACTTTTTTTTATGCTTTCAGATCCTTGTTTGGAGCGGTGATCTCCCTTACCCCATCCCTCATTACATGTTACAGTATGTTAACATAATGGCATGCAGTATTGCCAACTCCATTCCAACATCATGAGACTGGCTAAAAAAAACCCAAGATTGTTGAAGACTAGCATCTAGAGGTCGTTTTATTTGCTCTTTGGGGTTCAGATTGTCAAGCTTTTCTGTATGACTGAGGGCTAGAAATTTACTTTAACAAAAATGAAATCTGAGCTTCAGGTGTAATCATACAAAATCCAGGAGCTGGGGCTTTAAAAAGGACAAATAGTACAGTGAGCTCCACCATAAATATTGCAACACCTGGCACCCTATGAATACATACTTTGACTAGACAGTATCCATGAACTGTAATGGACCTGTAATTGTAATGGGATACCTGTAAATGTAATGGAATGTAATTTGGATACCAACTGGGAAAGCATACGGTTTCACCCCCTTCTACAAATTGCCCCATGTGACTTAATTCAGGAACTAATGGTTGACATTCTATGGCCTGTATTATGCAGGAGGTCAGATTATCTGATCATAATGATCCCTTCTGCCTTAAAAATCTCTAAAGACTCAGAATGGTGGAGAAGAAAGCTCAGTGAGGTTCTCCTTGCAGAGTTTTCCACAAATCCTGTGTCTCCTCCCCACACTCTATGGTTTGGACGCTGAGGGCATAATAATTTTATTAAGATGATGTTAAAATAAAAAGAAAATGATACAGAGTTTAAGCATAGAAGTTTCTGGTTATCAGGGAATAAGGTACAGATTATCAAGGGGTGCGAAGTTCGTTTTAGGAACAAGTGGCATAAGAAATACATAATCTGCAATATCCCCGATTGGGGGTAAAAGGTTAACGGGTCAAAGTACAGACATTGAGATATGGGGGTATGTTGTTCATATAATGGCTATGTTCAGGTGTGGAGTATAATGAGTGGATATGATGATGAGGATGGATTTACCCTCATTTGGTGAGATTTAATGTTCAGTGAGTTTATGGTTCCAGTTCATATGGTGTAATGGAAAAAGTCTCTCGGTCCCTTTCTCGTAGTGGATGCACGATGTCGTACCAGCTCACACCTCCTGGTACTGTCGGTGGCCGGTGAAGTGTTCGATGTAGATGTCCCTGGACCATCAGATGGTGTCCGAGACCATGAGGCGCCGCATGAGCCATGCATAGCATCGACCGATCCCACAGGTCCGCAGCACACGCTCGTTGCAGGGGTCCCAAGCGCCCAGAGCTCCGACGATCAGGGCATCCATCTGCACCTCGTAGCCCTTCGCTCTCAGGGTGTCGGCCGGGGGGGAGTATTTTTCCAGCTTACGAGCTTGGGCTTCGCGGAAGGCCGGGGTCCTGTTCTCAAAGGAGAACGTGACGTCGACGAGGATGATCTTTTTCTGGGCCTCATCGGTGACTACCATGTCAGGTCGCAACTGTCTGTCAGTACCGAGGATGACGCAGTTTACAGTGATCTCCCCCAGGCGCGGTGAGATGGCTTTCACCAGGTGGTTCTGGGTGGCATCATGGCGCAGCTGCCAGGCTCTGGAGTGGGGCTTGCAGCTGCACAGGACTTGGGGCAGGGTCTCGTTGAGTAGCCACATTTCCTGCAACGCTTGTCTCGGTTCCTGTGGTGGACGGTTCCGTGTCTACACTGCAACAAAACCCCGGAAGAATCAAGTCTTGGAGCCCAGTTCAACTGAGTCACTACTCTCTGGTCTCATGGCTTTCCTTGAGCATATCCCCTACCAGCGCACAAGTTCACACAGTACAAATGTAACCGCTGCCCCTCCCCCACCAAATCCCTTCCTCACACATAGATCCACAGAGGAGCCCCTGTGGCAGGAACTGAGGCAATTGGGCTGTGGGCGACTCCCTTCCATACCAACAGAGCAGAGTAACTGTCACATCCCCTCCATGTGTGTGGATATGATCCTGAGACAACATAATAGTAATAATACTCATCTAAATACTGATTTTCAGAACATATCTTGTCATAACTTTTTACATAGCACTCCCTTCTGAAATCCACTTTGGCCTTTTTTATTTTTTTTACATCTTCAGAGCTTTGCGCTGTACAATCGTTAACCAATCAATGGAGAGTTCTGAATAAAAACTGATTGCATAAAATATCACTTCATCTTCAAAGCACACGGTAAACATTAAGGCCCTGATCTGGTGATGTAATGTGGGTGGGCAGGCCCCTGCAACTGCATGAAGCCAATGGGTTCTGTACAGATGGAGGGGTCCACTCAGAGTTCTTGGCTGGACTGCGGTATAACTATTAATAATTTCAACAACCCTGTGAGGTAGGTCAGTATTATCCTTTACAATTGAGGAAAGTGAGGCAGAGGGTTTAAGGCTCCCATCCTGCGAGCTGATCCACACAGCCAAACCCATACACCTACGCAGAGTTCCATTGACGGTGCAGCAAATGTCCATCGGCACGGATCAGCTTGCAGGATCGAGGCCTGAATGATTTGCACAAGAAGAAAGAGGAGCTACAATTAAAGTACAGGACTGTTAGGTATTTTCTCTGGTTCCTTAGTAAAGGCTGTACATTATGTTTATTAAATGGTAAAAGCAGTATACAACATTAAAAACAAAAACAACATAGAGGGAAGAGCAAGAAAGAAAACCCATGTGCAGGAAGTACCATAAGGAATCTGAGTATTGTTTAAAAAAAAAACAAAAAACGTTACTATAGTGGGTTATTTTAGCCTTCATGTGCATATGTTTTAAACACAAAAAAAACTTCATTTGCATTTTTGTTCCAATCCTTCTTGCTCAGGGATTTACCTATTCTGTTCTAAAATCCACTCCAGACCAAAACAAAGGCTACTGTTGACTAAGGCCTTTATCTTGCAAGGAGCTCCTCATGGCAGATCCCTGCAGTAATGGGGCTCCTCCTTGGCTCCAAGTGTCTATCAATAGAGTCTAGTACAGATTTGGGGCCTAAAACTTAGCATTTGTGGCCCCAAATCTGCAAACATTTATGTACATGCTTAAGTTTACACACACATGTAATCCCATTGAAGTCATAAAGTCCCATAAAGTTAAACATGTGCATAAGTGTTTGCAGGATTGGGGCTCAAGATTGCAGATATAAAATAATTTTGTAAAAAAATGAAAGGGGGGTAAAAGTGACTGTAAATAAAAAGAAAAGAAATAGTCCTTTTGAGTCACAGGCGTAGCAAAAATATGTCCTGAGAGTCACTTGCTGCCTTCCAGCATTCCTAACACTATCCTGTCCAGAGCTCCATCCATATTGCAACAAAAACATTTATATGTGTGGCCCTATTCCACAACAGCTGTGCTACATAATCATAGCCAATTGTGCTTGCACCTGCTCCTGTTGTCGCCCTGATTTTATAGGGACAGAGGCAAGAGGGAGGCCCAGCACGAAGCAGAAACAAAGTGTTTTTCACCCAAAGGAAGTGTGTAATAAGAACTACAATGGGAGAGTAACCAGAGACAGGCAACATAACAGAGCTGCCAAGAAAAAGCTGCAGGCCTGGGACACTTGGGATCCAAACCTCAGTCATTAATCACTGTGTTGCCTTTGTGTTAAAAACAGTTCACCCACTCCTCTTTTAGGCCCCTTAGCATCTGTATTATCGTAGCAAGGGTAATGGTCAAACCAGGTTATTATAACATGGTTTGGATGGCTAATAGGGACAAGGGCAAATCATGTTAAAGACATTTTTAAAATGTGCTTAGCCCAGGTAGACTACAGCAAGGTGTTTTCAAATCTGATTGTAGACTAGAGATAAGGCCAAACTGGAACCCAGACATACACCAACCCTTACGAAGATCTAAATCTGAACTTCATTGTTTGGGTAGGTGGAGATCTCTCTCTCTCTCTCTCATATATATATATATGGGGAACAAACCCCTGAATTTGGAGAAAGTTTGGCCATGAACCCTGGATTCATGGCTTGGAATCATTCACATTGGCCAGTCAAAATATGGTACAACCAAAGCAACTACTAATCTGCCTAAACCAGGCTAAAGTGCAGTTGTTTGATGGGCTTGAAGGACTTTTCCTTTAGGATGTAAAGTGGTTTCTCTTGTATTTCAGTGAATAGTCATGGTTAGAGACAGATGGCATAAAGAGTGGGACTGTGAAAAGACACACAAGGCTTTGGAGGAAGTTGGTGAAAGACTTAGATCAATGGTTCCCAAATTGTAACACTTGCTAGGACTCCGCAGAGAGCTATCTGGTTACCTGGTTCTGGCATAGCTTCAGCCGCTGAATCACATTTAAATATAGCTTTTAAAAGTCACTAAGTACTCTCCTAATATTAATTTTTCATGTGGTCAACTGCTGCAGTTGCCACAGGTGTGTTATACAATTATAAATGGGAGGGGAGGAGATCCGTACAAGTCTGAATGGGAAAGGAACTGCCAACAGTACAATCTGTCTATTAAGATGTAGCCAACACTATAAAAAAGCTGGAGAATGCCAGGTTGAAAGCATCTGGAGAAGTATAGAGAGCAGATCTGAAAGCCTCACAGCAGCAATAAAAGAGGCGGTGCAGAGTAGTTGGTTGCAGCCAACATTTGTTGTATAAATGATCGGTGCCTTTACTTCCGCTGGGAATGGAAAAGAGTTGGCATCACATTAAAAGTAATAAGAGGTCATAAGTTCTCCTGGATAACTTATACAAAGAGGAATAAAGTATGAGACAAGAAACAAAGTAGATGATTTTTTTTGAGCCAATGTGAGTAATTAATTATCTGAAGTAAACTGATCAAAAATACCCCTGCTGTTATCTGACCCTCCGTGAGTGGAACTTCTCAATACAATCCAAGAATTATTATAACAGAATTCAGTACAACCCAGGAATTAGTATAGCATTGTGAAATTTACCCAGTCCCATGCTTTTATTATAAGACCACAAAAATAGTCCTTCTCTATGAACATATGAATAACGCTAAAGGTGTTCAAGGACTATAATGTTCTTTTGGCTTCCTTATAAGCATGAAACCTAAGCAGTGGTGAGCTGGAGCCGGTTTGCACTGATTCGCATGAACTGGTTGTTAAATTTTGAAGCAGTTTTAGAACCAGTTGTTAACCCGCTTCCCTGCAGGGGGCACTGAGGCTTTGATAGGCTCCGGCGGAGAAGTGATGTAATTCCTCGTCCGGCCGCTGGGGGCGCTGTGCTGCGGGAGCCATGTGGGCTGCCGCCTGGCCCTGGACACGAGCCCTGGTGCGGCTGCTGCTCCCCCGACCCCTGGCCCTGGGGCTCCCGCTGCTGCCTGGTGGGTCCCCGGCTGCTCTGCTGGGCTTGGGCTGCGTCCTGCTGCTTGGGCCGCTCCGAGCCACTCTCCCCATGAGCACCCACCACCCTGCCCACAGCCAGCCCCTGCTTCCAGCCACCCCCACACCCTCCCGACTGCAGCCAGACCCTGCCGCACCCCCTGCCCTGTCTCCAGACAACCCCTGCCGCACGCAACCCCTGCCCTGTCTCCAGCCCCTGCCGCATCCCCTGCCCACAGCCAGCCCCTGCCGCACCCCCTGCCCTGCCCTGTCTCCAGCCAACTCCTGCCGCACGCACCGCCTGCCCTGCCCTGTCTCCAGCCAGCCCCGCACCCCCTGCCCGCAGCCAGTCCCTGCCACACCCCCTGCCCTGTCTCCAGCCAACCCCTGCCGCACGCACCCCCCGCCCGAAGCTAGCCAGCTCCACACCCCCCATCTCCAGCCAACCCCTGCCACACCCCCCTGCAGCCCTGCCCAAAGCCAGCCAGCCCCACACCCCCTGTCTCCAGCCAGCCCTGCCTGCATCTAGCCCATACCTCCAGTCAGCCCCTGCCCTGCCTCCAGCCAGCCCCACACCCCCTTGCCTCCAGCCAACCGTGCACCCTCCTGCCTCCAGCCGGCTCCACACCTGCTGCCCTGCCCACAGCCAGTCCCACACCCTCTGCCTCCAGCTAGCCCTGCCCCACACCCCTGACTGCAACTGGCCCTACGTCCACTGGTGCCCTGCAGTTCCCAGGGCAGTAACCCCACACACCTGCTTCAATGAGGGGGACAGGAAGCAGCTGGGACCCACACATGTGCACACCCTAGGGTGACCAGACAACAAGTGTGAAAAATCAGGACAGGGGGTGGGGGGTAATAGACGCCTATATAAGAAAAAGATCCCAAAATCAGGACATCTGGTCACCCTAGCACACCCCCAGGGAGTGGTGGGGACCCACACATGTGAAACGGAGCTCATTTCTATTTCAGGCCCATCTTTTTAAAAAAGAACTTTAGGTAGGGTTAACATACATCCGTATTTTCCCGGACATGTCATACTCTTTGGTTCTTAAATCACCGTCCGGGAGGAATTTTTAAATTTTAAAATTTCCTCCCGGGAAAATACAGACGTATGGTAACCCTACTGGTACAAAAAATACATACTGTGCACATCCCTTAAATCAGAACTTTTTATAGGGAACCGGTTGTTAAGATTTTGGCAGCTCATCACTGAACCTAAGTATCAGGGGGGAAAAAAGAGAACAGATGGATACAATAAGCAGACTGCGGGGGGAAGGCACAAGGAAACAATCAGACAAAACCTGACAGCATGAAAAGCAGTGGTCACTTCAAACCAGCTCCCTAACTGTCCATTTTTTTAAAGGCATCATGGCAAAAGAGAGTTTCAAGGAAGACTATGAGGTGGTTTTGTTTTTACAGGGAGCTCCCCTCATGCTTAGGGGGGCAACATGGGAGAAAATTCAGAGGTGCTCCTATGAAATTTAACAAATAAACTATGAAGACCAGCATCAATGGCAGAGCAGAGGCAAGAGTCAACATCTCAGTAGTGTACAAGAGAAAAGTAGGGTGGGTTTAGGCTATGAAGAACCTTAAATGAAGATGAATAGTTTGTGTTTGATGTGGTAGAGAAGGGTGATCCAGTTGCAAAATGCAAAGAGAATTAACATACCAGCTAGTAAATGCAACAGAATATGCCCATCCCATCCCACCCCCACAACCCAAAGCCCCATGCCCTCAGTCCTCCTCAGATAGATGGTTTTGGCAGCATGCCTTGAAGATCAGCAAATTCAGGTCTACTTAAGAACAAAGATGTTGCTTAAGTGTTTGTCATCATGTATTTACTTTTAGGTATGTGAATAGTCCTATTGACTAAAGAAACCACATACTTAAGTGTTTTGTTAGATGGGGGACAAAGTTGGGGAAGCTAATGCTTCAAGTGATATAACTGAAATTTTGAAATACTGTCCTATACGCAGCAGAAGGGTCATGAATACATACTCTCAGGGCATTAGGAAGATTAGAAAGTTGTTGGGCCTGTGATGAGGGTGGCATCAAAACTATTCACTAATCCAGATACAAAGATCGCACTAAAACCCCTATTTGCAAACCATGCTTAATTCCATTCTGATTAGGAAAAACATTTAAATGCATTTCAATTAAGCACATACGTAAGTGCTTTGCTAAATCAGGGCCTAAGTGTTCCATTGGAGACTCTAGTAAAATAAAACAGAAATAGTGAAAGTAGTATCCCGGTGGCCATAGTTACCAAAAATCATGAACCATAGAAAGTAAACTTTATCTTCCAGACTATGAAACTGGATAGTCAATACCACAGAACTTAAATGCATCAGTTCAGTTTATCTTCCAAACAGAGTAAATTTTACCCATTCTGCCTGGGTAGAACCAATGCTATTAGGCTTTAATTTTTATAACCACAAAATGTTCCCTTAAAATACAAGAGAATTCTTTGTTTCTGAACATTTAATTTAGAACCACTGCTCAATGTTTGCTAAGAAATTAGCATACCTCCTCATACACGACAATACCTACAAATGAAACATTGTTGGTTCACCTTATTATTATGGAAGATTGTATCATGGATATTGTTTGCCTGTAGCACATCAAAGAAAATACAGGAGGGCTTGGCTGAAAGACCTTTTCTTTCAGGTGCACTGCTGAAATTAATGAAAATCAATTAGCTACAGCAGTCAAATGTAGGTCTGACTCAATAATGGAAGTAATAACAGAGCTATCTATTCACAATTCCTGATGAACATAAGTAATTCCCATTCACTCTAAGAAGCGTCGGATTCACAAATTATAGGTGGAACTGATAAGGCTACCTATAGTTAAAGTTGCCAGATAGTTCGCATTAAAAGACCCTATTATCAGTTGCTTTTAATTTTGCCAAACTTTAACCATTCCGGCTAAAATTCATCAGGCTGATTTCTTTGTCTTCAGAGTTTCAGCTAAAATGGATCCGCTGTGACCAAGAATGAGATTAGGGAAAAAAATTTAATATGCGCAAAACAATGTATATTCTTCCAGCCACTTTCAGAAGTTTTAACACCTTCAGGCTTTGGAGCAGGGATTTGAAATTCAGCAGGGAGGGTGGCCCTGGCATTGGGAATGTGCCTTTTGCCATTCCTGTTAAACTTCATCCTTATTTGGCTAAATTATAATTCTCAAAACAAAACAAAACAAAAGTCACAGCTCATAAATCCCCAGTAGAGACTTGTTAAAATTTGGCAGCTAAATTGTCCAAAGATTCTAATTTTATTGAGCATGCTTCGGTCGAGAGCTGCAGGGATAGAACAGTACTTTAACCTGAAACTGCTCCTCTTGGCAGCTGAGGGCTGCTGTGGAGCTGGGCACAGGAACTAGAGCAGGGAGACTGTCTCTCCTGTTATCTCAGTGCTTCCACTGATGGTGCCCAGGCAGTGAGAGGAGGAAGAGGTAGTCTGGTTAGAATGCAGGGATAGGGGGCTTTCAGGTGCCAGAAGGTGGACAGCATCCAGGGGAGGGGCATAGATTGGAGCAGAAGGATGGTAGTTTTACTAATAATAAATACATAAATAATGATATCACCTCACCCAGTGGTGCTGGAGCAATTTGCATAACGGGGTGCTGAGAGCCATTGAACCAAATTGTAAACCCTGTATATGATGGAAACCACTTCAAGCCAGGGGGTGCTACTGTAACCCCGCTTCCCTAGTTCCAGCACCTATGACCTCACCTCAGAGAGGGACTATGAAAATAAATGCATTCATGGTTGTGAAGCACTCAGATACTCTAGTGATGACAGCCTAAAAATTGCTCATGAGGAAATTTATTAATTTGTATTCAGTGCAGGGTTTGGCTGGCATACAGTAAATGGGCTTGAAGTCCACTGATTGAATGAGGAGGATAAAAATATATATTGAATAACTACCCATTCACTAAATGAAGCAGGGGATCCTGAGGAAAATATAGAATGATCATGTAATTAAAGACTGTATGAAGCAAAAGGAAGGATTTTCACACAACACACAGTCAACCTGTGGAACTCCTTGCCAGAGGATGTTGTAAAGGCCAAGACTATAACAGGGTTCAAAAAAGAGCTAGATAAGTTCCTGGAAGATAGGTCCATCAATAGCTATTAGCCAGTTTGGGCAGGGATGGTGTCCCTAGCCTCTGTTTGCCAGAAGCTGGGAACGGATTACAGGTGATGGATCACTTGTTCATTCCCTCTGGGGCACCTGGCATTGGCCACTGTCAGAAGACAGGATACTGGGCTAGATGGACCTTTGGTCTGACCCAGTATGGCCATTAGTATGTTCTTATGTAAGGATTGACTGTACCTATCATTTAGCACTATTACAAACTAGTCAGATTAGAGATTTGATGTACTGATTAACGCCAAACCCTATTAAGCATTGGGTAGAGATAGAACAAAGTTATTGTCGTGTAATCAACTTCCACACGATCCCCTGGATAAAGAAATCTTAGAGGTCATCATTAATATAAATCATCCTTTTATGAAAGGAACAATAGAAATTTGGAATAATTTATTCAGAAAGCTAAGCCCATCCCCAGCACTTCTCAGGTCTACAGTAAAGAATATAGAATTTTTAACCCCACAATAAGCCTGAGATGTTTAGACATTTGGGAACGTACAGGTTTATCAATATTTGGCCAACTGTTTAGAGACCATCCATTTAGATCACTTCATGGAAAACAACTTGCAAAAGACATCAAAATTCCAGGATACTAATATCTACAATTGAAACATTTTTCAAGACACCTCAGAGAAAAGGCAAACCTAAGCAGAAAATTGATATAATTTGAGAAACTACTGAGTATATCCATGAAACACAAAGGCTTACCTGCCACTATACAAAATAATTTCTAACTGTTATTTAGAGGAAATAATTATGTTCATAAACAGAAAGTTGACATAGGCATAGACTTAAGGAATGGGAAAATATATGGAGCAATGGTCCTCATACTTCAATAAAAACCATTAATAAAACTACATTAAGGTTCTTTAACAATGGTTAAAATTACACAAATGTATGGTATAAGGATGGGCAAATTCTGAAGAGAAGGTAATCAAATGGGAGGATTTCTTCATATATGGTGGACATGCCCCCCCAAATAAGGCATTTTGGAAAGCCATTGGTGAGTCCATAAGGATGATAACCAGATGTCAGCTGTCAATAACCCCATAGGACTTTTATTAATATGCCCGAAAACTCTTGTTGTATGAAAGCCATAAAGAACTGATCACTGATCTCCTAGTTGCTCCTAGAATTATCACAGCAAGGTAGAGGAGAGGAGAGGAGAGAAGAAGAGAAGAGAGGAGAGACTCCTAAAACTGTTGACGGATGTAAAAAAGTTTGGAAAATTCTGGTATTAGAAAAATTAACTCATCAACTCAGAGTTCTATAGGGGAGAAGGGAACAAAAAAAGATACTGTATCTACTTAGAGATATGGTAGAACTAATTGGAGTTTGCTGGAAAGGGGCATCCATTGCCTGCAAACCTGATAGTTTGAGAACTTCTTTTTAATACTAAGGAAGAGAGAGAACCCTTCATCAATAGTCAAAGTTAATCTCTTAATTCTGAGTTTAAAATTAGAGGAAACCTTAATACTTGTAGAGTTTTGATGGGACAACTAATAAACAGGTTACACATCTAAATTTGAGAAACAGAATTGTAGACCTAAACTTGAGATAATGAAAGACTTTAACCAACACTATCAGCAACAAGACAGAAGAGGAAGATAAACATTAGAAAAGCATCAATGACAATATGATATCAAGACCACAAAGTTGAAGAAAGTGACTGGTAGCAACTTCCACTCTATACAGACATTTTGAAATGAAAGAATGCTGAAGACATTCCTGACACTGACCAATTCTTTACTGACAGTAACGTGGGCATTACTTAATTATGTGAAATACTCCAAGCAAAGGACAGACAAAATGAGTTCAAGGTATATAATTAAATAGTGATAGAAGTTACAGTCATAATTCTCCTCTCACTGTGTAGACCAGGAGTAATTCCATTGGAATCAGTACAGTTCACTGGTGTATAATGGTGTAAGAGGAAAATCAGGCCCACTGTTCTCAGAAAAGCTCAGTGATAAGACTTTAATTGCTAAAATGAAAATGCCATCAAAAGGGTTTTAAGTTCTTTGCAGGATCCAGGAGACAAGCTCATTAAATACCCTATCATACAGGGAATTAGTTCCACATTTGTGAATACAGAGAAGGCAAATACTGAAGTATAGCTAAATGGATGAGCATTCTGTAAGCCTATATTTCAGAAGGTCCAATTTCTCTGGGAATGAGCCCCATACGCTACATCCAGAGAGGCAGAACTAATCACCTAAAATAAATCACCTGAACCTTAGTCCATCTCATACTGAATCCAAGCCAACCCCATTTTTTAAGTTTTGGAAAAGTTTTACTCCTCTTCTTTCCTTTCACATCCCAGGTATGACTGGGTCCAAAGAAGAAAAGCTTATTTACCATTAGAACAGCTTCTTGGACAGTGTTTTCAACTGGATCAGCAACAGGAAGTACTGGAAATTTTGCAAAAAAATCCTGGCATGAAAATGAAATGTTGGCTCCACTGAAGTCCCATTGATTTGTAATGAAACCAGGATTTCACCCATAGTCTTACAATATTTCTCTCCCAGTTTTGCAGATCCCAGAAGTTTGGATAGGATTCACCAAGTGTTTGAAGCTTTGATGCTTATTCAAACCAATGCTAAAGAGCCTCTAGAAATTTTCTCATCATTAAACCCATCCCCAGGGCATGGAAGGCTGAGTAATGCACAAGAGAGAATATCAGAGAAATCACTGGGGGACAAGGGTGACCATGAAAATTACTCAAAGTTCTGAATATAAAATGGTTTTTCCTGAGTCTGGTACTATTCAATACTTACATTAATGACTTTTATAATGGAGCAGAGAGTATGCCTATAAAATTTGCAGATGACAAGTGGGGAGGGGTTGATAGCACTTTGGCAGACAAGATTAGAATTCAAAAAGATCTTGACACATTGGAGATGGTCATGATGAAATTCAATAAAGGTGTGCAAAGTACTACACTACGAACAAAAAAAAAGTCAATGCACAGCTACAAAATTGGGAATATCTAACTAGGCAGTAGTACCGCTGAATAGCGTCTCAAGGTTATAGTGGATCACAGATTGAACAGGAGTCAACAATGTGATGCAGTGGCAAAAAAAAAGGCTAATATTGTTCTGAGGTGTATTAACAGGAGTGTCGTATGTGAGATAGGGGAACTAATTGTCATGCTCTAGTCAGGTCTGGTTTAGGCTGGAGTACTGCATCCAGATCTGATAAGAAAGATGTGGACAAATTAGAGGGGGCCCAGAAGAGAGCAACAAAAATTCTACAGGTTTCAGAGTAGCAGCCGTGTTAGTCTGTATCCGCAAAAAGAAAAGGAGTGCTTGTGGCACCTTAGAGACTAACCAATTTATTTGAGCATAAGCTGAAGTGAGCTACAGCTCAAATTCTAAAGAGGTTTAGAAAACCTGACCTAAAGGAAAGGTTAAACAAAACAAAACCCTGGTCATGTTTAGTCTTGAGAAAAAAGACTGAGGGAGGACCTTATAATAATCTTCAAATATGTTAAGGCTGTTATAAAGAGGATGGTGATCAATTGTTCTCCATGTCCACTGCTGGTAGGACAAGAAGTTATGGGCTTAATCTTCAACAAGGGAGATTTAGGATAAATATTAGGGTACTTAAGCACTGGAATAGGCTTCCAAGGGAGATTGTCTAACCTGTTCTTAAACCTCCAATGACGGGAATTCCACAAACACCCATCAGTGATGGTCTAGGTTTACTTGGTCCTACCCAGAGGTCAAAGTAAGCCAGTACGCCCTGGTACGGCATACCAGCAAGAGCCGGTGCACCGTACTGGGGCAGCCTGGCTTCCCCAGGGGGCAATTTAAAGGGACTGGGGCTCCCAGCAATGGCTGGAGCCCCAGGCCCTTTAAATTGCCTCCAGAGCCCCGCTGCTGGAGCCCTGGGGTAGTGGCTGCAGGGCTCCGGCGGCTATTTAAAGGGCCCGGGGCTCCCCTGCTTCTACTGCCCCAGCCCTTTAAATAGCTGCTGGAGCCCCGCTGCTTCCCCAGGGCTCTGGGGGCTATTTAAAGACCGGGGTGGTAGAAGCAGGGGAGCCCCAGGCCCTTTAAATAGCCCCTGGAGCCCTGGGCTGCTGCTGCTGCTACCCCAGTGGAGGGCAGGGGCACTTACCTTACAGGGTGGGCTGGGGCTGGCTCTGACCCCCTCAGCCCTGCCCCTTCCGTGCTAGGCCCCACCCCTTCCAGGGGCCAGAGCTGGCCCTAACGTACTGGTAAGTCACTTGACTTACTTTCACCCCTGGTCCTACCTCAGCACAGGGAACTGCACTAGCTGATCTCTCGAGGTTCCTTCCAGCCCTATCTTTCTACGATTCCATGCAGCCTCCTTGCAGCCTGAGTTGTCTTCTGCTTGTCCACTGAGCACTCATCCTTTCCTTGCTAATTGTACATCAGTTACAACACTGAGAACCAAAAATAAGGAGCTACGCGGTAGTTGGCTACAATTCTGGTACTCCAAGCCCAGGAGGGACTGTCCAGAAACAACCAACTACAATGCTGGCTACCCTGATCTAATTATATAGTCAATCAATTAATTTACATGGATAATGTGTTGCTTGTCCGCCTCCCCTTCCCCCCCCCCATCTTTTGAATGTTCTGCTTGTGGTAGTCATTGCAGAAAAATGAGTTCAAAGGAAAGAGCTCATCATGTGACTCCAACAGCAGTCCTGATCTTCCACCCAAACCATGTCTTTGCTTCTCCATTGTTCAGATGTGGTTGACTGCTGAGTCACCACTGTCAAGACCTCATCAAGCTATGTAAGCCCTCTGGGTTAGCTTATGCATTGGGGATAGAGTCACCAGGGTCAGGCACAAAGCACATGGGAAAGTACACTGTAGGTTGCCCAACTGCACAATTAGAGGAGGGGAAAGGATTTGATCTTTTACAATGACATGGGTAGGGGTGCCAGTCCATACTGTAAAATAACTGTGTGCCAGATGAGGCTGGTAGCAGAAGTGGCATAGGACTAAGTCACTGGCTGCAAATTATTATTTTGCACTGTGACAATGACCTGTGCATTTAGCCAGTTGTACCACTAACCAGTTAACTGTACTGTAAGAACTTGCTTTCTGCATGCAGCCTCAGACTACAAGGGATGAATTCTGTCCTTAGTTACACCATGCATGATCCCACTGAGGTCAGTAGGAGTGTTTGGGTACAAGTCAGGGCAGAATTTATCTCTAAGCAATTTGGGGAAGGGAACATGTCTTGTTATTTGCTTGTAAAGCACCATGTAAATGTATAGGGCATTCTGTGTGATTTTTTAATAATAAATGAAGAGAGAAATTGTCAAAAGTTTATTTTCATTGTGTGTACAAGGGCATCTTTAAATGGACAATAGGGAGATTAACAGTGGAAAAATTAAAACAGCTGCTAACGTCAAAGTCATGGCTGCGCTTTTGCAGTGTCCCGTCACTGGGCATCAGCCAGTCAGCATCATGTCAGTTCCAGTGTTTTATTAAACTGCTGAATTGGGAGCATTAATTAAGCATATTCTGATAATGGTTTTAACAGATGCCAGCTGGCCCCCATCCAGTGTCAGAATAGAAATGCTGTGCAAACTCATGGCCAATGATGACTTTGATCTTTGAAGAGCTTTGTAGTAGCGGAAGGAAATGGGAGGATAGTAGTGTGGGAATTAAAAATAAATAAATAAATAAAAAAGAGTGACATGTGATGGAGCGGGAAAGGTCTCCTGCAACTTAAAAGATGAAATGGTGTTCTTTCTTCCTCCCCCTCTTTCTTCAGATTGGGTGATAAGCATTGTCATAAATGCCATCACACAAAGCAATGTTTATTGCTAAGGGCCTAATCGTGCAAACACTCACCCATGTGAATAACATTATTCACATGAGGTGTTCCATTGCCATCAATGGGATTGTATCTGCAAGTAATGTTACTTACATGCATAGCTACCTACCAATGTTATATTAAAATGGTGGCATAGACACTGAACAGAGCTGCAGACTGCTTCAATAGAACACAGAGCAAAGTAAACTGAAAGTTACAAGCAACATTTTTAAATACCTGAGAAAACTATTAATATTTATATTATTTTATTTATTCATCATAAAATGTGCTAGGTACTTTATGAACCAGTAAAAAGACACTGTCCTGCTCTGTGGAATTCACAATTTGATAGACATCATATGAACTCAGGGACGGGAAAGGTAGGCAACAAAAACTAGCATGAATAAGCAGTGAAGAACATTGTGTCTTGTTAGTTCCAAACATTTTTAATTCACATACTGTAATAGGTTGATTCTTTCCCATGCTAACAATTAGTCATAGGTAGTTGAGGGATTAATTTTTTTTTCTTGTTTAAAAAAAACCAAAAACTGACAGACCACTTTTCCAAGTTCAAGGTAGCATCTCTCCTCTTCTGGGTCAGGAATGAACCAATGTCCCAGCATTTTGCTAGGGGATTCCATCATGTGCTGTCTTTCAGGTGGCACTTAAGACTGAGATCCCAACCATTTGTGGTCATTAGTGATCCCACGGGACTCTTCACAATACTCAAGTTAGCTCTGCAATAGCAGCCTTGGCACCCTGGCAATAGAACATGAGAGCTGGAATTTTAACATCCCACCTACATACAAATGGCTTCTGTAGCTACAATTCAATAAATTCTACACTTCTCATCCTAATTTCTAAACTAATGTGATGATATGACATTTCCCCCCCCATTCTTTTCTGTAAAAGGAGACAAAAATTTTAAAGCATTAGTTTCTGCTTCCAGAAGGAGAATTTAGCAGAGCAGAAGTTTCAGCATGACTCATATAGGTCATTGACTTAAGTGCTTTTAATGGCTTTCAGTGACACCTCTAAATATAGTTTGCCCAAGGAGGTAATTCCTACCTAGGTTATAATTGCTCAGCCTCCATTCTATTGAAAAGTGTCTGGGAAAGCCAGGGAAAAGGCTCTTATACATTTGAAAAAAGAGAAAAACTTTTATTTTAGATTCAGAGAACAAAACAAGATGACATATATATATATATAGTCTCTCTGAGAGTGCCCATGTCTCTTCCAAGAGTGGGCCTTGTCTCCACACAATAGACTTAATTAAAGTCAGTTTGTAAATCAATCTTTTATATACACCAGTTGTCACAGCTCTGCTTGAGCACTCTCCAGACTGCTGTGAGGGGAATACAAGCCTATAATCCTTGGGGTTTTAAGCTTCCTGTCTCAGCAAGCTGCAGCATGGTTTCCTCCTTTGGCCTCTCTGGCACATTTTCTAGGCATCGACTCTTAGGCTATGTCTACACTACTATTTATGTTGGTATAACGTATGTCGCTCAGGTGGGTGAATAAACCACCCCCCTGAGCAACGTAAGTTACACTGACATAAGCACTGGTGTGGACAGTGCTACGTTGGTGGGAGAGCTTCGCCCCCTGACATAGCTGCTGCTGCTGCTCATTGTGGGGATTAATTATGTCAATGGGAGAGCTCTCTCCTGTCCACATAGAGTGGCTACACTAGAGAGCTTACAGCAGCACAGCTGTACCAATGCAGCTGTGCCATTGTAAGCTCTCGAGTGTAGACATAGCCTTAGTCTGTTTCACCTGCACAGAAATGGAGCCCCTCAGCCTACCTGCCTTAGGCCCTGAGATCTAGTAGCTTAAAGATACGCTCTGCCAGACTCCCACTGGAGGTGTGAGCCTTCTAGGTGACAGGAGGCATGTGTTAGTTGTAAAGCATATAACACACACAGTCGCTTTGCCCAGTTTAATACATTATTTGCTCTTAATTACGTGAGATTACACAGATCTACACAAATAATAAAAAACCCTACAAATATTTCTCTTCATGCTGGCTTGCCCTTCCCGTGGGCATGGCATCTGCGTTCAGGTAGGTAGGCAGGGTCCCACATGCTGGGCTGCTTCTCCCTCATCTCCTCTTCAGCTACAGAAAAATGGCCCCTGAGCAGTTCCCGCCCTTTTATAACTTCCAGTTTCCTTTGTCAGGTGACATCCTGATCAGCCTCCCCAGGTTATCATGGACCTTTGCCACCTGACAGTTGCCAAGGCAACCTCCCCCCTGAATTCAGACTTGCCAAACTGGTTTGCTCCGGGGCAGCAGCCACTTCTGTGTCATTAGACAGCTAATCTTCAACATTTAACAATTCTATAGTTAGGCCTTTGCCACTACCCATGCTAGAGTTTTAGTCCAAAATGGAGGCAAAGAATAGGAGACCACACAGAGTAGACAAACAAGCTGCACATTCAAAATGGAGTTTGTAGCTTGATGATACATACAGAGAATTCATAATCTCACACAGAATTCATAAACTGTCACGCTAGTGCAAACCTCTGTATGGACACATATAAATCAATTTTTGACTGGCCAATATCAATTTAGTTGAAATCAATCAATATAAGCCACCTGTAAACCAGTTTAAGTGTGTCCAGACAGTGTTCGCACCATTTAATACGATGGATTTAAACATTTATTTTAGTGAAACTGGTGCAGCTTTTGTGTTTAGGCAAAACCTCTGCCTCCTCTAACAGTCCACCCAGATCTCTGGTAATAAAAATGGCTGCTGAATTCTACCCACACAGATAGTACCTAGAAATATAAAGGTGTAGTACACACAAAACAAAAGGCATCATCACCGCTTGATAGCTACATACCCCATTGGATTACAGTGATGTGGTCTCCAAAGCACAGGTTCATAGCAGTCATGTAGTCTTACATGCACTTAATATATTTGTTTCATGAGGTAGTTTGAAAATGGCAAATAAGGATTGGTGGCCAGGAGATCAGGGACTGAATAAAGGTCAGAGAAGTTATAGAGGGAGAACAACAGGGAAGCTCTGATTCTCCCTCAGAGGAATCCATATGCTCAGACACAATCCAGCGGTGTCTGACTGCTGACTTAACAAAGGGCAACGAAACCCAGCAAGATGGGTAAAGCTTTTTCAATCTTGTGAAAAAAATCTAGCTTAATAATTTCTACGTCAATAAGTATTTTAGATAAACAAGGTCAAAATTAATTGTCTGCAAATTACGAGCACAACAGACTATTCAGATTGCACTGGACTTTAGCATACTGAGCAAATAACATTTTTACACCAGCCAATTATCACCTCAGATGAGACTCATAGGAAGCACTTCCACCTAGTGCCTTTTTGTGTTTGTAAACATGTTCTTAGGATATTGACTCTAGTATTGTGCCAACATTGCCCTGCACGGTGTGTTTGCAATATTTTGACCCTCTGACATTTTTACAGCTGCATATGCTATGAATAGACACAGTCTCGGACTCTCTCTCACACGCACCCCCTGTTTTATTAGGTAAAACAATATTAAACCCAGAGAACGTCATTAGAATCAAGTTCTCACTGACTACATGAAAAGGGAAAAAAGCTCAACTACAATAATTAATTACAATCATCTTGACACAAATGAATAGAGTATGGGCCAGAGAATCCCTGTCTTTAGCATGGGTATGCAAGAGAATTGGATGCAAGATGGTGCCTCAAACTGTGCTCCCCAGGCAGCAAGCATGCAGCAAGCATGCAGGGCAAAGTGAGTGTAAAATGCTACCACATCAGAATGGGACAGCAGTTACACCCCCATTGCACTGGTGTAAGTAACTGCACAAACTTCACTGCAAAGGAGAATCAGGCCTGAGATAGTTAAAAGATTTTTTTTTTAAACTACTTTTTAAAGGTGCCAGAAGGCTTGTAAGGAAGGATGGGCCAGTGATTAGGGCACTCACCTAAGTCTTGCGAGACTGGCATTCAGCTCCCTGCTTTGCCAAAAGTGCCCTGGGTAAGTCACGTGGCTCCAAAACCTCAAAGGTATTTAAGCTCCTGACTACCACTGATTTCAGTAGAAGTTTAGCACCTCAGTACCTTGGATGATCGGGGCTTTAGTCTGTGCCACAGTTCCCCATGTGTAACATGGGGATAAATAGCACTTCCCAGCCTCATACATTTCACTGGAGATTGTGTGGTGCTCATATTCTATGGAATGGGGGCCACATAAGTGCCTAAGATAGTTATGGGGAGGGTGCTAGCTGCATCAGGTGAGACCATGCAGTAGGATTAGTGATTTTGTACCAATTGCAAGAAGTAAAATATTATACCTGGTGGCTCCCTTGTCTATCGTGGTGGAAGCTGAGACAGTACGAGCTTGTCTACACTACCGCATGGGGTCGATCTAAAATATGCAACTTCAGCTACATGAATAGCGTAGCTGAAGTCAACGTACTTAGATATACTTACTGCGGTGTCTTCATTGCGGTAAGTTGACAGCTGACACTCTCCTGTCGACTCCACTTACACTTCTCATTCTGATGGAGTACTGGAGAGCGCTCAGCGGTCGATTTATCTTGTCTATACTAGACGTGATAAATTGAGCCCCCTGGACTGATTGCTGCCCGCTGATGCAGCAGGTAGTTCAGACAAGCCCTGATTATTTTCTGTGTAGTCCATACACAAGGTGATGATTTGCTAGATCAATATCTTAGTCAATCCTTTCCTTGAAAACCCAGACACCTAGATTACTGCAGCCCTTACTCTGCTGGGAATGTTTCTCCATCCACGTAAATGACAAAAGGGAGCTCCTGACAGAGTGTCACATCTTAACAGGTTTCTCTTTTTTAATTAAGAGCTCAGTGGCTTGCAAAAGCTACTCCTCCCTTAATAAGCCTCTCAGGATCCAGCTGTATGTTTTTTCCAGATGCATGATGCATACATGGATCTGCTTGGCACACTCCCAAGTCTTTTCAAAGATAAAGTGTGAGATGAGCATCTGGTTCACACTATTACAATCTGTATTAAGACCTAATTTCTTCTCCAGAATAGCACCATCTGCCATAGTTCAATCCCTTATTCGCTCACACAGCCACTTTTCAAGGAACACTCAACCAAATAAATTATTACAGTTTCCAGAATCTCCCTTCCTGAAGGATTCAAATATTTTTATCTGTTTCAAGAAATCATGCACATTCATTGGACCCTACAAGAGCCCATATTAAGGATATTCTGAATATTACTTCATATTCTAGGGGATTCATTTCAGTGTTTGCTAAGTCCATCATTTGATGTGTTATCTGCTTAAAACACTGAATTGTCTCTTTGTGATGTTAAGCATGGAGGTATGCAGGGAAGTACGGAGGTTGATCATGATATAAATACACAGCCATTTTAACTACATACTCATTTAGTCCCCAGTCTATGGTGGCACTGCCAAAATGGCTAGCAATTATGATTTTTGTGAGATAGATGCATTCTTACTGTGAACTGGACTGATATCCCCAGCCCACTTAGATAGGGCACCAAAGAACTAGGCAATAGTGACATTTTCCACCAGCGACGGAGAACATGGAATTCTCTGTAGGAGTAGAAGAAGAGCACTGTTTCCAACATTCAGTCCCAGACTTGCAAAGGTTCGGAATAGCTTCAGCCCTAAGACTGGTTTCTTTTGAGGGGTATTTAGGGATTTACCTCCACTCAACTGGGGAACCAGATCATTGCACTTGACTGGGTTCTCAAGACTCTTATTTTTCCTCATGGCTAAAACATTACAAAAATCAGAACGAATGTTGACAAGAAATTAAATTTGATTTTCTGCATGTCAGTGTTTTTACCTGGTGACAATATAATTCAGTATGTGTATTAATATTACTACTTTGTACCTGTAGACCTTACATCAAACAGCCTCAAAACACTTTGCAAAAATGGAGAAACATTAATACCCCCATTTTACAGATATTGGGAATGGAATAGCAAACAGGAGATCACTTTAATCAGTTGCCCACATCAGCATGGCTCCCCATGGTGCTAGGTCAGTGCATTGCAGGGGTCCCCACAACTAACAATCTGTTGATTGCAAAAAGAAAAGGAGTACTTGTGGCACCTTAGAGACTAACCAATTTATTTGAGCATGAGCTTTCGTGAGCTTCACGAAAGCTCATGCTCAAATAAATTGGTTAGTCTCTAAGGTGCCACAAGTACTCCTTTTCTTTTTGCGAATACAGACTAACACGGCTGTTACTCTGAAATCTGCTGATTGCTGTTTTAATTCTACTGCAGTCAGCATCTTCCACATTGTAGCCCTCCAGCCTGGTCACCTTTCAGTGATGTCCCTTTTTACAGTAACAAAGAGTCCAGATGAACGCCCAGAGTGACCACATAACAGGCTTTCAGCCCTGTGCTGTGTTCCATAGTTTTTGCTCCTTTCCCTGAGGCTTACACCACCCTGCTGCAAGGGGACTATAGGACAAGGGTTTTCAACTCACAATAGCGAGAAGGCCACATTTGAGTGCTAATAATAAATGTTACATCCCATCAATCTCCGGCTCAGGTTATGATAATATGGATGCCACCATCTCCATTGTTAATGAGCCTTTAGCTAAATAAAGGGCTCTGATCCTGCAACCAGTGAAGATAATAGAAGTTGCCATTAACTTTAACGAGTGCAGGACTGTGAGCCGCTGTGAGCCCCCAGCGGAGGGACGGCTGGGCCAAATTTAAGTGAGTGGCATTGCAACCTGGGAGATGCTCACCTGATTTTGCTATAATTATTGACTTCTTAGAAGGATCACCACACTGTCCCAGAACTCACCCTCCCTGCCACAGAACCTTTGGGGTAGGGAAACTGAGGCCCACTCTTCCCTCAAAAAAAAGAAGCAGTGTGGGGGTAAAGAAAGTGCTAGTAAAACAGTAAGTACATTGGACCAGTTCCTCAGTGATGTAGGTTGGCTACCCCAGTTTATACCAACTGACTTGCTATAGATGGCCTTTATATGGGTAGGTCAGACGAGTTGTTGAGGGAGGATTCCCTTTTTCTAGAAAACATGGTTGTCTTAAATTTGAATTACCATCTAGAAAAGAGCATTGCTTTAAAATTACAGGGGGAAAAGTTGGTGAGTTTTCGTGACCCCCACACCTGTGACTCACTCACTCCCAAATAAAGTTTAAGGGGTTCATAAAACCTCTAACACCATAAGATTTGTCGTTCCCCAAGGAAATCTGTGAACAAACAGGAAAGCCGTCTCTCTTTCTGTAAAGATGGAATGTAACTACATTCCACGCACTCACATTCACATACTGGCTAGATACTGTAAAGTGTGTTTGGTTGCCTTTGTTACTGTGCTATTGATATTGTGACAGCCTGTGAATTGCTCTTGCCAGGGTGCATAATAATATGAAAATATGGTCTTTGTGGTTGGGCCTCACGCCATCTGTCTGAACCTGCTGTTGTGGAATGAATGCTTTCTATGTACTGTGAATGATGTAACATTGCCTGTAAGCTATCACTGGTTGTATGAATTTACAAAGTTTTTACGGTCACAATAAAAAAATTAAATAATAAAAAGTGAAAAATTACAAGTCAAGAATATGACTCCCCTGGTGAAACTGCTCCAAAGCATTTTATGTACTATACTTCAAAAGTTATATATTTCAAGTCAAGACCTGCTCTTTGAAGAATTAGTAAGATGTACCAGATGGCAAAAACATACCTGATAGGCAGTAGGTCTTTTTAATGGGGTTCTGAGATTAATCCCAAATGGGCTGCAAACATTCTAAGAGTGCTGGGCAGGAAGTGTGTGTGTGGGGGGGGAAAGAGGTAGAATGGATTATAGGATTTTCATCAAAGTTAATAACTATCCTAATAAAATAAGTAATATTTCAGCATATTCCAAACCCAGAAGGGAACATTGTGATCATCTAGTCCAACCTCCTGTATAACACAGGCTATTGAACTTCCCCCAAAATAATTCCTAGAGCATCTCTTAGAAAAACATCCACTCTTGATTTAAAGATGGTCAGTGATGAAGAATCCACCACCACCCTTGGTAAATTGTTCCAATGGTTAGTTACTGTGGCTGTCAAAAATGTACCCCTTATTTGCATCCTGAATTTGCCTCATTTCATCTTCCAGCCCTTGGATCATGTTACATCTTTCTCTAGTAGATTGAAGAGCCCATGATTAAATATTGGTTCCCTGTGTAGATATTTATAGACTGTAATCAAGTCATCCCTTAGCCTTCTCTTTGATAAGCTAAATAGATTGAGCTCCTTGAGTCTCACTATAAGGCACGTTTTCTAAGCCTTTAATCAATCTCATGATTCTTTTGTGAATCCTGTCCAACTGATCAACATCCTTCTTGAATTTGTGGGCACCAGACCTGGACACAGTATTCTAGCAGTGATTGCACCCATGCCAGTTACAGAGGTAAGACAACCACTCAAGATTCCTCTGTTTATGCATCCTAGAATCTCATTAGCTCTTTTGGCCACAGCATTACATTGCGAAGCTTAATCACACATGAGCTTGGAGAAGTTGCTCAATAAACTAATAGTCAGGACAGTGGTCTGATAGTAATACCGAAAGTCAGGAACTTCTGTGGACTTGGACTAGATGCTCATGGTGCTATCCTGGCACAGATCACTCTCTCCTTGGTAAAGTCTGCTGGAGGGCGCTCCCAGGGAGAGATCTCTGTGAGGATCTCATGCAAGGGATTCCCCATAGCATCCCACTGGAGAAGATGCAGTTTGTCCTTCCATGGAAATGAATGCAGGGCCCACCCCAAATAAAGGGATTCATAGAAGGCCAGGGCCATTGATGGGTAAACCCTTTGCCTTCATAGCAGCTCCATAACTGGCAGCCTCAGCTCCTTGGTACCAGGCCCACACTGAAACTGTGGTACCAGAGACTCAGCATAGCTTTTTCTGCCCTAGGTCCACATTAACTTTTCCGGGGGGATTGCTGTGGGGTCAAAGTGGAGATGATGAGTATCCAACCCCAGTTCACCCAATGTCCACCCCCACGCTCCAGCACAGACCTTGCTGGGGTCAGGGAAAGGGCCATAGAGGTCCTAACCCCTCCCCGCTCCCTTCTCAGACAGCAGCGGAGGGGGTCCATGTACAGTTCAGGAATGCACATGCAACCATCATTTTAAGACCACTTTTACACTTTGCTGCCATTCCTGGTGCTGCTGCCATGCAGGGCTGGTCCCTCTGCTTAGGGCTGGAGCAATCTAAAGGCTGCTTTTACTTACACCAGTTATAATGACCCCAAGGGGCCCCAACCACTGCTGCTACAGTTCAGTGGTGTCTGAAGCCAGTCCCCTTTCCTCCAGCCATGCCCCCGCTTTGTCAACAGCGTGGAGGGGGAGTGGCATACGTGGCTTACAATGGCTCCACATCACTGAAGGAGCACTCGGGTAATCACGCTTGAGCCACTTACACTGGCTTTAGGGACAGATTCCACTGGTACTGGAGCAGAGAACAAGCTTCACGACATTCATAAATCTGGCCCTAAATGATAAAAGGAGCGGGGTGGGAAATGCGTTTAAGAATGGACAAGAGTGGCCACACTGTGGGAGCGCTGCTGCCTTGCCAGTCATGGCATGTTACAGTGTTGCCAACTTTCATGAGTCTCATGAGAATTATTGTTCTTTTCCTTAAAGCCCCTGCTCCTGGAGTCATGTGGATATGGGATGATTTCAACCTTCGTTTCTTAAAGAAAACGTAAGTTTCTCTAGCCCTTGTGGCTGTTGAGAAAGCTTCAAAATGTGACCCCAGTGCACCCTAAAAGCTCAAAAAGCAGAAGGCAAAAAAAGAGAACACCAAATCTATTACTTTTACATAATCTCATGATTTTAAAGCCAATCCCATGGTTTTTGGTGAGCCTGCCTCATGATTTTTGAGCATTTGGGGTTGGCAATGCTGCATGTAGAGCAGCTCACTCCTCAGCTAGCCACTGTCTCTGCCCTAGCCATTCGCCAGCCTTTTCTACTCAGGCAAGGATCCCAGCCGCACTCTGCCCCAAGGCTTTTGTTTCACAACTGCCCTAGTCCCAGGCAGCGAGCATAGAATTCCTTCTTCCCCTCCCTGCAGTAACTTTCCACTACAGATTGTCTGCCTTTATAGTAAGCTCCCAGCTCCTTCCCCAGTTAAGTTTAGCCCATCCTCCAGCTGCAGCCAAGTAGCATAAAAGGCCTCTCAGGCCCCCATTAGCCCATTCAGAGCCTGTGTAGGGTACAATACCCAGTCACAGAGGACCCCTGGATTGGTTCAACTACAGGAAATTACTGAAGACTGGCTTAATTGTTAGCTGTCTTGTCAACTAAAAATCAAGTGTCTCGCCTGGCCTCAGGCTTACACCCTGTGCTCACACTACAACATAGTGTTGGTAAGCAGTTGCATTGACAGTTACTTAGGTAGATTCTTTGCATAAAATGAGGTTATAGGCTGAGGTCTCTGTGTAGCTCTCCAGGTCAAAATTCAATCCCATGGCACTACTGAAAGAAATAGTCAATTCCTAATCCCAGTAATATGGTCAAGATTCCTTTTCTGGGTATGTCTTCAGTGAGACAAAAAATAAATGTGTTCTCAACTCAGGTTAACTAACTCAGGATAACATTGCAGTAAAGACACAGCAACTCAGCTTTTAACTGAGATTAGCAGCTTGAGTTCGATGCCAGTTTGAGCAGACACCTTTTTCGGTAGTAAAGACGTACCCTCTCAGTAAAACAAGGTGAAACATGCAATAATGGGTGCTATTTACCTGCACTACAGAGTCACTCTGCTACCGGCATCCGATAGGTTTGCAAAGCTGTTTGAGATACCTTTCACATTCAAGGTGCTATATAAAACCAAAGGTCTTTTGCATTTATTTCTTGGTGGTCATAGAACTATACCGATGTTACAGTCATGTCAAGCAAAGCAGGTGAGGGAAAATGACAGAAAGAGATGGGAAATGTAGTTTCGTAAACAGTACTTTCTACTAGAAATACATTTTCAAAAAACTGGGTTTGCCAAACATTTGCACAGACTGATGAAACCAAAAGTGACACACTGTAAATGTGTTCACTGAGTAATTTGTGTGAGCTCTTTCCACATACTGAGTCAGGAGATTACAGGAACTTGCTGCACTGTTAATTCCAAAGGGGTATGTGAAGTTTTTATCCTATTGCCTCAGGGTAGTTTGGTCACTCTATTAAACACCTTATAGTGAAGAGTTTAATTTAGGACTACATACAATATGCTTTATGGGAACATCTGGCCATTTAAAAATTTAAAACAATGAAATATTTAATACCCAAGTACTTCTTTTCCATACAATATGTTTTTTTCCCCTCATGGAAGATCCAGTTTCCTCAGTCTTTTATACACACTCTTCTTCTTGTACCCAAATTAACATGGTTGCTAGAGACCAGTTTCTTGAGGTCCTAAAACTATGCACTCTATGTAGCTATTCAGTGCATTTATGAGATGTTCTTGATTTCACAAGCACTTGAAATGAATTGCTGTTAATCTAATCAGAAAAGTAAATAATATTTGTATTTAGCTATTTGATGCATTTGAATCACAAGCCTTTTTCCAAGTGAAAGTATATGGAGGTTTGTAATGCAACTCACAGCAAACACCAAGATTATAAAAATCACACTTGTTCACACAGGGTTAGGAAATGTGTTTTAGCAGCCTTTCCAAGGATTTCAAAGAAAATAGCACTTTTTTTTCCATTGGGAAAGTGGAAAGTATGTGATGTGTGGACATTGATTGTACTTTTTCAGATCCCTAAGGTACTACGCAGTCCACATTCATGCTGTTTTTCAAGTCAGACCTGCCATTTACCTTCCACACAATATCCTAGTCTTGTACCATTCACTATACTTTGTCTTCAGCAATCACTTAAACTTTATTTTCTTATAAAAAGTGGAAACCAACAAGGAAAAAAGTCTATTTCTGGCATACAGTGTTGGATGAAAAACATATATTCAGAAGTTCCACATCCCTTCTGTTCAAGCCCTCCTAACTTGTATTTTTAACAGACAGTACATAAAACATATTGATGAACAAAGAAGAGGTTTCCATAGTCTGAAGTTTGTCTTGAAGCTCCAACCTTACTTGTGCAAATAATTTACTCATATGAGTAGTTCCATTGAACCACTTAAGTGGGTTGAATCCCCAGCACCCTCTCCAGCCTAACCCTGAATTCCATCTCTCTTACAAGCCCTCAGTATCCCTCCTGTACCTGTCTCAGGTGCCTTCCCGAGGCCTCATTCTTGTGTCTTCATAGTTTCCTGTCCAGACCCCTAATCAAAGATCAGGGTGAGCTGTCTTCGCTGCAGACAACCTGACTTCAGTCACACTGAAAACAATGGTAGTGGCAGTCATCTTTATTATGGGCAACCTCTGTTCCACATGGAAAGACACCACCAGAACTGCTCTGGCCTGCAGGCATGGGATTTATCACTCTGAGTACAATGGAGGCGTTAGAGCTTCTCAGAAAAAGATAGCAAGAGTCTTTTACAAAGAGAGGTGTTAGGCAACCAAAATAAAGGGGTCATTACCAATTATTATTTTCTAGGTGAAATAATTTGGCTTGTATATAATGCCATATACTACAACTAGCCTTAATATATTAGTTAGTATTTAGCCTTATTTTTGGATCATTCACAAACCAATGCTGATTTTGTTAAAATGTATTTGCTATTCATATGTGTTCACTGAATTGCTTGGGCAAATATTTTTCAGATTATAGATTAGCTGTTCACAAGTTGTTTGCTTCATCCACTATTCCTTATTCCTGTTTTGTGGTTTCTGCTCCCTGATTAGATGATTGAAGTATTTTAAAAAGAGAAAACCCAGTAGAAAATAGCACAGAACAACCAATGCACTTTTGTTTCAAAGAAACGTTAGTGCTAAAATTCAGGAAACTTTGGACAACAAGCAGTTGTCCAAATCCAATAATATAATCCCACAGAGATATAGCAAATCAAACACAGTGCTTTTATTCAAACATCTAGGGTTCTTTTACTATTTAGCAACTTTTTGTGAGTGTCTGTAGTAGTTACAAAGACACAGAGAAAATATTAACCTTGTGCAAATACTATGCTTTCGCTATGAAAATATATTTTGCAACCTTGTGCATAGTCTGAAAAATGTTTAACATAACCGATGACAGTGTCAATTCTCTGAAGGAGCCCTTAATTTACTGCTGTTAACAACCAGTAGTTCTAGCCATACCAAGTCAAAAAGCTGCATTTTTATTTCTTGGAGTTTCTTAATGTCTGTGTTCCAGATCAAATAATACTTAGACAGCGTGATAGGATTTAATTACTCCTTCTGCCTTAATTCATGACTCTATGGTGCTCTGAAGATCTTAGATAATAAGAGGGAAAATGTATTATCCCATTTAAAACCAGGCTATTACCATCAACAAAAGCCCTGAAAAGAAATAAGGAATATTTATCCACACTATATTTCCAAAAAGAGGATACTGATACCAGACAATTCAGTTATGGAAGTGCACAGCGAAGTACACATTCTCTGAATTATACCTCTACTTCTGCAAGTCCTGGATTCTTCCCATTTATATGTTTTCCACTGTTTTTTCTAGGGCTGTCGATTACCTCACATGATTAACTAAAAAAAAATGAATCATGATTAAAAACATGAATCTCAATTTTAATTGCACTGTTAAACAATAAATTTCAATTGGTAGTCTATTAAATATTTATGCATGTTTTGATTTCTATTACAACACAGAATACAAGTGTTCAGTGGTCTCTTTATATTATTTTTAATTGCAAATATTTGCACTGTAAAAGTGATCAATCAAAAGAAATAGTATTTTTCAATTTACTTCATAGAAGTACCGTAGTGCAATCTCTTTATCGTGAAAGTGCAACTTACAAACGTTGAGGTTTTTTTGTTACATAACTGCGCTCAAAAACAATGCAAAACTTTAAAGCCTACAAATCCATTCAGTCCTACTTCTTGCTCAGCCAAACAAGTTTGTTTACATTTATGGGAGAAAATGCTGCCCACTTCTTATTTACAATGTTTCCAGAAAGTGAGAACAGGTGTTTGCATGGCACTTGTGTAGCCGGCATTTCAAGGTATTTACGTGCCAGATGTGCTAAACATTTGTGTGCCCCTTCATGCTTTGGCCACCATTCCAGAGGACATGCTTCCATGTTGATGACGCTCATTTAAAAAATAATGCGTTAATTAAATTTGTGACTGAACTCCTTGGGGGACAATTGTATGTCCCCTGCACTGTTTTACCCACATTCTGCCATATATTGCATGTTATAGCAGTCTCGGATGATGACTCAGCATGTTGTTTATTTTAAGAACATTTTCGCTGCAGATTTGGCAAAATGCAAAGAAGGTACCAATGTGAGATTTCTAAAGATAGCTACAGCACTTGACCCAAGGTTTAAGAATCTGAAGTGCCTTCCAAAATCTGAGAGGGATGAGTTGCGGAGCATGCTTTCCGAAGTCTTAAAAGAGCAACTACAGAACCCGAACCACCAAAAAAGAAAATCAACCTTCTGCTGGTTTCAGAGTAACAGCCGTGTTAGTCTGTATTCGCAAAAAGAAAAGGAGTACTTGTGGCACCTTAGAGACTAACCAATTTATTTGAGCATAAGCTTTCATGAGCTACAGCTCACTTCATCGGATGCATACTGTGGAAAATACAGAAGATGTTTTTATACACACAAATCATGAAAAAATGGGTGTTTATCACTACAAAAGGTTTTCTCTCCCCCCACCCCACTCTCCTGCTGGTAATAGCTTATGTAAAGTGATCACTCTCCTTACAATGTGTATGATAATCAAGGTGGGCCATTTACAGCACAAGTCCAGGTTTCTCCCTCCCCCCACACACAAACCCACTCTCCTATTGCCACAAGTATGCCTTTTCTTTTTGCGAACCTTCTGCTGGTGGCACCTAACTCAGATTTTGAAAATGAACATGCATCAGTCTGCACAGCTTTGGATGATTATTGAGCAGAACGCATCATCAGCATAGACACATGTCCTCTGGAATGATGGTTGAAGCATGAAGGGATATATGAATCTTTAGCACTTCTGGCATGTAAATATGTTATAACATCAGCTGCAACGATGCCATGTGAATGCCTATTCTCACTTTCAGCTGACATTGTGAACAAGAAGCAGGCAGCACTATCTCCTGCAAATGTAAACAAACTTGTTTGTCTGAGCGATTGGCTGAACAAGAAGTAGGACTGAGTGGACTTGTAGGCTCTAAAATTTTACATTGTTTTCTTTTTGAATGCAGTTATTTTTTATACATAATTCTACATTTGTAAGTTCAACTTTCATGATAAAGGGATTGCACTACAGTACTTGCATTAGGTGAATTGAAAAATACTATTTCTTTTGGTTTTTACAGTGCAAATATTTGTAATCAGAAATAAATATAAAGTGAGCACTCGACACTTCGTATTCTATGTTGTAATTGAAATCAATATATTTGAAAATGTAGAAAAACCATGCAAAAATATTTAAATAAATGGGATTTTATTATTGTTTAACAGTGCGATTAATCGCACAATTAATTTTTTAATCGCTTGATAACCCTAGTTTTTTCTAGTCTAGCTCAATTGTCTAAGGTGACAATTTATCCACCACTTTCCTTGTAGGACTCTTCAACTTCAGTCTAATAGACCATGATGAATTAAATAGGGGTTTAATGTAGGTTAGAACCAGCTGACTTCCATCACAGTATCAACAAGAGCCTTCTAGTGAGGAGGGAGGGAACGTTTTATAATGTCATGGAGACAAGATCTGCTCTCACTTGCTATTCAGTAACTCTCCTGAATTCAATTGGTTTGCATGGGTATAAGAGAACAGAACTTGTCCCATTCCATTTGTTACAAAGCAGGAAGCACGTTCTAATGGTTAAAGTCAAGAACTAGGAATAAGAGCTGGGGGTTAAATTACCTGCACTGACAATGATGTGCAGTGTGACCTTAAGCAAGTCACTGAATTTCTTTGTGCCACAGTTTCTTATCCATAAAATGGCAATACAACTACTATGGAACCTCCTAGAGAGATCATTGATATTAATTCATTAATGTTCCTGAAGTGTTTTGAGAGCCTTTCATTGAATGTAAACATTATTATTTAGTATTAGAACAGAAGTGAAAACACACTATGCACGGCTGCTACTCTGAAACCTGTTATTCTTTCTCTGTAATCCCCAAAAATCTATGTAGTGGCAGTTCATATTTTCTTGAACAGCAGCCCCTCTCTTGGACTGGTTTATACTACTTGCTCATATTATTTTCAGCAGTTGTTCTATATTTCAACCTCTCTTAGAACTCTTCTCCCAGAGATACGTGTGTATTAACTAAGCATTTTGAACATGCAGCACTTCTATAAGTCTTTGTGTTTGTGAGCCAGATTCTGTTCTCCGTTACACTGTTGTAAATCAGGAATAAATCCATTGCAAGCAACTGTAAAATTGGTGTTCATGAGAGGAGAATCAGCCCCAGCATCTCTAACATTCATGAAAGTTACATGCAGTCAAAGTTGGAATAGCACCACAAATATATTGATGCAGTCCCCCTGACTGATTTCTAGTTTACTTCCCTTTTTAACTTCAGTCTTTGACCTTTTGTTTTTGAATAAGTAAAATAACAATCCACCCATTGTCAGGAATTCAGGGTTTCCTTTTGCTTATCTTCTAAACCTCTATGAAATGTATTAGAATTATAGGCCAAGTCTGGCTAATAATCCTAAGTATGTAGTTGCAAATCCTCCATGGTCATTTGCTGCATCTTTTCAATCTATGCAATTTTCTTTTTGAAAATAAAGTAACCAAAGTTGTACATATTGTGACAAAGCTCTGTCCTTGTCTCTGTGGGTCCTGCATTTCCTGGCGGATTTCGCTAGCCTCAGAGGCTCACTGTGACCCTCCACATAACCCTTGTCTCTCTAGAGACAAGGGTCACAGTCTAGTGAGCCATTTTCATCATAAGCCAGCAAGGGAGGTGAGGAGAAACTATCCTCCTTTGCACAGTCTCTGTTGTCTCCCAGTCTCAGTGATTAATCAGGGGGGAGGGCAAAGCGGGGAGCCAGGGCCCGCTCTATACTCTGGGCTCCAGCCCAGGGACCCTAATAGTATTAGCTATGGTAGCTGACCTTTTAGAAACATGACACGTACAATTCCTTGGGCTACTTCCCCACAGCAGCCCCCACTTCCTCAAGCTCCACTTCACGCTTACCTCAGGGCCTCCTTCCTTGTGCCTGATATGGTGTGTACTGCTCAGTCTCTCCAACAGCACAACTTCCTCCCACAGCTCCTGACATCCACCCCCACCTGACTAACTGGGAGGCTTTTAACTAGTTTCAGCCAGTTGCTGATTGGCTTCAGGTGTCCCAATCAACCTAGCGTTCTCCCTGCCTTCTGGAAAGTTCTTAATTGGCCCCAGGTGTTTTAGTTGATCTGGGGCAGCTTCCATTTAACTTATCCTGGTACCAGGGATTTGATTAGCCTGGAGCTAATATATCTATCTCCCACTACTTTTCTATAGCCATCTGGCCTTGCCCCGTCACAATATGCAGAGCCAGTGCCACAGCTAGTCAATAGAACTATATGACGATTTACTCCAGTGAGGATCTAGCTCACAGTATCTCCTGTAGTGTCAGAAATTCTAGCCAAGCCTATATAGTAGAACCTCTTCCCATACATACCTAAAAAGCCCTGTTGTTGTTTTTCGATTGCTTGCAAAACTTGGACCAATGGATCTGGTATTATTCTACCCATAATCACCTTTAGGTTACTTGCCTGATTTCTATTGTGCTTACTTCTAGACTAAATTCAATGATTTTATTCTTAGTCTCCTATATGCTGGTCTTTGCTCTACTAAGTTACATAAATTTTCCTTCTTCTCTGGAGTCTAGCCAAATAATCATAAAAATGCTTGATTAGCTACAATTCTCAGTTCCTGCTTCCCCACAAGTCATGCCAAATATATTTTTTCACTTTAAAAGTTACACTCTATTTAGGCAATTCCCCTCCCTACAAGCCAGAAATCTTTGAGACTGCATTGTTCTAGTTGTTTACTTAAACATGCCTTGCCACTTGCCCAGAGTTGTTTCACTAATTACATCATGTGAAATGGGTGGTGGGTTTTCAGATGCAATGAAGCCTAATTTGACTTTTCTGTGATTTAGAGAGATTCTGTACATTACACAACAATTTTAGCATTGTACTGTGAAATTAATAATTTTATTACTTGAAATTAACATTTTTATTACTTGAAATTAACACTGTACCTTTCCAGTTTAGTTTGTTTATTGTTAGTGACCTCATTTTGGGGTTTCATTTTTCCCTTCCTAGAGGATGAGGCTAATCTAACCTTAACCCAACAGAGCAGGCTTGTTGAATACTTAGGGGTTCTCAAAGCTTTTCATAGAGTGGACTTCATCTTGCTAGAGCGATTGCCCAATGGATCACTTTCCCTCTAATTGGCAGTCCAGTAAAATTCCACTAGCAGCTACTGCAATTACTTACATGGAAGAGTAATATTAGGAAATATTTATGTATTTTCAGCTCTCTTCTAATGCAATGTAGCAATTGGAAACAAGGAAGGAGAAACAGCACCATGGGATCAGTTCACTAACAAGTTCTCTGCAGACCACAATAGGGAACCCTCTGGTATACCAGTAGCTTCTTCAGAAAACAGACTCTAGTGCTATTCTCTGAATCAGCTGGCAACATAGCATAGTGAATTCCCATCAGCCCTTCTTGACCTCACTTTCTTTTTAGTGATCTGTCTACAGCTGTCATGGGATAAGAGGGAAGGTCCTCTCATGGACTGGTAACTGCTTAAAAGATAGGAAACAAAGGGTAGGATTAAATGGTCAGTTTTCAGAATGGAGAGGTAAATAGTGCTATCCCCCGGATGTCTGTACTGGGACCGAAACTATTCAACATATTCATAAATGATCTGGAAAAGGGGGTAAACAGTGAGGTGGCAAAATTTGCATATGATACAAAATTGTTCAAGATAGTTAAGTCCCAGGCAGACTGCGAAGAGCTACAAAAGGATCTCTCAAAACCGGGTGACTGGACAACAAAAAGGCAGATGAAATTTAATGTTGATAAATGCAAAGTAATGCACATTGGAAAACATAATACCAACTATACATATAAAATGATGGGGTCTAAATTGGCTGTTACCACTCAAGAAAGAGATCTTGGAGTCATTGTGGATAGTTCTTTGAAAACATCCACTCAACGTGCAGCAGCAGTTAAAAAAGCAAACAGAATGTTGGGAATCATTAAGAAAGGGATAGATAAGACAGAAAATACCATATTGCCTCTATATAAATCCATGGTAAGCCCACATCTTGAATACTGCATGCAGATGTGGTTGTCCCATCTCAAAAAAGATATATTGGAATTGGAAAAGGTTCAGAAAAGGGCAACAAAAATGATTAGGGGTATGGAATGACTTCCATAATGAGGAGAGATGAATAAGATTTGGACTTTTCAGCTTGGAAAAGAGACGACTAAGTGGGGATATGATAGAGGTCTATAAAATCATGACTGGTGTGGAGAAAATAAATAAGGAAGTCTTATTTACTCCTTTCTCAGACCACAAGAACTAGGGGCCACTAAATGAAATTAATAGGCAGCAGGTTTAAAACAAACAAAAGGAAATAGTTTTTTACAGAACACACAGTCAACCTGTGGAACTCCTTGCCAGAAGATGTTGTGAAGGCCAGGACTATAACAGGATTCAAAAAAGAACTAGACAAATTCATGGAGGATAGGTCCATCAATGCCTATTAGCCAGTATGGGCAGGGATGGCGTTCCTAGCCTCTGTTTGCCAGAAGCTGGGAATGGACGACAGGGGATGGATCACTTGATGATTACCTTTTCTGTTCATTCCCTCTGGGGCACCTGGTTTTGGCCACTGTCAGAAGACAGAATACTGGGCTAGATGGACCTTTGGTCTGACCAGGTATGGCCATTCTTATGTATAGTACTGTAGCTCTCACAGTTGGATTCTCAAGTCTGGTCCACACTATGAGTTTAGGTTGAATTGAGCAGCGTTATCTCGATTTAACCCTGCACCCGTCCACACACTGAAGCCCTTTTTTTCAACTTAAAGGACTCTTAAAATCGATTTCTTTACTCCACCCCCGACGAGGGGATTAGTGCTGAAATCGGCCGGGTTGAATTTGGGGTACTGTGGACGCAATTCGATGGTATTGGCCTTTGGGAACTATCCCAGAGTGCTCAGTTGTGACCTCTCTGGACAGTGCTCTCAACTCAGATGCACTGGCCAGGTATACAGGAAAAGGCCCATGAACTTTTGAATCTCATTTCCTGTTTGGCCAGCATGGCGAGCTCACCTGCACAGGTCACCATGCAGAGCTCATCATCCCAGGAGACCATGCAGTCCCAGAATTGCCAAAGAGCTCCAGCATGGACCGAATGGGAGGTACGGGATCTGTATGGAGAGACGAATCAGTGCTGGCAGAACTCCGTTCAAAAAGACAAAATGCCAAAATATTTGAAAAAATCTCCAATGGCACAAAGGATAGAGGCTATAACAGGGAACTGCAGCAGTGCTGCGTGAAAATTAAGGAGCTCAGGCAAGCCTACTGAAAGAGCAGAGAGGCAAACGGCCGCTCCGGTTAAGAGCCCCAGACATGCCGCTTCTATGATGAGCTGCATGCCATTCTAGGGGGTGCAGTCACCACTACCCCAACCATGTGCTTTGAGTCTGTCCAAGGAGTGGGAGGCAACATGGAAGTGGGTTTTGAGGGTGAGGATGATGATGATGAGGAGGAGGCTGTAGATAGCTCACAGCAAGGAAGCAGAGAAACCGTTTCCCCAACAGCCAGGATCTGTTTATCACCCTGGACCTGGACCCAATACCCCCTGAACCAACCCAAGGCAGTCTCCTGGACCTTGAAGGGGGAGAAGGGACCTCTGGTGAGTGTACCTTTGTAAATATTATACATGGTTTAAAAGCAAGCGTGTTTAATGATTAATTTGCCCTGGCATTCGCGGCCAGTACAGCTACTGGAAAAATCTGTGAACGTGTCTGGGGATGGAGGGGATATCCTCCAGGGACATCTCCATAAAGGTTTCCTGGATGTACTCCCAAAGCCTTTGTAAAAGGTTTCTGGGGAGGGCAGCCTTATTCCGTCCTCCATGGTTGGACACTTTACCACTCCAGGCCAGTAGCACATAGTCGGGAATCATTGCAGAACAAAGCATTTCAGCATATGGTCCCGGTGTTTGCTGGCATTCAAACAACATCCATTCTTTATCTCTCTGTGATACCATCAGGAGAGTGATATCATTCATGGTCACCTGGTTGAAATAGGGTGGTTTTAGTAAGCTGACATTCAGAGGTGCCCGTTCCTGCTGGGCTGTTTGCCTCTGGCTGAACAGAAATCTTCCCCTGTTAGCTGTTAGCCATGTGGTGGGGGGAGGGGTGAAGCCATCATCCCAGAGAACTGGGTGTGTGTGTGTGTGGGGGGGGGGGGGGTTAGTTAGGTTTCTGCTGCATGTGAACACAGAAACCGCAGCTCCTCCTTTTAAATTGCCAGCCCATTTTTAATGGCCAACCCAATGGCTACTTTGTATGGGAAATGAGGGCAGTGCTGTTTGAAACCCACATGTTATGAAGGTTAAAGAATCCAAAAGACTGTGGTTTACCATGACTTCCTGCAAGCCGAATTTTGCTGCCCAGCCCTGCAGTCAGTAAACTGCACCAGCGTGCTTTTAAATACCCAAATGCACATTCTACCACCATTCTGCACTTGCTTAGCCTGTAGTTGAACAGGCTGACTACTGTCCAGGGTGCCTGCGTATGGCTTCATGAGCCATGGCATTAAGGGGTAGTCTGGGTCCCCAAGGATAACTATAGGCATTTCAACATTCCCAATGGTAATTTTCTGGTCTGGAAAGTAAGTCCTTTGCTGCAGTTGTTGAAACAGACCAGAGTTCCTGAAGATGTGAGCGTCATGTACCTTTTCCGGCCATCCCACGTTGATTTTGGTGAAATGTCTCTTGTGATCCACCAGTGCTTGCAGCCCCATTGAAAAGTACCCCTTGCGGTTTATGTACTCGCTGCCTTGATGCTTCGGTGCCAAGACAGAGATATGGGTTCTGCTATTGCCTCACCACAGTTAGAGAATCCCATTGCAGCAAAGCCATCCACTATGACCTGCACATTTCCCAGGGTCACTACCCTTGGTATCAGCAGCTCAGTGATAGCGTTGGCTATTTGCATCACAGCAGCCCCCACAGTAGATTTGCCCACTCCAAATTGATTCCCGACTGACCGGTAGATGTCTGGCATTGCAAGCTTCCATAGGGCTATCACCACTCACTTCTCAACTGTGAGGGCTGCTCTCATCTTGGTATTCTTGCACTTCAGGGCAGGGGAAAGCAAGTCACAAAGTTCCATGAAAGTGCCCTTATGCATGCGAAAGTTTCGCAACCACTGGGAATTGTTCCAGACCTGCAACACTATGCGGTCCCACCAGTCTGTGCTTGTTTCCCGGGACCAGCATCGGCATTCCACACCATGAACCTGCCCAATTGACACCATGATGTGCACACTGCAGGGGCCCGTACTTTGTGAGAAGTCTACGTCCATGTCCTCAACACTCTCGTCACCTGTGCTGCAGTCGCCTCCTCCTTGCCTGGTTTCACTTTTCTTGCAGGTTATGGTTCTGCATATCCTGCCTTGATAACGTGCGTGCTGTTTATAGTGCTCATAATTGCCACGGTGATCTGAGCGGGCTCCATGTTCCCAGTGCTATGGCGTCTGCACTGAAAAAAGGCATGAAACGATTGTCTGCCATTGCTCTGATGGAGGGAGGTGTGACTGACAACATGGCTTACAGGGTTGGCTTACAGGGAATTAAAATCAACAAAGGGGATGGCTTTGCATCAAGGAGAAACAGAATGGCCCCTTCAAGGATAGAACTCAAAACCCTGGGTTTAGAAGGCTGTTGATTTCACGGAGGGAGGGAGGAAGGGAGGAGAAAATGAATACAAAACAAATCTGGTCTATTTCTTGTTTTGATCCACTTCATCTCTCTTTATACATCTTGCTGGCAGCAGATGGTGCAGGACGACTGCTGGCCATTGTCATCTCCTGGGTGCTTGGCAGAAGACGGTACAGTATGACTGTTGGCCATTGTTGTCTCCTGGCTGCTCATTAGTAGGACTGCTGGCAGGACTGAATTATTATGAGACTAAACTTAAAAGGGAAATGACCTGGCTGAGTCACTCCCATGTTTGCCCAGGCACTCCTGACCGACCTCACCGAGGTCGGCTAAAAGACCACCCTGGAGTATGGCAATGATGGCTACCAGTCATACTGCTCTGTCTGCTGCCAAAAGGCAATGAGCTGCTGCTGTGTAGCAATGCAGTACCACGTGTGCCAGCACCCAGGAGACATACGGTGACGGTGAGCTAAGTGGGCTCCATCCTTGCCATGGTATGGTGTCTGCATGGGTAACCCAGGAAAAAAGGTGTGAAACGATCGTCTGCCATTGCTTTCATGGAGGGAGGGAGGGAAGTGGGGGCCTGACGATATGTACCCAGAACCACCTGCGACAATGTTTTTGCCCCATCAGGCATTGGGATTTCTACCCAGAATTCAAATGGGTGGCGGAGACTGCGGGAACTGTGGGATAGCTACCCACAGTGCAACACTCTGGAAGTCGACGGTTGCCTCGGTACTGTGGACGCACTCCGCCGACTAAATGCCGACTAAATGCACTTAGAGCATTTGTGTGGGGACACATGCAATTGACTGTATAAAACACTTTCTACAAAACTGACTTCTATAAATTCGACCTAATTCCGTAGTGTAGACATAGCCTCAGATTGCACTTCAACCCAAAGAGATGTATTTATGCCACACCCTTTGTTTGCCCATAAACGTAATTGTATTTGATTTATAAAAAGAGTTCTTTCTTGGTTGGCTGTAGTTATATAGAAACATCTTTCATGGTGGTCTGGATTAGATTGTACAAGTTTCTTTATAAATGCCATGGCCATAAGCATTTACTAAGAAGTGAACTATGCTAAATCAGTGCTCACAGAGTGAACACTCTAGTTGTTGGTGGTGTATTTAAATCACTTTCCCAAAAGAAAACAAAAAAATAATTTTGTAAAGTGACACAAGTCTAAATAAAAGGAACCGTGTAACAGTTTACAAAGCATATTTCAAAATTTGACAAATGAATGCCATATTCTAGTTAGAATTGTGGGTTTTTTAATAGCTAAGCAATTGAGGTTTTAAATGTGTTCACTGGGAAATGGAGAGCTCAGATGATTACAGAGAGGTTGTTTGTACTTAGTGATAATCTATGTGTTTATATGGTATTTTATACTAAAAACACAATTGTTAAAGATCTGTTACCATGACATGGTCAACCACCACCTTGACCTCTTTATATATACATGTACATATTGTACCCCCATTTCCCTGCCAATTGCCCATGTGTCTTTTAGATTGTAAGCTTTTTAGGGTATGAATTGTGCCTTCTTTTATGTTTGGAAATCATCTAGTTCAGTGTTTCTCAACCTTTTTGATACCAGGGACCGGCTTGCTACCTTCCTAAACTGTGTCAGGGAAATCTCAAGGACTGGCACCAGTTCACAGACTAGTAATTGAGAAACACTGATTTGGTACATCATGGATACCCTTGTAAACAAATAAAAATGTTAATAACTATCTCAGATTCTGTAGCTGGTTTTGCAACACCCATGGTATGTATCAGTGTGTCCTTGTCTCAGACTCTGCAATTCATTGACATAGTCAAGTACTTGTGGACTGTGGCAGCTAGTTAGGAACAGTATGTAAGCTTTTAATTCCTGGGTTTTGTTGCTGAATCTCAGAACCTCAACATTATTTAAACAGTATTTATTTGGCAAATGTTAGAAATCGATAAAACACTGTCCACTAGAATTTTATGAGGTAAACATTTATAATGCAAGTGGGCTAGGATTGTAAACCACTCTGCAGACAATATACAAAGGAGGGAGATGGGTCGAGTGATGTTTGCATTTTTTATTTAAATTGTTGCAGGTCTTGGGGTTGACTTGCAATTAAAAATGTCCAAGACAATAGTCCTGTGAATGTTGTGGTATCATTCTTGTCTTTCAATGCCACAGTCAAGAATGCTGTAATTTCAGTAAGCGTTATTCACAACCTCTTGCTTATCAGAAGAAACATGCCATTTAAATGTAACTAGAGGATAAAATATGAATACAGATTAAGCTACAAAAGCTAAAGAGGATTATTTAGAGCACTTCCATTAGGTGAAGCCATTAATATTTAGACATTCATGAACACTTATATAACTAATGCTTATTTTAATGGTCTCATATCTTGCTTTGTTAGCAGGCTGACGAAATGTAATTTAGAAGCCTCACGTGCAGAAGTAAGGCTACAATTCACACGGTGCTTTGGCTTCAAGGCTTAGGAGAGGATGGCGATTGTGTGGCAGAATGCAGCTTTCTCAGGGGTATCCAGATATATGCCACTCTAACCCTTAAGGCAGTGATAAGCACTGCAGACTGCGTCACAAAAAGATCAAAAAGAAAAGGCGTACTTGTGGCACCTTAGAGACTAACACACTTATTTGAGCATAAGCTTTCGTGAGCTACAGCTCACTTCATCGGAAAGCTTATGCTCAAATAAATGTGTTAGTCTCTCTGGTGCCACAAGTACTCCTTTTCTTTTTGCGAATACAGACTAACACGGCTTCTACTCTGAAACCTGTCATAAAAAGATCAGTTTAGTTACAGCTAAATCAACATGACGGCAAATTCACAGAGGAAAAGACTATGCGTGAAATCTTTGTTCCCACCACTGAAAAGACAAAATCTGCAGGGACTTCAGCGGGGCCAGGATTTTACCCTATGACCTTGATTTGCCAATGCATTATCCCAGTTTTACACCTGTGTAATTCTACTGATTCCAGTAGGGTTACACTGGTGTACAGCTGGAGTAAGGGAGTGATGCATCAGACCCAGTATTTCTCAAGCAAATAAAAATGCAATCATGGCAGACATTCAGAAAGGGGATTGAATAATTGATTGTTTATTGGGAAATCAAGGTTATTAGTTAACTTTTGTTTTCTGCTAAGCCAGACCGAAGTTAATAATTATTAAGCTTATTTTTCAAAAAGGCAGGGGGAGGTTTTGACCTATGTTAAGCATTAATGTCAGAAACAATTACCCAGAATAGTGTCTGATGTGTCCCCTAGAGGCCTGGTTTGGGTGGTGAGACACAAAGGTGCAGCCGGTACACCTGTGTGACTCACATACCCCTAATTTGCATCAGCACAGCTATTTTATGGTCTAAGGCACTTTTTATCCATTAATCTCATTAGATAGTCCCTAAGGTTACCCTTCCCTTTTACTGAAGTCCCACAATCTGGGCATTTTTGCAATCTAACTAAAGGCAGAGTCCAATATTATTTCTCCATTGGTGACCTGTCACAAAATCTTGTTCCAATGCTTAGTAGCAAAGAGCTTGACGGGTGCTCAGATCACCCCCAGCCACAGCGGAGCACCACAGTTGCGTTAGTAGCAGCATCCCTCCTTTATGCTGCACCATACAGATGGCTCTCCAGTGTCCAAAGCTCTATGTGGAGGAAGAGGGCAGATGGGCTGACTGGGGCAGGCCAACAGTGGAGCCTGCAGGGAGGAATATGTTGTCCACCATCCTTCTATCAAACCTGTGGAACCCAGGGAAAAATATGATAGAACCAGATGTGGTGTTACCATTTGTGTGACCTCATGCCCCACCCCAGGCAGTAGGGATTGTCCTATAAGGGTGGAGCACTGGAGGCTTCCTCAGCCTATTGCAGCCTGGCTTCTAGCAGCAATGGAGGCATCTACCAGAGACCCACTGTCAGTGTGGAGGCACAGGTGCAGAAGCTCCTGCTTATCCCCTAGGAACCTTAAGGCTCGGGAGCCAACCCTGTAGCCTATTCCATGGGATGACTGGAGAACTCCATGGAGATTTCCCACAGGAAGCTGTATGGTGAGATGTTCTAGGCTCCTACCTATTGGTTTAGGATATATTTTTCTGATCTTCTTCAGTGTCATTCATGGGGTAGCCACACTTTTTAAAATGTTTATATTCCTGGTCTAATCCCATTCTCTCATCACTTATGGGTTATAGACAAAAGAATCTGAATATAAAAATAAAATGAAAATGAGGAGAAGTGCACGCTGCATACACCACCAGGGTCCCCTATTTGTGACTGGTCTGTGAGTAGTCCTGCAAGGTGGGTGTGCAGCCAGAAAACTCTAAGGGGCTACGTCATGCCCGTTTTCTCCAGAGGACTTTATTCCATCCCATCATGGGCTCTAAAGGTTTCCCCAGCATGCCATATTTCTCCTGTGCAGATCTAGGAGCTGGGAATGAAATGAACAAGGTGAATCTGGGAAAGAATGAGCAGGAAAGGAGGATTCTGTATTGGCCAGCCTTTCATATACAAATCCTAGCAATCATAAATAAGCGTGACGTCAGTCTTTGATATTCACTGCCTCTTGAGGGAAGGCAAAGTGGGAGTATTAATCCAGGACTCCGTATATTAGGGTTTAGGACATGCCCGCACCTTCCCTTTTGGGGGCTGGATCAGCAATTCCTATCCTGCAGTCTTGTCTTCTCCCTTTAAGGTGACTAATCCTCAGTGTACAACGTGCACTTCCCACAGGTGCAGAATTCGTCCTTTACTCAAAACCTCACCATCATCTTGACACCCAGTATCCAAGTGTAAATGCAAATCCCCCCAAACTAAACCCACCAAGTTAAACCCCTGCCCCAGGCTGGCACTAAGGCAAGTAAGCACCTGAATCACCTACCAGGGTCAGCCTCTGGCTCACAAAGATAATCTATTCCATAAAACCATCACACCAGTATCAAAGACAATTCTACAGTTAAAAAGAGGCCTGGCTGACTGATATAAGCCAGCACACCCAGTACATTTAACAAGCCAGCCACTAAGTATGAAGGGTTTTCCCTCCTTTGTAATAGAACACAGATGCCTTAATACTATATATAGAGAAAACAACCCCAGTCTAATAGCTGAGCCCAACATAAACCTCTCCTCAGTGTCACAAGGGCTTCTCTCTTCCCGGCATAATCGTCTCGGCTCCACAGCCACCTGGAGAGGGAAAGGTTGCTATTTCATAGGCGGGGCTGTTTCTCCAACTTGCAAGGAAGGACTCAGTCTGCCTCCCCCTCAGTTTCCACTGTCAGTAGGTAGGGTGGAGATCTCTGAGTTGCTTCTCCATTTGCTCTTACTCTGCTGCCAGAGGCGGAGAAGGGCCCAGAAGGGCAGGTAGCTCACAGTCTGAAGTCTGGAATGGCAACATGAGAAAGCCAGTGTGTTGCAGAGTCTGTGTGAGCCTCAAGCTGCCATTACTGAAACACAGCCTCACCTGTGGTAACAAACCCAATTCAGCTCTGACCACTACTAGTTTCCTTTCTAAATCCTTGCTGTGATGAATCAATCTATCCCAGCACCCACCAGCCCTTTGCTCCTGACCCCACTAATGCGGGCATCTTGCGTGTTTATAACACACGGGACCAGAAGGACAACCCATACAAAAGTCACATGTAAAATGGCTGCCTCCCTCCTGAGCACATCAAAACAGAGTGCAGAGAATGGAGAAAAACAAAACAAAAAAGGGGCACTACAGGTGATGCCAAGGACTCTACAAAAATCACAGTGAGACTCTCTGACACTACAAAGGTCTATTTCCGCTAAATATCCTGGGATATTGCACCTGCTTACACTAGCAGGGATATTGGCCCTTTAGGTCTAACATTGCAGAAGTAATTTACGTCCACATTTTAGGTGGAACTCTGTATCTTTCCTTAGCTGTGCATGTGCTCACATGTGTTCTTTTTTTGTAAGGGCACTGGAGAAAGTGACGCTCGGTGCTGTATTGAGGGGGGACAAGGCTGTTCAGTGAATACCTCTTGGTGCTGTTAGTGAGTAAAAACAGAATTATTTCCCCCAGTGTTAGACATTCTGCAGAAGCAACATGCCCTCACTGGTGTGAGAAGGTTTATTCTCTAACATGGGAATACCTGTCCTAATATGTCAGCTCAGCTCTGTCATTGCATGATGATGACTCTCAAACAAGAAGGGGAACATTAACTGTTGTAATGGCAGTGAGCACATTTGTTTGCTACCTGTTGTGATGGGTCTGTATCTGTACAACTCATGAATTCTGATTGATATTGTGAAGTTGTGTCATGAAAATCTGTTGTGTTGTGAGGATATGTCTGGGGATCAAGCATTGCTGACAAATTCTGTAGCACATACACACCAGACAGAGATACAATGGGGGGATGGTGCTTAGGACTCAGCATCCCTAGTCAGGTGCAAACACCTGAACAATGGGTGAACTGAAAAGGAGGACTTGTGGCACTTTGGAGACTAACCAATTTATTTGAGCATAAGCTTTCGTGAGCTAACTGAATCCTTAGAAAACCAATTTTAACTTAACTCCCCTGAAAGAGGGGGCTGAGGGGGAAAGAGGCAGGATCAGTGAAAAGTTACCAAAAAGACAGAACAAAGGAAGCCAGGGTTTAAATAGCAAATCACACAGGAACAGGTGAGCCACACAGAAAGGCGTGGGGCAGGAGAGAGCAAGATCACAGAAGTTGGATAGGGGGCTGTCTTATAGCACTCTCCTCCTGCAGGCCCCAAGTTGGCTCTTGCTGAGCCTGCTTCTTCCCTGGCGAAATTCTGTCTGGAGCCCTCTCACAGAATCCAGGGAAGGCGGTTTCCAGCAGGATTAGGAGTTGTGAGTTTTACCCCCATTTTATTTCAAGCCATCTTACCAAGACGAAAGCTTCACAGACTCTTCCCTCAGTGTCCACACAGGTTAAGCTGTCCTTTCCCCAAGCCTTTCTCTCACACCATCCAGAAGTTCATCAACCCAAAATTTCCTGGCTCTTATCTCAGTGATAACAGGACTTCCCACAGTCTCCCTTCTGCCCATCTGTGTCTTAGAACAGTTGCGCCTGCTGCAGTTTATCAAACACACACAGCCACTAGCCCCTCAGTTTTCTGTCAGGTATTGAAGCTCCCTTCTCCTTTTCCTGCTGCCTTCTTTTTGAGGATCAGCCAGTTAAGTTGCAGGTCTTTTTCCGCAGGTGCAGCAGGCAGAGATAATAAGCCAGCCAGCTGCCAGCCTCTGACCCCCCGGGGGAATGGTCTCCCTTATACCATCACAGGCTCCATGAGGTGCAGAGACCAGTCAGCATGCAACAGCCTGTATGAGGAGGGGACATTCTGCCTACCTGGACCCCGATGGTTCCCCAAGGACTCCTAAGGGAAGGATGAGCTAGAAAGTGAGGGATGTTTGCAGCATCAGATGTTTATTGTTTTGTATGATCTGTACTCTCCTGTGCTTTACATGATTAAGTGCATGTACAAAGTGATGTGTGTGATATCCTCCACAACTAGTGTGTGCCTCTGAGAGAGATGAATGGAAAACCAGAAGCTTCACACCTTTGGGGTGTGAGTTCTGGGATAGGGGTGTATTAAGTACAGGGCAGTCTGAAGGGTCAGCACTGCACCCAGAGGGGCAAGGCAGCTGGACAGTGTTTTCCAACTCTCAAAGAGGGGGGGAGGGTGCCAGATAGAAAGCCTGTGCCCTGCGAGTGTGCCTAGGGACCCTGAGACTGGACTCCAGTCAGGCTGTAGAGCTTGAAACACCCTGGGGATTCAGAGCACAGAGGTATGGATTCACTCACAGCCGTTCCAGTGGGTGGTTAGGAAGGGACACTCAGTAGGATCTGTGACACTTGTGTAGTAATGATGTGTAAAATTGCTTATACTTTCTAAATAAACACTCACAAACTAAAAGGTTTCAGAGTAGCAGCCACGTTAGTCTGTATCCACAAAAAGAAAGGGAGGACTGGTGGCACCTTAGAAACTAATAAATTTATTTGAGCATAAGCTTTTGTGAGCTACAGCTCACTTCATCGGATGCATGCAGTGGAAAATACAGTGGGGAGATTTTATATACACAGAGAACGTGAAACAATGGGTGTTACCATACACACTGTAATGAGAGTGATCAGGTAAGGTGAGCTATTACCAGCAGGAGAGAAAAAAAACCTTTTGCAGTGATAATCAAGGTGGGCCATTTCCAGCAGTTGACAAGAACATGTGAGGAACAGTGGGGGGAAGAGGGGGAATAAACATGGGGAAATAGTTTTACTTTGTATAATGACACATCCACTCCCAGTCTTTATTCAAGCCTCAGTTAATTGTATCCAGTGTCATTACACAAAGTAAAACTATTTCCCCATGAAGAAAAGGAGTACCTGTGGCACCTTAGAGACTAACCAATTTATTTGAGCATGAGCTTTTGTGAGCTAGAGCTCACTTCATCGGATGCATACTGTGGAAACTGCAGAAGACATTATATATACACAGAGACCATGAAACAATACCTCCTCCCACCCCACTGTTCCGCTACCACCACCAGACTAATACTGGTTACTGGGGAAGAGCTGTTTGGACACGTCTTTCCCCCCAAAATACTTCCCAAAACCTTGCACCCCACTTCTTGAACAAGGTTTGGTAAAAAGCCTCACCAATTTGCCTAGGTGACTACAGACCCAGACCCTTGGATCTTAAGAACAATGAACAATCCTCCCAACACTTGCACCCCCCCTTTCCTGGGAAATGTTGGATAAAAAGCCTCACCAATTTGCATAGGTGACCACAGACCCAAACCCTTGGATCTGAGAACAATGAAAAAGCATTCAGTTTTCTTACAAGAAGACTTTTAATAAAAATAGAAGTAAATAGAAATAAAGAAATCCCCCCTGTAAAATCAGGATGGTAGATACCTTACAGGGTAATTAGATTCAAAACATAGAGAACCCCTCTAGGCAAAACCTTAAGTTACAAAAAAGATAGACAGAAATAGTTATTCTATTCAGCACAGTTCTTTCCTCAGCCATTTAAAGAAATCATAATCTAACACATACCTAGCTAGATTACTTACTAAAAGTTCTAAGACTCCATTCCTGGTCTATCCCCAGCCAAGACAGAATATAGACAGACACACAGACCGATGAAGTGATCTGTAGCTCACGAAAGCTCATGCTCAAATAAATTGGTTAGTCTCTAAGGTGCCACAGGTACTCCTTTTCTTTTTGCGAATACAGACTAACACGGCTGTTACTCTGAAACCTGTCATTATTTCCCCATGGTTATTCCCCCCCACTGTTCCTCACACGTTCTTGTCAACTGCTGGAAATGGCCCACCTTGATTATCACTACAAAAGGTTTTTTTCTCTCTTGCTGGTAATAGCTCACCTTACCTGATCACTCTCATTACAGCGTGTATGGTAACACCCATTGTTTCATGTTCTCTGTGTATATAAAATCTCCCCACTGTATTTTCCACTGCATGCATCCGATGAAGTGAGCTGTAGCTCACAAAAGCTTATGCCCAAATAAATTTGTTAGTCTCTAAGGTGCCACAAGTCCTCCTTTTCTTTTTACAAACTAAAAGGGAAACCAGGTGTTGCTGCTTTGGATTCTCCTACTGTGCTCAGTACATCAGGCACTTTTAAAAGTGGCACTTATTGCTTTGTGGGGAGCTATAGTAATAGTAAATCAAAATAATAGCAATCATGCATGAAGACAGACAGGCTGTTCAATGAAGATCTGCTGCTGTTTGAGTCTCCCACTAAAATGTTCCCCCAAGCTTGTTAATTAAAGGCACTTTTGAAAATGCCCTTCTGTTCTCTACAGCAGTGGCAAGCTTTTCAATAAAGTCCTGTGGTTAAGGCTGGGTCCAAAACTCATTGAAGTCAATGGAAAGATCCCAATTGACTTTGGAGAAGACCTTTTACTACTTTGGAACCTACTAATGAAATGTTCATAATAGTGTCTGGGGCATCAGAACAGGAGCCTTCATTTGGAAGATTAATTCTGTCCCAGTGGCACCTAGAGTTGGGATGTCAGTATGATTATTTTAATCTCACTTTTTTTTATTCTGAACAGGGTAGTATTCCTCTGCGTATCAGTCAAGATATCATACATCTGTAAATTTATATGTGCAGCACGGCATATTCTATTAATCCCTTGCCTAGAACATTTGTTAAATCTACAGCAAAAGTTTATTCATAAATTATGTTTGCCACAAAACTGTAGACTGGAAATTTAGATTTTAAAATGTAATTTAATTCTTCCCAAGCAACATGAAAGCCATCATGCTGTGGTTCTACATAAAACCATCTGTAGTATCCAGATCCTTTTTACGACAACATAAAAGCCAGATCCCAGTAAAAGAAAAAGGAATTTTTCATTTTATTTTCCAAACCCATGTCTTTACATTAGTGGCTTTCTCTCCCCTTCCTCTGACTTATTGGTATAACAATAAAATGTTTTTTTCCACACACTCAGACCTTTTTGGCCCCAGACACAGGCAAATTGTTGTCTCTGAAATCTCAATCTTTCAATCTCCCATACATTTTCCATCCAAATGATAACTCTCATATTTGCCAAATATAATCCCACCTGAGCAGCAATGAGGTAGGATCTTTTAAAGTTCCTTTAGTATATGATGAATAATTATAGTCAAAACCCAAACTATTTAATCATCACCATTTTAACTCGATTCTTCTTAGAGAACCAAAGACTTCAGGTGCAGTAAAGATGTAGTCGTTTATCCTGCTAGGGTAGGACTTTTCCTTATGGTATAATTTCTACTGCTTTATCCAATCTAGTTTCATTTTTAAAATACTTTCATGATCATGGTTTGAGCATCAAGAAATGGTGCATCCCTTAGGAAACTTGTTCCATGGTCTAATGGTCTTCCTTACTAGGAGGATGTTTAAGGTAGTCATCTTATTTTCCTTTCCTTATTTTCTTCCCAGTAATGAGCCCAGTTCTTCAGGCTCTGTGCAAGCAAAACTCCCATCGACTTCTTCAGGAGTATTCTATGCACAGGTCTGCGGGATCATAGACTTTAAGGCCAGAAGGGACGATCATGATCATTGAATCTGACCTCCCGCACATTGCTGGCCACAGAAGCTCACCCACCCACTCTAAGGTTGTCAGCCCTCCCAGATTGTCCTGGAGTCTCCAGGATTTAAAGATTAATCTTTAATTAAAGATTTTCATGTGATGTAACCTCCAGGAATACATCCAACCGAAACTGGCAACCCTAACCCATTCCTGTAATAGACACATAACCTCTGGCTGAGTTACTGAATCAGCTCCTTAGCTTTCAGGTTTGGTCTCAGGATTTGTGGAGAGGAGCAGTGAAATGAGTCTTTGATGCCCCCAGAAGCTACAATGAAAGAATCCTTTTAAATAAGAACGCGGGAAAGGAATTTTCAGGCTGCCACGAGCTTTGTTTTTATATTTGATAATTTCTGCTCCAAACCTTGACACCAATTTAAAATATATTGGTGATGAAAATGCTCTAGAACTAAATATGTAGAACTCCATAACATCAGCTGTGAAAATGGATGCAAGGCAATTACTTCCTGTTCCCAAGGAAGAGGACAATCCCAGAGGAGTTTTTCCTGAGTACGCACTGCAGGATAGGCTCCATTTTCATTTCAGAATAAATAAATAAAGCTAGAGTCATGAACAATTTGTTGTCAGTTATTAAATACAAGATGCAGAGTCTGATTTTCCTCTCACTTTATACAATTATTCCCAATTCACACCCATGTAAGTGAATGGTGAATCCACACCCCGACTCCACCAGCCTGATCCTGTTCCACTGAAGTCAATAGGAGTTTTCCCAATGTCTTGAATGAGTGTAAGATCACTCTCTAGGGGGTGTGAATGCACACGCACAGTGTACCAGATACACAGATGTGTGGATCCAAAGAGAATTTCATTACTTTCAAAAGATGTATCATAGAATGAAGTACAGTAAATTTATTTATTCCCATGCAAATGTGTACAATCAGTTTTAGGAACTAGACATTTCCTGCATGTCTGTTTTTAATGGAATCCTCTACATTTTATATTCTTTAGCTGTGTGTCTTCTCAACTATTAACTGTACTGTCCTTATAAGGAAGTCATTAGCATCCCGCTAAACACATTTCTTATAGTGTTTTTACACCGTATGCACAGTGAAATAAAATTCTTTATAAGCTAAATAGCCCTAAGTAATAAACAATCCGTGTCCACATATGTAACTAGAAGAGATGATGAGACCCTCTAAAAATGTATGGCATGTTAAAACACATCCTTTCTGTTTGTCTGCCTTCCAATAGCTTCTAATACAAATGTCACATATTTAAACAATTTATTTGAGATGATTGGATCCTGGGAATAGTGCTCATACATCAAAAGCATGGCGTTTACAATGACATTTTCATTGTAATTTTAAGGAGCGAAATGATTTTCATATTCTGATATGTTCAGCATCTACAAATGATGAGTCAGTTTTCAGTACTGGGTTCACTCAGTAGTAGTGTCTGGAGCCAAAAGAATATTATTCTGGTGATGTTTTCCATACACAAAGTACAATCATACAGTTTCAGTCTAAATGATCTATTTTAGATTAAGGGAAAACAGCAACAAACAAGAAAGATCAAGGGTAAAGTTTCCAGGAAGGGGCCCAGTGTAACTCCCACTCTCCTCAGTAGCATTCTGTGTCTGAACACAAAGCGAAGGTAATGCTGGCGGACAGCAGACCCATATAAAGGTGCTGTACAAAGAAAACAAGGTCATTCATAACCATTATCCCCACCACAGTCCTGATTTATGAAGATCACGGAGAGTTTACTTTTGAGCTATAGATCTGTGATGTGTCACTCCATATTCTTTATGAAACTATGTTTATGATATATGACATAACTGAGATATACTTTAAGCAAGATGGCTCATGTGAGATATCATTGGAAAGGTTATGATTTACTGAATGTGATTATGCTATTTGTATGCATGTATTATTTCTATATCTGAAATTAGGAATATTGACTATGTATCTGTATTTCAACTATGCTACTTTGGGTGATGCCCACTGCCAGCACTTCAGATACAACAATGGAAAAGCCAGACAGGGTGGATGGCCCATCAACAAGGACAATGTACTGTAAAAGAGCTTTGTCTT